>NW_023416316.1:19076182-19676182 GCF_014108235.1 Myotis myotis
AACTTGGTGTGGTGAACACACAATACAATATTCAGATGATGTATTATAGGCTTGTATTCCTCAAGCCTATATAATTTTATTAAATAATGTGACCCCAATAAATTCATTAAAAAAGAAAAAATATTTAAAGAAAACTAGTAAAATTGTTATCAGTAAACCAAAACATAATTACATTTTTATAACCTAAAAACTATCACTAAAAAATGCAATTTTAAAATGTAATTCATGCCCTAACCGGTTTGGCTCAGTGGATAGAGCGTCGGCCTGCAGACTCAAGGGTCCCAGGTTCGATTCCAGTCAAGGGCATGTACCTTGGTTGCGAGCACATCCCCAGTAGGGAGTGTGCAGGAGGCAGCTGATCGATGTTTCTCCCTCATCAATGTTTCTAACTCTCTATCCCTCTCCCTTCCTCTCTGTAAAAAAACAATAAAATATATATATTTTTTAAAAAATGTAATTCATTATAGTAACAAAAATAATTCAAATACAAAATTTGCAAGAGCTTTCTAGAAAAAAAGCTATATAACTTCTTAGATGACACTTTAAAAGACTTAAACGGGAGGAAGGGGACTGCATTCACGAATAGGAAGTTTCAATATGCAGATGCCAACTGTCCCAAACTGATGTGCAGATTCAATACGACTGACATAAACCTAGCAGTTGGGTTATACAGGAGCTCCCACATCTAATTTGAAATGCATGAGCCGAGGGCCAATAGTAATTCGGTCAATTTTGATGAATAACAAATAGTATAAAACAAAACTTACCTTTCCAAATATCAGAACTTAATATAAAATTATAAAAATTAAGATAGGGTATTTTTGATATGCGGAGAGACATATACACCAATTGGAAGAGAATTGAGCCCAAAAACATACCTATGCCATTAAAGATGCCTCAAATAGGGCAGAGTTTTGTGACAGGTGACAGGTCAGTTGATAAAGACAGCCTATTCAATAAATAGTAATGGAACAATCAGCTATTCATATGGAAGATACAATAAAACTTTTATTCCTACCTCACCCATAATTTCTGAATATAAAAGAAATTCTTCAAATGATTTACCATTAAGTAAATCATTTACCATTAAATCAGTTTCAGGTATTTTGGTAATTGAAATGAAAAGCAAAACTTTACATTTTTTTAAAATATGGAATATATTGATGACTTCTGGGTAGGGAAGGATTTCTTCAGTAAGACACACAAATAAATAAATGAATAAACAAACAAACAAACAGACAGACAAACAACCTAACAGAAAAATGACCAAAGGATATTAATAGACTTCTCAAAAAAAAAAAAAAAAAACTTGAATGGCAAAAATAAAATAAGAAATTAAGGACGGTCAACCTGATGAGAAATCAAGAAAATTCTGTTAAAATCACAGTGTGATATCCTTTTCATCTACCAGAATGGCAATAGCAAAATTGGAAAAGCCTGACAATACCCAGCATTGCCCAGGGTCTGGAGCAACAGGAAATCTTATGCACTTTCCAGAGGAATTTAAATTACTTGTGTGATCATTTTGGAACACAACGTGCCACTTTCTCACACCTTTGCGGGTGCACATACCCTATGACATGTGAGCCAGAAACATGCCGAAGAATGCCCATGAAAGCAGCGTCTTAAATAGCCAGACATCAGAAACAACCCAAATGTCTGTCCACAGGATAATGGATACGTACGGAACTTGTGATATACTCACATAATGAAATACTACACAGCGGTAAAATGAATGAACTACAAGTAAACACATTATCGTGATTGAATATCACAAACTTAGGAGGAATCAACCTTTCTTTATGTCTTGACTCATTCAGGGAAGGATATTAGTTCCAGTGTCTACACAACACGCCGGGATCACTTGAATCTGGGGTGATCCACCCAGAGTCACCTGGTAACGAGGTCCCATAAGATTTCTTGGCCCTCCTGAACTAGACACTATGCTGGCATTTATATAAAGCTCAAAAACATGCAAAATTGCACAATCTATTATTTAGCAATACCAAAATATGTGCAAAACTGGCGGGGAGGGAGAAGCAGTGGAATTATTTTAAAAAACTTACTTCTGGAAGAGAAGGAAGATGTGATGGGGGAGGGGCATGCAGCATATTCTGCCACGTGTTAGAAATATTTCATTGCAACTGTGGGATACAAAGCTATGTGTATCGCCTAGCCGGTTTGGCTCAGTGGCTAGAGTGTCGGCCTGCAGACTGAAGGGTCCCTGGTTCAATTCTAGTCAAGGGCCCATACCTTGGTTGCAGACTCAATCCCCAGCCCTGGTCAGGGTGCATGCAGGGGGCAACCAGTCATTGTGTCTCTCTCACATCAATGTTTCTCTCTGTGTGTCTCTCCCCTTCCCTTGCACTCTCTCTAAAAATCAATGGAAAAATATCCTTAGGTGAGAATTAACCCAAAAAAAAGCTATATGTATCATATGGACTTCACTTTTAAAGAAGCAGAGAAAAAAAAGACCAAAAGAAAAAGTATCAAAGAATTAACCATGGTTATCTTTGACAGATCTTTTTCCTTCCTTCCTTTTTTTTTTTTAGTAGTTTCTAATTTTCTACAATGAACATGTATTTCTTTTATAATGAAGGAAAGAAAAAATACTTTGTTTAACAAGACAAACCCCTTAATTGTGAGGATAAATACCAGGCAGTTAAAAGGAGAAGGAATTGGAGGGGTGGGAGGGGGGCGGGAGGAGGCGGGAGAGAGAAACCACTAGGTATAAAAATAACTTTCCCTGGTTTGATCTTCTAGAAACAAGCTACAATCTCAGGAACTCTTTCTCCCCTGAGCTTTTCTGGATCCTACGCAACAAAATAAAGCAAAATGTGCCTGTTGAATTATATTGTTCCCTAGTCAGGTAGAAAAGAGAAACTTTTTGTGCATTTAAGGAAAAACACACGGCTCCTCCCCGGGCCTTATTTTTAGATTTACTGTAATTGGGTCTCCTGAAAGGCTCCCGCAGCCAAGTGAACTCGGAAAGTATGTTTTTCCTTCTTCAGGCGTCATTTGCGTCTCTGCTTTCTGTGGAGGTGAGCGCAGTCCGTGCAGCCTTAGGAAGGCAGGGACTTCCCTTCAGATTAGTGTGTTCCGTGGCATTCATCTGATTTGGCCGCGGCCACTCGCTGGCCTCAGCAGTTGCTAAATTATTTCCTGGGAGGAGGTTAGGAACTTGAGGCAGTAAGAGAATAGTAAAAGCAATAATGGTCTGCAGGGAGTATGTTCTCCCTGATGGACATGTCGAAACTGAGATGCCGAGAGGTGAACGGTCTGTCTAGTATCAGTATCGGGGAACCAGGTGTGGAACTACGTGCCACCAGCTGTGACCAGCTTTGCCTTGTGTCTTGCCCAATCACCCCCCAGATCCTGTCCTTTAGCCCTTTGGTAAGGTCCCACCTACCTAGATGCCAAGAGCCAGTTCTAGGGTTCCACCCAAGGGCCGTTAAAGTCTTTTTGTGGGCAATGTATAAAGAGAAGAGGAAGAGAAAAGATGGGAAAAAGAGAGACAAGGGGAAAATCATCTTCCCAGTAACAGCCCAGTAAGTCTCTGCAGCCTCCTAGAAGATCTACCTCCTCCAAGAAACCTTCCCTGATTTAATCCATTAAGTTCATTACTCTCATTCATTCAGTCAACAAATTGCATTAAGCACCATCATGTAACACTTGAGTGTGAGCAGCATTGGTCTAAAGATGAGCAACCAGAAGGCAGGGATTGGCTGACTCAGGTATAAACACACAGCCCTGAGCAAACTCATCAGGACTGAAAATTGATGGTCCCTCCTGCAACTCCAGGCCCACTGCAAACTCAAGCCAGCCTGAAGAACATCCAGACCAAGCCGGCTCAGGGAATAGGGCCTCCCCCTTTGACTAGCCCCCAAATAAAGACTCCTGCCTTTGCCAAAAATGTCTTTTCCTTCTGGGTGCATTTAAGTCTCAACTCAAAAGTCCCCTCCTCTGGGAACCCTGCTGAAGCAATTCCCAGACAAAGTAAATTGCTCCCTCCCCAGTGCTCCCAGAGTACAGAGTACAGACTTCCTTTATGGCCAGCATCTCCTCATGGCATGAATTCATTTAGAAGTATCTTCCATTGACATGTGCCATCAATAGGGTAGTCACCAGCCACCTATCGCTATGGAGCACTACCAAGGGGGCTAATACAGATTGAGCAATGCTGGAAGCGTAAAATCCACATTGGAGTCTCACAAAATGTAGTACATACTAATGAAACTAATAAAAGAATGTGAAATGTCTCATGAGTAATTTTCGTACTGACTACATGTGGACAGGACAGTACTTTGCATATATTGGGTTAAACAAACATGTCAAATTAATTTCACCTGTTTCCGTCTTCTGTTGTGACCACTAGACACGTGCAGTGGCATGTGAGGCTCACACTGTCGCTGTGTTGGGCAGCTCTCTCGGTGGTCAGAACCCCACCGTGGGGGACCCGGGCTCACTCACCTTGGGACCCAATCCCTTCTTGCATACATGGCTGACTTTTGAAC
Organism: Myotis myotis; assembly: GCF_014108235.1. Taxonomy (NCBI): domain Eukaryota; kingdom Metazoa; phylum Chordata; class Mammalia; order Chiroptera; family Vespertilionidae; genus Myotis; species Myotis myotis. The sequence goes on from NW_023416316.1 coordinate 19,080,697, forward strand.
AACGCGAGCTTGAACTGCACGGTCCACTTCAACTCAGATTTTTTTTTTTTCTATAGATACAGTCAGCGCTTCCTATCCTGGGTTTCACATTGGCAGATTCAACCAACCTCGAATTGAAAACAATATTTTCACATTCCCAACTGCAGATTCCCAACCGAAGATGGAAAATACTGTATTTGACCCTTGGTTGGTCGGATTCAGGGATGCAAAGGGCCAAGTGTAGTTAAGTTGTAGGGAAGTCAAAAGTTATAGGTGGGCCCCAGCCAATTTGGCTCAGTGGATAGAGCAACGGCCTGCTGACAGAAGGGTCCCTGGTTCGATTCTGGTCAAGGGCACATGCCCAGGTTGCGGGCTTGATCCCCAGTAGGGGGCGTGCAGGAGGCAGCCAATCAATGATTCCTTCTCATCATTGATGTGTCTATCTCTCCCTCTCCCTTCCTCTCCGAAATAAATAAAAATATACTTTTTTAAAAAGTTATAGGTAGATTTTCAACTGCATGGGGGTGGGGGGTGCCTCTTACCCCCACATTGTTCAAGAGTCATCTGTAGTAGACATTCAGATTAGTGTGTTCCGTGGCATTCATCTGATTTGGCCGCGGTCGCTCGCTGGCCTCAGCAGTTGCTAAATTATTTTTGGCAATATCATTTTTATCAAGAAATGATAGAAAAGTAAAGGAGCCTGGCCGGTGTGGCTCAATGGTTGAGCATCGACCCATGAACCAGGAGGTCACCAGTTCCCGATCAGGGCACATGCCCAGATTGCAGGCTTGATCCCCACTTTGGGGCGTGCAGGAGGCAGCCAATCAATGATTCTCTCTTATCACTGATGTTTCTCTCTCTCTCCCCCTCTCCCTTCCTCTCTCTAAAATCAATTTTTTTAAAAGTATATATTTTTTAAAGTAAAAGAATTCACAAATGCCTCAAGGCCTAGAAAGATGTATTGATCATCTCAAATGTAGTGGGTGTATTACGATCAGCATCTGGGACTGATTCCGTTCGTTCCAACTCAAAAGTTGAGAAAGGAGGACAAGTTGAGGGAGGAGGGGGTCTGAAGTCCCTGGTTCTGATGCTGACCCCTGGCAGCCAGAGAACTTCGTGCAATTCAATCTCCTTAACTCCAATCATTGCTGCCATGCCCACCCACTCACCAGAGGAGAGTGAGAAATTCTCTTCCTTGCCCCAGCCCTAGCCCCAGCCCCTCCGGTTACCTGGCTTAGATTTTCTAGAAAGCTCCAGAGTGAGCAGACATTGTGTCCCCAGGATTTATAGCTCACTTTATAATGTTTTGGGTGAGGCCAGAAACTTTACAAGCACGATTGCTTTCCTTGTTTTAAACTAAATAGGATTTCACTTGAGGAGAAGAATCCCAGAAAGAGGGTAGGGGAGGAGGCTACTGCGGGTAAGTGAGAAAGCTCCTGCCCCTCTCCTCCTAGTGACCCAGACTGTGTATCCGGGTCCAAGTCTAGGGAATGGGGAGGAAAGTTATCCTTCTTAAAGTTGGAAGTTTACCTTAGACCAGCCTTGCAAGTATCAAAAAACTCAACAGCCCCCAGATGTCTGATTCCACAGTTGTCGTTGATGCAATTACCGTCAATCCTCATTATTCCTTATTTATGAATTTGCCAACTAGCTACAATTTATTTGTAACCCGAAAATCAACACTCACAGTGTTTGTTTGTTTTTTAGGTCATTCACAGACATGCGCAAATTTGTGCCCACTCAAAAATTCATATGTTGAAGTCTAACCCCAGGACCCCAGAATGCAACTCTGGAGATTGGGCCTTTAAAGGGGTGATTAAGTTAAAATAAGGCCACTAGGGTGGGCCCTTAGCTAACAGGTGTGCTTACAGGAAGAGGAGATTAGGACACAGAGAGACAGGAGGAAAGACCACCTGAGGACACAGGGAGAAGGTGACCATCCACAAACCAAGGAGAGGGGCCTCAGGAGAAACCAACCCTGCTGACACCTTGATCTCAGACTTCCAGCCTCCAGAACGGGGAGAAAATTCATTTCTGTTGTTTACGCCCCTGTCTGTGGTGCTTTAGGGCAGTTTGAGCAAACTATTTACACACGTTCCCAGCCAAGGCTGGGCAGGCCACGCACAGCCTGCCTCTTCATCTCTCATACTGTGCATCAGCATCCTCTTCCCAGTCTATTTCGTGCCATGTTTTTCACACTTTTGTGCTGTTCGTTGCTGATTTCACTGCTTGAAATGGCCCCCAAGCGCAGGGCAGAAGTGTGATTATTCCTGAGCACAAGTAGGCGGTGATATGCCTCACGGAGAAAACGTGTTAGATAAGCTCCCTTCAGGCCTGAGTGATAGCACCATGGGCTGGGAGTTCAATGTTAATGAATCCACAATATGCATTCAATAAGGTGTCTCTAAACAGAAATAGGCATACAACAAAGTTATGTGTTGATCAGTTGATGAAAACATTGTGAAGAGAGGCTCCCGGGCACCTAAACCTCTATTTACCTTGGAAACAATACTAACTCCATTTTCATGGTGACTTTATGGAAATACTGCAGCAAATGATGAAAACCGATGCCCAGCTGGTATGATCATCAAACCAGGAACCAAGAGGTCACTGGTTTCATTCCCGGTCAGGGCACATGCCCAAGTTTCAGGCTCGATCCCCAGTAGGGGGCGTACAGGGGGCAGCCTATCAATGATTCCCTCTTATCAATTGATGTTTCTATCTCTCTCTCTCCCTCTCCCTTCCTCTCTCTTTAAAAATCGATAAAACTTATTAAAATAATAAAAAAAAGACTGCATCCAGCAATTCCATTTCTGGGTGTTTACCTGAAGGAAACAGAATCACTACCTCAAAAAGATACCTGCACCCCTTGATACCTGCAACCTGCTTGACAACAGCCATGATATGAAACAGACTGAGCATCCATGGGCAGATAACTGGATAAAGAAAATATGGCATGTGTACACACACAGGGACATGGAATATTACAGCCATAAAACAGAAGGAAATCTTGCCATTTGTAACAACATTGATAGACTTTGAAGGCATGATGCTAATGAAATAAGTCAGAGAAAGACAAATACCATATGATCTCACTTATATGTGGACTCTAAAAAACTGACCTCATGGAGAGAAGAGGCTGATGGTTGCAGTGGGGAAACTGGATGAAGGTAGTCAAAAGGTACAAACGTCCAGTTAGGAGATGTAATGTACAACAAGATGGCTAGAGTTAAACAACACTGCATTGCACATTTGAAAGTTACTTAGAGGGTAAACCTTAAAAGTTCTCACCACAAGAAAACAAAATAGTAATTATGTGTGGTGATGGATGTTAACTGAACGTATTGTGGGGGTCATTTCACAATATATACATATATCAAATCATTGTGCTGTACACCTTAAACTAATACAATGTCACATATTAATTATATTTCAATCATAATTTTAAAAATACTTTAAAATTGATTGTAAATGTTGTTTTTGTCTTGGTGCCCTGACTGGGAATAGAACTGGTCACCTTTCAGTGCACAGGACCAACCACCTGAGCCACATGGACCAGGGCTATAAATGTTGTTAAGAAGAGATCAACCGAAAGACTTGTATGCATGCATGTAAGCACAACCAATGGGCGCAAGACACTGGGGTGGCGGGGGGGGGGGGGGGGGGGGGGGTTTGGGGACGCCAGGGGAAGGTCAATGGGGAAATAAAGGAGACATATGTACTACTATTTGTAATACTTTAAAGAATAAAATAACATTAAAAAAAGAAGAGTAATGAGTTCTGCTCTTTTGACACATTGTTCTTTTCATGCACCATCCCCTCTGGCTTGCCTCACTTACTTCTGAATGGCCACTCACCGCATATAACCTGGGGAAGTTCAGCAGCTATGCTCGGGAACGACAAGAGATCGAAGAGCAGATCATTTCTCAAAGCCCATTAGTAGGAAAGCATACTGACTTGTCTCATATTGTTCAGAGGAGGGGTTATGTCGGTCAGGCACAGGCATCAGCATGTGGACTGAGGAATATAAATGAGAAATTAAACTTTTTTAAAGTTTATTTTTATTGATTTCAGAGAGGAAGGGAGAGGGAGAGAGAAACATCAGTGATGAGAGAGAATCATTGACCAGCTGCCTCCTGCATGCCCCACATTGGAGAATCAAGTCCGGGTTGACCAGAAATCTAAGTGTGACCTCCTGGTTCATAGGTCAATGCTCAGCCACTGAGCCACGCCAGCCAGGTGAAATTAAACTCTTAATTGGACAGACAGGTTCCAAACATCCTGTTAATATAAAAAAAAAAAATAGCCACACCCTTTACCTGTGTACTGGCACATGGCATCCAGCACAGAAGATACGCAGACAATCATAGATGAAATTGGCAACTGTATTATCTACTGGCATGAAAGGTACTTGCCTCGGAAGAGGGAGACCTTTGACCCTATTCCCTGAGTCACTCCTCTGGCGCCTCTCCTGCCTCATGGAAAGGTCAGGGGTTGTGGAGTCAGGCAGACAAGGGTTAAACCCTGTCTGCCCCGCTCACTGGCTGTGCAAACTTCAGCCTCAGTTCCCTCATCTGTAAATTAGGGCTAATACCTATTTTGCGGATTATTGAAAGGATTGGGAGAAATTAAGTGCCCATTGCAATCCCTGGCACACACTGGGTCATTCAGGAAGGCTCTTCTATGTCTCCCTTATGTTGCTAGTGCATGTTTATTTGTGACGCTCATCTCTCCGCAACCCTCTCTCCCAGGGAAGAAAGGACCCTGTGCCAATCTTTCAGTCCTTCAGTAAAGTTCTAGTGTGCACCTACTCCTTACCAAGCTCTGCATGATGTGGGAAAAGCAGGAATGTAAAGCTCCTATTGCCTTATTTGAAGAAACCCTCTCTAGTGTTAATAATAATATACTCCTATCTTAAACAATAATATCTTAGTGTCTTTTCATATCCATAATGCAACAATTAGAGTGATAAGACACTTAAGGGATCAGATCTATGGCTCTAAAAATCCTGCAGAAGATACTATTTACATGTGGGTGGGGGTGGGGAGATCTGAGAAGGCTCCCTGGAGGAAGTGAAGTACAGGTGAGGTGAGAAAGGGGTGGGTGGGAGGAGCAGTGAGCAGCTTGGTTTTCACAGGAGCATGTGTCTGAGCCCTGAGGCCCTGAGTGGAAAGTCATGTAGTGAAAACACATTTGGTTACATGTCTTTCAACAGCTTCTCACCTCCCATACAAAAGCCAGTCTTGCTTCTGCTCTCCTTTTTTTCTTTAATGAAGTTGGACCAATTTTTACATTTATTTTCTAAATTACATAGATAGTGAGTGTTCCATTAACAAATTTAGAAAATTCAATCAAAGAAAAAGAAAATTAAAATCACCCACATTCTTATTCCTTAAAGATAACTATTATTAATATTCTGGTGAATTCCTTTCTAGAATATCATTTAAGAGTGTGTGTGTGTGTGTGTGTGTGTGTGTGTGTGTCATACTGAACATGATATTCACAAATCAGGATCATAGCGTGCATGTTGTAGTTTACTTTTATCATGTGGCTGACATGTTGCAGACATGTTTTCAATGTCCATAAACATGGAGCTCTATTTTATCATTAACAACTATATAGTATTCTCCTGAACGTAGTTACCATCATTTATTTAATCCATTCGTTCCTGAAGAACTCATCATGTACTGTATGTTTTAAAGATTGTTCTAATTATTATAAATATTTGGTCAGACAGAAAATTTGGGAAATATCAAAATGTAGAGGTTTCTACTTTAACTTTCTTATAAAGAATAATTTTGAATCAATGTAAATGATCTAGACTATCAAGGACCTGGTCAACAAACTGACTCGACTCCACATCCAGGCATCTAGGAAATTCAGAACTCGACAGTGATGCCTGTCTGATAATGGGCAGGACCCGTGCTAATTTTCCATGATAGCTGATCTCAGCCTCCTTTCTTATAAAGAAAAATCCAGATACTACGATGCTGACCACCCAAAAATTACATTATGTAGAACTTACGTTGTCTTAGGATACATGTATTTATGTTTTAATTAAAAAAGCAAGAGTATTCTATAAGACAGAGAGAAATATGTACAACTGCTCCAAAAATAGTTTGGCCTGACATTCTCACACTAACTTGATTTTGGAAACATGTGTTTTAGATATATGCAAAGAGGGCGATGAACAAGGCTTAACTTTCTAGATTACATATTTCTTTAATGCTTCCAATTTTCTTCAATGGACATCGGGTACTGTTTTATCAGAACAAAATTAACTTCCTTTTAAGACATGAAAAGTTGAAAGAAAAGCACAATCACTCCTATTTCTACCACCGTTAACATGTTGGTAGATACCCCTCCAGCTCCCCACTCCCCAGCGCCTGCTTTTTCTATACATACTCGGTAAACTATTTTTACACAGCTAGATCATAGTATAAATATACTCTTACATCCTGCTTATTTCAATCATAATGCAAGCAGTTTCCATTTATAAACTCTTCATAAACATTTTTTATGGGTGCATAATATTCCACTGAGCAGCTATGTCATCATTTACATAATGCTTCCCCTATGTGTGAACATTTAGGTTGTTTCGAGTTTGTCTCTCTTCTACCTCAAGTTTCGATCTAGATGCATAAATCCGGCTCTGCACTTTCGATTATTTCCTTATGAGAGATTCCCAGAAGTGGAATGACTAGCTCTAAGGCAATGAACATTTTTCAGGCCTGTGGTACATATTGCCAAATTGCTTTCCCAAAAGGGTTGTACCATTTCACACTCCCACTAGCAGTGTTGCTCATTCTGTTTTTAATAGCACCATGTGACTTAAATGGCCAATAGCAAGGCTTAAATAAGCTATCATACATCTAACCAGGGAATTATACAGCCCATGAACTTGGTTATGAGGCCTGCATAACAACATGGAAAAACAGTTATGCTGCAATGTCAAGCAGAAAAAGCAAAAAACAGAATCGAATGTAATTGCACTGCATTAAAAAATATAATAATAAGTCTGCATAATGATGAGGACTGAAAAAAAAAACAACAGGAAATATTGACATGTAAGGATGAGTGTGGCAGGGTGATGACTTCAAGATTTATCACCGCCCCTCAGGATTTAATTATTTTCATTCCCTGTATTAAGTTCACCTTATGTTGCTATAGCACCATTTAATATTTCAAAAACTTTAAATACAGGCAAAATACTCAGGGTACAAAACTGCACAGTACAGGACTTCCCAAAAGCTGGTCCTGCAGAATTCTGGCATTTCCAAGGCCATCCCAAGCATTTTCGCGGCTAAAGGATCATGGTGGTCTTTGCTGAATTCCCAGAATTAATTAAGTCAATGAATGGAATTTTCTCAAATGCATATTCTCCCATGATTTTTTTTGCCTCAAACCTCTGGCAACTGCCACCACTCCTCTGCTAGCAGATGACAAGAATGAAGACTTCACAAATAGTAACAGAAACCACTGAAACAGCTGGTCACAGTCTATGGGTCCTGCCCCTATGGTCGTATTATTTTCCCCAGCATGGAAGAGAGCCTTTTTCTGCTAGCAAAACCGTTCCACGCCTGTGCTAGAGTGAATATCAATAGATTAGGATGGCCCGGCTGCCATGGCTCAGTGGTTGAACTTCGACCTATGAACCAGGAGGTCATGGTTCAATTCCTGGTCAGGGCACATGCCCAGGTTGTGGGCTCGATCCCCAGTGTGGGGCATGCAGGAGGCAGCTGATCAATGATTCTCTCTCATCGTTGATGTTTCTATCTCTCTTTCCCTCTCCCTTCCTCTCCAAAATCAATAAGAAAAATATTTTTTTAAATAGATTAGGATGATCCCCCAAGAGCACAGATGTCAGTTGCCCAAAACTCACCATCTTCAGAGACTTGAGCGAAGCTGGATTCTGACCCCACATGGAGGACGCCATAACCCACGGCTGAGGGGGTCTGAGTCCCAAAGCTCACTGCAGAAGCAACAGCCTCGTGGAGCCAACAGCTCCCGCTCCCCAGCACCTACTTTGATGTTTTCCTGCCTCCAGTCTCACCCCTTGTCAGCCCACACTGGTTTTAAACACAGCCACTTAACATCTTCCTACTTCGAGTGGGACCCAGGGACCAAGCAGCACAGGCAGGACCCTTGTTAGAAATGCAGAATGACAGGCCCCTCCCCAGACCCGCGGAGTCCAAATCTGCATTTCCACAAGATGCCCAGGCGATTCATATAGTATGTTTGAGAAGAACCGGGCTAAACCACAAGTGTCATTCTTCTGTCCAGACACGCTCGGTGGCTCCCTGTGGCCTGAAGGAAACCATCCAAACTCAGCCATTTCATCCCAGGCTACCTACCCAGCTTCTTCTCAGTTAACCCCCAGGTAGTCAACATTCTTAAGCCCAACAAAGCACAACTTGGTATGCACCGCTCCCTCTGCAAGAATGCCTTTCCATAAATGGTGAAATCCCACTCAACCTTCCAAACCCGGCCCCAGCCCTGGCTGGTTTGGCTCAGTGGATAGATCATTGGCCTGTGGACTAAAGGGTCCCAAGTTCAATTCCAGTCAAGGGCATATACCTTGGTCACTTGGGCACATCCTCAGTGGGGGGGGGTGTGCAGGAGGCAGCTGATCAATATTTCTCTTTTCATCAATGTTTCTCTCTCCTTCTCCCATCCTCTCTGTAAGAAATCAATAAAATGTATTTTTTAAAAAAACAAAAAACAAAAACCCAGCTCCAAACCTCCTCCAGGAAGCTTTCTGGGACTTCTCCCAACGCACGTGCGCGCACACACACACACACAGACACACACAAACACACACACACACACACACACACACACACACATGCCCTCACTGCTCCTTCCTCTGACTCCATAGCCCTTGGATGTTAACTCATCTATATGCACACGTGCATGTGTATACCTGATAGGTAGCAGTTTCCTGTGGTGCCGCAGCAGATATTTCATCCAGATTTGCTAAATGAAAATGAATGAACAAAAGAATACTGTTGCTTCTGGCTCTGTCACATAATCACTGATGTGCTCTTCCTCTTTGAAAAGTGCACATGGTGAAAATCCAATACGTTCTGTGCGAGGAAAAGTGTAAACCATAGAGATTTGTGGGGGTTGGTTTCATCCGCACTTTACTGAGGGGATCTGCCTGGCCCCATGGCCAGGACCTGAGGGACATTGATATGTACAGATTCCAAGGAATCCTACAGAGATTCCGGAGGAATTCTGCATTTTAACAAGCTTTTCAGATGGTTTCAGTATGAAGTCCAATCTGAAGACCTGGCCTGCGAGACTCACCTGCACACTTCAGGACACAGGGTCTGGTGGGAAATTCAAGGACACCCTCATTTGCAAGGTTGTGCAAGTGCAGGGTGGAGTCTGGGAGAGAGGGCCTCCTAAAATCTGTGTCCCCAGGGGTCTCTCTTGTCACACCCTAGTGCTACTCTGACGTTGACCACCCCAGCAAATCAGCTCCGGCCCACTGTGCACGCTCATCCACACCCAGTCCCTGCCTTGTGTCCCGCCATGCCTGCCTCATGAAAACCGGGCCGAGCTGGCCACGTGGGGAGCTGGGGGCCCTTGGCCACAGGCAGGCCCAGGTGAGTTGAGGACAAGGTGTGCTCACAGCCTAGGCATTCCAGGCCCAACCACTGCAGCCCCATTAACGGCCTGTTTTCCCTTAAGTGGGGAAAAGGCAGACTGATTCCAACCTCACGCCCCACAAAGTCTGACCACCTCAGGGCACCACGGTCCTTTGAAGAACCTAAGGCCTGGCACCCAAGCGAGGAACACTTCCTGCGTTTTCAGACCCCAAATGCCAGCCTCAGGACTCCTGGTGGTCCAACATCCATCAGACGTGTGGGGACTGCCTCCAGGCTGCCTGCATAAGGGCAGGTGAAGGCCCACTCTGCAGGCTACTCACCCCCCTCCTCCTCCCCAGAGGACACGAAGCCTGCTCCCAGCCTTCTTATTTTTTTTTTTAATATATTTTTATTGATTTCAGAGAGGAAGGAAGAGGGAGAGAGAGAAAGAAACATCCATGATGAGAGAGAATCATGGATCGGCTGCCTCCTGCAAGTCCCCCACTGGGGATCGAGCCCACAACCCGGGCATGTGCCCTTGACCCGAATTGAACCTAGGACCTTTCAGTTCGCAGGCCGACGCTCTATCTACTGAGCCAAACCGGCTAGGGCCCCAGCCTTCTTTTTTATGGCTGTGTGCCTATTGTGTGTGTCAACTCAGTAGAAGACATGTATATATTAACACCATTATAACCCTGCAAGATAGGTACTAAGTCCTTACTTAACGTCCTCAGTAAGTTCTGCGGCTGTAGGCAAAACCATGTATCAGGAAACCCATTTTACTAATTGGTATAAACAAGGTTAAGTCCCTACAGCATCTCATCAACGTTACAATGAAAATACATGATTCGAGGACCTGCTGTACTGTTATCAGCAGTGGTACAGGTGGACAGACTGAGGCTCAGAAAGGAGAGGGAATTTGTTCAAAGACATAGATCACGCCCATGGCAGAGCTGGGATGTAAGCCCAAAAGCTCTCCCTGCCTCCCTGAGCGTTGTTTCACATTTCACCCCCCTGCTTTCCCTTTCCAAGCCCCTTCCTCTGTTTTCCTGGGGCATCTGGAGACAACAGGAATCTGTGGCCTGGGGCTGGGGCAGTTTCCCCTGAGGATGGTTCTTGGAATCTGAATCTGAATTCTTTTGAGGCTGTGGGTTTGTGCTTGGGCTCTGCACTAGTGCTCTGGGGACCTATTTGGCAGTCTCTGGACATCTCAAAATAATGTGTTTACATGCATATAATAAAATGCATGTGATTACAAAAAAAATCAATGTGTAATCCCCAATTATCAGAATATTAAAAAACAAATTTGTGGTATAATCATATAGGCTTCTTTATTAATGCATTAAATAATACGATCTAATGCTGAGTCTAATTTCCAATCAGTGCTGAGCATCATAATTGAGAAATTTGCACCAACTATCATTTGATATGAAAATAGCAATGGCAGTGCAGGACAGTGCAGAATTTTACCTACCGACATTGCCTTAAGGCTTCCTCATTCACATATAAAAGCTCATGGGGTTGCCCAGAAAAAGGGTAGTACGGCCCTCTTCTCAAAAGGTGGAAAACAAAGTTTCTCATTCAAGGTCGCAACTAGTGAAAGAAGGAACCAATAAATCCACAGACCTTTCCTGCCCTTCCCAATACCCCAGGTACCTTATCAGCCCAGAGATAGGAGAGATAAGTGTGTCTGGATTGGGGGAAAGAGAATGTATGTAAGTACTACCGTGTGATGCATTCCAACTCTCTCACAACTTTGCAGAGGTTACCGGAGTTACCGAAGCAATCGACATCATGTGTACACCAATAAATACCAACTTTTAAAAACAAACCCAACTGGGATGAATCACAAAACAACCCAAGACATGGCAACAGAAGACAAGAATCCTCAAACTCAGCAGGCTGGCCGGCGTGGGTGCTGGGGATCAGACAGGTGAGCATGAGAGCAGATGGTGGAATAGTTCAGATTGCAAAGAAAGGGGTTTGGAATGTATCTGACTCATGGGAGCCATTGAAGGTTTTGTAGGAGAGGAGAAACCTATGGAGCATGTGCTTCAAGGTCACGAAGCTCACCTTGAACAACCAACACTTCTTGGGTTTGCTCCTGACAAGTCCTGTGCTGAGATTGGGGAGCAGTAAGGGAGAGAAAGAAGACAGAATTCCTATCTCCACAGGGCAAACAATCCCTACTGTGTCACCCATATCGTGACAGAAAGGGGCCCGAGGAAGGCTTATTGGGGAAGATGAGGCCTGAGTGAAAGGCTGGATGACAAACAGGAGTGAGTCAGATATAGGGCGAGAGGGCAGGACAGTTATAGCAATGGGAACAGCTTGAGAGGGGAGAGACAACGAAGGTGGGAGGACAGACATGCAGGATTCCTCCCATGTGGGCCCCAGAGATACTCTCCATACTTCTTCACTTCGTTCTGTGTCCCAGGAGGCTGCCCTTTATGGACTATATCAGTGATAGCCTTGACCCTGGCTTCTGGTTGGGTTCAGCCTATGGGAGGCACTAGCAGGAGATGGAAGGACACAGGGAGAGAGGTTGGTATATTGATCCCTTGTCTCCTTCCCTTTGACCCTTCAGGTCTGGGGAAATAGTCTCAAAGTATTGCCCTAATGTTTTTGGTGTCCCCAAACTCCACCCACCCCTTTATAAAAGTTACTTGATTAAACACTCCCAACTATACTATCGGCGTCCTGCAAAGACCATGACTGATATAGTAGACATGACAGAGATTTTCCATAAACTAAGGATGGAGCTAGGATGCTACCCTATGAATGTGCCACTCTCTACAGTTAGCAAGGTCCTTTCTCAGGTATAGACTTGGTCACAACTCACAGGCATCAGGCAAGTCAGAGCCAAGCTACCACTTCTATCTCAAAGAGGCCCCAAAGTGCATGCAGACTTGGCCAAGAGGGCAGCTGGTCAGTGAGGGAGCTGGGCCAGGCCTATAGCCTGATTTTTTAATTGCTGATTTAGTCCCTTTCTACCAATGTAACTTAAAGTAGGCCAGAGATAGAGAAAGAAATTCAGAGGCCTTACATTTACACACACACATACACTCAACGGGAATTAGTGATTCATTCAACAAACATTTACTTGAACTCTGACTAGATTTTCAGACTTACGTTAGAAACTGCCAGATAAAAGTGATTAGATATGGGGAGGAGAATGAGTCAGAGCAGAAGGGGTGGCTGGCCCTGTAAGGTGGTGGACAAAGAGCAATGGCGCTGGCTCCCAGGCTGAGTCTATAAGTTGTGACTCTGAGACTGTCTACTGACTGAACATGGAAAACCTGGAAGCGCAACTGCTTCTGGGTTTGGTCAAAAGAATCAATTTCAAATGCAAAATCCCTTCAGCAGCTCCAGAAATCACAGTAGGACACCAAGACCCTTCATCACCTGGCGCTTGCTTATCTCTCCAGGCTTGACTGCTGGAGGTTCTGTGCCTCCCATCTCCCTGCTACCCTGACATTGTGCCCCATAAGCTACACTTCCTCTCTTACCTACAAGACCTTGCACTAGCTGTTCCCTATGCCGGAAAGACTCTTCTCCACTCCTCGCTGCACTTTCTTCACCTGGAAAATGCTTACTCAACCTTCAAGATTCAAGTTAGGCTAGTTACTGTAACCTCACTAGTAACTACCAATAACAATCACTGAGAAAGCCTCCAAATTTTTGGAATTAATGATTCAATTGATTAATTACAATAATAAAATAACTAGGCAGTGCCCTTGGAGGTCCCGGATCTGTCTCCTGCTTCAACAGTGTTTGGACGGAACAGACCCAGGGACGCCCCTTCTTCCAGCCTCCGGCCTCTCTCCTGCATCTCATCCAGTCACCACCTTCAGAACCACCTCAGGGACCAGCCAACACACCGGTTTTTTTGTTTTGTTTTGTTTTGTTTTGTTTTTTCTACCTTCACTCCTTATTGCTGAACAGCCATGAGCTCCCAAATTTGTCAGAATTATTCCACCGAGGCGGAGGCTGTGGTCAACCGCCTGGCCAACTGGCATCTGTAGGCCTCGCACACCTACCTCTCTCAGGGCTGCTATTTTGACCATGAGATGTGGCTCTCGAGGACATGGGCCGCTTCTTCTACAAGTTGGCGGAGAAGAAGCTGAGGGCGCTGAGTGTCTCTTAAAGTTGCAAATCCAGCGCGGTGGCCGCATCCTCTTCCAGGACATGCTGAAGCCCCAGATGAGCGGGCAAAACTCAGGGCCATGGGGGCCACCCTGGCCTTGGAGAGGAGCCTGAGCCAGGCCCTTTCAGAGCTGCCGGCCCTGATTCTCCCCGAGCAGACCCTCATCTCTGTGACTTCCTGGAGAACCGCTTCCAGGTGAGGAGGTGAAACTCATCAAGAAGATGGGCGACACCTGACTCACATCTGCAGGCTGCCGGCCCCCACGCTGGGCTGGGTGAGTATCTCTTCCATGGCTCACCCTCTAGCACAACGACGAGGAGCTTTGGGAGCCCAGAGGTTTTGAGAGGCCCCTCTGCATCCCCTGGTGCCTGGCTGTTACCTGAGCCTCTCCCCAAACTGCTAGCCATTCTTTAACCACCCTGAAGCCCTCTCCCATGCATGGGACCAAATGACACGATAAAGCTTTTTGCAGCAAAATAAAATAATTATATGGTGAGTAAATTCTGTCTCCCTGGGATAATAGAGGAAATATCAAATAATCCTTTTGGAGACTAGGAACTTGAACTTGGTTGAAGAGTAAGTGAAGGAATGATGGCTGGATGGATGGACTGAGGATGGGTCAGTGAGAGCAGATGAATGGGTGGGTGAGTGGCTTCATGAATGGGTAGCTGGATGGATGGAGTGACTTGCATGAACTTGATAAAAGGAATTTGGGAACCCAGTCTCAAGGCAGTAAGAAAGAGCAGAAATCTAATTGGTGAGATTGGGACTGGGAGGCTTGCTATTAAAACATCAGGAATCTCACTAGCAAATGTAAAATACGCCTGTGGACGAGTAACCATTAGCACAAAGCCCTCAGTAAGTCCGAATCTGTGGTTCCAGGTGAATCCCTGGGGGCGATGCCAGCCTTGACTGCATGCTGACTGACTGGCTGACAGGGCCTCACGGGACCGAGGCCCACTGGGGTTAGCTCAACACATAAAAACGGGACCAACCAAAATGTCTCTGTGACTCCAGTGACAACAATGAAGAAATAGAAGGGAGAAGAGGGAGAGAAGCAGGAACTGCTGCTCAACAAGGTAGAATCCCTCTCCCTCCCAGTGTCAGAGCTTCAACGTGCAATTTCTGTACGCACAACAGGTCCTACACCAGCTGCCTCCTCCTCACCCCGCAGCACGCTCCCCCTAGGGTTGCACTGCTCCTTCCTAGGAAACTGGAGCTTGGCATTAGTGCCCCGGTCAAGGTCTTCCCCACGTCCCTCCCACACAGAGGGTGCTCGGTGTCTTATCAAATCCCAGGCTTCCAGAGCTTCCAGAGCTGGAGAGAACTCCCTAATGACCTGCCCCATGCTGCTTAGCCCAGAAAAAGCCCCGCGGGCCCGTTATTATTAGGGTGTGGCTGGACTTTCTTTGGAGCCAAAGATAAAGCATCGGCAAGAGTCTGCTTTGCATGATGGCCTGTGCTGAAAGGGGATTTTTTTTTTTTTTTTTAAGTACAAGACTTACTTTTTTTTTCAAAGTTAAAGGGAGAGAGAATTCAGAGCTAGCACAGGAAAACAATGAGGTTTCATAGCCAAGCCCTTTCACCTTGGCCTCCACAAGGTCCTTCTAAACGAGGCGCGCTCCTTTAGCTGCACAATAGAATCCCCTGGAGTTTGTACCGCTCCTGATGCCCTGGCTACCTAAGGAATGTGGGCACGGAGTGGGTCTGTGGGACTGTGAAGCTTGCTATTAAAACATCCCTGGGCCCTAGTTAATTCCAATGTCACCCCAGGAAAGGACGGAACTAGGGTATTGTCCCCACCTTGCCAAGGCTTGGGAACCTCCAGAGAAGTGAAAGCAGTCAGCCTCAGGTCTCACCGCCTATAGAGGTGAATTTCAAAACCAGACTCTCCATTAATTCTCAGGCCCATTACTCCCTGAGCTCTTCCTGCTGCGACTCACGCGGCCACATGAGAAAAACAGTTTCTAACACACACTGATCTCTGACTACAGGCAAACACTCTGCTAAGCACTTTATATGTAACTCATTTCATCTCCCACGTAACACTCAGATATTTACTGCAATTATCTCCTCTACAGATAAAGAAACCAAGCTACCAAGAGTTCAGGCCTTCACCTGACGTCACATCACAGGTGGACCTGCCATTTGCAGGATGTCCTCTAGCCAGCAGTACATGTCTGTGTTCCCCAGGACTTTGCCCCAAGCCCTCTTCTCTTATTGGCACTCCCTGAAGTCACATGGCCAACCTCTCACTAACAATTCCCACATCCTTGTCCTCAGCCCATATTTCTCTCCTGTGCTCTCATCCTTTTTTAAAAAATATATATTTTATTGCCAAAACCGGTTTGGCTCAGTGGATAGAGCGTCGGCCTGTGGACTGAAAGGTCCCAGGTTCGATTCCGGTCGGGGGCATGTACCTGGGTTGTGGGCACATCCCCAGTGGGGGATGTGCAGGAGGCAGCTGATCGATGTTTCTCTCTCATCGATGTTTCTAACTATCTCTCTCCCTTCCTCTCTGTAAAAAATCAATAAAATATATTTTAAAAATATATATATATATATTTTATTGATTTTTTTACAGAGAGGAAGGGAGAGGGATAGAGAGTTAGAAACATTGATCAGCTGCCTCCTGCACACTCCCCACCGGGGATGTACCCGCAACCAAGGTACATGCCCTTGACCAGAATCGAACCTGGGACCCTTGAGTCCGCAGGCTGATGCTCTATCCACTGAGCCAAACCGGTTAGGGCTGTGTTCTCATCCTTTATATCTAACCACCGTTTGGATGGGTCCTACGAGTGCCATGTTCAAAAATAAATGTATTCGTGTTCTCCCTTTGCCACTCTCTCAAAGAACTGGACCACCAACCACCTCTTTGTTTAAGCCAGAAATGACTGTCAACTTTGAATCTATCCGTTCCTTCATCCCCCTGACTAATTGGCAGCTTGTCCCAGTTTACTCCTTCTTCTCCACCACCGCCCCTATCTTGCTCTCATCACCTTACCACACATGGGAGTGGTGTCCCAAACGGCCTCTCTGCCTGGGTCTGTCCTCACCTGCTCTCTGCCACGACTGGTCACTGTACAACACAACTCCTGTAATCATCTCTAGCTTCCAGAGAGACAATGATCCAAACCTCTCAGCTGGCTTTCACGGCATGCTAACCCTTCCTGGATACAAAGAACTTAAGTTCTTTGGTCAACAGCCAAGAAGAGACATTTGGCCAGCATCTGAATATAAGAGGATGCTAGCTTTCTTAGAAAGAGGTGCCTGGGGTGCATGGAGACATTACTGACTTCATGTCTGCGCTGAGGACCACCTTCTCTATGGAAGCTCCAGCACCCACCAAACCCACGCATTTTGGACATGGAGCTCCCAGCCTCATTGCTCACCACCCCTGGTCCCTCTGCTCACACCAGATGGACTCTTTATTGTTCCCTATTTGCATCGCACCCTTTCCTGGTGCAGTACTTTGGCGCATGCTGTTCCACTGGCTCGAAATGTCCTTCCTCTCGTTCCTTCCTGGGACTCTTACTCGTGCTTCAAGACTCAGCCCGAGTTCCTTCCTTTGGGACGTCTTCTCCAGAACATGCAAGCAGATGGCGTTCTCCTTCTGGGACCCAACAACACTCGCTACCACCCTGCGCTGTGGCACTCGGCACACTTATTCATTTACCTCCTGCATCTCCCACTTGACTGACTTACCATTGCATCCGTGCCTACAACCACTCCTAGCCTGGCACAGAGTAGATGGGAGGTGCTCAGTAATGCTCGCTGAATGAATATTTATGGATAAAGGCAAAATTATTTCGCTACCAAAAGCCAATATTGATCACCTAGACAGTTCTCGGAGCTTTTTACCCTAATCTTCTAAAATATTGTCCAAGTTTCCCTAACTAAACCAATTCTTCCTGGAGCATGGCAAGTTCATGAAAGCCCTATTGGAATCTGTAAAATGGGGGCTGGAGCATGACACACACATCCGCATGTTATATGTAACTCTTCAGGTTGCTGATCTCCAGGTGCACATTTTCGAGGCTTCTGGGAGACCATGTGCCTACAGCTTCAACTTGATTTATATATATGTGCTCTTGACCGAAACCGAACCTGGAACCCTTCAGTCCACAGACCCATGCTCTATCCACTGAGCAAAACCGGCTAGGGCTCAACTTGATATTTTTAAGAGTTACCCCTTATTATCAAAGCCACTGTAATGATACATTACACACAGTGAACCATAAAAATAATCATAATCAAAAACAAATGAAGCCCTAGCTGGTTTGACTCAGTGGATAGAGCATTGGCCTGCAGACTGAAGGGTCCCAGGTTTGATTCCGGTCAAGGGCATATGCCCAGGTTGCAGGCTCGATCCCCTGTGGGGGGCATGTGGGAGACAGCCAATCAGTGGTTCTCTCTCATCATTGATGTTTCTATCTCTCTCTCTCTCTCTCCCTCTCCCTTCCTCTGTGAAATCAATAAAAATATGTGTTTTTTAAAAAACAGCAAATATTGACTATACTTTCTTATAAAAAAAAATGAAAGTCTTAGATTTTCTAGTTGCTATCAAGTGCCATTAAAGTCATATACAGTGGAGAAGGTGAAAGTTTCTTCAACCAACAGATTAGTTGGTGGCCTATTTTTTATTTTTAGTGTTTTTATTCTACCAATTTTTTTTCCTATTTCAACAACATTAAGATATGTAATCTATAACTGGATCTACAGTTTTCTGCTTGCCCGCCCTTGCAAAATGCCTGGTTGGAACAATTGATACTTGAAAGGAAACAATCTTAGACAATGCAAACACTTTATTTCCCTGGAGTCTCTTCAAGCAGTTCCTACCTCACACACAGCACCAGGAAGCCTCCCAGTGTGACTGGGATGCTCTCCTTCCGCATCTAAACGCATCAGCGCTTGTCATTTCTTGGTGCAGGAGACAGCCACACAAAGAAAGCTCCTGTCGCTATGGTTACAGTTTTATTTGGGGGCTGCTTTTCATTTCAATGGTCCTTAAAGTTTTATTTCATAACCTCTCAGCGTTTACCACTGAAGGGGAAAAAAAGTGACTCTTGATGAGTGGGTTCACTTTTATTGATTGTTTCATATGACCTTTAACTCATCCTTTTCCATTTCCCCTGGACTACTAGGAAGCTCAGTTCTCAGATTTGTGCATTATTGCAATAGATAGTCTTATACTCTGTATCTGGCTCAACTAATGTCCCCATTACGTTATTATGTTTTATGGCTCTTGATCTATCTTCCTTAGGTTTTATTTAGGCCACCTCAAATCTCGTTTGGAAAAAAAAAAAAAAAAAGCCGAGAAAAATAATGTAGTGAGAGATAAAAGAAGATACCAGCACCCAACCCTTTTCTTAAATGTAATAACATTTGCCTGCCAAAATTAATAGAGGAATCAAAATTAATTGCCGGTTTACAGCCCCTGAAACTTGACAAAGGGCTCCGGGAGCAGAATAAGTGCTTTACTCATGTTTGAAGTGTGACCTCCTACAAATACTCTTTCATTCAAAACTTCACAGAGCTTAGCACAGTGCCTGACATACAGTAGGAACGCCATAAATATTTGTTGAATAAATGAAGGCATGAACAAACATCAGCCTTCAAGGTCATCAAAGAAACCTCAGTTCATAGAAATTGTGAAACAATAAAATGCTTATAAAATATGATGATGAGTAGCTCTGTGTATTGCAGGCTTACCGGCATTGTGCAAAACAGCATATTAGTGACCGATAAAGCCTGTATTATTATACCCATCTCACTGATTAAGAAGCTGAGGCTCAGAGCAGCTAAGCATAGCTGGGAAACGTTGGAATTTGGACTCTGGTCTGTCTGATGCTACAGCTCATGTTCGTCATCACCATGCTGTATCTCTTTAAATATGTCTGAATATTTGATACTACCTTTGTAACTTGGTCATGCCTTTGGGACATGAGACTTGGAAAGTAAATTTAAGTGTGACTTTTATTTTTCACCTTGCTGATTCCTCAGAGAGCTTCCTCCATCTGGAACTGAAAAAATAGGAGGAGGGAAATAACACAGAAGGGAGGATATATGCCCTAGCTGGTTTGGCTCAGTGGATAGAGCCTTGGCCTGCAGACTGAAAGGTCCCAAGTTTGATTCCAGTCAAGGGCACATGCCTGGGTTGGGGGCTCCATCCCCAGTAGGGGGCATGCAGGAGGCAGCCAATCAATGGTTCTCTCTGATCATTGATGTCTCCATCTCTCTCTCCTTCTCCTTTCCTCTCTGAAATTAATAAAAATATATTTTTTTAAAAAAGAAGGGAGGATATATATGTGTATGACTTATGATCACTTAAAATATATATGAATATACATGTATAGAGCACTGAAGTCCTCATGCAATCATGAACCCCTCCTCCCTGCAAGTGTACAATCCCATCTGTCTGTTGTATGACTGAACTCTAAAAGCCTGGAAGGTAGGTTCTAATCTAATGCCTCTGCCTTCCGGATGAGAGACCCCAGCCCGCGGGGATCAAATGATACAACCGGCGCCCTGGTTCCAGAGCGCATGCGCCACTCCTCTCCCTGCACAGCCGCGACCTCCATGCACCCTCAGCCGATGCCATCGGAACGAATGAGATGGCGTTGTAGCCGTGAGAAGGGAATATCTGTGCATATTCCAAGTGCGTAATTACACACATGCTTTGGGTACAAGTAGAGGGTTCGGGCTTACCGAAGTCGGGCATATTTCACAACGGAGGTGACCAAAAGCAGCTGGGCCTAGACGAGGGCTGAGCGCGGAGCTCCAGAGGATGCGCGGAAGGAAAGGCCCCACCTAAACAGCCTCTGTGTTTGGATTCCAGCCACGGGTCTGCTTTTTGTCCATACAGCATGAACCTGTTAGCTAACATTTCAGTCAGCTAAAGCAGGGTTCTCACGGCGAGCTCAGCCGCGCCCGCTCTCCTCTCCTCTCATTCATATTTCGGACCTGAAGCCGTTGCGTTTGGGAGCCGCACTTCTGTCCTTCCCAGGCTCCTGGTCCCCACTCCTCTCAGTCACCACCCAGGACAGGACAGCCTGAACAGTGACAGGGAACAGAAAGGACTCAGCCTCACACCTCGGGAGGGCCCTGTGGGGTTTAGGCCATTCAAGGCCCTGGCCCTGTAGACTTTCTCACAAGTTCTCTAAACACCCTGCTGTTCCAAGCCTTTAGGCTGTTCCCTCTGCCCTCACAGCCTTTCTTTCCTCTTCAGCCAGCAGTTTGCCTTCTCAAATGTCAGCCCAGCCTGGCCTGCCGCTCTGGCTCAGTGGTTGAGTCAACCCATGAACCAGGAGGTCACAGTTCAATTCCCCTTCAGGACACATGCCTGGGTTGCCTGCTGGAGCCCCAGTAGGGGGCATGCAGGAGGCAGCCAATCAATACTGATGTTTCTGACTCTCTCTTCCTCTCCTTTCCTCTCTGAAATCAATAAAAACATATTTTTTTAAAAAGTCAGCTCAGCAAACATGGGATTCCTCCCCAAAACTAGAACACCCCAACACCAGAGCCCGCCTTCCCCATGCCCTCCAGTGCGATTCACCTGAAACCACTGGTCCCCCCTCCCCCGAGTGGGGCATTGTTCAGGTCTGAGATTTACAACTTATTGTTTTCGTATCCAAAAGGCCTAGCAAGAGTCCTCACACTGGCGGGGGGGGGGGGGGGGCAACATCAGAAGTTTGCAAAGTGAGTGAATGCGGTACAGGCCTCAATTCCTGCAAGATTGGACCTATCTGAAGCCTCTACTCGTGAGGACTAATGTTTGTAATGAGCACCTTCACTTGCACAGGCCTTCAAATTCCATCTCCTCTCCTGGTCCTCAGAGCAGCCCTGAGATCTGGCTATTATCATGATGGTTCTCAGATGAGGAAACTGAGGCTCAGAGAGCAACGATGGCCCAGAGCCACACCGTGGGAAGTGGTGGGGCTGGGATCCCGGCCTCTGGTCCTTCCCTCACCCCCACTGCTGGCCCTTGAGGGGCGTTCGCAAGTCCACGATGTATGTGTGACTTTTCACACGTTGCCATGCACCTCACAAGCCAGTCTAGATAACACGTACAACTTATTAGAACGGCCAGGCCCTCCGGCTGCCATGTCTAACGTGCTGTCACCAACAGGTTCTGTTCCTGGACTGTGTTGTTCTTATTTCATAAACTGGGACCATCTGGGCATCTGTCTCCTTCCACTCCTGGGGAAGAGAGAGCACAGGTCGCCCTGCTGCAGAAGAGAGACCCAACTTCAGGAAAACACCTCCCCAATACCTCCAGGCCTGGACCCCCCCGCCCCCCCCCAACTCCCCGCCACTGAAATCTCACACTGCCACCCAAGGGAAACCGCTCATCCACGTGTTCCTGGAATTGTCTTTGCTGCCATTAAAATGCTAATGTAGCCGAAACCGGTTTGGCTCAGTGGACAGAGCGTCGGCCTGCGGACTGAAAGGTCCCAGGTTCGATTCCGGTCAAGGGCATGTACCTGGGTTGCGGGCACATCCCCACTGGGGGATGTGCAGGAGGCAGCTGATCGATGTATCTCTCTCATTGATGTTTCTGACTCTCTATCCCTCTCCCTTCCTCTCTGTAAAAAATCAATAAAATATATTTTAAAAAAAAAATGCTAATGTAACTCATCAGGAACTTCAGTATCTAGAGAAGCTGCTGGCAATTATCAAGTAAAGGAAGAAGAGCTGGCCCCAGAGGAACTCATCTATAGCTGATGGGTTTGCTTTAAGAAGGACCCACTGGCTCCCACATCCAAGATCGGAGTTCTGGGAAATGGGATCCTTCTGGGCTCTCCACCGTCCGCTAGGGCTTCGTGTCCACACCCACTTCCCTTTCCTCTCGAAACCTGTGTGCAGCTGTGAGGTCCCAGCCTGTGAGCCGAGGTTGGGCCCTGGACCCTCAGTCAGTCGCCGCTGCGGGGATGGGGGGATAAAGGCACAGGGCTGGCAAGGCCCTGTGCTGGGTGACTCGCGGGGAAAGAATGATGTGTCTAGATTTCATAATGGCCGTTTCTAATATCATTTTCATTTTTACTCTGGAGACAGGATTTGGTGACTGTTACTCGTGGTTGCATCATTGAAGGCAGGGAAACACGTGTCCTTTAGAAGCCCTGCCTCGCCCTCCCAGCTATGTCCTGGGGGTGCTGCAGGAGGGGGTCGTGCTGCATCTGAAACATCATCCGAGAAGCCTTTGCCTTGAGCCTTGCTGAGGATGCCCCCCCCACCCCATTTCTCTCAACAGCCCATTCCACACGTCCATCCCCTCCTCACACTAACAGCTGGGCCCGCCCCACACTGGCTCACTGGCCTCTGCAGAGACTTCCGGCCTCTCTTCTTCCCCCTGAGCCTCCACCTCCCCACCCATTCGGGGGCAGCACACCATCAATGGTCCTCTCTCTCTGCAGTACCTTTAGTCCATTCTTTTCCACCAGCGCTTCCCTTCCACACGCAAAGGTGCTCGCATCTCTCACACTACAAGATAAATGTATAAATGTAGACATCTTTCATTGCACCCCCTGCCTCCCCCCCCCCCCCCCCGGCCCCAGCTATTACCTTCACTCTCACTGAAGTTAGCTCAACTCTCTTCCTCTCCCATCCTGCACAGCCCACAAGCTGGCCCCACGCCCATTCTGCTACTGAAACAGTTCTTACCAAGGTCACCGGGATCTTGTGTTGGCTGAACCCAATTGTTAGTCAGAATACCCAGCCCCTCCTTGCCCACGGCCACTGCTCACTTCATCATGGTGTCTAACACTTCTTCCCCAACCCCCACGTGCTCGGAGGTTCCTGGCCTCAGCAGAGGTTCTCTTTGCAGACAGACCTGCTGGAGAAGCATGGAGGGGCCCAGGTGCAGGGACTGAAAGGGTGGCAGGTCTGCGCTCCTGTGTCTGGAGCATCGGTCTCCACGGACCCTGATAGAGAAAGGCTCCACCGGCCTCTGCAGTTCCCATTTTCCCAGATTCCAGAAATGACCGGGTTGCCTTTCAGTAAACACAATCCTTCTTTAGATATGTTAACGTTCTGGATGCCCTGGCTCTGTCGGCTGCTCTATCTCCTTTCGATTTGCATATCTCTGCTTTGTTAGGTGATAGTTCACCCCTTAGAGGACGAGGAGGGCGACCTCAATGACATGCTGTTGCTCTGGATGTCACCAGCAGGAATCCCCGGAGATGATCCACCTGGAGTCAGTGATCTTTCCATCCACAAGCTCCCTAACTGCTCCTTCCTCACCCCTACCCAAGCCCCTCGTCCTGTTCTCAAAGGCCCAGCCTGCAGGCCCCTCAGCCCCATCGTGTGTTCAGATAGACGGAATGTGTCTCCCCCTGGGTTCCCTCCCCGGACTGTACACTTAACCCTGCTCCAGTATTGATTGGCCTTGACATTCTATTAAGGCCATTTTGGGCTTATTGTCATATTTATTTTCATTTTAAAAGAGAGTGTTAAAAAGCAATCTTTAACTGCCTGATGCCTACACAAACATGGGGAGCCATTATGTCAATAACTTGGTCAATATTTCACTCGCTGGCTTCCAGCTGCCATGGGGAGAGATCCTACCATTTGCCAGATGCTCAGAGGCTGCCTGGAGAACAGATCTATAAGGTACATTATCCTGGGAGGGAGGAGGGGAGGACGGCAGTAAAGAAACCATTTTAAGGCTGCTGGACATTTCATATCTATTTTTTAGAAAATAAAAAGAGAAAGGCATCATGTAGTAGAAAAAGCATGGACAAAGTTTGGATTCTTCTTGGACAAACTGGAATCTAGTCCTGACAGTACCACTTACTAGTTCTCTGGGACCCAGTGTCCTCATCTATACAATGGACACAAACAGCAGCAAGTCTTCCTGCCTGGCTGCCTCCCTGGGAATTATTGGGATAATAGATGTGAAAGCCCTGTGAGCCCTAAACTACTGGGGAGCAGAGTTGTTTTTGCCGGTAACGTTGATGTTTCGTGCTGACAAGGAAAACTGGAACGGCGAATCTAGTACCTTTGCCTTGACCCAACTGGGTCACTTTGGGCACAGATGCCTGCATTACTTCACAGGACTCCTCGGGAAACAGTGATACACAAAAAGGCAAATCAAAATAAAAGGCAAACGTCTGGAGGAAGTGTTGAAGCAACTCAAGAGCCCAGCACATAACCCTTTATGCAGGAGCAAATGGAGAACACCCAGCCCCACCTCGTCTCCGTGGTGACACCCAGCCCAGGGAAGTCCACTGACAAGGCAAAGAGAACTTTAGTATCTGCCCACAACACCAGCCACTACCCACTTGCGCCTTCCTGGTCTGGCAGCAGAAGACTCCTGCGGCCTAGCTGACCTTGGGCTGGTCACTGCAGTTCCCTGTCCTCTCTCCTCAGAGCCCTTGCCACAGGCTTAGTGTCTGAGTATCAAGTGAGATCAGGTATTTGAAAGACGTTGATAAACATTTAAGTGTCTATTTACCAAGCTATATGCATGCTAAGGATCAGCATTATTTACAGTCAGTGTGGGAGATAAGGATGAAGGAAACCCCATGACAGTCCCTTTCTCAGCCCAACTAGGCAGAAGCCATGCTCTTTTTGAAAGAACCTGGTTTGGTGAAGTTTCCTTATAATTGATGGAGCAGCAGGGGTGGGGGTGGGGAGTGTCAAAATGAGGATCCAGGGCACAGTGGCTTTGGGATTTGAATCCTGACTGTGTCACTACTGGCGACAATTTACACAATCTTCGGCAATGTGTGTAATCTCTCAGAGCCTCCTGGTTTTGTCCTCTGTAAAGTGAGAATAATAATAGCACTTACCTCACGGGGTTGTTACGTTGATTATTTGAGACCATGCACTTAGAAGAATTCCCACAATGCCGGGCGGCATTGGCTAACGGTGTTAGTTTCAGCAAGTTGGTGGGCTGGAGAAAGGAAGACCGAGGGGGCGGAAAGTATTCGCTGTAAACGATCTTTCGCTCCACACCAGGGGTCATTTCCACCTAATGAAAGGTATGAAAAAGTACGCCTTTTGGCAAGAGCTGGGCCATCACAGGAAACCTGAGAAGTGTCTTGCTAGTTACGGTGGAGATGGGGAAGTGATTGCTTTTCCTTTGTCTCTTGTCATAATGTTGCTTGCACCAAAAAGGCGGGATGCAGTTTTGTGTTATATATATAATTTTTTTATTTACATGCCTTGGAAAGTAGAAGCCCCTGGCTCCGAGGATGCCCGCAAGACCAGAAGTGGTAGGCAGGTGCAGACAGCCATCTGCAGCTCACCCAGAGAGAAAGGTCAGAAAGGTGTTAAAGAGATACATCCTCAGTGCATTGAAAATAAAGCCCATGCTCCTTCCTGGGCCCTTCCTTGAATGTAGAAGCTACTCGCCATAGGATTCCACTCTCCCTCTCTCTCCCCAGTTGCCTCTCCTCTGGCCTCACACAATGACCTTCATTTTGACTCACACTCTACCTCCACCCCCACCCTTACCCCCCCCGCCCCCCGCCCCAGGCTCCTGTCACCTGGGCCAGATACTAACAGTATGTCATTCAGATCTCTGACCCATGTTATCTCCTTCCAGAGACCAGCCCCAATCCTTCTCTCATTATCCCCTTTTCGTTTCTTTTCTTTTCTTCTTAACACTTACACACTATCTAACATTATCCCATGTTTACATACTTACTAGCATTGTTTACGTGTTTATTAGGTGCCTTTCTCTAGAATATAAACATCAGCGGATCAAGGACCTTATCTGTCTCCCTTGGCCACTAGGTCTCCAGCAATGCAACTCTAACAGACACTCAGTAAGTATTTAATAAAGAAACGAATGACTGCGTGCCAATTGCTACTGTTGAGAGGATGAGTAAGGGGCGGATCAGCAGTGCCCCACCTCCCAGCTGGCAGACAGGCACACATACCTGGGCAGAGGTTCAGGCATTTTTGCCAAAGAGCAGACGGCCGCCAAGGCCAAGGTGTAGGTAGCAAAGGGCACACAGGCTCCTGCTGTCACAGAAACCTGTGAACTTGGCCTCAGCAAGACCAGCCAGGTGTATCTTCAGGCAGAAAACCTCCCGGTTAGACACGGCCACTGAGATCTGATGTCTGGGCTTTGGTGCAGCCATGAATAAAAGGCCAAATGTCTGTGTCCTTTCCTGAAATTTAAAAAAAAAAAAAAAAGTATCTCCAGGGAAACAAATTCTTGGGAAACAGCACAGCTAACTTTGATGCGACTCACATTGGCTGGGCCAGGACCTGTAGCAGATTGAGCAGATTCATGGGGTAGACATGACTACGAATGGAAATAACTAGCAACGCAGAATAAGGGCGCTCAGTTCCCCAGGAGCACAGAGGGCGGGCTCAGAAGCTCCTTCTACAAGGAAGGCCCAGCGCTCAGGTCCCAGTTCCGGGAGGTGAAAGTGCACCCAGCAGAGAAATCCACAACAAAGCACCCTGCTGTGCCAGCACCGTGGGCTGCGGCAGGTTGATGCGCTGCTGCTGGCTGCCTGCGGGGAGCAGGACAAGATCCCGAACGCCAGGGTTCCTCGAGAACAGCTCCTCTGACAAGGAGGCGAGGCGGCTGCTCACGCTTAGCAGGGGCAGGTGGGGCTCTGAAATGTCCCCCCCAGCCTGTCCGGAGCGATGCTGCTTACACGCTGGGACGCACCTCCACGCTGAGGTTCAAGGAAATAGCCAGAGCTTTGGGGCCCATGCATCTGGCTCAGTCACGTGCCATCTAACGTTTTTCTTAAGTGACTCTTTCCAACTCTCTGAGCCTCTGTTTCCTATTCTGCAATCTGAGGGGCTGGGTAAGAGTCATGTTTTTAAAACGGCAAGATTTGATCCATTCGTAGGGAATAAAATCAATAAAGGATTGCAACCAACATTCTCTCACAGTGAAATGGAGGCCCTGGCCGGGTAGCTTGGTGGGCTAGAGCATCGTCCCGATACACCAAGGTAGTGGGTTCCATCCCTGGTCAGAGCACATACAAGAATCCACCAGTAAATGCATAAATAAGTGGAACAACAAATCAATGTTTCTCTCTCTCTCTCTCTCTCTCTCTCTCTCTCAAATCAATCAATAAAAACTTTTTAAAAAGTGAAATAGAAGAATTTAGGATATAAAATATCTGGATGCACTGCAGTTAATAGATAGGCAGTTTCAGTGGCCATGTGAAACTTACTTCATCTATAAATACATATGTACTGAAATCAGTACAAAATGTATTGCTCACTGTGGGTTACTTTTTTTTAGTTGTTTATTTTTTTTAAATTCAAAACATACTATGTTGATTTTTCAAGGCTAGTAGCAGAGACAGACCAATCAATATGTCCATACTACTCTTTGACTAATTGTCAAGTTCCCAGTGTTTGCCTGAGGACTTGTGATCATGTGTGTGTGTGCACACGCACGCACGCACGCACACACACACACACACACATCCAAACAGAATCTGTCCAACGAGAATGCACCCAGACACCTGCACCGTGGCCCCTCCTCCCCAAACGACATGAGTTTCCTGACATGACATGTCCGTTCGCTTTGCTTGTTTTTTGAACTTTGTGTAAGTGGATTCAGAGCAGGAACTCTAACTGTGGACACAGTGACCCAGAAAAAGGAAATGCTCGATGCTGCGTTTATTGTCCAACATGACCTCAGTCAGAAAGCATTGCGAAAATAATAACATTATGATTATTGGCTGAAGGCCTGTTATGGGCCAGACACTGCGGTTGAGTTCATTCTCACTGAGGGCTTGTGATTCGAGGTGTGTGTTGTTATCCCATTTTTCAGGAAGGAAACTGAGGCACGGAGAAGGTGTGATGCGGCAGCCCAGGGTCCCGGGCCCTGAGAATGGCTCAGCAAGGGTGGCATCGTCAGCCATCCGCCTCCGGAGTCCTTTCCATGACACGCTTTTTCCACGGGCTCAGATACTTTACAACAAAGTAGCTGTGAAATAACAGTTCGCTCCAGCGGCGGCGGAACCAGCCCGGCGTTGTACAAGGGACCAAGTCCGCCCCTGCCTGGCTTGCACCCGCTCTCGGTGGGATCGAGTTGGTTTACATTTTCTAAGGAAGCAATCACACTACCCTTCCTGAAGCCGGCGGGTTCCAGAAGGCCTGAATTAAGCTGCGAGGTCTAATTTGGGGACATTCTTACTACACAAAATTTCTTCCAGAACATTTGGTCCTTTGGGATTTCCCCAACTTGCCAACCATTAGACAGAAAATTCCATCTCCCTCTCCCTGGTTGCTTCATAGTATCCAGTGTTTCCCCTGGACCTTACCTATGAGTATAGTTTCTTCTTGGGCTACTTTGGCAACTCCTCGCCATCCAGAGAAATGTAAGGGTTTTTGTTTGTCTAACAAATATAACTACAGTTCACGTTACTGGTGAAGCCACGTCTAACCGATGACATTGGTTATAACTTGTTCAGTGTACTCAAAAATAGAGGATAAAGGGGCCCATGAATCAATTCTCCTCATATTAGAAATTTTAGAGGTTTTATATTCACCATCCAGATTACAACATACCTACTACCCCCCTGGAATGCCAAGAAAATTAGTCAGGCCTTAAATTAAACTTTAACCTTGTTTCAAATTAAAAATACAACTTGCCACATTAGTTTCATATGTTTCTATTTCCTGGCCTCAAAAACACTAACAGCTCTTGACTAATAGTTGAAATCCTACTTAACACTCAATAAACCACACAACTTCCCTAAAGCCAGGCAAGCCTGATGGAAGGGGTCCCTTTGCTTCCACAATGCTTTGCAAAATTCTAGAGGCCTGTTCCTCCATCCCTTACCAGCACCCCCCGCCCCAAGTAAGCTTTCAATATACCTAATTGCATTGAATAAATTCTAAGGTTTTAATTGAAGTATAAAATGCATACAGACAGGTGCACAATCATAAGTGTTTTTGAATGTTCACAAATTGAAAGAGAATACATCTATCCAGCACCTCAAAAGGCCTGCACCGTGACCCTGCCTCCCCAAATGACGTGACTTCCCTGACTTCTCACGCTGTACCTTAGCTTCGCTTGGTTTTTGAAATTTGTCTAAGTGGGATCCCAGTATGAACTCTCTTGGTTTTGCTTATTGTACTAAACATCATTCTTGTGAGATTTAACCATGCCGTTTTGTGTGGCACTGGCTGGTTTATGGTCTTTTGCTGCTCAGCATTCCATTCTGACCATGCAGTTATTTATTTATCCGTTCTGTTGATGGACACTTGGATTGTTTCTAATTGGGGGCTCTTATAAATAGAGTTGCGATGGGCATTCTTCAATATTTCTTTCTATTAAGCATTTACACAGGAGTGCAATTGTTCGGGTTTAGTGAATACGCCAAACTGTTTCTAAGGTGGTTGTAGAAATTGGCGAGCGGATTCTAAAATTTAAAGGGCCACAGAATATTCAAGACAATCTTGCACAAAGCTGGAGGTCTCACACGACTACCTATTATAAAACTACAGTGATTAAGGTCATGTGTTTGGGCACAAATAGTGCCATGGATTAAAAGAGAGAATTCAGAAACCAATTCGTAAATATAGTTACTTGATTTATGATATTGGTGACAATTGCAATGCAGAAGGGGAAAGAGTGATGTTTTCAATAAGTGGTGCCAGATCAACTGGATAAACACATGAAAAAAAATTCACCCCACATTAAAATCAATTCCAGATGGATTATAGATCTAAATGTTAAAAGTGAAACAGCATGGCTTTGTAAAAAAAAAAAAAATATATATATATATATATATATATATATATATATATACACACACACACACACACACACACACACACACACACGTATATGAATATTACCTAGGGCACGCAAAAATTTCATTCAAATAGTACAGAAAAAAACAGTAACCATAAAAGAAAAATTTGCCGTAGCCAGTTTGGCTGAGTGGATAGAGCATCGGCCTGCGGACTGAAGGGTCCCAGGTTTGATTCTGGTCAAGGGCACATGCCTGGGCTGCAGGCTCGATCCCCACTTGGTGGGCGTGCAGGAGGCAGCCGATCAATGATTCTCTCTCTTCATTGATGTTTCTATTTCTCTCTCCCTCTCCCTTCCTCTCTGAAGTCAATAAAAAATATACTTTTTAAAAAAGAAAAATTGGATAAATTGGATATTTTAAAAATATAAATAATAAATATTTAATACTTTAAAAATAAGAACTGTTCCTCAAAAGACACTGCTAAGTGACTGAAAACACAGAGCACAGATTGAGAAAAGATATTTGCAAAAATATATCCAACAAATGATTTATAAACAGAATGTATATAAAACTCCTACACACAGTTACAAAGAGATAGACAACCCAACAGAAAAAAATGTGCAGGAGAAGAAACTTGAATGGGCACTTCACACACACACACACACACACACACACTATGCACATATAGAAGGTGCGTAAGGGAAATACCAGTTAAAGCTACCCTGGACAGGCAAAAGGATGGCTTCAGTGAAAGAGTCAGGTAGTACCCAGTGTAGGCAAGAAGGTGGAGTAACCAGCCCTCATATGCTGCTGGGGTGGTAAATATTGATACCAGCCACTGAATGTTCTTAAACAGGATCTGCCCCAATTTTTCTCTCCCCACCTCCCAGGGGAATGGACTGCAGTGGGAGGATGGGGGCTGGGACGCCTCCACAGCTAATACCAAGCACGTGCACACCTCTATTTATTCATTTTCTTCTTTCTATTCATTCACCTACACATCAAGCATTCCCTGAGCCATATTCTCCCCTGGGCCCATTGGCTAACACCTGTGCACACCATTGGGCATAAGACTCATTTCTGGCCAGGCTGGCCTCACAAGCTCCGAGGGAAACAAACAGGCACATACTATAAACGACATGTTTATCTCGTCCAAAGACCCCAGGCTTTCTCACTATTCTTAAATATATTCGCAAACTGAATTCCTAGAATTCAAGGTTAGGCTTGAATTCTAGGAATGTAAGTTGCAAAATTCAGGTTCAAGTTGTAAAATGTATTTGTTGGCTGTTTTTATTTCTTCTTTTGTAATTGGAAGTTCACATACTTTGTCCAAATGGCATTAAAGTTTTCTTTGAAAGAAGGCTCTATGTGGCAAAGATATTAAGTTTTCACTTGTTACATACGTTGCAAATATTTTCCCCAATATTTGTTTTCCTCTTTAATTTTACTGTGGGGGGTTTCTCTCTCTCTCTCTCTCTCTCTCTCTCTCTCTCTCTCTCTCTCTCTCTCTCACACACACACACACACACACACACACACATACACACACACGAATTTTAAATGTTAGTATAGTAGAGTCTGTCCGTCTGTTAAAACTACTGCATTTTTGCATTTTCTTCAGAAAGCTCTTTCCATTTCAAACTTACCAAAATGGTTATACATGTTTCTCTATATCGTTTCCTTTGTCATTTTTTAATATTTAAATTGTTTGGAGTTTATTTTTCATAAGGTGTGAGGTAGGGCTCCAATAGTGTATGGGCTGTGTGTGTGTGTGTGTGTGTGTGTGTATAAATTTTTTTTTTCTTAAATGGTAGTCAGTTGTTCCGGCACCATTTATTGAAGAAGCTATATGTCCCCTACTTGTTGGTGTATTTTAGATGGTGTAGCTGAACAGTGAGATTCGGTATCAGAAAGATCTCCCTGGCTGTCTAGGTTGGCAGATTGACCTGAGTGGCCAGAGAGGAGGTATGGACCAATAGGAGGTTCAGTTGTTGCAACAGTAGGAGGAAAGGTGAATGCCTGAATTACAACAGGCTCATGGGAGGTCAGGAGGGAGGACAGACAACCCTCATCTCTCCCCTCTGCTCCACTATGCTCACCTCGTCTAGCTGCCTTTCCCAGGCTGTGAACTTCACCCATGTCCCAGAGAATCTGGAATCTGGTCACTGCATTTATATCCTGACAGCATTCCCCCGACCCCCACCCCCCACCCCACCATCAGCCTTGTGATCTCAAGCAAGTGTTTTGGTATTTCTGGTCCTCGGTTCTCCCACCTGTGAAGTGGAGATACTAGTAATAGTGGCATCTATGGCAGAGCATAGCAAGGAGAATTTAAGGAACTAACTCATATGAGTCTTTAGCCTGTGCCTGTTGAGGCGTCCGCAAAAAGGGCAGTGATGAGGAAGGATTCCAAGTCACAGGATTGAAGGCACTGGTCTAGAAAATTATTTATTTAGGGAGCCTCTATTCTTTTATTTTTAATCCTCACTCGATATTTTTCCATTGATTTTTAGAGACAGTGGAAGAGAGAGGGAAAGACAGAGAAATATTGATGTATTTGGTTGCCTCCTGCACGCACCCCAACCAGAGCCCAGGTTAGGGAGGAGCCTGCAACGAGGTACATGGCCTGCAAACGAGGTACATGCCCTTGACCAGAATCAAACCCGGGACCTTTCAGTCTGCAGGCCGACGCTCTATTCACTGAGCCAAACTGGCTAGGGCGGGAGCCTCTATTCTCCAAGGTGTACTTAGGCAATACAGCCTAAGAGCTAAGAACTACCATTCGTAAAATAAATTAATATATTAACCAATGACTCACTGTATTCCCCTTCACCCCACTCTACTTTTAAACTGTCTTTTTTGTTTGGGAAAAGTTTTGGTCAAAAGTGGAGCCATGGGTATCTTTCTTTCCTTCTCCTGGTTTTTGGAGAAGGAAGTAATGGCTACAGTTGACTGACTCCATCATAGGCACAGTGCTAAGCCCTTTAAGAATGAGCCCGTTTAATACAGCCTCTGTAATAGCTTTCAGGTTGTGATATCACCCCCAATGAGGAAAGAGAGGCCCCCAGAAACGAGGAAGCAACTCACACGTAGCCACCATGACTAGGACCAAGATCCAGGCTGGGATCTCTGAGGTTCCAACATCGGAGCTCTGAACCCAACGATGAGCACACGGATGTTGAGTTGGTATTTTGAAGGCTGGGAAGTCCAGCTTGGCAGATGGGAGAAATGACTTTCTGAAGGATTTCGCGCCTTCTGTTTATTTGTAACGTGGTCGAGCCTAGAAGGACTTCAGAAGTCATCTAACCCGGCTTCTTCACTGCACAGAAGGAGAACCTGGGGCCCAGAACAAAGAGACGCGCCCAAGCCGACTACACGCTGAGCCCCCACTGAGTCCTGGGTCTCCTTGCCCTGGCAGTGCTGGTAATCCCCACCCAGCCCCAAGGTCAAAGGCCCCAGAGATGGAGGGGAGTCATGCTCGGTGCTGCACAGCCTAAACAGTGGAAAAGACATCCTCCTGGCCCAAGGAAGCTTGCAAATCAGCAAGGGAGAGGATTCAGGCCTACAAATGACAAACACCAGGAATAAACAGGTGAAAGCAAAGGGGTCTTTGAAGGGCTCCATCCCTCCGGCCAGAGTCAGGGAAGACTGCTTGGAGGAGGTGCAGGAGAGTTGGGTGTGCAGTAGCAATGACAGGGAGGACATTCGGGTGAAGAAGGCACACCTGAAAGGGGTTATTAACAAAGATAACATCTATTCAGTTGGAACATGCAGATTCTACGCTAAATGTTGTATATGTATTAACTCCTTTAAATCCCACATCGACACTAAGGTGGCTACAATAATTATTCCCATTCAAAGAATGAGAAATCAAGACACAGAATGGACAAGTGACTTGCCCAAGAACACACACAGCTGGAAAGTGGCAGGTTCCAGAATGAGAATGCCAGTTGGCCTGACTCCTGCATTTTTGATGCCTGAGGGAGGACCCAGCAGTCCCAATGGGGAAAAAGATATAAGATAAGGGAGAAGGAGCTGGGTTCTTTTTCTAGGTCAAGTCAACTTCCAATTGACTTCAGTCCCTTTGCTGGCCACCTAGGTAGGCAAGAAATACTCAGGTAATGAGGGTCGGGACTGCAAGAGCCACAGAGGTGGTCTGGCTCACTCTGGGACCACAATGTCCAAAAACCCATCCTGACCGATCTTATACCAGCCCCAGGGCTCTGTAGGGCCAGGCCTTGGACTCCAGTCCTAGAATCTAGCAAATATTTTCCAGTGCAAACCATAGCAATGGCTTAGCCCACCTGGGGAAAGTTGGCTTTGGAGGTAAGAGCAGAGATTGCTGCAACAGCCCAAGTCCAGTTCAAAGACCTTGGCCCAGCTCTGACTTCAGGGAGCACCTGGGGTCGGGGGAGATCATCTTGATCTCATGTGCATGTTAGGAGGAATCTGTGAAACCAGGTGGATGAGAGCCAGGACAATGCCTGGTGCCCATAGGTGCTTAATAAATGCTAAATTCTTGCAATTGATCTTGAGGTTCCTCTTCTCCTTGGAGTAGGCTAAGCCTGGGATAGACTTACCCCAGTCCTCACTTCCTGTCTTCCCTAAAAACAGATCCAGGCCCTTTGAGTGTTGACAATGTTACTGCTAATCACTGCCAGAAACAAGAGACAACAGAAACCACCATGGCCATCTCATGGGGTCCCTGACCCTCGCTGGAGAGGTCCCTTTTACTATGGCGTTCAGGCCTGTGAGTCTAACCACTACTACCCTCACAAGCATGGTTAGTTCTCAGCGGCTCCACAGGAATTCAATTCTGCTAAGTAAGCTTTGATCTTAACAGAAATGAATGTCATAGGCAAAACACTCCCCAAACGACCCGCCACGGCCCCTGAATTGCTACCTCAGACGCCCCTGCTCCCTGTTATTCAGTTCTCCTCTTTTCACCAGCCTCCCCCACCTTCTTTCCAGAACTCTCCAATCCACCTTGCCCCTTCATCACCCACTTCCCACACAGAAAGGGCTGCATGGGTGGAAAGTCAGAGGGCCCGACTCCAATGTGGCAGCTATCCACTCACCTGGGCTGGAGTTAGAGGTGACAGTGAGATGCCCTAAAGCTCTAGGGCAAAGATATGCAAAACTGAAAAGAGATAGAGTGAATGGCTCTCCCAGAACAAAGCTAAACCTGATTTAAGATGGAGGAATCTAAAGAAGGAATGTGTCCCTCAGAAATGGCCAGAGGCGAGAAGAGAAGAAATGTCTGGATCCAGAAGTACAAAAAAAGCAGTCACTTTTCATTCATTCATTCATTCATTCATTCAACAAATAGTTCCTGAACCTTCGCGGTGTGCCAGGTACTGTTCTAGGTATGAGGACACAGAGTGAACAAAACGTAAGCTTCCTGTTCTTGTGTCGCTTATATTCAAGGGAGGAAGTCAGACAACAAAAAAGATAACTCTGAAAAATAAATGATACTTCAGTGGGTGACGGGTGATTCAAAGAAAACAAAATCAACAGGAGGAGTAGAGGTTTCCAGGTTTGGGAAGGGAGGGTTGCAATAGTTGAAAGGCTGGTTATGCCAAGAAGCTGGTACTTGAGCCCAGACTTGAACTGAGAGAATCTGCCATTTGGATGTCTGAGGAGGAGGGTCCGATGGTGAGGAGATTACAGATGCCAAAGACCAGGGGTGGGAGGTGTCAGGAGTGTTGAAGAAGCCGGGTGCTAGAAGGCTGTTTGCAAATGGGGAGTGGGAGATGAGTGAGGAAGGAAGCAGGGAGCTAGGCCATCTACGGCCTTGCAGGTCACCGCAAAGACGTGGTGAGACATAGAGGTAAATCCCAGCACTGTTCAGGGGGCCGGGGTCCTCAGCAATGGAGTGTGGGCCTTCCATCCCCGCCTAGTGGCAGAATGGGTGCACCAGGCTGTCAGGGGCTGAATCATTTAAAGAGAAAAGGACCATGACTGACCTCCTGCTTGGATTCCAGGCCCACAAGGGAGGCAATCAGTCCTTCTGGTCATACCCTTGCTTCCCACGGACAGGTCTGCTAGAGGGAGAGGATGCTGGAAACCGAGCATTGTCCTCACTGTGACACTTCTACTTTTCACTGTAAATCAGTATATGGTATGGTATGGTATGGTATGGCATAAACCAATGTATAGATATAAAAGGTTAAGTGATCGTCCCACCAGCCAGTACATATGACGTGCACTGACCACCAGGCAGCAGACACTCAACGCAGGAGCTGCCGAGCTCCGGTGACTTGGCAGCGGCAGTTCTTGGGTGATGCACCCCGGAACCAGAGAGGAGGGAAGGTGGCCCCACTTCCTTTCAATGTGCACAAATCCATGCACAGGGCCACTAGTATAATATAATACAATATACATCCATGCCTCAGAGCTTGTATGATGTGACTCCAGCCCCCAGAGCTAAAGCGGCCCTGGGTGGGTGGACTAAGCCAGTCCCTAAACCTGCCCAGCCCCTGGACCAGGCCCCAAGGCCACAGTGTCTTCTCCACAGCTTTTCCATTATGTGAGGCCACTTGACAGCCAGTCAGTCAGATGCCCAGCCCTTGGTAATATTCTGACCTCACCACTCAACTTTTGATCCAAACCACTGCACCTCATACAGCCTCAGTTTACTCAACTATGAACTGGGCATTATACTTCCAACCTCCCAGGGTGCCTGTGGGAACATCTGAGAGCCAGCAGGTGTATGGTTTCCGGTCTTGCCCTTCCTTCCCTGAGACAGACCCTCACTCCTCCTTTGTCTGACCATCCCCAGCAGGGCCTCCCAGCCTCCCAGCAATCATCCTCAGCCACCTGGCACACTGCATGCAGACACCTTTCTGAAGCATAGGCCTGCTCATGCCCCTGGCCCAAATAAAACCAAACTCCTTGAGCATGCATCTGGGAGCCCTCACTCTCTAGCCCTGACCTAGAAACAGAACGCTCATCCTTTCCCCAGGGCTGTGCAACCTCGCCTTTGCCTGTGAACACCTGCCTCTGGTTAGAATGCACTCCTCTTCTCCACCTGATGAACTGCCAGGCATCCTTCATGTTCTAGAGCCACTGCTTCCTCACCTTAGAAACCTTCCCAGGTCCTTTCTGCCAGGCCAGTTCTCCCTCCTGTCTGCCCACAGCACCCCATGCTTTCTTCTGTCATAGCACTTATTACTACACTGTCTTTAACCACTTGGGTGTGGTTGGTTTTTTCCTACTAAAACATGAGCTCCTTGCCCTGGCCAGTGTGCTCAATGGTTACAGCATCACCGCACACACCAGAGAGCCATGGGTTTGATTCCCAGTCAAAGGCACGCACGTAGGTTGCAGGTTTGATCTCCGGCCCTGGTTGGGGCACATGGGGGAGGCAACCGATTGATGCATCTCTCTCACATCAATGCTTCTCAATGTTTCTCTCTCCCCCTCCCTCCCTCTCTTACACTGTCTCTAAAAAAAAATCCATGGAAAAAATATCCTCAGGTGAGGATTAACAAAAATAAAAATAAAATAAAACATGAGCTCCTTGAGGACAAAGAGGGGTCATCTTCTCAAATGCCATATTTCATCATTTTATGAACCATGAAGAAAAAAAAAATGCTGCCAATTACACCATGACACATTGCCTTCTTATCACCGGGAATTTCCACTCTGTACTTAGTGAGCGGGCTCTTCTGCACTTACTGAGAAACAGCTTTTGAGACCATTTCTCACTCTGTGCATCTTATATACAATTATATAGGAAATCAATCAATTAAGGCATGAACATCTCATGACTAGCAACCCCAAGAGCACTTGTAAGAGCCATTGATTGTTAGGCCTGTCCCAGTTTTAAAGATGTTAAAATAGGGGGGAGGGGAGTGTCTGAAACTCAAGGAAACACAGATGAGCCTTTTCTCCTAAGTGAGGGATGGGCCTGCAGAAGATGCTGAATCAGTTCCTGTAGGCTTGCTATGGGTTTATGGCCTGCCCTGGGCCACTTCTATATTGCCCTGTGTCTCACAGGTTCAAGACTTCCGGAGGGACGGGTTGGCACCAAGCCCATGCTCTAGAGGCTCATTCAGAAGCTCCCCTGGAGGCAGGGCAATGCGGGGGGGGGGGGGGGGGGGGCGCCTAGGAGGAAGTCCTGGCTTCCTGGTGGGTGGAGGACCAGGAATGGGGTGTTGTAGGGCAGGTAGGAGGTGAATGGGAAGTCCTTCAAATTCTGGGATGTTCGGCAGAGTGGGGCTGAGACTATGAGCTTCGGAGCACAAAGCCTTAGGCCTTGGAAGGATGTTTTATTTATGTGTAAACTTTTGGACCCCATGTCCAGAAACAGACATGAATATTGTGCTCTGTGCCCTGTCTCCAGCTGCCCCACTGTCCCTCGGTATGAGCTGAAAAGGGAACTCTGTATTTTTGGAAAGTGAGAAACAGGGAAACAGTTATAACCTAGGGAAAATAATTACGCGTTCAGGCCAGAAATGCCCCACGGTGTCTCCATGTGAATGCAATTTTGTTTGAACGAGTTGAACTAAATTTAATGTGTCTGATCTAGAATTTGCAATGCTCACCATTGCTTAGTGTTATATTTTAAGCTTAGATAATTTGGGGAGGCCATTCTCAAGCTTCTAACAGTAGGTTACCCTGAGCCTCACTCTGTGCACAGAGGAATTTGTCCAAGCTCAAGGGGGCTCAGGGGTTTGGCCAGCCCAGATGCTTGACAACACACAGACTGGAAGAGGCAGGAGCAGGAGGCCTGACTGTGTCCTGGGAGGAGCCCTGGACTCAGAAGCAGGGGCATCACATACCTGCTGGGTGAGTGGGGTTTCTGTGACATGGGCCTGCATGACCCCAGGTCCCTGGACAGGGGTGATAGAGCACCACCCCTTAACAACCATATGAGTTCCTGAGCCCTCTGCAGTGCTTGGAGTTAACCCTTTGGTTGCTGCATTGAAGGGAGCACCAGGGGACTCCAAGGGAGGAACCAGTGTGATGGGGTGGGGTGGGCTGAGGTGGGTTTGGGGGGGACTCACTCATGACAGTTGCTATTTATTTACCAACCTCTATAATATTGATACAGTATTATAACAACCAATTTGATTTCATCCAGTATAAACCATATAAATGCCCATGAGCTTCTACAAAGATTAAATGAGATCATATATCCGATCCGATGAATGAATGAACGAATGGTGTTGTCAAATCCATTGTTTACGAGTCATGGATACTCTCATCCAGTAAATATTGTTTTCTTTCTTTTTTGTTTTTGTTTTTCATCCAGTAAATATTTATAAGACATCTAAAATGTGCCCGTTTTTATGTCAGGTGCTAAGGATGAAAGGCTGACTCAGAAGGAACCCTTCCTTCTTCAAAGAGTCCCCCTTGGGGTAATAAGTGATGGGCGGGAAGGGCGTCCCCAGTGGAGGGAACAGTAAGAGCGAAGGTGCAGAGGCAAAAACAAAAGCAAGCAAGCAAACAAAAGAACACAAGCAAGCAAGCCAACAGAAAGAAGCTTCCCTTGTTCTGGAAGCTTGTTGTAGTCAGTGCAAAGTGAGAGGCTGGAAGCGGCAAGAGGTGGGGCTCGTGCCCTAGCCGGTTTGGCTCAGTGGATAGAGCATTGGCCTGCGGACTGAAGGGTCCCGGGTTTGATTCCAGTCAAGGGCACATGCCTAGGTTGTGGGCTCGATCCCCAGTAGGGGGCATGCAGAAGGCAGCTGATCAATGATTTCTCTCATCATTGATGCTTCTATCTCTCCCTTTCCCTCTCTGAAATCAATAAAAAATAAAAATATAAAAAAAAAATTTAAAAAGAGAGAGAGGGCTCGTGGAAGCCCAAGTGCTGGCCACTCTTGTGAGAGTTGAAACTGCTCTGTAGGACAGTGAAGGATGGGCAGTGGCAAGTTATTTCCACACTAAAATAATCACTCCAGTGGCACATGGATAATGGTTTCCCGGGGCTAAGAGTGGACGCAGGCCCACATAGGGGACCATTGCACTAATCCAGGCAAATAATAATGTGGCAAAATATAAGTCGGTAGAATAAATTGAAAACATAAAGTGGGTTTTAAGTCCTAAGTGTACAGCTCAACAAGCATGGTCCACACACATAAATAATAATCATAAAACATGTAAAAATCTCTCAGAATCCTCTTTAAGAACTTTCATTTCAGAAGGATAGACTTTGAGCAGTCATGGATTTGACAACGCCATGAAACCCAACCACCCTACTTTACATGGAATACAAGACCCTTTGAGATTGACTCCTGCCCACTTTTCCTCCCTCATCCAATGCCACCACCACCACCATCCCCTTCCCAAAGTCAGCCCCGGCCTCAGGGAGCCTCAGTCTCCCAGATGCCCACTGCCCACCCACCCAGCCAAACCCATGGCGCTCCTCACGCCTTTCCCCACTTGCTCACAGGCCCACCCTGCAAATGGTCTCTTGGGCTTCCTCTTCTGTGGAGCCCTCCTCAATGACTCTCTTACCTCCCATCTCTAGTGCACCCCATTTCAGAGGCTGCTTTTTTTCTTTTGATTTCTAAACTCTGTAACAGCACAGTTACATGGCAGCTTCTCCAGACTGAGCTTGAGTCTTAACTATCTTTGGAGCTGATTGCCATTATTGAGCACTCAAAAATGTCTGTAAGAAAGGAAGGAAGGGAGGAAGGAAGGAAGGAAGGAAGGAAGGAAGGAAGGAAGGAAGGAAGGAAGGAAGGAAGATGGAAAGAGAGAGAGGGAGGGAGGGAGGGAGGGAGGGAGGGAGGGAGGGAGGAAGGAAGGAAGGAAGGAAGGAAGGAAGGAAGGAAGGAAGAAAGAAAGAAAGTAAAGAGAGAGAGGGAGGGAGGGAGGGAGGGGGGGGGGGAGGGAGGGAGGGAGGAAGGAAGGAAGGGAGGGAGGGAAGGAGGAAGGGAGGGAAGAAGGAAGGAAGGGAGGGAGGGAAGAAGGAAGGGAGGGAGGGAAGGAGGAAGGGAGGGAGGGAAGGAGGAGGGAGGGAGGGAGGAAGGAAGGATACCTCAGAGAATTCACTTTTATCTCAGCTCCTGAGCCTGACAAAATTATGTTTGATATGAAAGAACGGGAATCAGAAACCCAGGCTTGCTTGTGTCTGAATTCCACAACCAACCGTGGACCACGGACAAGTCAGTCAACCTCTCCAGGCCTGATTTCTTCCACTTTTCACATCCATGATCCCTAAGCCAAGAGTTTAGCATTATAATAAACAGTCCGCTAACGATCTCATTCTATTTCCACCATCTCTCATTTGGTCTCCACTCATGTGAATACAGACTGATGCAAAACATATTGCTGTTCATTTTTAGTCTGAAATGTAAATCTGAGAGACAGAGAGGGGGAGAAATAAGAGATGCTGAATTCTTTCTACACATGATACAATAAAGCTAAATAATATGGGGTTTTAATTGTTCTGCAAGGGAGCAAGAGCAATGGCTCGGTGAGCAACTCCACAATGGCCCTCTCCCTCACTCTGCAGGGCACTGAGATGTGCGCAACCTCAAGGGCAGCCTAGCTAACCACCCCGCATCAGTCATTCTCTTTAATGAGGCCCCTCCATTCAGACCCCATTTTCTTGTACACAATTCATTTCATTAAACGGCTGCAGCTGCAATTAGGAGTGGGAGAATCCAGGCATGTGTTTGGGTTCGAGATGTGTCTTGTGTGATTTTTCAAATACTTTGGGTTTGGCAGAAGCCGAGACACATTCTGTCAAGTTCTTGTTCCCCTTCGTTTTTTAAGCCCATGTGTATTCGAGAGAAATGTGGTCCATCTGATTCTCATTCATTTTCGCTTAACTCAACAAAAAAAGTTGTCTCGGAAGAACTAGAAAATATCCAAGCAGCAAATCCGGTCTCTTTCATGGAAGCCTTCTCAGAATCTTCCTCTCACCCCACCCCCCACTCCCCCCACCCCGACGGTTTGACCATCTCCATACAGGCCAACCATTTTCTTCGTTGCCTTTGACCATTTTGAACGTCTTATGTTTCCATAAGCCTGGGATGGCCCTCACTTTGACCCTTTTCTCTGCCTTTTGACTCCTTTTCTCCATGGCCTAACTGCAAATATGGTCGTCCCCCCTTACCCACAGTTCGTTACCTACAGTCAACCGCTGTCCAAGAATGTTGAAAGGGAAACTCCGGGTATAAGTGCTTCCTAAGTTTTAAATTGCACACGTTTTGAATAGTTGTGCTTTTCACACCAAGACCTGACTCATCCCTTTCTCCAGCGTCTCCACACTGTACACGCTCCCCACCTGTTAGTTAATAGCTAGTAGCCATGGAGGTTATCAGATCCACTACCGTGGTATCTCCATGCTTATCTTCAAATCACCCTTATTTTGCTTATTAATGGTCCCAGTGGTCACGAGTAGTGATGCCAGCAATTCGGATATACCAACGAGAAGCCGTAAAGTACAGTGGGGCCTTGACTTACGAGTTTAATTCGTTCTGAGACCGAGCTTGTTAAGGAGCTCGTTAACTCAAATTACTCTATCAACTCAATGCAAAAAATCGGCCGAGAGACAGCTGGTATCTCAAAAAACTCGTTAGTCGGGACACTCGTAAGTCAAGGCCCCACTGTACTTCCTTTAAGTGAAAAGGTGAAAGTGCCGAGTTGATAAGGACAGGGGGCAAATGGCATGCTGAGGTTGCTAAGATCTACGGTCAGAATGAAATTGTAAGGAAGGAAAAGAATTTGTACTAGTTTTGCTGTCGCACATCCATCTGCGCAAGTTACAGCCACAGTGTGTGATGAGTGCTTAGTTACGATGGAAAAGGCATTATTACATTCGTGGGTGGAGGACGTGAACAGAACATGTGTTCTGATTGGCAGAAACTTGTGGCACCAGATAGCATTGAGCCTTCACGGAGACTTCAGCAAGGGATCCCCTGAAACGAGTGACACCAAGACACCAAGCTGGTTATACAGACTCAGGAGTAGGTTTGGACTGAAAGATACAAAAATCACTGGAGAGGCTGTGTCTGGCGATGAAGAAGCTGCCGTCGTATTCCCGGAAGAGTTGATAAAGTTGGTTCGGGCTTGGTACTATCCGTGTTTTCAGGCAGCCACGAGGGGTCTCGGAAGGTATCCCCATTGATAAGGGGGGACTTCTGTGACCCCACGGTCCTCTGAGCTCCTGCTAGACTTCACCTGTAGCCCTCACCAGCCTTTCTTCCATTCTGCTCTGTGTCGCAGTCCTCTGTTGAGCCAGGTTAGCCAAGCCCTCACTGATGTCTGCTTTCATGGTAAGCCCTGGACCTTAATTAAAGGTCTTGACAAGAAATGACAGACAAAAATTGGCATTTGTGGGAAAACTGTTGCCCAACACGTTAATTATCATGTCTATCGATGTCCCTACGTGGGCTTCCAGGTGATAAGTGAACTTGAGGCTTGAGGACCCAGAATGACAAAGGGCTTCTTCCTCTGTGTGGATGAGCGCTACGGAACACAGCCTGTTCCCTTTTCGTCCTGGCTGCCAGGAAGCTAAGAAGCAGTTGATGTCCAGTCATAGCAACCGTATTACAAGCTAGCTTCCTTCTTTTTTCTTTTTCTTTTTCAGGGACTTGGTTTTCTATTTCTATATTATTAATGTTATAAGGGAAAAGAAAACCTATCCTTCACTGTCAGTCGCTTCAAAGTCTCTGTAGAACAACAGAGCAAATTAAAAATAATCAGTAAGAAGTTACTCATGATAGTTTCATCTGTAGAACAGACTGAGTAGTTAGGAGTAACGGGGAAAAGTG
Source organism: Myotis myotis (assembly GCF_014108235.1). Taxonomy (NCBI): domain Eukaryota; kingdom Metazoa; phylum Chordata; class Mammalia; order Chiroptera; family Vespertilionidae; genus Myotis; species Myotis myotis. Next base: position 19,124,840 of record NW_023416316.1, read on the forward strand.
TTGCTTTTAATCTTAGATTTTTCGTAAACTATTTGAATCTTTCCCCATGTACATGTATTAGTTAATATGAAATCAATTAATTTTTAAGCTTAAAAATTAATTACACTTAATTGGTTTTTTTAAAAAAATATATTATTTCTAATTCTGACTGCCCCAGGAACACAGCCTCTGTCATTCATATTCTTCCCTGAATCTCCCTTCTCAGAGCAGAGCCCTTTGTACATAACTGGAATTCATAAGCGTCTGTTAAGTAGATGAGAAACAGGCCCAAGTGAATTGAGAAGCCAAAGACAGAGCCGCTGGCTTTGGATCTTGAGACAATTTTGGATTCAAAGCCCAGCTCTGGCTGGCCACACAGTCCTGAGATCCGGTTACTTGGATTCATCAGAGCTTCAGTTTCTTCCTCTGTAAAATGGGACTGTTTCAGGGTTGTTTTGAGGATTAACTCAGAGACAAGATGCTTAATATTACAAATTCCCTTCCTTTTTCATATGAATATTCCTGGACAGAAAACAAACACACACACACACACACACACACACACACACACACACACACACACTGTATGTTTTAAACAGGTAACTGACCACCGGAAGCTGCACTGCTGGGGGGCACAAGAGGAGAGAGGTGGCAGACTGGCACTGGATGGACAGTGCATGCTCTTCAAAACCACAGAAATGAGAGAAAATAGATAAAAAAGAAAATCCAAGCCCAAACTTCTCTTCCAAGGGATGTGGTAACCCTTTCCTGGTCATAGAATCTTAGCCATCCAGGTGGAGAGAGTGGGCTGGATCACTGAATGTAACACCGGAGTGATGGAAGAAGGAAGGACGCTGGTTCTCCGCATCTAACTCGCCCTAGAGCAGCCGTGGGCAAACTACAGCCCACAGGCCGGATCCGGCCCGTTTGAAATGAATAAAACTAAAAAAAAAAGAGACCGTACCCTTTTATGTAATGATGTTTACTTTGAATTTATATTAGTTCACACAAACACTCCATCCATGCTTTTGTTCTGGCCCTCCGGTCCAGTTTAAGAACCCATTGTGGCCCTCGAGTCAGAAAGTTTGCCCACCCCTGCCCTAGAGCTACAGTAGAATGGTTTTTATCAAAATGGAATGTGAGTACCCTGGGACGCAAGGATTTTATATGGCACACGGTGAAACAGTTATTATTTTCATTGTTATGCAATTATTGAATTATGGTTTGAGCTAGCACATCCAGATTGTGATATTGCACATTATTGTTAAGCATGTCTTAAAATGTCTTGAAAGTGAGTAGATTTAAAGAAAACTATCAATCATTTTAGGACTGGTAGAACACATCCATGTCAAAAAAAGGGAATGTGGTTCTTCAATCACCGGAAGTGTGGAAAATACAACTTTAACATGTGGGTCTTGAGAAGTATTTGTCATAAGGGGAGTCGTGACACTGGGCCCCTCAAGTTTGGTCCCTAAATGACTTTTCCAAAGATTCGCCAATCCCACCTACACATTCTACTCTGGCCCCACTGGGTTTCATCCAGTCCACCACCACAGCTTGCATTCTCCCACCTCATGCCTTGATCTGCCTGGATAACCCTCCTCTGCCCTCCCTCAAGCAGAATCAACCGTCTCCCTTCGGGGCTCCTTGTGCACCCCACTTACTATGATGACCCTTGGCACCTTACACTGCAATTTTTAGGGGAGTGTCTCCTAAGCAATACCTTATTTATTTCTGTGCCCTGAGCCCCTAGCCTAGGGCATTAAATAACTTCTAAAAAGTGAAATAACTTTAAAATACCATTGAGGTCATGCTAACTCAAGGGCACAAATACTTGTGTTAATCACTGAGGATCAGAGGTCACAAAGAAAACATGGCTTTTCTCTCCCCACTACACTCCTGGTATACTCCAACGAGGCCAGCTCTACCTGGCATAAGCTTTCCTGGACTCTGCATCCTCTTTCTTAGCCTGCAATTATTTTTACGATTATTTAATAAATGTCTTTCTACTGGCGATAGACTATCAGCTCCCTGTGGGTAGGATCACATCTATCTTTGTTCACCATTGGTGTTCCCAATGTTTAGCACCAAGACAGACACACAGCTGGTCTGGCACTCCCTAAATATCAGCCATGTAAATGAATGAATAAATTTCTCTCCCTACACACACACAGTTGATCTTCTAGCACTTACATTGTTATATAGATCACTGAGGGGGCAGATGGTTGACACAGAGACCAGTGTAAACTCTCTTGTTTGTTTTCCAGGCAGATTACAGCAGAACACATACTTGCCAACCAGAAGAGGAGAAATTCAAAATGGTTATAGGGCATTCTCACTCACAGGGCTCAAACAACACAGAGCCAAAATAATTTTTTTAAAGTATACTCCAGCAAAAGAGTATTTCCCTAGCCAGTTTGGCTCAATGAATAGAGGGTCAACCTGTGGACTGAAGGGTCCCGGGTTTGACCCTGGGCAAGGGCATGTACCTTGGTTGTAGACTTGATCTCCAGCCCTGGTCAGGGCCTGTGCCGGAGGCAACCAATCGATGTGTCTCTCTCACATCAATGTTTCTCTGTGTGTATGTCTCCTCCTCTCTTCCACTCTCTCTAAAACTCAATGGGAAAATATCTTCAGGTGAGGATTAACAACAACAACAAGAGTATTGACCAAGTCCTTTCAAGGATTTTCCCAGCCATCAAGAGGACTAGAACTTTAAGAGAACCGAGGCGACCAGAGAATATATTACATACACTGACAGCTCAGAGCTGGGAGAACACCAGACCACAGGAAGAAAGAAGAAGAAAGAATCAATGTAATATTAAAACGAAGGCAAAGCCACCCTAAGAACTGCTTTTGTCTAGCCAGACAACAGATTTTCTAAAAGGATCAAACCTCCTTTATGAGCTCAATGTGTAGCAGAGTTGCAGGGAGAATGAAGAAGAAAAGGCTCAGCTTTGAGAGCTAGCGGGTCCACTGCTCTTTTCCTTCCTCAGGTTGAGACTATCTAGGCTGAGGCCATGTGGACAAAGTCAAGAACAGATCCAACCATCCAGATTCATCCCGATACTGCCGAACCACGGGGGACTTGCTCCATCCCCTCCTTCACATTTGGGCTAAAGAGCCCAATGAGCAGATGCAGCAAATGATTAACCCAAGCTCTCTACTGTGTTACAGGAGTGCCCAGTCTGCAGGCTGAGCCTTCCAGCTGCGTGGAAGGGCTCGCCTCCCTGCGCATCCTAGTTATGTGGCTACACAAGACCAAACAGCAAGCCTCCCCCAACCAGCATACCAAACAAGTCCGTTGGCAGCGAGCTTTGCCTTCAGATCAGTTGTTTGGCATCATGTTTTAGCTCATCTATGGTCTATTATCTCTCAGTGGTTTTCTATCCCTCTTGCATTCCTGAGGCATTCGCAAATGGTGCCAACTTGGAAAATAAGCAGTGGGCCTCTTGGTACTTTGTTGAAACATCTCCTGGTTCCAGGCAACCTACACTGATCATGCCAGTTACATACACCAGATAAGAGTCGCTGGCTGGTCCCTGAGCTCCTCAAAGGCAGGGGCCACTTTTGTTTTTAATCCTCACCTGAGGACATTTTTTCCCATTGATTTTTAGAGAGAGTGAAAAGGAGGGAGGAGGCAAGAGAGAGAGAGAGAGATATCAATGTGAGAGAGACACATCGACTGGTTGCCTCCTGCACACGTCCCAACCAGGGGCAGGGTGCGAACCCACAACTGAGATACGTGCCCTTGACCAGGTATCAAACCCGCAACCCTTCAGTCTGTGGTCTGATGTTCTACGCACTGAGCCAAACCGGTCAGGACAGGAACCACTTTTCACTTATCTGTGGGGTCCCAGTGCCAAGATTTGCATCTGGTTTATAGTAGGACAGCAAAAGGGGAGGCTGTTCAACTACCATACAGAAACCTGGTGGCGTACGGGACAATGCTCCAACCAACTGAACTACCCAACCAGGGCACATACCTCGGTTGTGGGTTCAACCCCCAGTCGGGGCAGGTCTGGGAGGCAACCACAGCCAATTAATGTTTCTTTCTCTCTCACATTGATCTCTCTCCCTCGGTCACCTTTCCCTCTAAAAATCAATAAAACATACCCTTGGGTGAGGATTTAAAAAATAATAATCATCCTTGGCCTAGAGCTTACAAAGATGCCTAAGCTCTGTGGGCATTAATATCCTCACTTATAGAATACCATGAATACCCACCACCTTATAGAATAGCTCTGAGGATGGAACGTGGTAACAATGTGCATAGCGCACCAGGCCCACGTGATCCCCATCCATCGTAGCCCTCACAATGGCCAGGTCCTCCATCAAAGCTGATGCAAGGAAAGGATGAAGTAAGTCAAAGTTTAAGTTGGTCCTTTTCTGGGAGACAAGCAAGGAAGAAAAGGGATCAACAAATGTGATTACCCATCCTGTGAGCGAGCGGTCAGACTTTCCTTTGCTATTTCTTGTCAGAGCTCAGAGCCCTGTTTCAACGCCAGCCCAGCCTCATCCCAACTTCTGCTTCATCTCCCAGTGAAGTCATAACGCTGGGCCAGCTCCCTGTCTATTGACACAGAGAGCCTGTGAGTCACAAATTCAACAGGATGACTTTGCTGCGGGGTGATTGACTGGAAAATGTTCCCTCATCTGAAAAACTTTTTTCAAGCAAATGGACATGCTTATTTTTGCAACATGGAGTGGAGGCTCTTTATTTATTTGACGTTGGTCTCTGCGACATTCCAGCTGGCCCAGGGAGGGCTCCCAACGCTCACGATTTGCCTTCTGAAGTTACATATATTTTTCCTCCTCGGGCTCCTTCTCCCTTCCTGCCGACTATTATATCTAAAGCAAACAGTCCCAGCACAATAGTTAGATTGCACTTGAATTTGGTGTTTACTTGACATTTACCCACTGGCCGTGCTGGACAGCTCAGTCATTCCAGAACGCGGCTCGGCCAGCAAGCATTGTGCTCCGCCTGCGCTCGACCCCAGCAGCACGGATCCTGGAAGAGCTAGATGGAGCCTTGGGAAGTTATTTGTGCTGCTAGGTTTTACTCTGACGCCAGAATTGGTGCATGTTAGTGGGGAGGCGGCGTCAGTGTCTTCAGTTTTCCCAGGAAACATCTTCTTTCGCCACACAGAGCAGATGGGTTATGCTGACACCACTCTTTCTTCCTTTAAATCCAACTCACACACAGCCACAGTCTTCATTCTAAAACAGATCTCCTCGAGTCCCTGGTGCTAAATCTTAGCACTGGGCACAGATCACTAATTTGATGAGCTGAGTCCCAGCTCTTCCACTTCCTCCTCTGTATAACAGACGTACTAATACAGACCTCGCAGGATCCTTGTAGGCATAACATATGCAAAGAACCTAGAGCAGGAGGAAGGTCTTAGAGACCACACGGTTCCTCCTCCCCTCCTGAGGTCCATGACTCTGGCTTCAAGAAGGAAAGGGGCATTAGTAAGGGCAGGTTGGAGGGGTTCCTGTGTCAGTTCCATGCAGGAAGGAGGCTTGGACTTGGCTGGGGCCCAGGACACGTATTTCATAGCCCCAGATCTGTTCGCGCGTGGCATGGGGAAGTTGCCCCCGCTCCTGAGGCCTCTGTTTCCATGTGTGCAAAGTGGAAGCCTCCAGTTACATTCCAATGTTGAGTCAGGAGGAAGTCCAAACACTGCCTAGCCCCAAAGCTGATGTATGCAGATGCCAGTATTTAAAAGGCCTATCAGCCCGACCAGCATGGCTCAGTGGTTGAGTGTCAACCTATGAACCAGGTGGTCATGGTTCAATTCCGGGTCAGGACACATACCAGGGTTGTGGGCTCGATCTCCAGTGTGGGCTGTGCACGAGGCAGCCAATCAATGATTCTCTCTTATCATTGATGTTTCTATCTCTCTCCCCCTCTCTCTTCCTCTCTGAAATCAGTAAAAAAAAAAAAATTTTTTAAATAAATAATAAAAATATAAGGTATATCTATCTATTAACATGGATGTCTGTGGTACATTGCTAAGTGAAAATAAAATTTACAAAACTGTGTGAAATGGTAATTGGTATTTTAAAAACAAATTTTAATATTTTCATATATGCATAAAAATTCTGAAAATTTATATCTGGACTGGTAGGATTTGGAAAATAAGCAAGCATTAATTTTTGAAATCAGAAACTTAACTTTAAAAAGTAACACAATAAAAGGATCACAGGATTTTATTTATTTATTAAATGTGTTTGTGTGGGGATTTTTTTAAATTTATTTTAGAGAGAAAGAAAGGGAGGGAAGGAGAAGGGAGAGAAACATTGATTTGCTCTTCCATTTACTCATGCATTCATTAGTTGTTTTTTGTATGTGCCCTGACCAGGGATCAAACCCACAACCTTTGCATAATGGGACGATGCTCTAACCAACTGAGCTACCCAGCAAGGGCACAAAGGTGTTTTCTGATGCTCCTTTGAAACCCCATTCAAGTGATCATAAGGAAACTGAAAAGACAAAACTGACCAGGACAGAGTGGGAGCTGGGAAGCAGATGGACAAACTGTCTATAAACTCAGGTCAGAGAACGTGGGAAATGAAGCGACTGATTTTAAAGTGCCGGACCCTTGGAAGTCTCAGGAAGTGGAAACACCACATTACCCTGAAAGTAAGGTACGTGTGGCAATGAAAACAAGATTATTGATTGAAAGTCTATATAAGCAGCAGTTGGAAAAATCCATCCATCCATCCATCCATCCATCCATCCATCCAGTTAGGCGCTAAGATTCCTCCCCAGCCTGATGCAGCTGGGTGACTGCTTTTCCCCTCAACTTGGGCAGAAAATCACAGGTTTACTCTCTGGAGAACTTGATGGAAGAACTCTGGGGGCAGCGGAGCCTGCACAGCTGAGGACAGGGGCAAACAAGGACCCCTGAAGGCTGCACAGAGAGTGGTGATGCCGCCTTCCCTGTGTGGGCTTTAGGAACACTGGCTGCCTCCCTTAGCTGCACAGCCCTGGGCCTGCCACTTAACCACTCTACACTGTAGTTTTTAACTGTAACATGGGGTTCACTTGTTTTATTTTATTTTTATTTTTTAGTGGAAGCAAAGCTTATTGAGAGAATCCAGTCCTGGAAAAGGTGCAACTGGGGTTCCAAAAATAGGCCAGTGTCCAGAACTTCCGTTCCATGCTGTAGCCGGGTATAGTTCAGCATTCAAGCTCATTAAAGCCTATTATTCCATGTGTGGAGGCCCACATGGCCATAAGCCACCAGGGCACAGGGGAGTATATCCCCTGCCACAGGAGCCAGGAACCAGGAACCCAGTGCATCAGAGAGAAGGGAAGGGAAGGGGAGGGGAGGGGGGGGAGGGGAGGGGAGGGGAGGGGAGGGGAGGGGAGGGGAGGGGAGGGGAGGGGAGGGGAGGGAAGGGAAGGGAAGGGAATGGAAGGGAAGGGAAGGGAAGGGAAGGGAAGGGAAGGGAAGGGAAGGGAAGGGAAGGGAAGGGAAGGGAAGGGAAGGGAAGGGAAGGGAAGGGAAGGGGAGAGACGGGTGCACTTATTAAACAAATATCTATTGCATACCTCTTATGTACCGGCAACCCACACTATGTTCTGGAATAAGAGTGAGGCAGGCAGGGTCTTTGCCCCTTGAAGCCCGCCTCAGAGGGGAAAGGAGTTAGTGCCTATGAAGTGCTTAGCACGCTGCTTGGTTCAGCGTCTGACAGTCATGATGTTAATTATTAATCCGAATGTCCATGCTTCCTCCGCTTCCTGAAGGGAGAACACAACGAGTCCTTCCAGGACTCTCCCAGGAAGGACAAGGTTAGAACATGGCCGACACAGTCAACCGGCATATAATTCTTCAATGGTGATCTTGACTTTGAAATGCCCCTCTGTCCAACCTAACTCTTGACTGGCTTAGGAAGGGATCAGGTCACTCGCCGTTGTTCTAGATTTGACACAACCAAAAGAAAAGGCCTTGGCAAGTCCTGGCACGAACCCAGGAAGTGTGATTCCCACATAAATTTGCACCTGGCCCTACTTAACAGTATCCCTGTGAGGTTTTAGCTGAGCCTGGTCCTTGGTTGTTGCATCTGTAGGGATACTGGGGTGTGAAGGGGCAAAGAAAACACTGAGAAAGCATGTTAGTCTTCAGATCCAGAATTGAATCAGCTCCCAACGTGTGGTACTGCAGAATGGTTAAAACTGGGATAACCAAGTCAGGTTTCCTTGCTGGAGGGGAGAAACAATGGCAGCTTTCACATCCTTTATCTCACTTAATCCTCAAAACAGCTTTGTGAGGCGAGGACATTCATAGCTCCAATTTACAGACAGGGAAAGTAGAGAGCAACTAGATGACATAACTTGCCCAAGATCATCTGGCTAGTAAGAGGTAGCACAGGGCCTGGAATCCAAATTTAGGGGTGGCTGTCCCAGCCATCTCCCCCAGAGTCTCTACACTATTTTTTTTTTAAGTTTTTATTTTTTCTTTTTCCACCAAACAACGAATGTAACAAACATGGTTGCCTTTTCACTACTTTTTTTTTTTTATTGTTTAAAGTATTACATGTCTCCTTCCCTCCCCGCCGCGCCCCCCCCCCCCCCCCCCCCCCCCCCCCACCATTGACCCACTCCCATACCGGAGGGCAAGCCCCCACCGCCTCGTGTCTGTGTCCATTGGTTATGCTAATATGCATGCATACAAGTCCTTTGGTTGCTCTCTATCTCTACACTACTTTCATCCTAGTCATTCCTTCATCTTCCTTAACCCAGTGAATTCTGCCAAGACCCTCCCTTCACTGAGCTATAGCTAAAGGGTGCAAAGAATTCAACTCAGATAATGACACTGTAATCTGCACTCAGCCCAAAGATAGTGTCTTGGCTTTAAAGAAGCCCAAAAGTTTCTATTTCCGTGGAAAACCGAGTTTGTTGAATGAAACACAGAACACTGAAATCCAACAGTTCTGTATTTCCCATAAACACATCACTTGGAGCACTTTGCTGGGTGAAAGCGGCAACCAGAAAAATTCATCAGTAACTGACAACACAGACTGAGTCCTGTCTTCGAGTAGATTACCTTCTTGAATCCCTATTATAATTCTGGGAATGCCACTAAGATTAGGTAACTATCCCAGAGTTTCTGATAATCCATTGATATAGCTGCATCTACATTTGAATGATCGGCTTTGAAAAGTGCATCAAGCACAATAGGAGATATCTGAGTGCTGCAGAAAATTATTTTGGTCTTTTTTTTTTTTTTTTTTTCCACATTAACACTGGCCATCCCTCCCAGCACTCCCCACCAGTTGGTACATTAAAATGATTAACAAACACAATGTTTGTGAAGAAGAGGCAACCGCAGGGTAATCAAATGCATTGTTATTTTTTAAAAAATCATTTCCCTAGCTCCAAGTACATAATGTCAAATTGGCAAAAATACCCTATCTTCTTGTGCTGCCCGCAGACTGAGAAGAAAATTAAACACAGAATTGTTTGTTTCTTGTTTGCATTTCTCAGGGTGTGAAGCATTCATTTTCAAACCTCAAAATCCCTACACTTTCCATACTGCAAATATTTCACCTCCGTTCTGATTGAAACCAAGGTACTGTGTTTTTCCCAGAAGGGCCACATTGTCCTAATCTACAATTCTGAGGGAGGAAGGCTGTTAAATTAATAGTATCTGCTCTAACCGGTTTGGCTCAGTGGATAAGAGCGTTGGCCTGCAGACTGAAGGGTCCCAGGTTCGATTCCGGTCAAGAGCATGTACCTTGGTTGCAGGTATATCCTCAGTGGGGGGTGTGCAGGAGGCAGCTGATTGATGTTTCTCTCTCATCAATGTTTCTAACTCTCTATCCCTCTCCCTTCCTTTCTGTGAAGAATCAATAAAATATATATATATAAAAAAGAAAATAGTATCTTTGAGAATATACTGTCCTAGTTCTCCTTTTGATTCTAATTCTTTTTTTTGGAAAGAGTGTATTAGGCCAGGGAAATCAAGGAGGAAATTCCAGCAACAGGTTTTTTTCTACTGATTTGCCTTCTTTGCTAGGTCATTTACTTTTAAATGCTGTATTTATTTTCAAATGCATATAGTATCAGAATATTCTTATGGCCTTAAAAACAAGCATATAAAAGAAAGAAAAAACAATCAGACTAGATAAAAGGGTAAATGCTCGGCCCTGGCGAGGTAGCTCAGTTGGTTAGAGCACCATCCTGATACACCAAAGTTCTGAGTTTGATCCTAGGTCAGGGCACCTAGAAGCAACAACCAATGAATGCATAAATAAGTGGAACAACAAATTGATCTCTCTCTCTCTCTCTCTCTCTCTCTCTCTCTCCCCCCCCCCCCTTATTCTCTCTCTAAAAATCAATCAAACAAAATTTAAAAAGAAAAGAAAATGCTAATTAAAATGAGAGTTTTTAAAAAATGGTAAATGCCAGACCCTAATTTCTTTTAAGAGAAATATTACTACATATTATACTTTTAAAACATATCACTATGTACTATATTACATTTAAAAATAAACAACCTGAAAAGAGGGGTTTGTTGTTTGTTTCTGGGTTTTTTATTGTTGTGGTTTGTATCTTCTTAACATACAGGCTGAGGACACTGGAAAGTTGAATCTAATACACTACTGTCAGAATAGTTCAAAAGTTTTTAAGATCACCCCATTACATTTAGAGCTTATTTTTTAAATAGCTTCGAGAATGCACTGGGCCTAAATTTTGGGGGGGCAGGGGGCGAGGGATTAAGAACATAACTTAAATGATCAAACCTAAAGGTTTGTGAAAAAAATTTTAAAATTATGTTTCTGAGAATCAACTTCTTAATGTCTGTGATTCATTTTCTGCTCTAAAAACTTCAATACCCACTGTTTGGGTTTTAAAGGCAATGGATTTGGCTACAGAAAAGAGTGGACTCTTTCTCCATTTGGTTTTGGTTTGCCTTTTGGTTATTTTTGTTTGTGTTTTCGAGTTGGTTTTATTACAATGCCTTGGCCAGGCCGTTCTCTCTCTTTTTGCCCAACTGTTTGGAGAGGCCAGAGTTATGAAGGGCTTTATTTTCGGTCTCCTCCACAGAGCTTTTCAAAGAAGGAAAAGAATCGGAGGGAGAAAGAAAAGGAATGGAAAACAGTACCAAGCCAGTGAACTCGCAACCAGAGAGAAATGTCATGGACAAGCTGGGCTCCCAGACGAATCGTTTCACGCAGGCAGGTTTGCTCACTTCCTTCATCCTACACTGAATACTTCCTGGGCACTGGTCCTGAAGATGCCACAGTGGGACACAGGCCACAAACAAATAATCAGACAATAGCAGTCCACTGGGCCAGTGGCATGGCCGAGTCACCGCACGGCTTTAGTAGAGCTCAGAGGAACAGTTCGAACCTGGATGGGGACTAACAGGCCACGGGACAATTCAGAGGGGGGCTCTGGGGTTTGAGAATGAGGAGGGCCCCCGCGGGGAGAAGAGGCATTCAGACAGGAAAAACGGCCAGTGAAAATGCACAGCATGTATTCAGAGACTTGAGAGAACATCCCGTTAACGGTTAGGGAGGGTGGGGTCAGTCCCCAGAGATGATCCTGTAAAGTGTGTTAGCGCCCGAGTAGGAAGAGATTGGTACATCAGGCTCAGGAGTTGGGTCCTGTTCCCTCAGCCCAAGGGGAGCTGGTAGCAGGGAGGTGAGCAGAAGGGCCTTGGTGATTGGTTCGCCAAGTGGATTGGATCTAGCAGGGAAATTCCAGTGGGACTATTGGGGCGGTGAACAAGGAGAGGCAACAGTTTGGAGGTTACAGCAATAATTAAAAGCTACACATAAGGAGTGCTTGAAACAAGGCAGCCCAACTTGCAGTAGGAGAGAGAGAGAGAGAGAGAGAGAGAGAGAGAGAGAGAGAGAGAGAGAGAGAGAGAGACTTAGAAATGGAAACTGTTGAACTTCCTGGACGCCTGGTGCCCAGTTCAAATAAAGTGAGGGAGGAATCAAGGGAAATCTGGGTTTCTAGCTTGGGAAGCTGAGGAAGAAAACTATGAGAAGAGTCTGGGTGACAGGAGGTTCCTGACAAGAATGGGGATCGATGAGAACTGAAAGGAAAGGCAGGCTTCCTGCTGACTGACTGTTCAAAAAGCACATGCTTCATTCATTCAACAAACACAGAGCATGACCACGTGCTGGGCAGGCTCCGGACTGGGACTTGGGGATACGGTAGTGGAGAAAATAGCACCTGTCCTCATGAAGCTTACGGTCCCCCGGAGACCACATGCTGAGGGTCAGGTCCTGTGCTCCATACTTGACTTGCAAGATCCCACCTACCCTCCTCATCACTTTAAGACGCAGGTACTATTAACATCCCCATTTCATGGAAGGACAGACAGGCAACTTGCCCAGCTAGAAAGCAGCAGAGCCAGGACACAAACCCAGGACAACTAGTCCTGCTGCCCACTTTCTTAACCTCCACACAAGACTGGGGTTTAAGGAGCTGGAGTTTACAAAGGGGATGCAAGTGGAGGCTGAGGGAAGCCGTTCTCACAGTTATTCATCAGGAGGTATTTCATTTCAAAAAACATTAAAAGCATCTCTTTCCCCCTGGCCCCCAAAATAAAATAAAATAAAAGCAGCTCTTCCTAAATCCTGTGTAGCCAGGTGCCCAGATCCAGTGCCCAGTTCTGGTGCAGCCCTCACTGAGACCTTTATGCAGCTTCCTCCATCTATCACACCCCCTGCCTGGCTCCATATTAATCCCCCAGCACTAATGGTTTCCATCACACCTTCTGCCTACTAATGCAGTTTATACTGAAAAAAAAAAATCTATAATTCCAAGGACGTTAATAATTAACTTCCATACCACAAAACTTGTAATATCGGTTTGCTGAAATAAAGTCACCAGTAAGTATTTAATTCTTCTTTACAGGGTGTCTTCTATTATTATTATTTTAGAGTACAATTTAGTCATCAAAGGTTTACTCATCCTCATGTTTATAAATTATATAGGGCAGGAACTTAACTCTTCTGGACCTACCTGTTCTGGAGAGAGGGAGGGTCATAACCCTGCTGTCACACCAGGCACTTGCCTTGAAAGGCGATGATTTGTGAACTCGAAGTTCCTTACCTCTTTTAGAAATCCGAGGTGAATCTAGAGATTTCCCTTTATGATGCAACCAGAGGACTCACCAGATAGTTGCCTGCCACAAAGGAGGACTGGCTTTCTTCCTCCAAAAGACCTATTGGGAAATTCAAGTTTGTCTTTTTGAATTGAGTTACAGAATCTTGTCTTGATTATATGACATAATAATAGTGGCTTTCCAATTCATCTGTGTAATATTGTTTTTTTCATTGTGGTGGTTACTTTTGTTAAAGGGCAAGGGCTACTGCCTTACTTAGAAAAATTAAAACAAGGCAGAGAAAAACCGTAGGAACTGGCTACCTAAGTTGGAAACTCCAAGTCCCGACTTACATGTTTACCTCCTGAAGGTGATGGCTGCCAATCAAGGGCTCATCCAAGTTCACTGGGTTTTAGGAACCTTGGCCTTCATGGAAAAGGGGATAACTTTTCCACGCAACCCTGAAGTCCTAGCATCCCCAGAAATGTTTTGTCATCACAAAGAGGGGGTAACAGGTGTGTTTCCTTTCTTGAGTCCTCCTTTTGAAAGGGGCAGTATCTTCAGAGTTAAAGTAACTGGCCTGCTCCTATGGGGTGGGGTTGAACCCCTCTAGGCCATGGGAGGGAGGGGCAGGATTTTCCTGTCAAAGCCAGGCCCGCCCGCCCCTCTCGCCACCTTCAGGCCTTCACAGCCCTTAGCCAGAGCCCAGTTAGGAGATGGAAGTCACCTTCCAGGGAGTCCGATTCTCCGGACCTAGGACCTAGCGTTGGCGGAAAGGGCCAGGTGAACTCGGGGAGAGACGCATTCCAAGAATGCTTCTGAGGTCGGTAAGGAGTGGGAACACCAGGGATCACACCTACCCTGAGGAGACCTAAGAGGGAACATAGTCTCAGGACTCAAACAGGTGACAAGGACTTAGAGTAGCCGGCAGCTAGAGCTCAATGGAGCTGGGTGCACACTCTGCCCAGGAATGGGGCTTCCACGCGCTTCCAAGCCCCCCTCCTCCCTTTTGTTTCCTGGGCCTACACCAGGCGGCCTGAGCCGCAGCGTTTCCCAATGGGGGCTGTCGGTGGAAAGGGCGGGTGGAGCCCTCGGCGCGCCTGAATCCAAGCTAAACACCTCGCAGGCAGACGTTCAGCGAGCGATACCGAACACCACACTCACGTTTAAAAAAAAAAAAAAAAAAAGGCACTCTTTGTCGAGAAGATGAGGGCGAAAACATTTCCCGGCTGGAAAACTACTGATCACAAACTAAGGGGGGACTCGGGGTGGGGAGGCAGAGTTGTAAGCCCGAAATAACGATCGCCGTTTCCTCTTCTCTTGCCGGCGGACGGAGGCGGCAGCCGCCAGCTCGGTGTGCCCCGCTGGAGACGGGGGTCCCACCGCAGCGCTCCACCTCCCGGCTCAGTGCCCGCAGGGAGGGGGACCGCTCGGAGCCCGAGCCAGGCGAGCGAGTTGCCGTTTGACCTTCATCTCGCCATTTCACCTCTTTGTGACTCAGTGTGCTCACCCATAAAGCGGAAAAAAGGAGAGTGCGTGGCTTGTAAAGTGCTTTGAGATTCCCTGGTTGAAAGGTGTCTCACTCGCAGCCCCTCCGTCCGTCCCCACGCCAAAGCAAACCGTGAGCCTTCCTCGCTCCTTTAAATGTCAAAACCTTTGCTCCTGTCCCCACTCCGGTCTCTTCACGTCCTTCCCAGGAGAGGAACACCCCCCTCCACCACCACCACCACCACCACCACCACCACCACCACCACCACCACCACCACCACCACCCCGGTTCTCTCGGGCCCCCTGTCTTCGTTGCACGGTGCTGGGCACCCGCCTCCTCTCCGCACCCCCCAGCCCCCACCCGGCAGAAGAGCCCACGAAGAGCCGTGCGAGGCCAGGCCAAGCGCCCGCACCGGCGCTCGGGACCGGAGCCCAGCTCCCGCGTGCGTACTGGAGGGACCGAGGGCTGGATGAGTCAGGCGGATAATCGCGCTTTTAGGGCGCCGACAGCGGCGAGCGCGTAACCCACCCCCTCGGCCCCCACCGGCCTTCTCAGCCGCGGGCTTCGAACCCAGGGACTGCCCAGGCCTCGCGGCGACCAGACCGGCGACCAGACCGGCGCCCGGTACCCGGAGCCCCACGCCAGGCCCGCCGCCGGCGTCAGCGTGGCTCCTGCCCGCCAGCTGCCGGGCTGGCGTCACGGGCTGGCTGAGCCCCGCCCGCGCCCCTCCCTCCCCCCCCGCCCCCACGTGCGCCGAGTTTGTTTATTTAGCTGCCATGGCAACGCGCGGGGGGCCGCGGGAGGGAGGGGAAAAGAATGGGAGGGGCGGGGCCTGGAGGCGCGCTGCCGCTCACTGCCAGTAGGAGGCGGGGGGAAGGGCGGGAGAGCCAAAAGTTATAAGTAAGGAGTGCGCGGCGGCTGCCGGCAGTTCTCCTGCCCGACAGAACGAGCGCGGCTGCGGGCGCGCGGGGAGCAGAGGCGGTGGCGGGCGGCGGCGGCACCGGGAGCCGCCAAGTGCCCCTCCCCGCCCCTCCGGCCCCCCACCCACCCACCCGCCTGCGGCCAGCGCCCATGGCCGCGCGCGCCTCGCGCAGCCCCCCGGACTCCGCGCCCTGTGCCGCCGCCCAGTCCGCAGCTCCGCGCCACCGCGGCCAGTCTCACCTGGCGGCGCCGCCCGCCCGCCACCCCGGCCACAGCCCCAGCTCTCCCGGCGACAGCCGCGGCGACAGCGACAGCGGTGGGGGACTCTGCTGAGTCGAAGACAGCAGCCCGGCCACCGGACCTACTTACTCGCCTTGCTGATTGTCCATTTTTATACGAGTTTACGACTTTTTAAGAACTTTTGTATACAAAGGAACTTTAAAAAAAAAAAAAAACACGGGCATCTACCATTTATATTTAATCCAAAGAAGAAGGATCTCGGGCAATTTGGGGTTTTGGTTTTGACTTCGTTTCTAAGTCTTTTTTTTTCCCTCTTCGTTGACTTTGGGGTTCGGGGTATCCCCACTGCTTCGGCCTGCCGAGGACCTTCTGGGCCCCCACATTAATGAGGTAGGTGCAGCGCGGGGCGAAGGGAGGGGTGCGGGTCGGGGTGGGACACGCCGGAGTGGTGATCGAGAGTGGGCCCCTGACTTCTCTCTCCGTGTGCGCCCCACCCGGCCCACAGGCAGCCACCTGGCGAGTCTGACATGGCTGTCAGCGACGCACTGCTCCCGTCCTTCTCCACGTTCGCGTCCGGCCCCGCGGGAAGGGAGAAGACACTGCGTCCAGCAGGTGCCCCGAATAACGTGAGTGTTGCCCTTGGCCATGGGGGTAAGCCGGGGCGGGGGGGGGGGGCGCCTTCTGTGGGTAGGGTGGGGACGGGCGGAGCCCTGGGTCACCGAGGACCACCTCGGAGTCAGGGGAGGAGGTGGACACTGCACGGGCTCCGCAGCCTTCCCGAGGCGGCTTCCGCGCCCTGGGCTCAGCCGTACGTGCGTGTGGTCTGGACGCGGCGGAGCTGCCGGAGGCGCACACCCGGTCCGCACACGTCCTCCGGGGTGCAGGCGGCCGGGCGGACGCGCGGGCCACCGGGCGGGCGGTGGTTGTGTCCACGGACACTGGCTGGGCCTGAGAGCTCGGCGCGTAGGCGTCCCCGTGGCTAGGACACACCGGGAGAGCCTCGGTGTCCCAATTTCTGGGACGGCGGGAGCGTCCCAGGGATCTGGCGGGGGAGGGACTCTGGCTGGCGAGCCGAGGCGCTTGCTCACACGCAATCGGGCAGACACAACCTAACACCCTCCGTATGGACGCACCGCCTCTCCTCGGACCCGGGTGTGGGTCGAGATTGCAGCCCTGGCACTGGAGCCCCCGGGCGCTGCCTGCCTGCTCGTTCCCCACGCCTGGGCGACGTAGGCGCGCTGGGTCTGCCAGTATGTCGGGTGGCGGCTGGAGACCACCACTGACGGTCCCTCTCCCGCCCTGTCCCCTCAGCGCTGGCGGGAGGAGCTCTCCCACATGAAGCGACTTCCTCCTCTACTTCCCGGCCGCCCGTACGACCTGGCAGCGGCGACCGTGGCCACCGACCTGGAGAGCGGCGGAGTCGGGTCGGCTTGCGGCGGCAGCAACCCGGCGCTCCTTCCCCGGAGAGAGACGGAGGAGTTCAACGATCTCCTGGACCTGGACTTTATCCTCTCCAACTCGCTGTCCCATCAGGAGTCCGTGGCTGCCACCGTGTCCTCGTCTGCCTCGGCCTCCTCGTCGTCCTCCCCGTCGAGCAGCGGCCCTGCCAGTGCGCCCTCCACCTGCAGCTTCAGCTACCCGATCCGGCCCGAGGGGGGCCCGGGCGTGGCCCCCGGCAGCACCAGCGGCGGTCTCCTGTATGGCCGCGAGTCTGCGCCCCCTCCCACGGCTCCTTTCAACCTGGCGGACATCAACGACGTGAGCCCCTCGGGCGGCTTCGTGGCCGAACTCCTTCGGCCCGAGTTGGACCCAGTGTACATTCCGCCGCAACAGCAACAGCCGCCAGGTGGCGGGCTGATGGGCAAGTTTGTGTTGAAGGCGTCGCTGAGCGCCCCCGGCAGTGAGTACGGCAGCCCGTCGGTCATCAGTGTTAGCAAAGGCAGCCCGAACGGCAGCCACCCGGTGGTGGTGGCGCCCTACAGCGGCGGGCCGCCACGCATGTGCCCCAAGATCAAGCAGGAGGCGGTCTCTTCGTGCACGGTCGGCCGGCCCCTGGAGGCCCACTTGGGCACGGGACCTCCTCTCAGCAACGGCCACCGGCCGACGGCGCACGACTTCCCCCTGGGGCGGCAGCTCCCCAACAGGACTACCCCGACCCTGGGAGCCGAGGAACTGCTGAGCAGCAGGGACTGTCATCCTGCCCTGCCGCTGCCCCCGGGCTTCCACCCCCACCCGGGGCCCAACTACCCACCCTTCCTGCCAGACCAGATGCAGCCGCAGGTGCCGCCGCTCCATTACCAAGGTCAGTCCTGGGGATTCCTTGTTCGGGCTGGGGAGCACGGCGTGTGCCGGGGCCCACGGGATGAGGCTGACCGCCCCCGCTTCTTCGCCCCTAGAGCTCATGCCACCCGGGTCCTGCATGCCAGAGGAGCCCAAACCTAAGAGGGGGAGAAGGTCGTGGCCCCGGAAAAGGACAGCCACTCACACTTGTGATTATGCGGGTTGCGGCAAAACCTACACGAAGAGTTCTCATCTCAAAGCACACCTGCGAACCCACACAGGTAGGAGGACGGACAGCCGTGGTGGAAAGGAGGGGGGGTGTCCTGCCCCGCCCGATAACTATGGTCTCTCTTGGGATGTGGGGTACAGTCTATCTCCTCCATCTCCTGGATCACGGGAGAGCAGCAAACGGGCGCCTACTTTTTTGCCCAGGAGCCTTTTGCTTGATGGATGGTATCAGGGCTTGAATGTGCAGTTTTGTCAGGCCTTTGAAAGGCAGGGAGACTGCAGGCTGAACATGGGCCTCTCCTAGCAAAGCATTGCCCTTGTAATCAAGAAATTATACTTTGCAGTGGATGGGATTCTTTTAATCCTTTTTTTTTTTTTTTTTTTACTTTCTAGACAATTTTCATTAGCTGTTCCCTTCCTAGATTCACCCTTTCTATTTTTAGTTCTAGTCTTAATAATTAGGTTTTATTTACATTTCAAGAATGTAATGGGTCCGATTGCTGGGATCCTGGTTTAGGATGAACTTCCATGTCAGCGTAAGTAGGTCCACAAGGTTGTGTGTAGTTGTTCTATTCAGGAAAATTACAGAAATGTGGCTACAGAAAAAGTGGCTTTTTACACCCAATTTAATGGGATAGGCTATTATAACTTGGCTTGGGCTCGGGGAGACACACTAGCAGACATAATTTCCAAATTCATTTCTACCACTGTGATATCTTGACTGCAAAAGAATGAAAATGTTAGCCCTCTAGAAGTGTAGGTTGAGGTGGATTTGTGTGTTTTCACTGATCAACTATCTAGCTAATGCCTCCTTAAATAAAACAAAAAGCAAAAAAGAATATACATAACGCATTCTTATAATCTGAAAGTTAATATGGTCTTAAGTGATAGAAAGACATTCCTGGGTCCTTTCAGAGTTGGGTACTTGGGGAGTTGGTTTTAGTATTTGGGCTCCAGTTTTCCAAATGGCCAATTCTTCGTCGTCGTCGTTTTTATTGCATCTCTGTTTTTATTACTGAGGTCAAATTCAATCTGCTTTCTGTTTCAGTGGACTTATCCTGGATTGCTATGTCTTCTTGGATAATTGACCCCCTTATCATTACGCAACACCCCCTCTTTATCCCTGATAACTACCCTTGTTCTGAAGTCTGCTTTCTCTGAAATTACTATCGCTACTCCAGCTTTTCTTTTAACTACTGTTAGCATGGTATATGTTTCTTCAACCCTTTCGCTTTTTGTTTTGTTTTGTTTGTTTTTAGAAATCTCCATTTTTTTTAAAATTGAATTTATTGGGGTGACATTGGTTAACACAAATTACATAGATTTCAGGTGTACCCATCATCTGTCTGTTTTTCATCCTTCAGCAATGACTTTAACGGCTTTATTTTCCTGTTACAGGTGAGAAACCTTACCACTGTGACTGGGAAGGCTGTGGGTGGAAGTTTGCCCGCTCAGATGAACTGACCAGGCACTACCGAAAACACACTGGGCACCGCCCCTTCCAGTGCCAGAAGTGCGACCGGGCATTCTCTAGGTCGGACCACCTCGCCTTACACATGAAGAGGCACTTTTAAATCCCCAAACAGTGGACATGACCCACACTGCCAGAAGAGAATTCAGTATTTTTTTCCCTTTACACGGTCTTCCCAATGAGGGGAGGAGCCCAGCTGGAAAGCACTACAATCATGGTCAAGTTCCCAGCAAGTCAACTTGTGAATGGATAATCAGGAGACAGGAGGAAGCCCAGAGACAAATCAAAGGACAGATGGGGTCTGTGACTGGATCTTCTATCATTCCAATTCTAAACCCAACTTGAATATTCCTGGACTTACAAAACGCCAAGGGGGTGACTGGAAGCTGTGGATATCAGGGTATAAATTAGATCCGTGAGTTGGGAGGGGGGCGGGGGGGAGGGAAGACCAGTATTCCCTGGAATTGTGTTTCGATGCAATATACATATAAAGATCACCTTGTATTCTCTTTGCCTTCTAAAAGCCATTATTATGATATTAGAAGAAGAGGAAGAAATTCAGGTACAGAAAATGTGTTTTAATAGCCTAAACGATGGTGCTTGGTGAGTCTTGGTTCTAAAGGTACCAAATGAGGAAGCCAAAGTTCTCAAACTGCTGCATACTTTGACAAGGAAAATCTATTTTTGTCTTCCGATCTACATGTATGACCTAAGTCAGGTAAATACACCTGGTTTACTTTAACATTTTTTATGCAGACAGTCTGTTATGCACTGTGGTTTCAGATGTGCAATAATTTGTACAATGGTTTATTCCCAAGTATGCCTTAAGCAGAACAAATGTGTTTTTCTATATAGTTCCTTGCCTTAATAAATATGTAATATAAATTTAAGCAAACTTCTATTTTGTATATTTGTAAACTACAAAGTAAAATGAACATTTTGTGGAGTTTGTATTTTGCATACTCAAGGTGAGAATTAAGTTTTAAATAAACCTATAATATTTTATCTGAACATTGCCTTTTGTTTTGTTTTCCTCCCTGAAGAGGTAGGTAACAGAAACGTCAGTTTAAACACAGTGGGTAGGACGTGAGAAAAGCACACTAAAAAGCCAAATTTTATCTCAACAACAGATTTAAAAGAAGACTTTAAAAGACTACTTAGTTTGGCAATAAATGCAATCTATGTGGTAGGGCTGAAGACTCTGAGTAATGGAGCTCATAGAATTAAATTTACCTTTTCAGGTTGCTTTTTTCAATGTACATAAAAGTACGTGAAAAGCAGTTCCCTTACCTGAGTATGAATCTCCCAGCAGAAAGAGCTCAATCAATCATTCTTCAATTTGCTCAGTTTAATATGAAAGTATTCATAGTATAAACACACATTCCAGGTTCACATTTTAAGAGATCCTTATGGTTTTTCTTTAAAATGAAATGAAAATACAAAAATCTGTCTCTTCGAGGCCTGGCCTTGCATTCAGAACAATTTGTAACAAAAGAAACTTCCCACAGCGGAGAACCCTAAGAACATAGTTCCACAGTGCCCTCCTGAGGATTAAAGGACTCATTTATGCTTAGTGCGTGTTGCAGATATTACTTCTAGTTATAACCCTAAAGAAGTCAGCATCAAAGTTTCCAGCAGATTTTTTTAAAACGTCATCAGTCCTCTGAAGATGGCTAGCCCTTTTGTTTGAACAGACCAAGACCAGAGAATTACAAATTTTCCAAAGTCACAAAACTAAGTGTAAAGTAAAATTCAGTAAATTTTTAAGAAATGTTTTTGTAAGCTTATTTCTGAAGTGATTAAAGCTTAGAACTGCACTGAGACTGTTCTGAGGTGGGTCCCTATGTGTCTGCAGTTCATTTGTGGCAGTCACAGAAAAGGAAAAAGCATTTGTGACACTTGTTGGCACTATATATTTGTAAGGGTGATGTGGGTGACTGACTCACATCGTCCAGTGGATGGAAGCTGACTGGCATTTCCTTTTGACTGCTTATTAACCATCCACTATATCCAGTGTCCAGTAGTGTGTGCATTTTATAAAGCGAATCAAAAATAGCAATTCATAAGAGGCTCATGGTGGACCAACACAAAGTATTTCTCTTGGCTTTTTAAGAGTCCGGCATAATAGGGGAACATGGCATATGTCTTAGCTTAAAAGAAAACAGGTGCACCAACAGGATGGAATTTTATGTGGCCAAGACCATATTCAAAGCATACTTAATGACATGGAAAAATGCTCATGGTATGTTAAGTGGAAAAAGCAGGATATAAGACTATAAACAGTATGATTCCAATTGGATAAGTTTAAATGCGTGTGCATTGAAGAAGAGAGAGAAATAATAGAAAAGAGTTGCCCTAGCTGGTTTGACTCAGTGGCAAGAGCGTCTGCCTGCAGACTGAAGGGTCCCAGGTTCGATACTGGTCCAGGGCTCACAGTGTGGGTCATACAGGAGGCAGCCAATCAATGGTTCTCATCACTGATGTTTCTATCTCTCTCTCTCTCTCTTCCTCTCTGAAATCAATAGAAATATATTTTTTAAAAAAAAGAAGAAGAAAAGGGGAAAGACTAGGCTGAAATGTCAAAATATGAATACTGCCCTGGCTGAGTGGCTCAGTTGGATGGAGCATTGTCCCCTGCACCAAAAGGTTTTGGGTTCAAAATAAAATAAGTGAGGAAGATTTTTCAATGTAATATGACAAAACTATTCAACATGCACAGATAGCTAAAACTATTTAGGGTCTTGTCAGTCCTGAGCTCCTGGGTATACTGTCATTACTGCATTTATGAGAGCCGCTCATACTGTATAATAAAGAGTATTAATATTTTCGACGCCTGCTTATCACATTTTTCTTATGAGATTTAATTTTATATGTCCTCGATTTTAACTTGTGCACACAAAGGATTAACAACTGTTTCCTACGCATCAACACATTTTCAGTCTCTCTCTTTTCCAGCAAAATATTCCTTCTACCTGAAAAAATGCTTGACTCTTACAACCCTGTTATGGTTGGGTGAAACAGGAACTCTCACCATCTCAAGTCAGGGAATCATTCCTTTCAAAAACTGTTCCCTGTTACAAAATCTGTACATTAAATAACCATTGTCACCCCAATAAATGAAATAAAAATAAAAATTGTTCCAATTTTCAGAAACATGCAATGTTATTTTACATTTGGAGAGTAACCATTTTTATATATAATGTTCTTACATATTAGATAGCCCAGGTGAGAGAGCCCTTATGCTATGAAAGCAAGTTCACAGGGAAAATATTAAAACAGGCAGTGATGTTACCTGTTGTACTTGGATATATGGGAGTACCTACATTTAGTAGCCTATGTCAGCCACCTTTTCTGTTATATGTCTGACTTCTGATGCTTCATTCAGCACAGCACTGCACATCCATAAGTGAATTTACAGTCCATATTCTCTCTCTTTCTACTCCCTCCCCCTTCTCTCTCTCTCTCTCGTACACCCATAGTCATCATCCAGTCCTACACAAACCTGTTTTTAAATTTTATGCATTCTTTTATCATCTTACTTATTATGTATTTTATTTTATGTAGTTATTTTTATTTCCTCATAATTTTTAGCACCTTCTAGAGGCTCTTGTAGAGTGACATGCTTTTCTAGTGCTAACTCGATCTATATCCACTTCCTAAAATTTATGAAACTCTCATTGTTCACTGCAGAGTCGTTCGATAATATTTCATGTAAAACCACCAAGCACTCTACATAATGAATGCTGTGGAACACGGATCTCTCTCTTTTTTGTTCTTCACATTAAGTGAAACTAAAATGAAAGTTGAAAGCAAACACCTTTTGGAAGCTTTTGCCTTAAGCAGGAGAGAGAAGTGTACATTTCTCACCATCTCCTGAAAAACTAACAAATTCTTAAATCCTTATGAAGTGCCTAGAGCTTCAATGCCCTGATCACAGTCAAAACACAGGGAAAATCAACTGTTAAAATAGCGTAAACACAGAAATCTTTCTTTCAGGCTGGTATCAGGGCTGCCATAGCCAGACAACTTAGTTAGGGATAGGAGGGCCCGTGGGGTAGGAGCATCCACCCAGTTGCTTCTCTGGACTCATGCATGTCGAGAGTTTATCTTTTTAATTGTTTTCCACGATGTCTTTGATATAATCACTTTTTCAAATCGCTTCGGTGTTCTTGGCACCCCAGATGAGTCAGCACGTTACAACCAGTCCTCCCAAGTGTCCTTCTCCACTTGTTCTTAAAGGAAAAGGTGGAAATAAATAGAAATCTAACTTAACAACTACAAAAGTAAAT
This sequence comes from Myotis myotis, assembly GCF_014108235.1. Classification (NCBI taxonomy): domain Eukaryota; kingdom Metazoa; phylum Chordata; class Mammalia; order Chiroptera; family Vespertilionidae; genus Myotis; species Myotis myotis. The sequence goes on from NW_023416316.1 coordinate 19,148,813, forward strand.
TCATATCCCAGGATCCAGGATCTGTTCGCTTACAACTAACAGAACATTTTTTAGTGATGCCACACAATAATTATAATGATACCCAAGACTGTGAGAACCAGTTGTCATCATTGTATGTGTCTCTTCATGTCTATGTTGCATGTTATTATCTAATCCAGCGGTTCTCAACCTGTGGGTCGCGACCCCTTTGGCGGTTGAACGACCCTTTCACAGGGGTCGCCTAAGACCATCCTGCATATCAGATATTTACATTACGATTCATAACAGTAGCAACATTACAGTTATGAAGTAGCAACGAAAATAATTTTATGGTTGGGTCACAACATGAGGAACTGTATTTAAAGGGCCAGAAGGTTGAGAACTGCTGAGTAAGAGACCAGAGAAGTAGCTCTCTATTGAGAGAGAGAGAGAGAGAGAGAGAGAGAGAGAGAGCCTCAGGTAGAGGTTTGACAATCTAAAATCAATTAGGACGAACCATCAAATCTGTCCAGTCCAGGGCATCTGGGGCTGGGAGGTTGAGTGGGGCTATACTATGTATCTCACCTATAATATTTGACCCTATAGTAACTGGCACTGAATCAACATATTACTGAATGGCCGTCAGATCGCCATGACACCAAGCCAATGCATTCAGATGCTATACTCACATGCTCACTTAAAAGCTAAAGTGGGGAAATAACTTCACAGAAAAATTGCAGGAACCCTAGATATACTGGATTCGATTCTGGTCAAGGGCACATGCCTGGGTTGTGGGCTTGATCCCCAGTAAGGGGATGTGCAGGAGGCAGCCGATAGATGATTCTCTCTCATCATGGATATTTCTATCTCTCTCTCCCTCTCCCTTTCTCTCTGAAATCAATAAAAACATATATATATTTTTTAAAAAGGTAAGGGTGGACTTTCCCTCTCCCATCCCCATTTTACAGATGACCTGAGGTTCCCTTTATAGGTTAGCATTTTGCTTTTGTTTCTTATCTTGTTGACACACACAAAAGTGTTTCTCTTCTAGTACTTTCTTTGGTTGTTTTTGTTGTTGTCTTTTATTGATCTTTTAGAGGGAGAGTGGGAGAGAAACCTCTATGGACTACCTACTGCACGCCCCCTACTGCAGGTGGAGCCTGCAAGGCATGTGCCCTGACCAGCAATCAAACTGGTGACCTCTCAGTGCATGGGACCATGCTCAACCAATTGAGCCACACCGGCCAGGGCTCTTCTAATACTTTTTTCTTCAGTGTGCTGGGTAGGCAGGCCTACAGGCAAAATAAATACACCCCCATTCAAAAGGCTTTGCTAACATCCAGGTTCTCCCAGTAAACCTGCTTAAGAGTCAGAAGACCCAGACTTTCTGTTCCCAGTGAGAGTGCTGTTTCCCTTGTCCAGACAGACTGACCCGGAATCCCAGGTTTCCTTCAGCTCCTTCTTGCACTGGTCACTATGTCATGCACTGGTCTATGCTTTTAGTTTGATGGGGAAGACAAAGCTCCTGCTTCTGTCCTGCCTCTGGCTGAGCACACAGTTCTCCAGGTCAAACACATCAGGTCAAGCCCCGCTCCTACTTCCCCAAGGTCCCCAGCGTGGAGTGAATGAATGGATTTAACCTCCTCCAATTGTGGCCTCCAGCAGGGTGTCCCCTATCTTCTGCTTAAGTAGCCAACCATTCCTTAAATGGAAGGGCCACGCTAAACGACTCTTGGCTCCCAACACACCTTGCCTATTTCAGCCTTTGAGCTTCTGCTTGCAGGTGTTGGTCTCTGCTGTACTGTGAATATATGACAATTAAACTTTTTGTTTAAAAAAAAAAAAAAAAACCACTTTGAAAGCTTAAAGGAGGCATTTTCTACTCTAGGCTCCTGGACGGGCCAGTCTGCCCAAATGAGGCCCATCAGTCACATCTAACGGCCCAAGGTCGCATCAGGTCAGGATCTGAATGCCAACCAGTGCCTCGTTCTCACTGTTGGTGGTTCTCTCCTGAGAACTCAAGGAAAGCTTAGAAGGGAATAAAAAATTTTTTATAACACCATGTAGGCCCTGGCCAGGCAGCTCAATTGTTTAGAGTGTCATCCTGTGATATGCCAAGGTTTCTGGTTTGATCCTTAGCCAGTGCATATACAAGAATGAACCAATGGCACGGCCCGTGTGGCTCAGTGGTTGAGCATCGACTCATGAGCCAGGAGGTCACAGTTCAATTCCCAGTCAGGGCACATGCCCGGGTTGTGGGCTTGATCCCCCGGGTGGGGCATGCAGAAGGCAGCCAATCAATGATTCTCTGTCATCATTGATGTTTCTATCCCTCTCTCCCTCTCCCTTCCTCTCTGAACTCAATTATATACATATATAAAATCAACCAATGAATACATAAATAAATGGAACAACAAATCTCTCTCTTTTCATACTTCTATCTTTTCATTCCTCTCTCTCTCTAAAATCAGTAAATGAAAAAAGTGTTTAAAAATAAAAACACCATGTAAAAAAAGGTAGTTTAAAAAAAATTCTATATTCAATGTGACATTGTGCTCTGATGTCCAAGAACTTATTTCATTGTTCTCTCTGGTGCTTCTGTCGTGCTGTGTTACCAGCCACCTAAGACAGGAACTGGTCACTATAAGGAGCACAGCAGCCATTCCCTAAAAGTGTTAAAATATAATCCTGGTGCTGTTCTGCTCTCTTTTTTCAATGCAGTTCCATTCAAACAAATAAAATCTGCTCAAGGACCTGCTTTTCCAGCCTCGGTGCAAAGGGGTGAGGGGAACCAAAGATAAATAAATGTATATAAACATGAGTGTCCACAGATATTGTTTCCTGGTACATTTGCTCCTCAAAGGGTATAAGACATAACGTCAATGAAAATCAGCATCCCGGCCCTAGTAAAAACTGTGTACCTGTTGGAACTATGCCATCACATAGTTCTTGGAGAGGCTCAACCACATTAACGACAACCACAAATACCATATTTTTTTCTCTCTACAATTTTCTTGATTGCTCATTATTTTAGATACATCCAACTTGGCTATCAGGTACATGTTAAAGCATGTATAACGCGTTATTCAGGTTTAGCGTGAAGGCTTTGCCTTAGTCAACAGAACGTCACAGACCTCTGTTGGGATGAATGATCCTGGCAAAAGGGAGCTCAAGCTGCAAACCAAGGCACCTCAGGTTTCTATGGCTTCGTGGTTGCACATCGAGACCAGGGCACAGCCTGGTTTTGTTCCAGGCACAGGGAACTTCATAGCGAGGGAGCGCAGATGATTTCATCAGGACCTACCTCTGGGTGCCCAAGCTTGTAGAAACAGGAGGCTTTGCCTAAGGGATTCTTTTCATTAAAGACTTTGTTAGGCAAAGTCACCCAGGCCTCCGAGTCTGATTTGCAATTTGTGCCTTTGTGAAAGGATTAGAAGATGGCTATTGTTTCATGTTGGGACCTCAATTTGCATTAGGGAAACACGCACGTTACCTCTTCCAGGTTTAGAGTTCTCCTTTATTTTCACTTTCTTGTCCTGATATACAATCGACACTGCATGTTAAAAATTTGATAACACTGCTTGACCCAGTGTTTGCACTGATTAAGAAAATGCGGTAGATTGGTTTTCACTATCAGTGGTGGAGTCCACCTGGGCGCTCCAGCAACACTAAGCCAGTCAACTGACAAATAACACAAAGGTATAGGTATACACACATTTCATTTACTTCCTTAATTGGAATGCGTGGCACTTAAAAAAAGGAGGGGGGTGTCCTCATCAGACAAAAAGAACTACAAAAAGAACTGGAGCCTGGCTCAGTGGTTAAACGGCGACCCATATGAACCAGGAGGTCATGGTTCAATTCCCAGTCAGGGCACATGTCCAGGTTTCAGGCTTGACCCCCAGGTGGGGTGTGCGAGAGGCAACCCATTAATGATTCTCTCATCAGTGATGTTTCTATCTCTCTCTTCCTCTTCCTTACTCTCTGAAATCAATATATATATATATATATATATATATATATATATATATATATATATATAATTTTTTTTTTAACTGAAAGAAAAAAATCCTCTGGCTGCCTTGGAACATATTTGAACACTTCCGTCCAATGTCTTCCTTCATAAATACAGGTTTGAGAAAACTTATTTTAGGTTTGTGATAACAATACTCTCAGCTGTACCTGCTATTTAACTACGTGTCCCTTGGTAAACAATTTTTAACTAACATTTGCTTTGACAGCGTTCCCAGGTTGGCAGCATAAAACCTGGAATGGAAACGGCGTGAGGAGGGACAGTTTCTTGGATTGTGGGTTTAGGAACTCGTGGTTTATTTGTTTGTTTGTTTTCTTTTTAGCTCTTCAATTGCTCACATCTTCATTGTCATTGACCACGGGAAAGTATTTCTTGTGGGTCAGGGTGTACCGTATGAGTGTACTTGGAACTTGGACTTGGGAGGTGCTGAGTGAGTGAGCTGGAGGTAGATGGAAAGTATCCACAGTCATTGATCACCTGCGGTCTGCCAAGAATTTTGCTAGATGTTAGGGAATTTGCTCTCATACCCATTTTGTAGTGGAGAAGACAAAGGCCTGGAGGACTCAAGTCACTTGCCCAAGGTCACACTGCTGTGATCAGAACCCAGATCTCCCTAAGCCAGCGGTGGGCAAACTACGGCCAGGCCCCATTTGAAATGAATAAAACCCTTTTATGTAATGATGTTTACTTTGAATTTATATTAGTTCACACAAACACTCCATCCATGCTTTTGTTCCGGCCCTCCGGTCCAGTTTAAGAACCCATTGTGGCCCTCGAGTCAAAAAGTTTGCCCACCCCTGCAGCTCTGCCTCTTCCTGCCACATCACACTGCCTCCCGGATGAAGTGAAGCTAACTCCATTTGGGGGATTATCTGCTCCTCACCTCCTTGGAATGCTTTTTTTTTTTTTCCTACTAGTAAACAGGACTTCTGTTTGGTATACAGGAAGCTGTTGGACAAGATTAACCTAACCCACCCCTCTCTCTAATAAAAACAAAAGTAATCTCTGTCGCCCTATTAAAAATATGCCGCATTCCTCTATGCTCTGTTTGCTTCTGCATCACGGCATCCCCAGAGCCTCTATAAAATCATCCAGAGTAAATAAGCCCTTGCTTTTCCTCCCTGGTATTTCATTTACTGATTCCAAAGCACTTGACACACGTATTCAATTAGAATAAAGACTAGCAGCCCTTTTGATAGTTTGGCCAATTGGAAGGAAGCCTACAAAAGTATGTATCTTTTGCTGAAGATCACACCCTCTGAGGCCCCTTGAATGTAGAACACAGGAGAGGAAGTTAGCCAACAGGAGTGGCACCTTGGACTGTGGTGCCTTACCTCTCCCCCTACCCCCCAACTCCCCTCTTTTTTTCTTTCTCTTCTCTTTCTGGAGGGTGGCTCTTTGAGCCTACATTCTCAGCCACGTCCCATGGGAAACACTGCCTCTTTGCCATCTTCCAGACTGCCCTGCCAACATGCTCCCTAATACTCTCAATATCTAAAGAGAATCTGTTTTCCCTTAAATGGCATCTCAACCTAAAATAGATCTGGGCATGTGCCGTGGGGCATGAGCAAATGACTCAGATCTCAGAAGCAGGGAAGGCTCCTCAGAGCCTGGGACCACAGTTTGGGAGCCAGTCAGAATGCAGGAAACAAATGAATGGCAGAGCTCAGAGGAGTTCCAAAGGACAGTCACCAAATGAGAACGCCGAGGCCCCAGTCTCCCACAGTGATGCTACTGCAGGCCCTCATCCTCAGCCTGCACATGGGGTCCTAGATGAACTTGCTAAGCAAGACCCAGGGATTAGGTTCTTATCCAGTTCTTTCTATCTAGCAATAGGGCCATTGGTTAAGTAAGCCCTAGAATGGCCTTAGAATGAGCTACCATGCTCTATTAAAATGATCTGGTGAACATTAATAAGTGAGAGCCACCGTTTACTAAGGCTTACTGCTGCTGTCCCTACGCTCAGTATTTTACATGCATTTTTCTTATTTAGTCTCCACAATAACCCTATGAGGAAGGAAATATGATTCTCTTCATTTTAAGGATGGGAAATCTAAAGCAAAGAGTTTAGGTACCCTGCCTTAAGTCACAAAGCCAGTGAGTGGTGAAGCTGGGATTTAAACCCGATTCCACCAGTGCCGTGTTCTTGAGCCATATACTCTTTACACACAGAAGAATTTCGGGCATTAACAGGAAAGCCTATATAATATGATCCAACTTGGTAAAATATATCTGTTTGTGTGTTTGGTGGTATATTTGCACTGGGGAAATTCTAGAGGGACCACTCCATGTCAATTCCTTGGAGCAGACTTCCCTGATCACCCTGAAAGAGCCATCTTCACCCACCCCTGTTATTTTGTGTTTTTTAAATGTGCTTGATTTTTCCTTGTGGCACTTATCATTACCTGAGATGCAATGCATACTGGGTCCATTTATTGCCTGGCTCATCCCTAGCATGAGGGGCAGGGTAATGCCTCAAAAGGTGCCTAATATGTAGTAGGTCCTCAACAAACATTTGTGGACTTGAATGTAGCAAACTTTTTAAAATTTTTTATTTTAGAGAGAGAGGCAGAGAGAGAGAGAGAGAGAGAGAGAGAGAGAGAGAGAGAGAGAGAAACATTGATTTGTTGTTCCACTTATGTATGCATTTATTGGTTGACTGACCACGGATTGAACCTACAACCTTGGTGTATCCAGATGACACTTGAACCAACTGAGCTACCTGGCCAGGATGCAAACTCTTAATAGTTAATATTGAGTCACCCCCCCCCTCACACACACACACACACACACACACAGACACACAATCTTTTGCACACACCTCGTGCTTTCAAACAGGAACAATGTAAATTTTCACTACTTCAACAGAGTGGATTCTTTTAATATTACATCTGAAATTCTCTGAGTTAAAAAATATCCACTTAAGGATCCAGAATCTAAAATGGTCCACTTGAAAATGCAAAAAGTAGACCTCTTCATGCTGGACATACACCTTCTCAAGAGCAGGAAGTTCTTTCGATGCAAGAAAGGAGACCAGCGGACATCTACTTAGATAAACTTGCTTTGAGTCAAAAGAGGCTCATTAATGTTTCAACTGCTGATCCATTTAGCGTCCTATTCACCCCACAGGCTTTTCTGAGCACCCTCCTGGGGGTTTTCAAAAGGTAAACCTTCCGGTCATGAGATTCAATTGAACAACAGCAAAAGACAATGGACTGCAGAAGAAGGAATTGGAGTTTTTGAGATGAATGAATGACCGCCTATCTGGCTCATGTGCCAATGAAAGGAACATTTGAAATGAACTGATATGAGTTAGTAATAAACTCTCCTTTCTTCTCTAAAAAGGGATTAGGCCTCCTGTGAATGGGAGTCTTGTCTTCTAGTCCTCCGGCCTTGACCTTCCCTTGCATTGTTCTCCTCACTTTAAACCAAGGGTGGCAGCTTGAGATTTTTCGTTCTCAACCGTGTCCTTCCAAGGGGTGACTTTTGCCCCATCCACAGCTACAAGAACCATTCACCAGTCAGGAGCCAAGTATTCTTGCATTCCATGCTGAGGAGGGGGCTGCCTTGGCGGGCTTCCTTCCTCCTTCTCCACGCAGAACCAAGCTCCTATATAAAATTCATAAATTCTTGGCAGGGAAGAAATCCTCCCATTGGAGGGAACAGATGTTCTACGAGTAACTTTTGCCATTATACTCTGTTCCTAATATCATAGTTTTAAAGTGTGGGGGGATGTTAACATTTTTTTTTTAAATGTCAACATGTTCTGGGCAGCTTTTCCATCTCCATCTGTGGCATACACATCACCAGTCCTCCCACCGCCCCTTCCTAAATTTCCAGAGACTAGTTGCGAATTGGAAAGATATTAAAATCTTTCCAAAGCGGAAAGTTCAATTCAACAAGTATGCTAATGTATAACCTAATGCAGAGAGTAAGACACCGTTTCCCACCCAGTTGTAAATCTCAGAAACACTCTTTCCCTTCTACTCTCAGAACTTGGAGGGGTCTTACAAGACTTTTAACAAGGTAATTATGACCAATTAACATGCAGGGGTGATTCCTGGTAACAGAATTCCATGAGAGCAACCTATTCATAAAATTCTCTTTCTTAAAAACCTTCAATCCCGGATTCAAATTTAAGAGGCTAAGACCGTTTTCACTTCGTTATCACCTCGTTAAACTGCCCACCTGAAATGCCTGTGTCCCAGGTGACCACGGGGAAGGGTCAAGGTCAGTGGGTGCCACAAACCTCGCCTGGGAGGAACTTCAGAAAGCGTGACTTCACCCCAGTTGGTCCGAGGAGGGGTCCCCCTCCCCCGGGACAGCTGTGCCCACTTGCCGCTGCTTTGGCGAGGGCCAGAGCGCCTGTGGCCGTGGCCTGAGCACATTTGCGTTCACAGTGAGATTTCAGTGAGCGGGTGGGTGGGGTGGGGTGTGGGATCCGCCGGGCAGAGGAGAGGTGACAGCGCGGGCGGGGTGGGGAAGTAGCGGACCAACATTCAAATGCGCCGGGGATCCTCCCGGAGTCCCGGCTCTTGGGCCGGGTTTCCCCTCCTCCCCTCGGGTCGGAGCCAGGCGAGCCTCAATCCCCAGATCCAGTGACGGGACCCAGCGCTGGGACGGCCAGGTCCACCCCGAAGACCCGGTCCCCGGAGCCTTTCGGTGCCCGAGTGGAGTTGTGAGTGTGAGCGCGCTAAGGGCGGGGCGCGTGGGGGGGGGGGCACCCAGGCGCAGAGCCGACCCGGGCCCGCGCACCGACCACTCCGGGGGGGTGTCAGCCCAGGCCCCGGGCGGCCCGATCCGGCTTCCCCGGCATCCGCGGGGAGGAGGTTGGTCTGTGCTCCGGGTTCGGGGGTGGCCAGGGCCGGGGCCGAGGCGGGGACGAGAGCGGCGCACGAAGGAGCGGCGGCCCACGGGCGCCCGAGGCGGAGGCGGGCGCGGGGCGGCCCACGGTCTGCAGTGCCCCCCGCCGGACGGCCGGGCACAGGACGGCTCCCGGCGTAGGTCCCGGTGCGCACCGCTGCGGGGCGACGCGCGCCCCCTTTCTCTCTGCGGAGGCTGACCCGGGGTTAACGGAATTTAAATCAGGTCCAAGGGCAGTGGAGTCGCACCCAGGCTCTGTCACATCCTGGCCTCCTGTTCCTGGGAGCTCGGGACTGCTGCCTCCTCTCGTAGCTAAAGGGGATAATGTCCCCGAGGAAGTGAATGAAATAAAGTGAGAGCATGCGTGCAAGTGCAGTGTGGGGTAGGTACCCCATAAATGGCGGGCGTCATTATTATCATTGCTATTATTAGTATTAGTTGGCTACACCTTGCATGGGGGTCTCGCCGAAGTCTCTGCTCTTCTGGAGGGGGGGGAGGGGGGACGAGGAGGGCTGGCTTCTGCCTCTCCTCTGAAGTGGCAGACCTGAGCACCCAGCCTCGCTGTTCGTCCATCTCCACCTATACCTGTGCACTCAGCCGCCCCCTGCTTGAACCTAACATCCTCATGCAAAATAGGAATAATTATACCCGATTCAGAGTGGCGGCAAGATAAGAGCTGCTGCTGTATACTCAGGGCAAGCCTCACCCTCTTGCCGCCCCTTCCCCAGCCAGCAGGGTCCGGAACGCTTGTGCCTGTAGCACAGGATAGGTGCTGGGCAAGGCCCAGTCCCTGCACACAGGCAGCCAGCAGGCCCAAGTTCCCTTAGCTTATAGCACACAGTAGGAGCTCAGCACAAGCCCCGCCCAGCCCCAGCACTTGAGCCTCTGACCTGGGCTCCTTGGGCTGCAGGAGGCTTCTCTGTCATCTCTCCTGGAAACCCCCTCACAGATGCCTCAGTTCCTGTCTGGAAATTAGAAGTGTTAGAAATACTAAGGGGGGAGGTGGAGAGGGGGGCTGGGTGAGGAAGATGAGGGATTGAGCAAAACAACAACAACCAAAAACCTCATAGACAACAGTATGCCCATTAACAAAGGGAGATGGGGGTGAGGGAGGTAGGAGAGAGAAAGGGGGAGATAAATGATCATGGAAGGAGCACCAGCCCAGTGGCTCAGTCAGTTGGAGCCTTGTCACCCCCTCCCCCGACCCCCATTCCCGCCCCCCCCCCCCCCAACACACACACCAAAAAGGTTGCCAGTTCATTCCTGGTCAGGGCACAAGGCACATATCTAGGTTGCAGATTTGATCACGGGAGGCCATCAATCTGTTTCTCTCTCTCTCTCTCTCTCTCTCTCTCTCTCTCTCTCTCTCTCTCTCTCTCTCTCAATAAACATATCCTCAAGTGAGGATTTTTTAAAAAATAGTGATGGAAAGCCCTGGCCAGTTTGGCTCAGTGGATAGAGTGTCAGCCTACAGACTGAAGCAGGGGTGGGCAAACTTTTTGACTCGAGGGCCACAATGGGTTCTTAAACTGGACCGGAGGGCCGGAACAAAAGCATGGATGGAGTGTTTGTGTGAACTAATATAAATTCAAAGTAAACATCATTACATAAAAGGGTACGGTCTTTTTTTTTTTTAGTTTTATTCATTTCAAATCCGGCCCGCAGGCCGTAGTTTGCCCACGGCTGGACTGAAGGCTCCTGGGTTTGATTCCGGTCAAGGGCACATGCCTGGGTTGCGGGCTCCATCCCCAGTAGGGGGCGTGCAGAAAGCAGCTGATCAATGATTCTTTCTCATTGATGTTTCTATCCCTCTCTCCTTCTCCCTTCCACTCTGAAATTAATTAATATATATATATATACACACATACATACATATATATTTTTTTAAATAGTGATGGAAGGAAACTTTGAGTGGTGAACACACAATACAATATACAATTGATGTATTATAGAATTGCACCCCTGAAACATATAATTTTATTAACTAATGTCACTCCAATAAATTCAATTAAAAAAAAAAGAAATAGTAAACCCACACTCCTAACCTGGAGTAATGGAATGTACAGTCAGAGGACCTGGCGGTCAAGGGCAGCCCTACCCATTCCTGAGTGTTTTTATCCTGCAGCTTCAGTTACCTCTTCTTTATTTATTTTTATTGATTGATTGATTTGAGAGAGAGATAAAACATTGATTTGTTGTTCCAGTTATTTATGCATTCATTTGTTGCTTGTTGTATGTGCCCTGACAGGAGATCAAGCCCGCAACCTTGGTGTATCAGGACGACACTCTAACCAACTACACTACCCTACCTGGCCAGGGCTAGTTACCTCTTCTTTAAAAACTGAGGCAGCCCGGCTGGTGTGGTTCAGTGGTTGAGCATCGACTCATGAACCAGGGGGTCACCATTCGATTCCAGGTCAGGGTACATGCCCAGGTTTTGATTCCAGGTCAGGGCACATGCCCAGGTTTCGGGCTTGATCTCCAGTGTGGGGTGTGTAGGAGGCAGCTGATCAATGATTCTCTCATCATTGATGTTTCTATCCCTCTCTCCCTCTCCCTTCCTCTCTCTGAAATCAATTTTAAAAACATATTTAAAAAATCTGAGGCAATAACACTGCTCATCTGAAGATGTCATGGGCAATGTAGGATCCTGTAGGGGGTACTATATATACATAATTTTTGCTTAATGCTTCTGTTTCTATTTTGTTTGTTAAATTATTTTGTTCATTAGATCCCACATATAGTGAGATTATATGGTATTTGTTTTTCTCTGTCTTATTTCACTTAGCGTAATATCCACCAGGTCCATCCACATTGTCATAAAGGTAGGATTTCCTTCTTTTTTAAATCATTGACTAGTATTGCATTGTATGTATGAGATTTTCTTTATCCATTCATATAAGGGCATTGGGCTATTTCTATATCTTGGCTATTGTGAATAATGCTGCAGTGAACATGGGAGTGAAGATATCTTTGTGAGAGTCTGATTTTAATTATTTTGGATGTATTTCAAGAAGTGCAATTGCTGAATCCTATGATAGCTCTAGTTTTAATATTTTTGAAGAACCTTTATACTGTTTTCTTTGAGGCTGCACCATTTTACATTATGTTCAACAGTATATGAGGGTTTCAATTTCTTCACATCCTTACCAACACTTGTTATCTTTTGTGAGGTGATATCTCATTGTGGTTTTGATTTGTATTTATCTGATGAGTACTGATGTTGAACACCTTTCCATATACCTAGCAGCCATTTTATGTCTTCTTTGGAGAAATGTCTATTCAATTCCTTTGCCTGTTAACAAATTGGGATAGATGGGTTTGTTGTTTTGTTTTGCTATTGAGTTGTATGACTTCCTTGTCTATTTTAGGTATCAACACCTTATCAGATAAATGGTTTGCAAAGATTTTCTGCCTTTTCACTTTGTGGATTGTTTCCTTTACTGTGCAGAAGATTTTTATGATGTAGTCATAGTGTCCTGCTCTGTGTCTATTTTGTTGACTAAGCTTTTGGTGTCAGTCATATCCAACTCATTGCCAAGACCAATGTCTAGAAGATTTTCTCCTTTGTTTTGTTCCAGGGGTTTATGATTTCAGGTCTAACGTTCAAGTCTTTAATTCATTTTGAGTTTATTTTTGTGTATGGTGTAAGATAGGGGTCCCATTTCATTCTTTTGTGTGTGGATATTTGATTTTCTCAACATCAGAAGAGACTATTCTTTACCTATTGTGTATTGTTGGTATCCTTTTTGAAGATCAGTTAACTGTAAATGCATGGACTTATTTCTGGGTTCTCTATTCCATTCTATTGGTTATATGTCTGCTTTAATGCCAGTAACATACTGTTTTAATTATAATAGCTTTGTAATACATTTTGAAATCAGGAAGTATGATGTCTCCAGCTTTATTCTTCTTTCTGAAGATCGCTTTGGCTATTTTGAATCTTTTGTGGTTTCATATGAATTTTAAGGTTGTTTTTTTTCTTTTTCTTTTTCTTTTTTTAAAATAAAATTGTTTTTCTATTCCTGTAAAAATGCCACTGGGATTTTGATGGGGTTAGCATTGTATCTATAGTTCACTTTGGATTGTATAGACATTTTAACAATATTAAATCTTCTAATCCATGAACATGGGATGTCTTTTTTATCTTTAATTTCTTTCATTGATGTTTTGTAGTTTTCAGTGTACAAGTCTTTCATTTCCTTTGTTGAATTAATTTTTAACTATTCTTTTCTTTTGTTGCTTTTGTAAATGAATTTTTTTTTCTTTTTCTTTTTTTTAATCCTTGCCTGAGGACATTTTTTCCATTGATTTTTAGAGAGAGTGGAAAGGACAGGGAGAAACAGAGAAACACCGATGTGAGAGAGATACATTGATTGGTTGCCTCCTACATGCCCCTGACCAGGACCAGGAGCCTGCAACTGAGGTACGTGCCCTTGACAGGAATCGAACCTGGGATCCTTTATTCCACAGGCCGATGCTCTAGCCACTGAGCCAAACCGGCTAGGCTGGAATTGTTTCCTTAACTTTCTTCCATTGTTACTGTATGGAACACAGTTGATTTTTGTATGTTGATTTTTGTATTCTGCTACTTTACTGAATTTGTTTATTAGTTCCAACAGTTTTTGGTGGCGTCTTTAGAGATTTCTATTTATAAGACCATGTCATTTGCATTTAACTTTTTTCTTTCAGATTTGGATGATTTTACTCCCTTTTCTTGCATAAGCTCTCTAAGACTTCCAGGACTATGTCACATAGAAATGACTAGAGTGGGCACCCTTTTCTTATTACTGATCTTAGAGGAAAAGCTTGTAGTTTTTCACCATTGAGTATGATGTTAGCTGTAGGCTTGTCATATATGGCTTTTATTATGTTGAAGTACATTCCTTTCATACCTAGTATGTTGAATGTCTTTATCACTAAAAAGGGAATTTACAGTTTCCAGGGGCAATATACCTACATTAAAAAAGAGACCGGGGGGCGGGGGAGGGGGGGGAAGAGACATATGTAATACTCTTTGTAATACTTTAAGCAATAAAACAAAATTTTAAAAATAATAAAATAAATTTTAAAAAAGACAATAAAAAGAAGAGACTATTTTGCATATAACTCATGTATGAGATTGTAGAAACAGCTATAAAAGTAATGGCATCATTACAGAAGGATTAACATGGAGTCCATTTCAGGCAGAGAACAGGCTTTGTGAGCTCTTAGCAGGAACTCCACAGACTAAATCTGCAATTAAAAGGAACCCCCTACGTGTTTTATTAGTGATGTGTGTCAAAACAGTATGCACACAAGGAAAGAAATATGCTGGCATTTATTACCACATTTACCATTTTATATCTTGTCTTGCCAAACACTGCTGCCTTGCTACATCTCATTGTTCTGCCTGATCCTGGATTTCTAGCAACCTCTCTGGGCATTTTTAGATGATTCAAACAAGTGTTGACTGAAGATTGATTCCAAGTTCCCCTTTCCTAGGCTTCAGACCTTCTCTTGGTAAATGATGGACAGGCCATCTTAATCTCTTTTGGCTCAGAAAGAACCATCCAGCTGAGGTCAGGGTAGAACTGATTTCTAGAGACCATGAAAGAAATGACACTGTCCATTCAGGTCCCCTCACCAGAAGCTTTTAAACAGGATAATCAGTGTCACAGGAATAAATCTCTGAAACAAAAGCAAATACAAAGGTTTCTAAATATGTTTTTACTTTTATTATTTTTAAAGTATATTTTTATTGATTTAAGAGTGGAAGGGTGCTCGCTTCAGCAGCACATATACTAAAATTGGAACGATACAGAGAAGATTAGCATGGCCCCTGCGCAAGGATGACATGCAAATTCGTGAAGCGTTCCATATTTAAAAAAAAAATAAAAAGAGTGGAAGGGAGACAGAGAGAGAGATAGAAACATCAATGATGAGACAGAAACACTGATCAGCTGCCTCCTGCATGCCCCACACTAGGGATAGAGCCCACAACTCAGGTATGTGCCCTGACCAGGAATCAAACTGTGACCTCCTGGTTCATAGGTCAACGCTCAACCATTGAGCCATGCCTGCCAGACTATAAGTATGTTCTTATGGGCAAATTCCCTTCTCTGAACCTGTTTCATCACCTATAAGGTGGGGTTAATATTCACATGGCCAACGTCTTGCAAATACTCAATGAGGTCATGTACATGAAAGAAGCCACACACTGGAATACAGCAACCATCTGGCAGTCATACCCACAGTGAGAGCAGGAATAGTACCAGCAATGATAACGATTTCTTCAACACTTACCCAGGCACTGTGCAGAGCATTTGACACATAGTGTTAGGGAGATTTTATAGACAGGTATGGCTAAACATGGCTTCTGGAATTGCCTGGGTTTCAATCCTGGACCTGTCACGTACTATAATCTGGAGCAAAGAATTTAATCTACCTCTACCTTGGTTTCCTATCTGTAAAATGGGGAGAACAACAGTACCTTCTGCATGGGATTGCTGAGTAACCCATGTAAAGTACTTAGTGTTATAGTGTCAGGGGCTTTACAAGGAAGCATGGTTGTTTGTTCCTCTTAGCTCATTCAACCATCCTAGCAACCTTTGGAGGCTGGAAATGTTATTACTCTCATTTACAGATGAGAGAGCTGAGGGTCAAGGAGACTGAGTGTCTGCCCAAAGTTTCATGGTTAGTTCTCCACAGAGCTTGAACTTGACCTCAAGACCCGCCAACTCCAAATTCCTTGCATGTTGTTAACCAGAATCATGTTGCACAACTCCAGGGTCCATTATCATTGCATGTTGTGTGCAGTCATACCTTGGAGATATTGTGTGTTTGGTTCCAGACTATTGCAATAAAGTGAATGTCATAATAAAGTGAGACACCTGACTTTTTAAAAATTTCTCAGTACATATAAAAGTTATGTTTACACCCTACTGTAGCCTATTAAGTGTACAATAGCATTTTCTTTAAAAAGCAATGTAAATAACTCAACTAAAAATACTAACCATCATTGCCTGGCTGGTATGACTCAGTGGTTGAGTGTCGCCCTATGAACCAGGGGATCCCGATTTGATTCCTAGTCAGGCCATATGCCTGGGTTGCAGACTCAATTCCCAGTAGGGGGTGTACAGGAGGCAGCCAATCAATGATTCTCATCATTGATGTTTCTATCTCTCTCTCTCTCTCTCTCCCTTTCCCTTCTTCTCTGAAATCAATACAAATATATATATTTTTAAAATACTAACCATCATCTGAGCCATCAGTGAGTCATCTTTTTTCATATCTGCAAAATGCAATAAAGTGAAGTGCAATAAAACAAGGTAGGCCTGTACAGAGTAACCTCTATAGGACCCTACATTGCCCATGACATCTTCAGATGAGCAATTTGAAGAAGTAACAAGCACCTTTCTGAAAGCAAGGTTCACACGGTGATGACTGTGACTCAAAGCAGCCATCTCCTTCCTCTTCTCATTGCTTTCCAACCAATGAAAAATGTTAGTGCTCCCTCCCCATTACATACCCAGATTTATATTTGTACTTATGCTATTATTTTTTATTTATATTTATATTATTTGTAAGCCTATATGTGCAGTTAGAAAGAGGAAAGTATGCACAGTTTTTTAAAAAATGTGTGCCTTATAATAATTCACAAAACTATATATTTGTGTGAGGTTTCTGTATCTGAGCTTTCTTTTACTAGGTTGAAAATATCATAGGTAGCATTCTCCAGTTTTATGTGCATGTGGCTGTAAGCTCCGTCAACCAAAGCAACAGTTAAGGAGTCAGTGGCTGTTATGCTTCCAAACCTAATCATGTTGCAGCTGTCTTCTTTTCTCACGGCACTGTCAGGAAGGAGAACTTGCAGCCCGACACGAGAGAAAGAACAAAGGCTTTGGAATGAGACAGACCTAGGCTAAAGCCTGCTGTCCACACTTTTTACTTGTGGCCTTCTTCTTAACAGCCGTGCGATGTTGTGCAAACTCCTCAGTCTTGCAGAGATTCGATTTCCTCATGTATCAAATAGGGAGAATGTATTGTTGGAAGGATTAGGTAAGCTTGTGCAATGGTATACAGTAGATGCTCAAGTGATGCTATTGCTATAATAATTTTCATGAGTCAAAGAACAGGTTGGCCAGGTTCTAGGACCTGGAAGGTGTGTGAGTCCGCCACCATGTTGGGTAGTCATTCTGATCATTCCCACAAGTTGCTCTAAGCCCAGTGGTCTTTTCTCCTCCTGCTGTCTGCCTTATCCTGGAGGACAGGTCTGAGCAGGGAAGCGTTGGGTCATACCTTTGTGTGCTGGGAGCATGTGATCCTTGTTTGGAGTGTCCTTCCCTGGGGACATTACATGAGGAACCAATGAGTCACCCTTTCAGTGATAAAGTCAATGAGAAAAAAACCCCTTCATCGACTGTTCCTTCCGTATCTGGGGTTCTGGACTTGAGAGGTGAGAGCTCCTCTGTAGAAAGCCTTTCGCTCCCCTGGGTCCATCTTCAGCCAACACACTGAGGCCACCAGGGCCTAGTTGACACTCCATCTCTCGAAAGACAAGTCTGGGTGACATCCTGCTCCTCCAGGGACATTTGGTAATATCTGGAGACTTTTTTGGTTGTCATAACTGGGAAGATGCTGGTGGCATCCGGTGGGCAGAGACGAGGGATGCTACAGCACATGGGAGAGCGCCTCACGGCAAAGGATTGTCAGGCCCAAATGCCCATAGTGCCAAGGTTGAGAAATCTTGACCTAGAGGGAAGCAGACGAGGAGGCTTGTGACCAGATCTCTAGGTCCTGCCCCAGTCGCCTTGGCAGGCACCCTGTTTACAGACAGAATGCTTGAGGCTATGAGAGGTTATAGGACTTGCCCTAAGTTACTGAGTTGTCAGCGAGACGGTTTTTTGACTCGAAGGCTCACTAGCTTTCCTGATAAATGACGTTTATGGTAACCCTTTATTTTACTTATTAATATTGATTTTATTTTTTATTTTTATTTTTTAAATATATTTTATTGATTCTTTGCAGAGAGGAAGGGAGAGGGATAGAGAGTTAGAAACATCGATGAGAGAGAAACATCGATCAGCTGCCTCCTGCACACTCCCCACTGGAGATGTGCCCGAAACCAAGGCACATGCCCTTGACTAGAATCAAACCTGGGACCTTTCGGTCCACAGGCCGACACTCTATCCACTGAGCCAAACCGGTTATGGCTAATATTGATTTTAGAGAGAGGGGAAGGGAGGGAGGGAGGAAGAGAGAAACATCGATTTGTTGTTCCAATTATTTTGCATTCATTGGTTGATTCTTGTATGTGCCTCGACTAGGGATCGAACCCACAACCTTGTCGTATGGAGATAATGCTCTAACCAACTGAGCTGCCCGGCCACCTTTTAAAATAAGACCTTCAGTGGACCACTTGAGCCACAAGAAGGAGGTGGTGGTTTTCGAGTCTTATGAGTTGCTCCAGCGCTTCCCCAGTCTCGACTCTGACATGACACAGCGGGCTCCTTAGCCAGGCGCACAAGTCCTTTCAAGTTCAGGCCCCACTCAGGTCTCCAACTTCACATCACAACTCCCTCCCGCCTCACGCTTGCTCTCAGCATTTCCTCCACACCCCACGTTCTTACTCATAGCCACACCTTTGTTCACTGTTTGCCAAATGTAGTACTCAGTTTACCGGATGATTATGTCAGGCCATTTTTTAAGGGGATAAAAGGGGAAAAAAAACTAGCAAGCAACCCTCATGATTTAGTGTGTCTTTTGAAAATGGATGCATGTAAGTTTTAGAAGTAGTCCGGTTACAGGTGGTAGTCAGACGTAGTAAAACTAATGACAGTGGTGTACACAGAGCTGAGGTGTGCCTTTAAGCTCTTTCCCTGTGTTTGTTTTATTTATTTTTTAATTCCAGTTTACATTCAGTATTATTTTGTGTTAGTTTCAAGTGTACAGCACAGGGGTAGGAAATCATGTACTTTATTTTTTTTTTAAGGTATTTTATTGATTTTTTACAGAGCGGAGGGGAGACAGATAGTCAGAAACATCAATGAGAGAGAAACATCGATCAGCTGCCTCCTGCATACCTCCTACTGGGGATATGCCCGCAACCAAGGCACATGCCCTTGACCGGAATCGAACTCGGGACCTTTCAGTCCGTAGGCTGATGCTCAATCCACTGAGCCAAGCCAGGTAAGGCGGAAATCATGTACTTTAAAGAGTGGTCCTCCTGATATTTCCAGTACCCACCTGGCCCCATCCATAGTTATTATCGATGCTCAACCACTGAGTCACACCAGCTGGGCTATTTTGTTCTTTAGATTCTACATATAAGTGAAAGATGGTATTTGTCTTTCCCTGAGTTATTTCACTTAGCATATGACCCTCTAGGTCCATCCTTGCTGTCACAAGGGATAGGTTTCATTTTTTTTTATGGCCGAGTAGTATTCCAGTGTGTACATGTACCACAGCTTTCTTATCCAATTGTCGATAGATGGGCACCTTCCCCTGTCTTACTGCTTTTCTCTGCTGGGCTCCCGGCCTCCGCATCCTCACACCCTTGCCTAGCTAGTGCCTGCTCCTGCTCGGAGACCCAGCTCAAGCTCTTGTCCTGCAGAAGCTGCTCTGGCTCCCACCCCCGCTTCCAGCCCCCGATGGAGATGTGTTCTCTGTGGATTCCAGGAGGCAGGACACACAGCTCACTGAACTCTGAGTAGAGCTGCCTCCCACCGACCAATAAAACTGAGGAGCTTGTTGTTGAAGAGTGGGCACCAGGCGCCGCTTTTCTCTGTGAGGTTCCGGGCACAGTTCAGCCTGTCCTGAGAAACGGGCTCCTGTCTGGAACAGAACATCAGCCATCAGCCGGGGCTGCAGAGCAATTGCCCGCCATGTCTGCGTTCACCGCTGGACCCAGCCTCCTCTGTGCGGGTGGTTGCCATGTACTCCAACCTCTGAGCTCGGGGCTGGGAGACCTCAGCCTGTTTGCGTGGGGACAGTCTTCCTCTCTGAGCTGCAGGTTCCCATCTGTAAAATGGGAGGGGAGAGCACCCCACCTCCCGAGGTGGCGGTGAGTCTTGACCCGGGTGAACGGCTGTGGAAGCACTTTGTAAAACCATAAATCACTTTGGAACAGATGAAGGGGTTGTTATTTTTAAGCTCCTAAATGAGGCCAGCGGGTGCTCTGGGTTTTCAGTGTGATGCCGTGTAACTAGAATAACCGGATCGCACGTTTAGGCATCTACGCAGACAGGGGCGCACACGCCCTCGTTGCAGCATGTGGCAGCGAGGCCTCTTTGGGAGCAGGACTCGCAAGTCGCTCGAAGAGGACAGTGAGGGCCCTACAGCTGAGAAGGGCAGAGCCTGAGAGGAGGGATACGCGATCACAAGCCAGAAAGTTTCTCCCCTTCACACCTAAACACCACTTGCTCCTCTGAGCCAGGCCCTGCCAGCGCCCTGCCAACGCGGAGATAAAGGCTCTGTCCCTGGCCTCAGCAAGCATCTATTCTGGCCGGGAAGATGGCCGTGTAAACCAGCTGAGCAAGGAGGGGACCACGGGCATTCCCAGAGGCAGCCCCGATCCTGCGGATCCAGAGCTCAGCTCACTACAAGGCCAATGAGAAAGAGGTTGTTTTAAGATGAAAGAAATGAAATACTACTTTACGAATCACCTCATACCTGATTCACAAGTAAAACATAACGTCTTGATTTCCCAGAGGTGGTTGAACATCGCCGAAGTGTTTGGGAAGAGCAACAACTTGGCACTGAGAGGTGCAGCTAAGTCGTGGGCCCCCCTGAGGGCGGGAGTTGTGTCTAGTGCTCCCCTGTGTCACCCGGCGTGGAGCAGAGCTCTGCACAGGGTTCAAAGTTGCTGACAGATGCAAGGTCAACATCAGCACAGCTGGGCAACCAGCAAAGGCTGCCTGGCCAAGTCCAGTGCAGGGCCTGGGGGTCGGAGGAGGAGGGAGGGTGCACGCTGCTGAGAGTCAGGCAGACTGCAAAGAGGAACCGGGTTGGGTGCGGGCGGATGGCGAGGGAGGGGGGGGGGGGCGGGGAGGGTGAGGCTCAGGTAGGACTGGCCTCTCCCTGGGAGGAGGGTGACAGGGGCTCCTGCACAGAGGAGGACATCGACGCCAGAGATGAAACCAGCTCTGCTCTGCCAACCAGGCCTCTGTAGCACATGCTTGGGGCCACCGTCTGGGTCTAGAAGACCAAGCCCTGATTCCTCAACTCCCTGTGTTCACATCCTCTCAACTCTTGGAGCTCCTCTAGACCAAGGACCAATGCTCTCCCTCCAAGTCCCTGGCACAGTGCAGGGAGTCAGACGAGTGTCGAATGAACGGAAGACTGGAACGGAATTGCATATCTAGAGAAGAGCCGTCGGGGACAACAATACAGGCCCCCAAACCTGGCCTCCTCAGCAGGGACACCGGGCTCTAATTTAGATCTCACTCATTTAATGGATCTGAGCAAATGAAAACATTTTTAAAAAAACACCTGGCAGTGCGGCTTAGTGGTTGAGCATCAGCCCATGAACCAAGAGGTCACCGGTTCAATTCCCAGTCAGGGCACATGCAGGGTTGTGGGCTCAATTCCCCCAGTGGGGGACACACAGCAGGTAGCGGATCATGTTTCTCTCTCATTGATGATTCTACTTCTCTTTCCCTCTCCCTTCCTCTCTCTAAAATAAATAAAACATATTTAATATATTTGAGCATTTCCATTAGGCACCTCTGCATTTTCTTGTTAAAATTATTAGTAGTATTAAGAGGCAATATATAAGGCATAGAAAAAATATATATATACTACACATATAAAGTTTGAAATATAATTTAAAACATGAATACCCATAAGCCCCACCCAACTCAGCAACCAGAACATGCCTAATACGGCCATGCCAGCTGGGTGAGCCTTTCCAGCTCGTCCCCTGGCAGATGCTGGTAGACCATCCCTCACGGCCACTCTCCAGCATTCTCGGTTCGTTACGCGCTTTATTTTTTATAGGTTTCATTCCAGGTTATATATATAAGAAAACAACCTATTACTTCATTTAGTTATTTAGTGCTTCATAAAAAGGTGTCCTACTCTATCACACCTTATGCAGTTTGCTTTCTTTCCTCATTAATTCTCTATTATTGCTTGTGGCCGTGATTCATCCGTGCTCTCCACTCTGTGAATGCACCATCATTGTGTTCCATTCACCTGCCGCCGATGGGCATCACGTGCGCTTCCAGTGGGTTCCCATCACTTGCAATGCTGCTGTGGACGTTCCGTGTGTACGTGCTGGTGCACATGGGTAGGGCTTCATCTAGGGCAGTGGTTCTCAACCTTGGCTGCGCATTAGAATCACCTGGGAATCTTTCTAAAATCCTGATTTCTGGGCCTCATCCTCCGGAAATTCTGTTTCTTTGTTATGGGGTGGGGCCACAACATTAGTAACAAAGAAACAGAATTTCCGGAGGATGAGGCCCAGAAATCAGGATTTTAAAAAGATTCCCAGGTGATTCTAATGTGCAGCCAAGGTTGAGAACCGCTGATCTGGGGTATATACTGAGAGGTACATTACTGGGTTGTAAGGCTTGTGAATGTCCAGGAGCCTAGAATTCAGAGCTGTCTGTGGCCAGGTCCACAGGACTCTCCAGCCTTGCTCCCATGGCCCTTGCCCAGCCCACCCCTCTGTGTGCCATTCCCAGAACTTGGATTTGCCCTGCACGTCCTCCTCTCTAGGACTTTGACCACGCCTGGAATGCTTTTTCCACTCCTTTCCCATCCCTCCTCTCCCCAAGTCCAGCTCAGAGCCCCACCCCCCTGCTGATGGCTGGTCTCCTCGGACCTCCGCATGCTTTGTTTGGGGTGAGGGAGGAAATGACCAGGGCTAAGCCCCAGCTCTACAGCCTCCCGTTGTCGTGATCGTAGAGAGTTTTTCCATCTCCCTGAATCTCAGATCTGCATCCCTCACACAGAGGGAAAGGGCGACAACTACTGCATGTTTACTGAGGCCGGGCTTACGTTTTTTACATGCATTCCTCAATTAATACACTGTGTTGCCACGTGATGGTAGGATCATTCGCTTTGGAGTTAGATCATCCTGGGCTTGAGGAGTAAGTGAGTCAAGTATATAAAAGACTTAGACAATGCCTGGCCCATGAAAAATGTGCAGTCCTTTCTAGCTGTTATTAATACTCATGCCTTTATGAAGGAGTCGCTGTTTCTCTCCCCAACTTACAGATACGGACACTGAGGCACAGAGATTTTATAGCTTGCCCAAGATATGTAGTCGAGTTAGGCTAGGAGCCTTAACAAGCCCAAGCCCCTACTTCCTGTAACCGAAGTTGGACGATAAGAGGCTAAAATGAAAGTATTAGCATCAGAAAGTACTTCCTCCTTTTCAGCCTGCTGGATATTTGGCCAAAGCCCTTTGACTTGTGCCTGTATTTTCTCTCTTCGAAAGTAAGAGCTTTCAGAGGGAAAAGCCTGGCCATTTTTGCATCTGGTACCTTCCTGGTATTGCTGGGGCAGGGGGATGCACACAAATGATCAAAATAGTTCATCTAGGGGGGATCTCCTTACCAGGAGCCCTTGCCTCCCTCTGTCTATCTCTCACCTAAATAATATTTTTTAAAAAACACAAGTTTATGAAGTAATAAGCCAACACTATAAACATGTTTTCCAATTCACTACCAGCTGTCTGGGGAATCATAAAGCTCCCTGAAATGAGGTAGGAATGAGGCTCATCTCCACGGGGAAAAGCGTAGACTTTAGGTTTTAAAGTGGTAAACTGGTAACCAGAGGACCACTTAAGCCTTTTGAAGAATAAACGCCCTTCCCTATGTCTCCCTGGCTTTTTCATCCGGGCACCACAAGCTTTCGTCAATGGGCTTTGGTGTTCTTCCAACTTTGCACTCTCCAAGAGGCAAGGATCGTTGTCTTTTACTTTTAATTGTGACAAAATACACTAACAGACAATTTGCCGGCTGAACCATTTTTACGTGTACATTTCACTGGCGCTAAGTACGTTCACAGTGTTGTGTAGCCACCAATACTACCCCTCTCCAGAATTCTTCATCTTCTACAGAAACGCCATCATACCCGTTGAACAGTACCTCTCCATGTCCCTCTCCTCTCAGCCCCTCATATCCACCGTTCTGCGTTCTGTCTCCATGAATTTGACTTGTGTAGGTACTCCATATAGGTGGAATCACACACTAATTTGTCTTTTTGTGGCTGGCTTGGTTCACGTAGCATAATGTCCACAAGTTCACCCATGTGGCAGCGTGTGTCAGAATTTCCTCCCTCTTAAAGCCTAACATTCATCCCATTGTATGGATAGGCCACATCTTGTTTATATATTCATCCATTGGTGGACATTTAGGTTGCACCAGGCTTTAGCTACCATAAATAATGCTGCTATGAAATAGCTGGTTAAGAGCCTGATTTCAATTCCTGGGGGGATGTACCCAGAAGTAGAATGACTAAGTCATGTGGTAGTTCTACATTTAATGTTTTAAAGAAACACCATGGTTGGCAGCACCACTTTACATTCCCACTAACAGTGCACAAGGGTTGCAATTTCTCGATTCTCGCCAACACTTAATATTTCCTGTTTTGTTTTGATCATGGCCTTCCCAGTGGGTGTGAGGCAGTATCTCATTGTGGCTTTGAAGATACTAAGTCTTATAAGTGTGACTACTCTTATCATTTGACTATACAATGCACCTCCAATGGTAGGTGCAGGTCCTCCATGAATTAGGTGCTAAGATGGGGTTACACATGGGGAAAACCAGGAGGGAGCAGTGAGAGGCTGGGGGAGCCCCCGGGGTGGGAGAGGGAATAGACTTGTCTATGGAGTTACCTCCAGAGGCAGAACAAGGAGACAAGGAAGGAGGCTTGAGTAGAAGCACCCAAAAAGCCACCCAGTCAACGAAAGACTCAGCAAGGTTGCTGGGGCGTCCTTGAAGCGATGTCACCCCTCGGAGGCTCCCAGGATCTCCCGGGAACAGGGCTGCCTCCGTGTGCCTGCCACACTCCGTCAGTGGCTGGGAACAGCCCGTGGGAAGTGTCGCCAGGACAAACACGGCGATGGATTTCAGAGCAGCTCTGGGTCAATTGCGGTCAGTGGCTCTCTCTGTAGTTGGAAGTCTAAGTGACATGAGGTCATGCTGGAGTAGGGTGGGCCCCTAATCCAACACGACTGACATCCTTATAAAAAAAGGGGGATTTGGACACAGACATGCACACAGGGCGATTCCATGTGAAGATGAAGGCAGAGAGGGGTGATGCTTCTACAAGCCAAGGAATGTCAAAGATTGCAAGCAAACCAACCAGGGGCGGGGAGAGGCACAGACCGATTTCCCCTCGGAGCCGGCAGAAGGAGCCAGCCCTGCGGACACTTTGATCTTGTACTTCAGCTCTTCAGAACCACGAGACAATCCGTTTCTGTTGTTTAAGCCTCTCGGTTTGCGGTCTTGTGCCCGGCGGCCCTCGCAAACGCATTTTGGAGAAGAAGAAACCAGGTGATCATGATGATCCGATTGGATATTTACTTTTTTAAGGAACATCTACCCCAGTGCATGACTGCACTAAAGAAAACGATGTTACTAGAAAAAAAAAAGTTGCTTATCAGGAGATTATTCTGATGTGGCAATACACAAATGTTTTCAAACAGCTGGTACCTTGTAAAAGGAGGACCTTGTAAACAGGATATTCCTGTTGGCATGGAACAGCGTATTTGCTTAAAAAAACAGTGCCCAGTTTCTGCAACATTCAACCAATGCAAACAAGGAAATATAGCCGGAGACATGAGAAAACGCATACATTGTAGAAAATCCCCTGGACATGAACGGAGACAGACTCGCTGAAGAGTGACAAAAGATGTCTGGCAAACGTAGACGCTTGCCCTTTGAAATGTTTGACATTTTCCTGGAAAAGTCACACTTGGGTACATTGAAAAGGAAAAGCGTAGAATGTCAAAGTGGGAAGGGCGCTTAGAGATAATCTGATTTTACTGGTTGCAGACAATGAAGCTCAGAGAGGGAAAGGGATTTGCCCGGGGTCACACAGCCGGCCAGTGGCTGCTGGGACTCCAGGGCCCAGCTTTTCCGACTCAATGAGTCCTTCTCTCTCTGACTCTTTAACTCTTCCACTTCTCTCTCTGCTTGGTTCCCTAGTGGAGCAGTTGCCAACTGGTGGTCCGTGGACCCCTGGTGGTCCGTGAGGTCCGAAAGATTGGCTGAGGGCATTACAAACAAAACCTCACTTTCTGCCTGACTCTCCTCACTGCTCCCTGGTTCCTGGGATGTCAGCAGGGTTGGCTTTATGTTCTTTCTCACCGACCTGGGAGTGTCTGAAAGTTCTTCCAAGTTATGTCAGTCCTTCTCCCCCTGACTTGGTTTATTGCCCCATGGGGAAAATTGAGTGCCCAGCAAAGTCCTCCCTCCCCGGCTCTCCCCATCCCCGTGAAGACCGACCCCCAAGGAGCCCCCTGACCTTGTGATCTGTGGGGCAGGAGGGTGGGGGGCAGGTACATCACAGCATATCACACTGAGCTCTTACCACACACACAGCCGCAAAGCCCCTGGAGGAGGCGGTGTGGGAAAATGTGCGGTGGGGAAGAACAGCTCCACCCTTGGGTTTGAGCCTGGCTCTGTCCTAACCTTGGGCAGGTTCCCGAATGTCTCCGAGCTTCCATTTCAGCATCTGAGCGCGGCTGTTGGGAGGATTTGATGAGATGATGCACATCAAGGGCTCGCTCCTGTGCTTACTGCCTAGGCCAGACGCGTGGTTGTCATGTTGCTGTTTTTATAGGAAGCCTGTCTGTCTGGGTGTCTGATCCCTTCCCACTGCCGGGACGCTGGGTACCACCAAGACCAAGGTTGGTGCAGTCTGGCTGGCGTGGCAGCCTCCGGATGTCCCTCTGCCTCAGGCTCGCCTCTTCACTCCTGCCCTGCAACGTGCTCTTGCTCTAGTGCCAACCTCTTCATGTTCTTCCCTCCGCAAGAAGCTCCTTTGGCTGCCCTTCACTTCCAGGATCAAGTCCAAACTCTGAGGCTTGGCACACGAGTCCATCCTCATCTGTACCTGGCAACCCACCATGCTCCAGCCTCACAAATTTGCTCATTGCTCTCTCAACACCTGTTGCTTCTTCCCCGCTCAGGTCTTTGTATACACTTCCGGCACCGCCTGGCATGCCCTTCCTTCTCTTCTTGATCTAGTTGAGTGATTCTCAAAGTGTGGTCCCTGGGCCACCTCGGCTGCACCACTGGGGAGCTTGTTAGAAATGCAAAACCCAGCCCTGCCAGCACGGCTCAGTGGTTGAGCGTCCACCTATGAACCAGGAGGTCACGGTTCAATTCTTGGTCAGGGCACATGCCCAGGTTGTGGGCTCGATCCCCAGTGAAGGGCATGCAAGAGGCAGCTGATCAATGATTCTCTCTTATCATTGATGTTTCTATCTCTCTCCCCCTCTCCCTTCCTCTCTAAACCAATTTAAAATATATTTAGAAATGAAATGCAGTCCTAGCTGGTTTGGCTCAGTGGATAGAGTGTTGGCCTGCAGACTGAAGGGTCCCAGGTTCGATTCTGATCAAGGGCACATGCCCGGGTTGAGGGCTTGATCCCCAGTAGGGGGTGTGCAGGAGGCAGCCAATCAGTGATTCTCTCTCATCATTGATGTTTCTATCTCTCTCTCCCTCTCCCTTCCTCTCTAAAATCAATAAAAATATATTTAAAAAAAAACAAACGAAATGCAAATCCTTGGGCCCTCCCTCGGACCTACTGAATCAGAAACGCTGGGCATGGGGACCAGCAATCTGAGTTTAACAAGTCCCCCAGGTGATGTGATGCGTGCTTATGTTGGAGAAGCACTATTTAGTGAGAATGTTTTCAACCAAACTCCAGTGTTGCTGTTGATGACATCCTTCCCAAACCCCTACGCCCTTCACAGAGGGAGCGCTTCTCTCTTCAAAGCTCCTCAAAATGCTGAGAACTCTGCACACTCCCAGCACTTTACCACACTCGGTGGTTGTTCCTGTTATCTTGTCACCTCTGTGTTCCCACCATTAGCTGAGAGCCTTGAGGCCAGGGATCTGGCCACACTCTGTGTCTGCCCCAGTGCCCAGCCCAAGGCCTGAAACGTGTGACAAAAATGCCGATGAATATTCTGTCCTGGAGATCTGCAGACCTTAGATTTGCCTGTGTTTACAAAGCGCATCCAACCCCATGACCCTGCGCCAAGTTCAGGAGCAAGGAGGGCTGACAAGGCCTCAGGGGGGAGTGGGGAGGGTTTCTCACCCTCATCCAGCTGTGACTCATAGACTTCGCTTCTCTCCCTTCTCCACCTTCAACCCCTATCCTCCCCTCCCCCACCCCACGAATGGACAGAAATTCCTGGAAATCACATGCACTGGTGCATTGTGTTCTCTACTATACCTGTGCTAGTTTTTTATTTTAATTTTTAATTGTGGTAAAATAAACATAAAAAATTCACCATCTTAACCATTTTTAAGTGTACAGTTTAGTAGCATTAAGTATATTCACTCTATGCTATTTTTAATGGGGAAATTGATTCAAATTATTTGAAGACAAGCAAAATTGGCAATCCAAATATATATATATATATATACTAGAGGCCCGATGCACGAAGATAAATACAAGAATGGGCCTTCCTTCCCCTGGCTGCTGGCACCGCCTTTGCTCCAGCTCGGAGCTGCCTTTCTGCCTTCCTACGCTGCCCAGAGGCCCAGAGCAGCTGGGGCGGTGCGAAACACCTGTGTTGTAGCCATGGCGACAATGCAAGTGTCCCGCCCCACCCCTGCCGCTCAGCGCCCGCGTATGCAAATTAACCCGCCAGTTTTGTTGGGTTAATTTGCATACTCACTCCTGATTGGCTGGTGGGTGTCACAAAGGTACTGCCAATTTGCATCCTTCTCTTTTATTAGTGTAGATATACATATATATTAGAGGCTTGGTGCATGCATGAAATTCATGCACTGGGGGGGGGGGGTCCCTCAGCCTGGCCTATGCCCTCTTGCAGTCTGGGAGTCCTCGGGGGATGTCCAACTGATGCCTTAGGCCTGCTCCCCATGGGGAGTGGACCTAAACCAGCAGTGGGACATCCTTAGCACTGCCGCAGAGGTGAGAGAGGCTCCTGCCATTGCCACTGCACTCACCAGCTGTGAACCCAGCTTCTGGCTGAGTGACGCTCCCCCTGTGGGAGCACACTGACCACCAGGGGGCAGCTCCTGTGTTGAGCATCTGCCCCCTGGTGGTCAGTGCACGTCATAACAACCGTTCGTTCTGCCCTTTGGTTGATTTGCATATTAGCCTTTTATTATATAGGATATATATATATATATATATATACACACACACACACACACACACATATATATATATGTATATGCATGTGTGTGTGTGTGTGTGTGTATATATATATATATATATATATATATATATATTCATCACATCCATACTGAGATCTGGAACTCTCCAAGAGGTATGTATGCCCCACTTTGAGAATAATGGTCACAGCTTACATTGATTAAATGCTAAGTGCTTTCAAACATATCCTATTTAATATTTCACCAACTCTAGGAGATGAGTGTTGTTACTATCTCTGTACTATAGAAGGAGAAATGAATGCCTAGAGAGATAGGGTGACTTGCTAAGGACCCCTGTGCCTCTAGATTCAGATCTCAGAGCCACTAGGCTGAAACTTCTGGAGCTGCCCAAAGCCCAAGCCCAGCCACTCTGGAGATACCAATGTCTCTCAGGGAGATAGTGGTCCCTTCTGTCTTCCAGATCCATCCTCAATTAAGTGGCCTTTGCATCTGTGAGCACAAATGGCCCAGGCCACCTTCTCTCTGATCAGGCCAAGTCACTGTCATCCAGGCTTACCTTCCCCTCTGCCTCATGGAACCACAGCCCCTTGTTTGAAACTAGACCAGGACTACAGTCCTCAGTCTGCCATTTGGCACCTCTGTGGCCTACGACAATTCCCCACTCTTGCTGAGTGAGCCTCACCTTTCTCAGTGGTAAAATGGGAATAATTCAGGGTCACAATCTCCCACCTAACACCCCCAGGCCAGCTGCCTCAGAGGTTAGCATGCTTCCGATTTTAGAAAGGTAACAAGCATACATACTGTGCATTACATAACATCCCCCTGGAATCTGGACAGCACCCCCGAAATCAAACACATCACTATTTCTGCTACAAAAGTATAAATATTCACACTGAGTAGGATAAAGACACATGTTATTTCAAATTAGGGTTCACCACCAGAAAAGTGACACGAGTGTTTTCCTTGTTAGAGTTTTCTGGCATTTGGAGTTGAGATTTTGGATTTGTGCTTGCCTCTGAGGGTCACCAGAAGGACTAAATGCACTCAGAGAACATGTGAATGCTTCTGAGTGCAGGCTCTGGCCGCTCGGAGGAGCAGAAGGTACTTCACAGGAGGGAGCCCTTTCCCTCGCTCTCCAACTCCTACACTGGTCTCAGGCCCCTTCCAAACCCTCTGCTTTCACTCTCCTGCTCATGCCCCACCTCCTCCGCGTGCTCCTCCCAGGACCCAGATGCGCTTTCTCCACATCCTCCTAACTCGGATCTCTCCAGATATGCAGTCATTTGATGACATCCTCCAGCTTGGAAATGTCAAATTGTACGCCCCTCCGTGAGCTGGCCTTAGGCATTTACTAGGGCTGTTTGAGGCAAGCTACTCCTGAAGTTTGGTGCTTTCTTGCAAAAGCATGGTCGCATGCAACCCAAGTTTTTCTAGAAAGATGAGCACACCTCCCCCTCTCCCCAAAAGCCCACCCAAAGCCGCCCTCTCTGACTGACCAATGGCTGAGGCAAGGGGAGCCAAGAGGTGATGAACCAGCTGGGCGAGCCTCTTAGTGTTCTAGGGATCAGCCAGCTCTGGGTCCCTCTGGGGCCCAGCCCTTCTCACTAGCCGGGCTGTGACCACACCGTGCTTTGGCGATGACGCTGGGGCGCACAAAAATGTAGTGAGGGCAGAGGCGAGGCATCCACCTCGGACCTCCGTCAGCCAGTTGAGTGCCGCTGTTGCTGTTATGACGGTATTGTGCCAGGGAATGGGAAAGGCCCTCCCTGATCTAAGCCATTATTATGTGGCCCGATGCTAGCCACAGACATCACGTGGGGATCCGGTCGCTGCTGTTATTCCAGCCTTAGGGGTGAAAACATTGGACAGTGGAATCTTTTTTGTTCCTGGCTCCAGTTTGGAATGCAGACTTTGGAGTCACCGTTGTTTGTCTCCACCTCTCACCACACCAAACAGAAGGGCCTCCCGAGGCACATCCCTCTCCTTCCAGTGTCTCTGGCCTGCTCACAGCTGGCACTAGACGCCACCTTGGCAGAGGCCCAAGGCCCAGAACATGAAGGAATGCAGGCAACCGTTTGGGACGTAAGTCCTGCCGTGTTAGGGGCGAGGCTGGTGGAAGGAACACTGTGGTGGAGGTGGGGCCCAGCTGGGCTAGCCAGCCGGGGGTCCCCGTGGAGAAGGGGGGAAGGGAAGGCGGCCGGAGGGTTGGGGAGCAGCCAGCATCAGCCTGATCTGCTTGCGCCCCTCGTGGCGCTCGCAGGAACGGCAGGCTGACGTCTTGTTGATTTCGGAGCTTTGACGAGGCGGGAGCGGGCTTCTTCAGAGGAATGCAGACCTGTCTGCACCCGAAAACCAAAACCGCGTCCAAGGGGCGTGGCCGGGTCGCTGGCGAAGAAGCCCCACCTCACCTGGGCGGACACAGGCATCTGGAACGGGGCCTGGCAGAGTGGGCCCGGGAGGTGGCTCCAGGCCCAGGGCCAGCCACGCAGCCTTCCCACGTGTGCAGGCGTTGGCGTCCCCAAAACCAGACTCCAGGGAGGAGGGGGGAGAAGGCTCCCCGGGAGAGGACAACTGGGGCCTCCCCGCTCTGTGTGCACCGACCTGCGCCAGGAGGCGGCTTCTCCAGAGAGCCCAAGTGGGGCTTTCACTGGGATTCTAAGGATTAGTCCGGAGATACTCAGAATCACTAGAACTCCTTGGTTCTGATCCCCGGGCTCACAGCCTTCCCAGGGCTCCCGACACCACCCACTGATCTGCCCGGTTCTAGCCGCTGGGACCTAGGTGCCTGTGGCTGATGGGCCCTCCGGACATGCTCCTGGGAACACCAGATTTCAAAACTTAGTCTGAGAACAAAGAATGTAAATATCTTATTAAGAACCATTGTTGTATATTCAGTTTAATAAAACAAAATTAATTTTACTTCTTTATTTTTTTAATATGTGGCTACTAGAAAATGTAAAATTACACACGGGGCTCACATTGTATTTGTTGCCTGTCCAGCCCGCCGAGCTGCTTCCTGGCCTCAGGGCCTCTATACTGGCTTCTCTCTCCGCCTGGCGAGCTTTCCTAGCAGCAAGACCTTCTTGTGTCTTGTTATTCGCGTCTCAATACAAGTTTCTCAGACCTGACTGCTAAACAGTCCCAACCCATCTCCCTTTCACCATCTCCTCCAGTTTTATTGCCTTCGCAGCACTGAGCACTCTTTCTGTATCATGTTTATTGTCCCCCAGTCCCTCTCCGTCCTTAGAAAGTATGCTCGGTGCCCACAGTCAGTACTTGTTGAATGGATGTTGAGAGGTTGGGGGTGGGAAGGGAGGGGGAGCTTTCGAGGGCCTTTGTTTGCCCTCAAGATGGCCAAAGCCAAAATTCCAGTCCGTGTGCCTGCAACGGACGTCCTCACGGGCCCTTTGCTCTGCCTTTTCTGCTCGCTGGTCCTGGGAGGGGGAGAAGCACATGTGAATTTGCATGTGCTAATAGTCCTGCTCTGTCTTCGGTGTGTAATTGAGCTTCCCGGTGAAGAGTTCAAGCTCTAGCTTCGAGGGCTTCTATGGTCCGTTCTGCCCATCAGTCCGGTGACTGGATAGGTGTCCCTCTCGGAGTCTCAGTGCCCCCTCTGTGCTGGTCACTAGGGGTCCTTTCTGCCCAAATGGGAGGCTTTGGGTGTTTGGACTAAGGGCACTGGACCCTGTTTTGCCCTCCAAAATGGTGTGGCAAAGTCTCCATGAACCAGCTGGCCTGAGTGCTTGGGACAGAGGTCCTCAAACTTTTTAAACAGGGAACCAGTTCACTGTCCCTCAGACATTCCACACATGCGCACTGCCTGCCCAGGATGAGTCGGCTGCTAAGCAGGACAGGCAGCGGCGGCAAAAACACCCGGCGGGCCGGATAAATGTTTTCGGCGGGCCGCATGTGGCCCGTGGGCCGTAGTTTGAGGACCCCTGGATTGGGGCAAGGGGTGTCCTGGTTTATGTAACTTCCTAGCTAAGGGTCAACTCATCAGGACATTCTACAGAAAACATGAATAGTACCTGAATGTATTTCCCAGCTCTAGAAAGTCACTTCATTAGACGCCGTCACATATTCTTACCAAGTACAGTAAATGGCATCACTGCTTCCCCTCAAAATTAAACTGAGTGTGGGGTCGAGTCAGAGAGGCCCTGTGGGGGTCCTTGCTCCATGAGGCACAGCTGTGTGGCTTCAGGCAAGGCGGCCCTCACCTCCAGTGTCCACTTTCTTGTGGGGGAAGTGGTGACATTACCCAGCTTCCAGGGAAGTTGCGAGGATGAAAGGAGGTGGCACATATTACGTGCTCAGCCCAGTCTCCGCGCAGTGAGTATTCAGTATTTATTATTACTCTTTGCAACGTCTCTGACCACTGCCATGTACTGAGCCACACATTCAATTAAAGGAGGGCAGATGCCACCACTCCCTGGCCTGGGTGTCCTCTCGGGTCAGATGGGATGGTCCGGTTAGTCTCTGACCAGGTACTGGAAGCAGCCGGCCTCCAGAGGCTTTGGGGTCTTTTCTTCTGTCGAGCTGGAGTCTCAGCCTGGCTCTGGCCGAGCCCTCTTCTCCCGGCCACACTGGCTCCTTCCAGGGACCTCCCCAGGTGCTGGCTTCCAGCCCAGCCCAACTGTTGTCAACCCAAGTTCACAGCAGCCACAAGAACGGCCGGCCCCCAACCGTGAAAAGCTGTCCTGTGATGCCCTCTGCCGTCAGGCGCTCAGCCTCCAAGCCTGGGCCCCGATCAGATTGGACCCAGGCCGGGATTGGAGAAATAGGAACCAGCAGTAAACCTGCAAATGCATGCCCCCCGGGAGCAAGGGTGGACTATTCTTTCTAATCTTACAGTTCAGGCTCCCTGCCCCCAGACTCCCACTAACGCCCTCCTAGGCTGCCCACCCAGGCCCGGCTCAAAACCCTTTGAGGCTTTTCTGCTAAGCTCCCCACAAGACACCCAAAGCCCAGTGATGGCAGCTCATGGGCATTTCTAGGCTCATTTGCCACTCTCCAATTAGCTATTGCAGATGTGGCTACAAAAAGATTTCTCTCCACAGCACCCCCCCCCCCCTCTCTCTCTCTCTCTCTATATATATATATATGACAAAACAAAACAAAAAGGCTGCCAAGTTGAGGACATGTGTAATTAAATGTCTACAGTAAATTATATCAACTGTCTTTGCAGCTGGCCTCAACTGTTAGGTAGCTATATTTAGCTCCTATTTAATATGCAATGTGGGTGATTTTAATTTGCCTGATATGATGCCAGGGTGGGGCCTCAGAAAATAACAGTGCCTGGGGCCTCCGAGGTCTAAAGCCATCCCTGCCCTTCACACCCTCTGGGAAGCCTTTCTGAAACGCTGGCTGCTCCTCCCACAGGCACGCTTTCCCCAGATCCCAGGCCTTCGCCCCTGCAGCTGCCCTGCGCCCAAGGCCCGCTCTTCTCCTGCCCCGCCCCTCACCCTCTCCACCTTGCCTGGCCGAATCCCATGGGTCTAGGGAGCCGCTTCCCCTGAGAAGCTTTCTGACACCCAGCCAGGAACCCCGGCGCCCAACTCCCTCTCTCTCCTGTATGTGAGAAGAATACAGGCTGAATCAAGGTGTTGGCTGAGTTGTACCTTCTTTTTTTTAACTCTTTATTGTTGAAAGTATTATACGTATATGTCTCCTTTTTCCCCCATTGGCTCTCCCCGCCCACGCCCGCCTCCCAGCACAGGCCCTCACCTCCCCAACACCGCCCCCCCCCCACCGCCCCATCTTCGTTGTACTCTTGCTGAAGGCTAGACTAAGGGAGGGTCTGCTTCTAAGCAACCTCAGGTTGTTAGCAGAATTCATTTCCTTGTGACTGTAGAATTCATGGTTCCTGACTTGCTTCTTCAAAGCCAGTAATGGGGGAGGGAGGGAGGGGAGCAGGGAGGAGGGGGGAGAGGGGAGAGAGGGGGAAGGGAGAGGGAGAGAGACAGACTCTGCTTCTTGGAGGCTCTGATTTCAGCAAAGCCTGGGCCTCCTTTAGATGCTTCATCTGATTAGATCAGGCCCACCCAAAACATTCTCTCTCTCTCTCTCTCTCTCTCTCTCTCTCTCTCTCTCTCTCTCTCTCTCCCTCTCTCTCTCCCTCTCTCTCTCCCTCTCTCTCTCCCTCTCTCTCTCTCTTTAACTCAACGCCAGCTGATCAGGGACCTTAATTGCATCTGGAATATCTTGTCACTCTCACCGTATATGATGCTATGACTACAGGAGTGCCATCCATTACCTTCACCATGTTCCGTAGACTGGAAGCAGGTCACGGGTCCCACCCACACTCAAGGGCTGGGGATTGTATTGGGCAGAACAGCAGAGGCCGATCTTAGAATTATAGCCACACTCATCCTATTAATAATGTTGGCTTAGGTCAGAATTTCTATACTTGCACATTTAAAATGTCATGTATCAACAAGGACCAATCAGCTGCCCGGGACCCTCAATCTTTGGACACCTGAGAAGAAGTACTTCGTTCCTTGAACCTGGGCCAGGGAAACATGGGCTGGTCCCAGCTCCACTGCTCACTCACTGCAGCAGGGTGGATAAATTCCATCCTTTCTCTAAGCCTCACTTTCTTATCCGACTTATGGGCATGGTTGGTGGTCATGCCTACCTCCCAGTGTTGGTGTGAGACTTTCTGGATGAGAGCGCTTGTAAGCATCCACTACCACTTGTCACTCACACCTAATCCCTCCTAGCCTCACAGCCCACAATCCCCCTCTCACGGAGCCACACAGCAGGCCTCTGCAATCACCCCTTACTCCTCAAGGCCATTCGAAGCCTGGGCTCTCACATCCCTCCCATCCAACTGGCCTTACCCATCCCCGAGCAGTGGGCATGCCAGGCACGCACGATTCCATGTCTGCATGAACACAGGCATGTGGAGTTAACATATGCCTGCCCCCTGAGGAAGGGGGGAAAAGGCAAAAAAGAAAAGCATGACCTTCCAAAGCACATGCCTGTCAAGTTGAATATGAATTCCTATCCTGAGAGCCGCCAAAGGAAGAGCCAAGAGCCACACGCAGCCTGACGAAAGGTACCATTAGCTTTACTGAATTTACGGTGACATTTGGTCGGGAGTGGTACAGAACCAGCTGTGATACCAGCTTTAAACTGCTCACATGAGCCAGTCCACGAAGAGGGGGCTGAAGCCTGGTGGCAGCCGATGAAGGCCCAGGGCCCGGTGGGGTTGATTCTGTGCCAACATCACTGTGCCAACAGTGGCCTTCTCTATCCTAAGCGTCACCCCTCTTCCTCTGCTGTTTTTAGTGGGTTGTAAAAATTGTAGTAAAATATGTGTAACATAAAATTTACGTTTGGACCATTTTAATTGTGCAATCCAGTGGCATTACGTACAATCATTTTTATGCAACTATCCCAATATCCATCCCCAGACAATTTCATCTTCCCACATGGACACTCTCTACTCATTAAACAGTAATCCCCCCTCCCCCTTCTCCCTCCAATCCCTGGAACTCACTATTTTATTTCCTGTCTCTATAAATTTGGCTATTCAAGTTCCTTGTGCACATGGAATTATATGAACAATATTTGTCCTTTTCTTAGTGGCTCATTTCACTTAGTGTAATGTCTTCAAGGTTCATCTATGTTATAGCATGTGCCAGAATTTCATTCATTTTTAAGGCTGACTAATATTCCATTGTATGTATATACCACGATTTGCTGATCCATTCATCTGTCGATGGACATTTGTGTTTCTTCGCCTTTTGGCTATTGCTGTGAACATGGGTGTACATATATCTGCTCAGGTCTTTGTCTTCAATTATTTTGGAAATATGCCCAGAAGTGGAATTGCTGGGTCATACGATAATTCTCTGTTTAATTTTTTTAAATCCTCACCCAAGGATATGTTTGTTTGTTTGTTTATTAGCAAGAGAGAGAGAAACATCATCGATGTAAGAGAG
Source organism: Myotis myotis (assembly GCF_014108235.1). Taxonomy (NCBI): domain Eukaryota; kingdom Metazoa; phylum Chordata; class Mammalia; order Chiroptera; family Vespertilionidae; genus Myotis; species Myotis myotis. The sequence continues at coordinate 19,185,925 of NW_023416316.1, forward strand.
AAACATCAATCGATTGCCTTCCGTATGTACCCCAACAAGGGATCAAAACTATCAATCTGGGTGTGTGCCCCGACCCGGAATCAAACCTGAAAACTTACAGTGTACAGGACGATGCTCAACCCACTGAGCCACCAGGCCAGGGCCTAAATTTAATTTTTTGAGAAACTGCTGTTCTGTTTTCCACAGAGGCTGCAACATCTTACATTCCCATCGCAACACAAAAGGATTATAATTTCTTCACATCCTCGCCAACACTTGTTATTTTTCTGGGAGCTGTTTATTCTGTTTGTTGTTGTTTCTAATTGCCATCCTCATGGTGTGAGGTTGTATCTCATGGTTCTGATTTGCATTTGCACCGCCCCTCTTGACCTTATCAGCATGTGGTCCCTCTGCTTTGGCAGCGTGCCCACTGGTTTGTCCTGTAGACATCAGCTTAGCCCTAAGGCCAGGTCGATCCCATAGCGTCTGTGATTTTATGAGCGGTGCTTCTCTCCTCTGCAGGTTAACTTGACAGCCAAGTCCCAATCTTGTCTTGGATGCTTGGAAGGGAGGCCCCTGCCTAGTGGAAACACCCCAGCCAGCCCCTCCCTGGGCTGCCTCACGGAAGCCAGGCATCTGTCGGAGGTGAAGGAGGGCTGGCAGCGGCCAAGGTCTCAGGGCTCAGCCTCTGAAGAAACGTGAGGGCCAGCAGGCAGCAGAGACCCACACAGCTAGGTCTGTGCTGTGCTATTTTCAGCTGGGCTGTCATGGTGCCACTTGGAGCCGATACAGAACACTTGGGTGAATTTCCCTCACGCTCTGAGCCCGCAAGAATTTATATTGGTCATTATGGAGCCCTGCTTGAGGCTTCCAGGGTATATTTTTGGTAAATTCGATGTATCCTTAATACACAGTTGCTTAGAAACGGCAATTTGTATAAGGTATACAGTGACTACAGTTTCCAAACCTAAAATCAGAAGACTAAGTCTGGCAAGACGAGTGCATTTATGGGGACACAGGACATTTAAAAGTGGAACTCCACCAGGAAAGCCTAGAGGTGTTCACTCCTTAACAAGTTCACAAACAGGATGGGATTCGGGTGACTGATTTCTCCAAGTGCACAGTCCTGAGCTTAGGGATGAGCTTCTGCATCGAGCAAGAATCATCTTCTTAATTTGATTTCAACACCCCAAACAATGCATAACTACACTCTCATTGAAGAAAACACACACACACAACGATAATAATAAAACCATCCTTCCTTGACTACTGCCCCGAATTCTAGCCCCATTTTAGCAATAATTACTGCTATGTTTGGGGTAAATTTTTTCTATTCATTTACATACATATACCTATTTGTAAACATGTTATTCTATATAGTTATAACATAGTTATATATAATATGTTATATATTGCACATTTTAAAATATATATATTTTTATTGATTTTGGAGGGGAAGAGACAGGGAGAGAGAGATAGAAACATTAATGATGAGCATCATTGATCGGCTGCCTCCGGCACAACCCCCACTGCTGGTTGAGCCCGCAACTTGGGCATGTGCCCTGACTGGGAATCGAACTGTGACCTTCTGGTTTGTTCATAGGTTGATGCTCCACCACTGAGCCATGCCAGCCAGGCTGTACCACATGTTTATATTATCTTTCAGCTTATTATTTTCACTTAATATATATTAGCATTTTTCAAAGTCTGAATGTATAGTGCTATCTTATTATTACTATGCTTGTATTTTATGGCAGCTGCATAGTATTTTATGACATAGAGATACTGTGGTGAACTCAACCACTCCCCAGGAGATAGGCACTAAAGTTATTCCCAGCTAGTCATAATTATAAGCAATGCCGGGATGAAATATTTCATCATGCTACTTAGGACACATGTGAAAGTGTTCCTTTAGGGTCAATGTTCAAAGGTGGTGTCCAAAAATGATGAAGGAATGTTCTAGAATGTCAAGTTACCTTGGTGCTGACTGAAAGTGAATTAGTTACATACAAGGGAGGCCCAGTTGTACCGAGCTCAGGTGACAAACCCTAATGCCCATAGGGACCAGGTAGTAAACATAAATGAGGTGAGCCAACTGGGTGTGTAAGACAGAAGAGGTGGGGACCATGGTGGACAGCCGACCCCCACGCCTTGTGTGTGGTGTAGCCTCTACTCAGCTCCCGCCAACTCTTGGCATATGGGAATGAAGACGGTACTGACAAATATTCCATAAGAACCTAGATTTTTTTTTTTTAAATATATCTATTGATTTCAGAGAGGAAGGGAGAGGGAAAGAGAGATAGAAACATCAATGATGAGAGAGAATCATTGATTGGCTGCCTCCTGCACATCCCCCACTGGGGATAAAACCCGCAACCCAGGCATGTGCTCTTAGCTGGAATCGAACCTGCGACCCTTCAGTCCGCAGGCCGACGCTCTATCCACTGAGCCAAACCAGCTAGGGCAGAACCTAGATTTTTTAAATGTGAAATCTTTTTAAATGTTGACACTAATTCTATTTTTAAAAAAGCACTGTGAAGTCAAATAAAACAGACCAGAGTCAGTGATCTGTGGTCTGGCTGTCGGCGTCTGTCCCGTAGGGAACGGGTGACATGGGGAATGGCTGTTTGGGACCCATTTTTGACCAATGGGAATGGGGCGCCTGGGATATGGGATTTATCTTAGCTGGCACAATGCTACCCTCATCATTTGGGGGGTGTGAGTGAGGAGATAGGGAGACTAGGTGGGTATTGTGTGGGCTCCTAGCAGTGTCTGCCAAGTGGGACATGTTCTTTCCCCAGATGATAGCATATTTGCCTACAAAATAATTTTTAAACTTTAGCAACAGTCTAGGGTCACATCAGCTTGAGAACGGAGGCAGTCCGTAGGCTTAACGTACCCAAAGCTTCTGACCACAGAATCCACAGGATAGAAAGGGTGACAGGTTTTGGGGTCCACCATGGGTCCATTTGTACAAAGTAGAGGAGTGGAGGTAGTGGTGGACGGTCTTTCCACCCAGGACTCCTCATCGTAGGCCATGCCTGGCACCTGCAGCAGGTCCCCTCTCTAAAACAAGCTGCCTGTCTGCTTTCTGACTTTCTATGTTTCAAAGATATGTTTATGATAACACAAAACACAGATACAGGAAACCACACAAACTCAGTGATGGTATAACCTCGCCCGAGTCAAGGAAAGAAGAACTTTGTCACCACATCAGTTCTCTGCCCATAAAAATTCCACGCTTTGTTCATATCACTTCCAGATATTTTTTATAGTGTTACCACCCACATGTGCATCCCAAGATTTAATTTAGTCTTGCTCATTCAAAAAATATGTGTCACCCCGTTAGTGTGGCTCGGTGGTTGAGCATCGACCCATGAACCAGGAGGTCACTGGTTCCATTCCTGGTCAGAGTACATACCCAGGTTGCAGGCTCAATCCCCAGTAGGGGTTGTGCAGGAGGCAGCCGATCAATGGTTCTCTCTCATCATTGATGTTTCTATCTGTCTTTTCTCTCCCTTCCTGTCTCTCTAAAATCAATTAAAACACTTTTTTTTTTTAAAAAATTGATGTCTTGGCTGTCATCAACAAACGACAAATGCTGGTAAGGATGTGGATAAAAAGGAACCCTCGTGCACTGCTGGTGGGAATGCAGATTGGTGCAGCCACTGTGGAAAAGAGTATGGAGTTTCCTCAAAAAAATTAAAAATGGAACTCCCGTTTGACTCAGTAATCCCACTTATAGGAATATATCCCAAGAAAACAGAAACACCAATCAGAAAGGATATATGCACCCCTATGTTCATAGCAGCACAATTTACAATAGCTAAGATCTGGGAACAGCCTAAGTGCCCATCAGCAGATGAATGGATTAGAAAACTGTGGTACATCTACACAATGGAATACTATGCTGCGGTAAAAGAGAATGAACTCTTACCATTTGCAACAGCATGGATGGACCTGGAGAGCATTATGCTAAGTGAAATAAGCCAGTTGGAGAAAGATAAATAACACATGATCTCACTCTTTTGTGGAATATAATGAACAACATAAACTGATAAACAAAAATAGAGCCAGAGTCATAGAAGCATCGAACAGACCATTCAACCTAAGGGAAGGCAAGGGAGGGAGAGAATGGAAGAGATCAACCAAAGGACTTGTATGCATGCATATGAGCAAAACCAATGGACACAGACAGTGGGGGGTGGGGGGGTGGTGAGGGCATATGCTGGGGGGTGGGAGCAACTAGGGAGAGGTCAATGGGGGGGGGAAAGGAGACTTATGTAATACTTTAAACAATAAAGAATTTAAAAATTGATGTCTTTAAAATGTTTCTTAGTCTATGTTTTTCTCCTCCATCACCTTCATTTCATTACAACTCATCTGTTGATGAAGACAGGTTTTTGGACCCATAGAGTTAACACAGTGAATTTTGCTGATTGCACACTTTGGTTTAGATCTTCATGTTCCTTTTTCCTTTGTATCTCCTGGAATTTGACAGCTGGATCCAGACACAGGATCAGGTTTAATCCCTTTGGAAGATTATCAGCAGTGTTTGTCCAGCCCATAGACACATGATGTCTGGTGTCTCTTTTTCGGACCCGCGTGCCCATTGAGATCGGTGTTTTCTTTCAGTCTTGTAGAAGAAAGGCAGAATCTGGAGTGACTAAAGCTTCCTGGAACTCATTCTTCCTGTCTCCCCTCTCCCAGGAGATGTTAGGCTCCGAACTCCCGAAGTTTGGGGAGACACTGTGCAAACAGATGGGTTCCTGTACCTCCTGTGGAGAGTTCTGAGGCCCCTATGCTTGTGCCATGGGCTCAGTCCTACTCAGATCTTACAGGGGGTGGAGGAACCCATTGGCTACAGTCAATGGTGTCATTCCAAAAAAATCATTCCAAGACCCACGTCAAGGAACTTTTGACACGTGTTTTCTCCTAGGAGTTTTATGGTTCAGGCTTTTATATTTAAGTCTTTAATCATTTTGAGTTAATTTTTGTGAATGGTGTAAGTTAGAAGTCCAGTTTCATTCTTTTGCATGTGGCTATCCAGTTTTTCCAACATCATTTACTGAAGAGACTATATTCTTCCCATTGAATAGTCTTGGCTCCCTTGTTGAAGACTAATTGTCTATACATATGTGGACTTTTTTTGAGCTCTCAGTTCTGTACCATTGGTCTATTTGTCTATTTTCATGCCAGCACTATAGTATTTTTATTATGATGGCTTTATAGTCTAGTTTGAAATCAGGAAGTGAAATGCCTACAGTTTTGTTCTTTCTCAAGATAGTTCTGGCTATTCAGGGTGTTTTGTGCTTCCATACAAATTTTAGGATTGTTCAATCTATTTCTGTGAAAAATGTCATTGGAATTTTGATTGTGATCACATTGAATCTATAGCTTTGAGTGGTATGGACATTTTAGCATTAATTATTCTGATCCATGAACATGAGCTATCTTTTATTTGTGTCTTCTATTTCTTTCATCAGTGTCTTATTGATTTTAAGTAGCAAGGCACTTAATTTAAGCATTGGTTCTCCAACTTGGCTAAACACTGGAATCACCTAGCCAGTGTTAACTTCTCTACGTGCCTGAGTCTCCACCTCAGAAATTCTGATTTAATTGGTTCAGGGTAAGGCCTAAGCACTGAGATTTCTAAAACCTCCCCCAGGTAGTTCTAATGGGCGGCCAGTTGGCCCAGCGCAGAAGTTATAAGCAGGTGGCCTTGCAGCCAAATCCAATCAGCATGGCTGTCTGGTTTGGCCCACCCAGTGTTTGTAATTTGTTCCACTGCCAACATTTAAAAATGGGAATTTCATATTCATGTACGAACAAAAACCTACATGTCCAGTTTTTCCTGATAAATCAGAAAATCTGGTAGTCTCAGCCTGATTCGTACATGGCCACCATGGGTGGATGTTGAGTAGCTGCTGCCCTCTGTGATGGTCTTTCAGAAGCCCAGTCACCGCTCTCACACTCCTGCCTTATCCCTACGGCCTCACCCTGGGGACATCCAGGCTGGCCAAGCCAGACTGGACTCTAGAGGCACCTCTTGGACCTTCTCCCTTGGATTCTGTCTTTGACTAAGCTGCTTGGCAGGGAGAGAAACATTTCTTTCCAAATTCTGGTTTTAGATTTTCAAATTGTAAAACAGCCAGTATGTTGTAAATCTGGGTATCCTGCCCATACATCTTCATCTTCAATACGTTACATCCTGCACAGAATTGTTTTACAGGAGTTTCTGAATGACCCAAGACAAATGATCATTCCTTGTTAGAAAACCAGATGAGCCACTTGATGAATCCCAAGCCTGGTCAGTTTGGGCATTTCAAACGAATGCCTCTACCTCATCATTCACTTCCAGGCGTCAGCTGTTTGCATTTGCATGTAGGATAGCAAGGCCTTCTGCACGGGTTAAAAAGCACTTCCCCGGACATTCTTTCATAGGATCTTCACAGTAAACGGAACGAAAGGAAACATATTATCCTCAGTGACTGACAAGAAAAATGAGGCTCCAAGAGGTTAAGTGGCTTTCTCAAGCCGACCTGGCCTGTGATTCAGGACTCTTAAAGTTTGACTTATTCCGAACCCTGCACTTCCTGCTCCCTCCCTCCCCATGCCACCTCTAAAGAGTGCTCCTTTAAGAAAATGCCCCTCGAAGACATCCCGCGAGAACCGTGGCCCCTCATTGCTGACTTGGAAAACACACGGCTTTGGAAATGCTCAGTCCTGCGGTCACATCTGCTTTCTGACCTCATGCTGTTCGGATTAGATTGCTCTTGGAAAAGCCTTGAATTATCAGAAAAACAAAAGATACCAAAGGATACTTGATTCAATGGAAAGAACATGGACTGTGGAGTCATACAGAACAGGATTCCAAGAGACTCCAAACTTCACTCCCACCAACCCAGTCTAGAAAAACCAGATGCACCCGATTGGCTGAGCATTAATCAGAGCCAAGAGAAGGAGGAGTGGTACCTGGGGGCGCGCGCACACACACACACACACACACACACACACACACACACACACACACAAAACACAAGAGGACTGTCTGATATAAAGAAAAGAGGGTCAAGCAGAGAGAGAAAGACAACCTTGATGCCTGGCTTTGGTGGGTTTAGAAGGGCAGGGAAAATAAAGAACTATGTTATAAAATCGTTGGGACTTAACATGTATGCACAATAGTTTGCTAGGGGACTCTCTAGTATCACACTGGCCCTTACCACCCTCCCTTAACTAGGAGAATAGCTAAGGTGTTATGCTTGCTTAGCCACACTCACTCCCTTGCTGGAAGGGTGTGTAACAAAGAAAAATTTGGGGAAGTTCTAGCAGATTTTGTATTCAAGAACATTTTTACAGCCCAGCCAGCATGGCTCAGGGTTAAGCGTTGACCTATGAACCAGGAGGTCATGGTTGGATTCCCAGACAGGGCACATGTCCAGGTTGTGGGCTTGGTCCCCAGTGTGGGGCCTGCAGGAGGCAGCCTATCATTGATTCGCATCATTGATGTTTCTCTCTCTCCCTCTCTCTCTCCCTCTCCCTTCCTTTCTGAAATAAATTATATATATATATATATATATATATATATATTTTTTTTTTTTTTTTTAATAAGTCTGAATGCAACATCCTGCTCTTGTCAGGTAGGCACAAGAATCTTAGTCCATCTCATGGACCTGAAATCGGAAAGTTCAGCCTTATTTCACAGATTTGAAAACTGAGGCTCAGAAAATGGAAATGCCTTGTCGAGATGCACAGGGAGTTGTAACCCAGGCTCCCCAGGGAACAATCCATAGCACCCTTTATTGCAGTTCTGGACCTTGTGTCTCATTGTTGAGAAGTTCAGCACAGCGCTCAGCATCTACCCAGGTACTCGGCACATCAAAAGCAATTTATAAACATCTTGTTAAAGGGAGGACTGTTTCAAAAATATCTAAGATCTGACAAAACAGGGATTATTCGGAGGAAGGCAAGAGGGTGTCAGAGGTTATCAACTCAAAAGCATTCATTTAGCACAGTATTTGCTAAGGAGAATGAAGGCTGCTATCAGGAGTACTTCCTTGGATAACGCACTTTGTCCCCAGGTGGGTCTAACAACCATCAGCAGACTCTGGCTGAGAAATGTCATCATAATCTGGGGTCAGGACAGTTGGCTACACGGGAGAAAGAACAGGAGTCCGGAGGTCTGTCGTTGCCTAGTTTCTTGAGCTAATCACATCCCCTCTGTGTGTTGCCGCTAAGATGATGAGGTCAGACTAAATCATCTTTGAGATCCTTCAAGACCAATGACTTGGTTTATCTGTTGCCTTCCCCAGATCCCATGAGATAGCTACTGTAAACTCTTTCCCAAACATGGAATAAGGACTCTCCCTCGCCCAACGCCTGGCTCCCTCTTCCAGGTGGAACTAATTAGCCATCAAGGCTTGATGTGGGGAAAAAGGAATTCCATTCTCATGTTATATTTGTGAAAAACACATTTCCATATGAGCACATACATCTGTCTTTGTGCTTGCGCTGAAAGATACGTGTGCTGACAGTTTCTTGGAGAGTTCAGAGAGCAGGAGGCCTCGTTTTCCAGCACTCACCTTGCTCACAAGTGAGGGTTTTGAAGCCAAAATCACTCTGTCGACTTCTAGGTGTTGGGGTGCATGTATCTCCCTTTTTGGCTTACAAGGTGCTTTCCCATAAATTATGTCATTGGGTCCTTACCTGCCCTATGAGGTATGAAGTGTGGGTGTTATTACCATTTTATTGGTGAGGCATCTGAGGTTAGGAGAGGTTAAGTGACTTGGCCAAGATCACAGTGGTCGCTGGCAGAGCTAGGGTACCAATCAAGGAGCCTACCCTCTTACCATTACTCATTCATTCATTCATTCATTCGTCCATTTGACATGTATTGACTAAACACCTCATGTGAGCCAAGTACTGTGACAGGCTCTGAAAATACAAAGATGAGTAAGACCCAATATCTCCCTTGAGTAGCTCACAGTCTAATGCAGTGGTTCTCAACCTTCCTAATGCCGCGACCCTTTAATACAGTTCCTCAGGTTGTGGTGACCCCCAACCATAAAATTATTTTCGTTGCTACTTCATAACTGTAATTTTGCTACTGTTATGAATCATAATGTAAATATCTGATATGCAGGATGTATTTTCATTGTTACAAATTGAACATAATTAAAGCATGGTGATGAATCACAAAAACAATATGTAATTATATATGTGTTTTCCGATGGTCTTAGGCGACCCCTGTGAAAGGGTCGTTCGACCCCCAAAGGGGTCGCGACCCACAGATTGAGAACCGCTGGTCTAATGAGTTGGGAGATGGATTTGTAAAGCACTAATGGCAATGGAAGGACTGTGCTTTGGGAGGGGGAGGAAACCTCAGGTAAGCAGCTGTTGGGACAGAAGTCTTAAGAGCAATAATGAGGGAACAGAACACTGCGAGGAAGAGGAACAGCACAGGTAAAGGCACCGAGGCATGAATAGTTGAGATGTTCAGTGTGGCTGAAGATTAGGGTGTGAGGTGGGCTATGGAGGGAGATGAGGCTGAGGGTTAGCAGGGACTTGGTGGTGAAGGCTGCCTCGATTTCTGAGTGGAGCTGGACTTGCTCCAGTAAGCGACGGGTAGATGAGTAGTCAGCGTGTGGATGTTCCAGATTTTCCTGTTTTGTTAATGATGTGTTGGCTGCTGCCTAATACATAGTCACCTACACAATCCAATTGCCTCCTCCTCCCTAGACATGGCTGACTTGACCCAATTATTCCAGAGCATTGCTCAACCTCTGTATAGCTTCCATAAGAGACAAAAAAAAAAAAAAAAAAATGAGGAGGAGGAGAGGAGGAGGAAGAACAGAGACGCTTGAGCAATCCAGGAGGCCCAGCCAGGATCTGCCCTCTGAGAGGCCCATGTGGGTTTCACGTTCTCAGGAAAATATTTGCCATCTCCCTGGCAGAGGGAGAGTGGAGTTCTCCATGCACTGTTTGAGCACAGGTCGAGGCCTGAATGGGAGTGAGTCATGGCCTCAGAACAGGGTTGGAAGGGAGCTGGTGGCTGATGGTGGGCATGGGTGAAGGAGATGCTGGGCGGAAGGGTACGCCAGTAAAGAAACCACCGTTAACTCCACCTCCCCCTCCGCAGGGAGGGTGCCTGAACAGATCTGCCCTACAGAGTCCGAGTGAGAAAGTCAAGAAGTGAGTCAGAGAGGTCGTCCTGGTGGGCTGGTTGTGGTTCCAGGCTGGCCCTGAGAAGACTGGAGCTCCCAGTGTGAAGGGCAGAGCCCCCGGCTCTCTCTCCCTCCTGGGATATGGTGGTTCCCCCTGATCCTAAGCTGATCCCAGCAAACTGCAAGAAGTCTTCTAGACTCCGCTCCCTGCCTCTCTTTCCAAGTGACAAGGCAAGGGGCCCAGTGGCCATCACCCTTCTCTGCTCGTGAATACAAGCCAATGGGGGTTTGGAGTGTGTACGCTCGTCAAGCTCCTCACGTATTTCATAACGGGAGTCTGCAGGGCAGAGTTATCTCCTCCCGCGTTGCAGGCCCAGGTGCCTGCGGGATCCTGCCAAGTTTTCTCTAGAACAGCGTGAGCCCTATTAGGTTCCTGTTTGTCTGAAATTTTCCTCTCCGGTGAGTCAGTGCCTACTGTGGTCTGTTTCCTCGTACTCAGAGTGTGGACCACAGTTCAGTTGCATCGATACCACCTGGGAGATTGTTAGCAATGCCCAATCTCAGGGCCCACCCAGACCTACTGAATCAGATCTTGCATTTACTGAGGTCATAAAGTTTGAAAAGAACTGCTCTAGATGCCCAAAGTTCAATTCCAAAACCCCATCATCTCCTACAATAAGTTGAATATAATGAAGGGTTGAAAATGATGGTCAAGTGCTAGGAGATGATATTAGTAAAACAGAGCACTCTTCTACTCAGATTATATCAAGCTGTTGGAAAATGACTCATGGATATATAGAGAACAGACTGATGGTTGCCAGAGGGGAGGGGTGTTGGGGGACTGGGTAAAAGAGGTGAAGGGATTGAGAAGTACAGATTGGTAGTTATAAAATCATCTTTCAGATGTAAAGTACAGCATAGGGATGTAAAGTACAGCATAGGGAATGAATATATATTCATTCATATATATATATGCCTAAACAACTGAATGACTGAATGACTGGTTGACCGGTCGCTATGATTTGTACTGACCACCAGGGGGCAGACTCTCAACACAGGAGCTGCCCTCTGGTGGTCAGTGTGCTCCCACAGCCAACCTCCCGCAGCTGGCCAACCTCCTGCGGTCCCTCCCCCTGGCTGGCCGGCCCCGATTGGCCCCGATTGGGACTGGGCAAATGACCCCGATGGGCCCCAATCGCCAGCCAGGCTGAGGGACCCCAACCGTGCACGAAGTCGTGCACCAGGCCACTAGTATAGTTAATAATATTGTAATAATTATGCAGGGTGCCAGGTAGATACTGAAAATATCAGGGGAAACACTCTGTAAAGTATATGGTTGTCTAACCACTATACTGTACAGCTGAAATGAATATAAAATAATACTGAATGTAAACTATAATTTAAAAACGTTTTATAAATTATTTGAGTACTGGTTAGAGAAATTAGTGAAAGTGCCCTAGTTCAGGAATTTTTTCTAAGTCTGCCTTGTAAACCAAGGCCAACTTATGGGTAGCGGCACATGGAGCTCTGTGCTGAGAACGGGTTTGGGTTAGGGTTCAAGGTTGTGTTTAGGTTCAGTGGGAACAAGTGGTGATGGATTAGCAGTGTCTGCCCTGGATCGAGGGGGCACAGTGGTTGGGGCGCTCCCTGCTTTCCTGGCACTCATTCTCATTCACATCTCTGGGCAGTTTCCCTACGTGGCCTGTGACATCTCCTAGTCACTCCTGGGGGACTAAAGACTAGCTGACTCCAGCCCTGACCATTTGGGACAAGGACTAAGTCCAATACCAGCTCCCTGACCTATAGACGGTGCCCCCTTGCTCTGGCCTTCTTCCGCTCCAAGAAAGGTAGTCACAGCTCCATGTCTACAGGAAGACAGCACGCATATGGCCCTGAAGTGGGCTCCCTTGCTATGCTTGACCCACTTTCCCCCTGCGGGGTGGGGGAACCATAGACTTCTTATACCACAGGCTCTGGGACTTGTCACAAGCCCTGGACACTTGTCTAAGTCACAAGAGCATTACCCTACATTCCAGTTTTGCTCAGAACACACTGTTCTAGGTTTTAGGCACAGCCTCCTCTAGTCTCCATGCATCCTGTTCAGCCTAGAACATAATAGGAATGAGGACAGTGACTGGCTGGTAGGAAACCCTATGACCGAGGATTTCATTAGCAAGGATGCCTGAGGCCAAGTCAAGAGGCTAAGCGCTCAGTGTGAGACCCAAAAATAGAAACATGCCCTCATTTCCCTCTTGGACAGAGTCAGCGCCCCAATTCTCCACTTGGTAGCCCTTTTCTTTGAAAGGGAACACTGTGGAGGCTTCAAAACCAGAACCTGGGGACACCAAGACCACTGTCCCTGGTTCCCTGCCTTCCCACAGCTGCCTAAAAAAATGGGAAGCAGTATGTATCGAGTGCCTGTGAAGTGCTATGCAATGGCATATACTTTATCTCACAGACACTCTACAGCAATCCTCTATGGCACATGTCATTATGCAAATTTAGAGACAAGTTAAGTAACATGTCCAAGGTCACAGAGCTAGGAAGCGGTAGAACTGAAATTCAAATGCAATCCTATTGGGCTTCCCAATTGGCATGCCTTCTACGTTCATAATGCCTGCAATGAAACCCAGTGACCTCCCTGTTGCCAAATTCAAGATTACTTCTCTGCCCTGGTCATACTCGACGTTTTAGCAATATTCCACACAGCGGACCACGCCCCCTTTCTTGAAACACTGTCTTCTCTTGGCTTCTATGAAATCTCACTGGCTGTGGTTCTGCCAGCCTCCCTGGCTCTTCCTCCTCAGTCTCCTTTTCAGATTCTCTGTTTTCTGCTCCATCTCTCAGTGTCCAAGGGCTCAGGACTCAATCCTGAGCTTTTTCTTCATTTTTTTAAATGTATTTTTATTGATTTCAGAGAGAGGAAGGGAGAGGGAGTGAGAAATAGAAATATCAATGATGAGAGAGAATCATTGATTGGCTGCCTCCTGCACACCCCCCACTGGGGATCGAGCCTGCGACCAGGCATGAGCCCTGACTGGGAATCAAACTGTGACCTTCTGGTTCATAGGTCGACGCTCAACCACTGAGGCACGCCGGCCAGGCCTGAGCTTCTTCTCTTCTCTGCCTCTACTCCGCCTGGGTGATCCCACTAATCTTCGGGGTTAAATGTCACCCGTGTATGGATATTTCCAAATCTTCAACTCATGCCCTGACTTCTCTCTGGATTTCCACAGCCACATAATCAACTCTCTGTTTGACATTTCTGCTTAGATCACTAATAGGATTATTTGTTTTTCCCCTGAAAAATTTGCTTCTCCTTTCATTTTCCCCATCAAAGTACACAGCATCCAGGTATCAAAACCAAAGGTCAGATTCCTCCATTTCCCTATGTCCCATGTCCAATGAGTCCTGTAACCTTTCCCTCCAGAAGAAATCCCAACATCCATTTCCAACACCCTAATCTAAGCCCTGAGCTCTCCTGCCCCATCCCCGCAGTGCCCTTAGAACTGGCATCCCTGCTGACAATCTCCCTGCCAGCCATTTGCCACACAACACTCAGAAGGTCTTTCTAAAAACATAAATCAGATCAAGTCACTTTCTTAAACACCTTCCACTGACTTTCCATCCCACTTGGATGGAATAAATTCCAAAACCCTTTCCTTTCCTCACAAAGTCCCACCTGATCTGACTTTTTTTTTTTTAATATATTTTTTATTGATTAAGATATTACATGTGTGTCCTTGTCCCCACGTTACCCTCTACCCCCCCACCTCCCCGCTCATGCCCTCACCCCCCCGTTGTCCATGTCCATTGATTAGGCCTATATGCTTGCATATAAGTCCTTTGGTTGATCTTTCCCCCTTACCCCCACCCTCCCCTACCTTCCCTCCAAGTCCCGACAGTCCAATCAATGCCTCTCCGTCTCTGGATCAGTCCTTGTTCATCAGCTTATGTTGTTCATTATATTCCACAAATGAGTGAGATCATGTGGTATTTATCTGCTCTCCAGTTCCATCCATTCTGTGGCAAATGGTAAGAGTTCCTTTTTCTTCTTCCTCTTCTTAAGGAATACCTTTCAGCATTTCATATAATGCCGGTTTGGTGGTGATGAACTCCTTTAGCTCTTTCTTATCCGTGAAGCTCTTTATCTGACCTTCTATTCTGAATGATAGCTTTGCTGGATAAAGTAATCTTGGTTGCAGGTTCTTGCTATTCATCACTTTGAATATTTCTTGCCACTCTCTTCTGGCCTGCATGGTTTCTGTTGAGAAATCAGCTGACAGTCGTATGGGTACTCCCTTGTAGGTAACTGACTGTCTTTCTCTTGCTGCTTTTAAGATTCTCTCTTTATCTTTTGCTCTTGGCATTTTAATTATGATGTGTCTTGGTGTGGTCCTCTTTGGATTCCTTTTGTTTGGGGTTCTCTGCGCTTCCTGGACTTGTAAGTCTATTTCTTTCACCAGGTAGGGGAAGTTTTCTGTCATTATTTCTTCAAAAAGGTTTTCAATATCTTGCCCTCTCTCTCCTTCTGGTACCCCTATAATTCTGATGTTGGTACGCTTGAAGTTGTCCCAGAGGTTCCTTACACTATCTTCATATTTTTGGAATCTCTTTTCTTTTTTCTTTTTTGGTTGGGTATTTTTTGTTTCTTTGTATTTCAAATCTTTGACTTGATTCTTGGGATCCTCTTGTCTGCTGCTGGATCTCTGTAAATTATTCTTTATTTCAGTCAGTGTATGCTTAATTTCTAGTTGGTCCTTTTTCATGTCCTCCATGGTCTCACTATACTTATTGAGGGATTCATTAAATTTATCGGCGGTTTCCATAAAATTCTTGAAAAACCTTATAAACGTGGCCTTGAACTCTATATCCAATCGTTTGCTTTCCTCCATTTCTGCCATTTGTGACCTGTTTCTTTGTCTCCGCATTTTGGCAGCTTCCCTGTGTTGATAGAGTGGCCCTGCGCGCCAGGTGTCCTGTAGGGCCCAGTAGCTCAGCCTCCCCAGTTACCTGGGGTGGACACTCTTGGTGCACTCTTGGTGCCTTGGTTGTTGTAGAATCACTGGGAGGAATTGACCTCCAGGCCAATTGGCTGTGAGAATCAGCTGTGTCTAAAGTGGGAGAACTTCTGTGCTGAAGACACCCTTCTGGGGCAAGACTTGCTTCAGTGGGGCTTTGGTGCTCACTGAGTCTGCTCCCTGAGTGTGTCCCTTATGGATCTGAGGAGTTGCAGTCTGGATGGTCCCCCTCTGACCACTGGGTACAGTGGCTCCTGGATCTAAGGAGGTGCTAATTCAGCCTCTGCCTGAGGCCACACAGCAGGAGCCACGAAGAGGCTCAGCTGTGAAGCAATGCAAGCCGCTGCGGGGCCTTGGGCCTTCTCTTGGAAGTTCCGGGTCTTCCTGGCTCGGCTGCAGTTAGGTACATTCACATGCAAAAGCCTCTGCCGCAGCCTGGGTGGGGCGGGGTCTCAGGGAATCAAAGGGCGGATCAAGGAGCTATGGCTGATTCTCCGCCCGGAGTCGCGGGTCTCAGTGACCCGCTAATTGCTGCAAGCACCTCTGAGGGAAAGCCGCCTTCAAGTTCGCCTGCTGCCGGACAGACCAGCTTCTCCCCGTATGAGTCCTGGGTCCCCAGAGACTTCCCGGAACCGGAGTTCAGAGCAGTCGGGAGCTTGTGATTCAAAAAGACAGCCGCGTCCTCAGGTGCCACCCCCTTTCCTCGCGCGCTCGAGCCGCCGTACCTCTGCACTTCACCTCCGCAGCGCCTCTGGCTCTCAGTGTGCTTTTCTTTCCTTCTAGTTGTAGAATTTACACTCAGCCAGCCTTCCTGTTGTTCTGGATGATGTTTGCTCAGTCCTTTGCGGTAATTGTCAATTGTTGTGTGGGGCGACAATTTCCCGGTGTTTACCTATGCCGCCATCTTAGTTTCTCCCCCTGATCTGACTTTATTTGAGCTGCTTTCACCCTCCCCACAACACCTCAGCCACACCCACCCAGCAGGTTTCTGCCTGAACGCCCTTTGAAAATGCTATCTACTCTCCAGAATATTCTTCTCCTGATCTTCCCAGATTGGCACCTTCTGGCCATCAGCTGAAGTGCTGCCTCCTCAGAGAAAGCCTTCCTTGGTCACCAATATAAAGTGGCCTCGCAGCTCTAGCCGGTTTGGCTCAGGGGATAGAGCATCAGTCTGCGGGTTGAAAGGCCCCGGGTTTGATTCCGGTCAAGGGCACATGCCCGGGTTGCTGGCTTGATCCCCAGTCGGGGGCATGCAGGAAGCAGCCAATCAATGATTCTTTTTCATCACTGATGTTTCTACCTCTCCCTTCTCCCTTCCTCTCTGAATAAAAAATATATACATTAAAATAAATAAAAAGAATGAAGTAGCCTCAAAGTGAGCCACTACCACAGCCTTGTATTTGAATTCTCTGATAGCACTTACTGCTTTCTGATCATTTCTTGTTTATATATTTGTTGCTGTATTATAATTAGTTTCTCATTATAAATTGGAATCCAAGACCTTCCCTATCTTGTTCACCAATGTATATCCAGTGCCTAGAATGCTGTCTAGCACATAGGAAGTGCTGCATAAATTACTATTTTTAAAATATTTTTATTGATTTTAGAGAGAGGATGGGAGAGGGAGAGAGGGAAACATCAATGTAAGAGGGAAACATCAATCGGCTGCCTCCTGCAAGTCCCCTACTGGGGATTGAGCCTGCAACCTGGGCATCGAACCAGCAGCCTTTTTGGTGCACGGGACGACCGACGCCTAACCAGCTGTACCACACCAGCCAGATCGAGTAAATACATATTGAATGAATGAATGAACTTGACTTGGGGTGGTGAATACAATATACAGATGATGTGTTGCAGAATTGTGAAACCTGAAACCTATATAATTAACCAAAGTCTCCCCAATAAATTCAGTTAAAAATGAATGAATGAACAAATGAATGACCAAGGAGACAAAGCATGGATGTTTGTGATTCAGAGAGACAAAGCCGCAGGCAGCCTTTGAAGAGAAGGAAGCATGGGGAGCTAGCGCGGGCCGCGTGGCTCAGGCACGTCAGAGCCACGTCAGAGCCACGCTCTTCAGAGATGAGCCGCTGGTCTGGGAGTGCCTATGAGCCTCCTTCACATCTTGAAGGACAAAGTCCACAGTCAGAGTCTCTTTTCTTTCCTCTTTCCCTTTTTGTTAATTACAGAATGGCATTTTAAAAAACCTACACGCAATCCTAGCACCCTAACAAAGAACTTCTTTTCACGTATGCATATTTTCTTCAAGGCTTTTTCCAGGAGCAGATATAGTTTTTACAAAGCTGCAACCGTAGGACACATAGTATTTAGTGGATTTTTTGCATATTGTATTGTGTTAGAAATGGTTTCCAGGCCTCTCCAGTTCTGCATTTTTTCTATAATCTTAATAATAGCTAGCATACTAGTATACTGAGTGTCTGTGCCAGCTACTATTAATATGGATTGTCTCATTTTATCCTCACCATAACCTTACAAGATGGGCACTATTCGTGTTCCATCGTGCAGATGTGGACACTGTAGCCAAGAGAGGTTGGATAATCCGTCTGAAGTAACATGGCCAGGAAGTGGCATTGTGAGTCCTGAGGCGGAACTCTTCCCACTGTGTTTTACTGTCGAGTGCAAATTACATGATCTGTATTGGATATTCAGTTCTTTATCTGTAAAATGGGGTAATCGCCCTCATAGGGTTCCTTTTATAATAAAGTGAGAAAAATGTAAAAAATATCTGAACAGACAATTCATAGAATTCAAGCAGCCAACAAAAGAATGAAAAGGCGCCCCCCTTCACCAGTAACTGGCAAAATGAAAATGAAAACAACAATGAAAGATGAATGCTAAATATTGACCAAGATTTGGGGGAGGGAGCACATTCACATACTGTTGGTGGGAAAAGAAATTCGTGAAGATTCTTTCAAATGGCAATGTGGCAGCTGCAAGAATAAATATAATTTAGAGTCTGGAATTCCTATTCTAAGCATCTCTCCTGGCCAAACAGCTGCCAACGGGCATAGTGTGAACAAGAAGACGCATAGTAGGATTGTTGGCAATATTTGCTGTACACCCCCTAAATGCCCAGCAAACGTAGAATGATTAAATGACTGTCACACATCTGCCCAGTATAGTAGACTACCATGTAAAAAGAACTACATAGATCGACATAAGCTACACTGAAAATAGATGTTGTTAAGTAAAATAGTAAGATTTGGGTCATTCTATATCTTATGATCCTATTAAATTTTTTATTTCAAAAGTATATATGAATGGATAAGCAAAATGTGGTATATACAATAGAACATTATTTTTTCTTAAAAAGGAAAGAAATTCTGACATATGCTATAAGAATAAACCTTGAGGACATTATGCAAAATGAAATAATAAGGCCACCACAAAAAAGATTTAGAGTGCATGGGTCTACTTTTAGGATGCTACAACTGAATGCTTGTGTCCCCCCTGAGTTCATATGTTGAAACCTAATCCCCAGTGTGATGGTGTTTGGAGATGGAGCCTTTGGAAAATGATTAGGTCATGAGGGTGGAGCCCTCATGAGTGGGATTAGTGCCCTTGTAAACGAGACCCCCAAGGGGTCCCTTGGTCCCTCTACCAAATGAGAACACAACAGAAAGAGCCATCTATGAACCAGAAAGCCAGCTCTCAACCAGACACCTAACCTGCTGGCTTCCCGATCTTAGACTTCCAGCCTCCAGAACTTTGAGAAATAAACTTATAAGCTTCCCAGTCTACAGCATTTTGTTGTAGTAGCCCAAATGGACTGAGACATATGTGGTACTCAGAGTAGTCAAAATTTATAGACAGCCCGGCCAGTGTGGCTCAGCGTCCACCCAGGAACCAACTGGTTACCGGTTCAATTCCCGGTCAGGGTACATGCCCGGGTTGTGGACTCCATCCCCTTTAGAGGGCTTGCAGGAGACAGCCAAATGATGATGTTCCTCTCTCATCAATGTTTCTATCTCTCTATCCCTCTCCCTTCCTCTCTCTCTAAAAATCAATAAACACATACTTTAAAAAATTACAGAGACAGCAAATAGAGCAGTGCAGTAAGAATTTACGTGGAAGATAAACACTAAATTCTGGAGGATGGTAGGAATGCGATCAGGATGGTCTATGTGGGGATTTCCAGGAATGGTTTCTTTTTAAAAAAGAATCATATATCTACACACGATTCCACTGTCCTTTACACGTAGAGAAAGAAAACTAGAGAACGCACACAAGATAGTGGTTGAGGAGACAGGCAGGTGTGGAGATGTGATGTAAAGAGGAATTTAATTTATTCTATTTTATATCATTCTAATTTTTCGCACTGAGAATGTATTGGAAATGGATATTCATACAAAGACTCCTTCTGCCTTTGACTATTTCCAGTGATTGGCTCAACGGCGTTATTTTGTAACCTCCCACCTCCAACTGTATGGAACAGAGGACATAGTTCACATAGGTGTCAATGTGGAAATTCGTAATTAAGTTTTAAGTTCATACTGCAAGATAAATTGCTGCTTTTTAAATAGTGAAGTTGGAACATGAAAAGGGCAGATTTTGAATTTGAATTCCGATTGAACAGAGGGTGGGGAAATAGAGTGTGGGCCATTCTCCTTCCTTCTTCCTCTTCCCAGGTCTCTGTTGGGCTCCGTTGTTTGCAGACTCTCTGGGAAACGCTAAGCTCTTGGTGGGTGGACTGGAGATGCAACACTCTTACATCATGACAAACAATATGTGGTTGTTGAGTGAAGGACAGAGAGCAGTGAGAGAAACTGAAGCCATGAGTTCAAAGGAACCAAGAGGCACACAGATCTCTGGCCATGGCAGCCCATTAGGTGAAGGATGAGGGTGTTACTTCGGTTACCAAGGCGTAGCTGGGCCATTCTATTCTGTCACATGGGATCTCATGTAGGGGGAAAGCATCGCTCCCTATTATCCCGAGGGACAATATCAAGAAGTCGGGCTGAGGGTCTCTTGTCTTGGAGGACTGTTGGCGCTTTCTGCCTGGTGGTAGAGAACTGGCCTTGTTGCTAACTTGTCAAGCAGCCACCCAAAGCAGTAGCGGCGACTTTAACCAACTTGCTCGGATTCTTCGAACCCTACCCATAGGATCTGCTACATCGTTTGCAGGCCCTAGTGCCAAATGAAAAGGTGAGGCCCCTTGTTCAAAATTAAGCATTTCAAGGAGGTGACAGGAGCGGATTAAACCAAGCACAGGCTCCATCTTAGCTCAAGGCCCTGTGAGACAGCCTGGTCTCAGGCTTTGCCATGCTCATCACACACACTCAGTCCTCCTCTTCCCCCGACTCCTCAGTCTCTCACGGTCCAATTCCTCCCACACACTCTCTTAACGACTCCCCTCAACCCAGCGCCCCATATCCCTGACTTGGGTGATTCCATTGTCCTTATGTGGTAGAGTCCTAATCCTCAGTTCTCTTTTGTTGTTGTTGTTAATCCTCACCCTAGGATTTTTTTCCCCCATTGATTTTTAAAGAGAGTGGAAGAGGGGAGAGAGAGATAGAGATTGGCTGCCTCCTGCATGCGCCCCAACAGGGGTAGGGATAGAACCTGCGACCCAGGCACATGCCCTCAACCGGGAATCGAACCAGCCACCCTTCAGTGCATGGGCAGATGCTCGAGCCACTGAGCAACACCGGCCAGGGCCCCTCAGTCCTTGCATCTCCCAGTTGCTACTGGAAACACTCCTGTCCTTGTTTTCTGAATCAGTCTGTGGATTAGGATGAGGAGGGGGCAGGAGGTATGGACTCCCCAGCTGCAGATTAATCTCCTCAACAGAGAACACTTTCACTAGCTTCTCCTGAATCACCTGAGGGCAATACCCCTCCCCACTGAAACCATGAACCTTCCAAAGGTAGCGGTCCATCTCCTAGGATGAATATAGATTTCTTCTATTAAGAAAATATTGCCCTGGCCGGGTGGCTCAGTTAATTGAGCATCGTCCCATACACCAAAAGGTGTAGGTTCTATTCCCAATCAGGGGCACATACCTAGGTTGCTGGTTTGATCCCCAATCAGGGTGTGTGTAGGAGACAATTGATTGATGTTTCTCTCTCTAGTGTCTCTCTCTCTCTCTCTCTCTCTCTCTCTCTCTCTCTCTCTCTCTCTCTCTCTCTCCTCCTCCTCCTCTCAGAGCAATTACACAATTTTTAAAAAAGAAATATTAGAATTTTTCCTTAAACAGGATAGCTCTGGCATTACTGTGCTCAAAGAATCTTCTTTGGCCTGTTTTTATTACAAAGAGCTCCCCATTCGCTGAATTTTTTTTAAATGATAGAGTTAGTCTCTGATTCCCCAGTTTTTTCTCTGACAGAGAGAGGAAGCTGAGTGTCTGTCATCCCACCACATCTCAACAGGTCAGAGAGCCAGGTGGGTAAGGAAGCCTGAGTCTTAGGGGGTATCTCCGGGCGGTGGTGGGGGGGGCGGGGTAGAAGGGAATTAACAAAACTTGACAGATTCTGTACTTGTAGTTTTGGTTTATCCTAGTCCGGGGTTCCTATGTTTCCACCTCCTGTCCTTTGCCACGCCCATTTGCCTCCTTTCTGGAGGGGCAGACGGGCAGGTTACCATGTTGAGGGAGTCAGGGGGCCCGTGCTGTTGCTCCGGACCCTTTGTCCAGCCCTTGCACCTTCACTGTTCCAGCCTGTCCAAATCATTCTGGCTCTGGCGGTGTGGCTTGGTTGGTTGAGTGTTGTCTGTGCACCAAAAGGCT
This sequence comes from Myotis myotis, assembly GCF_014108235.1. NCBI lineage: Eukaryota > Metazoa > Chordata > Mammalia > Chiroptera > Vespertilionidae > Myotis > Myotis myotis. Next base: position 19,207,833 of record NW_023416316.1, read on the forward strand.
GCCGGTTTGATTCCTGGTCAAGGCACATGCCAGGGTTGCAACTTGATCCCTGGTAGGGGGCATGCAGGAGGCAGACAATCGATGTTTCTCTCTTTCTCCTTACTCCTTCCTCTCTCTCTCTTGCTAAAAATCAATTTTAAAATCTTTAAAAAAGAAAAACAAAACAAAACATTTTGCCTCTTCTCACACCCCAAACATTTTCAAGCATCCCTCACTCTGCAGAACTTTGTCTCCAAGTGAACACCCAAGTTTTCTCCATCTCAGAATATCTCTGTATTTTTAAAAAATATTTATTTATTGCCCTGACCCGTTTGGCTCAGTGGATAGAGCGGCAGCCTGCGGACTGAAGGGTCCCAGGTTCGACTCCGGTCAGGGGCATGTACCTTGGTTATGGCCACATCCCCAGTAGGGGGTGTGCAGGAGGCAGCTGATCAATGTTTCTCTCTCATCGATGTTTCTAACTCTCTATCCCTTTCCCTTCCTCTCTGTAAAAAATCAATAAAATATGTTTTTTAAAAAATATTTTTTTATTGATTTCAGAGATGAAGAAAGAGAAAGAAATAGATACATCAAGGATGAGAATCATGGACTGGCTGCCTCCTGCACGCCCCACACTGGGGATCGAGCCCATAACCCAGGCATGTGCTCTGACCGGGGATCAAACTGTGACCTCCTGGTTCATAGGTTGATGCTCAACCACTGAGCCATGCTGGCCCAGCATCTCTGTATTTTTGCTCATCTTCTTTCTTTTCCTTTACCTTACCCTTTCCACTTCCGTTAGAACTCTGTTCCTTTGACTTCCCTGTCTTCCTGTCTTTGATCTCCATCCCTTTCTCCCCAGGTCCTTCCTTTCTGCATATAAATCCTCCAAATATCTCCATGTTGAGTAACTTTCCCTTCACCCCAGCTTGCCCTTCAGTCGGCGTGGCATCTGGTTCCTTCACTTTGTAGCCAACACACTGAATAAATCTCCCTCATGCTCTGTTTTCACTTCCTCCTCCCACACGTCCCCAGCCCATGGCGATGTGGGTTCCTCCTGACCTCTCCACTGAAACTGGTCGGACAAAGGTCAATAGCCTCCTTTTGCCAACTCCGGGGGAATTTTCAGCCCTTATCTCCCTTGACCTCTCTGTGAGCACCTCCTGTCAATGGCCCCATTCTTCATGGGACTCGCCTCACTGGGTCTCCACACCTCTCTCTCCAGGTTCGCCTCCCACCCACGTGGTTTCTTAGTCCTTTCCACAGTAATAGCATTCTCCCTTGCAATGACAGCAGAGAGACAACGCCGGCGGTTAGACGTAGTACACAACACTTAGGGCTCACAGTGGTATTTCTTATTGGGAAGTAGAATTCCACTAACTGTTAACCAAGAGCTTGGCAAATACAGCACAGAGGTATCTAAGGAGCGAAAGATACCTGGGTCCAGGTGCCCAAACAAGTCCTATGGAAAATTCTACATTATCTTTCAGGTCTTCAAATGGCTTCCAAGTTCCCAGAATCCTTCCTACCAGGGTAGAGGTATCCATGAAATAGACGCTCCAGTGCCACCTGGCTCTATGACATCAAATAAATCAAAACAGTACAAACCACCCAAGCTGACAGCTCTGAGGAGCAAGGGTGAGGAGCGAGGGATGTGCACCTCCCCCTTCGTGCATCGCAAGAACATGTTCTTCCCCATCTCTCCAGCACGATCAGCTTCTTCTCCCACTAGATCGTTCCCATCGGCATACAAACAGGCTGCCGCTCTTCTCAGCTTTGAAAACAGTAGCATCATACAGACTTTGTCTTTTCTCTGACTTACCTGACTTAGCATTATGCCCTCAAGGTCCATTCACGCTGCAAAAATGGCAGGACAGCCTTCTTCTTCATGGCTGAATAATATTCCATCATATACACACACACACACACACACACACACACACACACACACAGGGTGGGCAAAAATAGGTCTACAGTTGTTTAGATGAAAATAAAACAATAATTAGTAAATAAATAATATGAGAATAACTGTTTCACGCACTCACAACTGTAAACCTACAGAGCGTGTGAGTGAGTGTGTGGCTGAGTGACCGCGTTCTTGCCCAAGTGGCTGCGTTCTGTGGGCAGAAGTGGAGATGGAGGCGAGAAAGGACATCCCTCCAGGGAGCAGAGCGAAGTCCCGCCTCTGTCAGGAGAGGGGCGGTTGGCAGCCTCCCCTCCCGCATCACTGTGGCTGCCCCAGTGGAGCCGCCAGGCCCCAGGCCCCAGGCCCCAGGTGTGGGGGTGGGTCCAGGCTCACCACTGAGAGGATGGCGGGGACTGAAGCTGTTGAAGGGGTGCGGTCCCTCGCGAGGAAGGATGGGCTGGGCCAGGAGCTCTGAGCCTGTGGCGCCCTGGGGTTGCCGGATGGAAAGTAGCTGTGTGTGTGTGTGCATGCGAGTGTGTAAACTAAAGCCCTGGAAGCCGGCTTCTGCAGGGTGACACTGAAGGGAGAATGGCCTCCCATTGCGAGGAGTGGCCCGGGGGCTGAGCGTGGGTGTGGGCACCCACAGACCGGTGCCTGGGCTGGAGAACTGAGAGCAATGGCAGGAGCGCTGGGTTCACACGCAGGCCCCCCGAGATCAGCCGTCTTCCCTGTAGCCAACCAGCCAGAGGCTGGCGGTGGCCAGAGCGCCCCCAACTGCCTCAGGGGCCAAACTGCACCTCTGAGATTTTACATTGACGCAGGGGTGGGCAAACTTTTTGACTCTAGGGCCACAATGGGTTCTTAAACTGGACCGGAGGGCCGGAACAAAAGCATGGACGGAGTGTTTGTGTGAACTAATATAAATTCAAAGTAAACATCATTACATAAAAGGGTACAGTCTTTTTTTTCGATAGTTTTATTCATTTCAAGCGGGCCGTAGTTTGCCCACGGCTGGACCAGAGTATGGGAACCAGAAAGCGGGGGAAAAGAAATCTTTGGAATCATGCCACTTGAGTTTTGAAAGAAACCTGACCTTCTTTGAACTCCAGCTGTTCAGGCAGCACACATCCGTTATTTAGTTCGTTTTGGTCATCTTTTGCATTGGAATTAGATTTTTTTTTTTCCTGCTCATATAAATAGTACCTGGTGATCTTTAATCATTAGAACTATTCATATAACTATCTGGGCAACAAATGCCACCTACAATCTCACCACTCTGAGCCAACCACCATTGAAGCTGGGCATCAGCTTCTCTTGCACGTCTTTATGCACTCACATACACACGTGTACATGGACACGCTCAGAACTGAGAGGGGATCACTTTTAAAAATCATGGGCACCTTCCACCCTGGCCACGCCGCAGGCAAACCCTGTTCACCATCTGGTGCGTGCCCTTCCTTTTCTCCACCCCCAGACAAACGTACACAGTGTGCTGTCTGTAGCTTCACACTGCCGGTCTTTGTTGTAGAGAATGAGGTCACCTGTTTCCAGCATCTTGCTTTCCTCTGTCAGCAGCAACTCACCTGGCAGGGCTCCAGCTCTTCTTAAACGGCTGCGGACTATGCTCTGGTCGTTCTGTTAAGTTGCAATTTCTCCACCCACTTTCTCCAAGGATGCCGACCCTTGAGGAGGCAGGGAACGGGCCATCGGCCCTGGGGAGCCGGGGGGGTGGGGAGGGGGGGCGGGCAGGGGGAGACCAGAAAGTTTGGAGACAGAGGACCTGTTTCCTTAACACCTGCTTGTGCGTAAACTAGGGAGCCGGCAGGAAGAGAGATCCTTTTAAATAACGACGCTGGGGGTGCCGAGGGTGACTATTATTTGCATTTATTGGTTTTGCCCCCTCCGCAGGGCGTTCTGTTCACCGAAGGAGCCCTCCCGTGGGCTGTGGCTAAGGAAAGGGAGCAGAGCGAGCGCCTCCGCACTGCCTTAGCGCTTCAGCAAGACGGGACTTTTCTCCCCAGAGGCCTTTTCTTTTCTTCCTTACTTTTTTTTTAATTCCAGCAGTGGGATGTGACAGCCAAGGACTGTCCCACCTACATTCTTGCAGAATCTGGGAAACTTCTAGAGGCCAGTGCTTGTGCAGCTGGGCCTCTTCATGTGCCTTCTCCCTATCTGCCTGGTGTCTGCCCCCGGGGCCTCAGGACAAAGGCTGTCTGTTCCTTGTATCTGTTTTGCTACCTCTGCCAGGAAGCCTTCCTGGATGCCCCCGGATAAGAATCCCCCGATGCCCAGTGGAGAAAGATCACCGGGGTGTTCATGGGCTCATTCACGGATCCTCACAATAGGAGCATGCGACAGGCACGAGGACACAGAGTGAGGCTCAGACAGGCCAAGTGACCGCAATAGGACTTAAGCCAAAGTTTTTCTCATGGCAGGTCTCATGCTTGGCCTACAGCAGCAGACCACCTCTATGGACTGGCCACGCCCTTGGCTTCTGCCTCCAGCGTTCAGGCAGTATCCCTGGAGGTTAAGGTCCTGGGCTTGGGGCTTGGGGCTCAGCGGGCTGGCGCCGAGGCCTGACTTTGGCACTTATCAGCTCTATCGTTGAGGGTGCAATCCCAATCTCTCTAAACTTTGCCCAGCTGAACAGTGGAGACAATGAGATTTGACTCAGAGTGTCCGTGCTACATCACAGCACGCAGTGAGCACATGAGACCACATGCATACAGCACAGCCATCTCGGGGCTTGGCTGGATGGCTGTGCTGTATGCGAGCAGGAAAGGCTGTCGATGATGACTTTAAAACTTACTTACTAGACCCCATTCTCTTCTGCTCCAGGCAGACAGAGCGTGGACTCACCAATGTTTGAGTTTGGGGCAGTGTTTTGCACAGAATGGTTGACATTTTGGGAGTTGAGGCCCGAAAGGTGTCTTATCAGACAAACAAGGAGAAGGTGCCAAAACCAGCAGGTGGGAGAGAGCTGGGGTTTCCCAGAATGATGGCTCTTCCAGGTGTCCGGACCGTGCAGGTGGCCTGAGGGGGTGTGGGAGAGATAAGCCTAAGAGGCAAAGAGGGACCAGACGTGCACAGGGGAATGGATAACAACATTGGCTCCTGATCCCCAAGATGGAGATCGGAGGCTGTTTTAGGAAGGATGGGAACGAAACAGAACTCCCCACAGCTGACAGGCAGCAAGAACCGTCTTTTTGTTGTTGAAGGAACTCGTCTGTTTCTTTTCCCAAACGAAAGTTTCTTGATGGATAATTATTTTCCCTGAATTTACCAGCCTACCCCTTCCCACGGAGAGGATCATTTCAGAAAACGATGAAGTTGCGAGTAGCAACGATTAGGAACATTCAGTTGTAAAATCAGAAAGGTTTTGATTATTGGGAGGAAGGATCAGCTTAAAACAAGAAAAAAACAAGGAAGCAAAAGCTGCCTCTTAGCTGGGCCCGTCTGCAACACAGCAAAATCAATTGATAAGACTACTAGGTGTACCGGTTAATAATGTGGATTTTTTCAATAGATCGAGTTACACATATGTTGATATATATGCGATTTGATATGTATGCTATTTTGTTGTATTGACAACAAGCTACAAAACTTCATATGTCAAATTTTCTGATGGTGTTAACATCATAGATATTATTTTTGCTTAAAAATGTCAAATTTCGTGCCAAAAAAGAGCATTTGCAGCAAGTTTTAATTCATTATTTTGAAGAAAAGTGCTGCTGAAAGTTATCATATACTTCGGGAAGCTTATGGTGAACATGCTCATTTCAAGATACTTGTGAACGCTGGTTTAAACGCTTTAAAAGTGTTGATTTTGATGTGAAAGACAAAGAACGTCCAAGTCAGCCGAAAAAGTTTGAAGACCAACAATTACAAGCCTTATTGGATGAAGATGCGTGTCAAACTCAAAAACAACTTGCAGAAAGATTAAACGTAGCTCAGCAAACAATTTCCGATCGTTTACAAGCAATGGGAAAGATTTTAAAGGAAGGAAAATGAGTGCCACATCAGTTGAATGAAAGACAAATGGAAAACTGAAAAGTCATCAGTAAAATGTTGCTTCAACAGCATGAAAGAAAGTCTCTTTTGCATCGAATTGTGACTGGCGATGAAAAGTGGATGTATTTTGAGAATTTCAAATGCACAAAATCATGGGTTGGATCCAGGTCAACCATCAACATCGACTGCAAGGCCAAATCGCTTCGGAAAGAAGACAATGCTCTGCGTTTGGTGGGATCAGGAAGGTGTGGTGTATTATTACTTCTAAAACCAGGTGAAACCGTTAATATTGATCGCTACTGACAACAAATAATCAATTTGAACCATGCTTTGATCAGAAAATGACCAGAATGGGCCAGAACACACGGCAAAGTAATTTTGCTTCATGATGACGCACCATCACACACTTCAAAACCAGTTAAAGACACGTTAAAAGATCTTGCCTGGGAAGTATTAACCCACCCACCGTATTCACCAGACCTTGCTCCTTCAGATTACCACTTGTTCCAATCGATGGCACACGCACTTTCTGAGCAGCACTTCAAAACGTAAGAAAAAGTGGAAAATTGGGTCTCTGAATGGTTTGCCTCAAAACAAGAAAAGTTCTATTGGGACGGTATCCACAAATTACCTGGAAGATGGGGGAAATGTGTAGCTAGCGATGGACATTACTTTGAATAAAGCACTTTTGATGTTTCTCTTGAAATTATGTTTTCTTTTATTACAAAATCCGCATTTTTAACCGGTTAATAGCTACTCTGCATTTTTAACCGGTATTGCAGCCCTGCTGACACTTAGATTTTATCCTTGTGAGACTCTCTGACATCCATAACTATAAGATGATAAATCCGGGCTATTTTAAGCTGCTAATCTCGCAGTGATTTGTTGCAGCAGAAATGGGAAACTAACATAATGCCCTTACTCGCTGAGTCCTTCCTCCAACCCCAAGTCTCAGTGTTGGTTCTGGACAGGCCTCCCGGGCTTCCTCACAAGCTCTCACAAACACCAATCCACACTCGTCCACTCCAGCTCCTTCCATGATGGGTGATGCCGACATTGCCTTTGGGTCATGCTTTGCCCTGAGAGCACAAGGCCCACCCGAGAAGACCACCTCACAGGACACACAGAGCATGAGCTGCTGCATTCCCAAAGCGGCACTCTGCCCCCGCGCTGTCCAGGAAGGAGCTGAGAGAAGGCTCTCCCACCTGGTGTTTCACTAGGGCATCTGGTCTCAAGGGAGTGCGGCTGTGTCCCTGTACACCTCCAGCCTGCATCCCGGTCCCCTCGGGGGGCAGTGTCCTGGCAGGACTGGGATCTGTGCCCCAGATGCCACCCTGACCATCTGCCCCACCCTGGTTCTCCCCAAGGCTCTCGCTGCAACCTGCCCTGCTCCTTCAGCCAAAACCCCTCACTCCATGAATTTCCACACACGCACCCACTCTCACCAGACCGGCAGATGCCATTACATCCTGTGAAGGCCACATGACCCCATCCATGCCCACAAAGAGCTTCTGAGTTTGACCTGCCTCTGCTCCCTAGCCCACGTTTCCAGAATCTGGAGCTCCTCCACGGTGAACTCGGCCACCTCAGGAGTTTTCAGGACCTTGGCCTGACAGGAGGGAAGAGCCACTGAAATCCGCCCATCCCAATTCCCTGCCTCCCCATCTTCCGACCAGCCCACCATCCTCCTGCCGCTGGGCACGCTGAGCAGGAGAAGTCAGCAAGCACCCTGCCCCGGTTTGTGCCCTCAAAGACTTCATTGCCAAGGCAGCCTCTTTGGGGTGAGATGAGATGACAGGAACTAAATACTATTGCCCCCCAACTTCATCACTCCCCCAATTTCACCCACAAAGCTCAGCTGCTCACCCCTGATGGCCACCAGGAGTAGGGAGGGACCACCCCGCCTCAGCCCAGGCCAGGCCTCTGGCGCCCCGGGTGGCTGCCTCTGGCTGACAGAGCAGTGAAGGGGAGGGAGCAGGGCCCCCAGCAAGCTGGGCCAGAGCCCACCAATCAGATCCTGCCTCTGCAGCTGTCTCTTGTGCGCTCATTTGCATAATTTGGTTCAATATTTAAGGAGCCAGCCTCATTTTCTGGGCTGCCTCCATGGCCGACAGCTGGGAAGGCTGCAATTACAGCATTACAGGCACGCAGGGAAGCCGCTGCGAACGCACACTGGGAGGCAGCTGCCAAAGGAGCGCAGCCCTGGGGGAGCCCCGCCCTGGTCTACCCCGGGGGTGGGCCCCTGCAGCTGGAGCTCCCCTGGGCCACATCTGCAAGCCACAGCCAACAACAACAACAACAACAACAACAACAACAACAACGGCAATGGGGACAATTACGGTTACTTTTCATTATGCTAATCACAACAGCTGACTTTGATTGGGTGTGTAAGTGCAGGCACCGGGCAGAGTTCTCTACATGAAATCTTTCACTTAACCCTTCCAGCAGCCCTGGGAAGGACTGAATCAGTTAGGACTGTCTCAAGCCACTATTTAGACAAAATGATTTCCTATGGACTACTTGTGTCCCCCGATACAATAGTTTTAAAAAAAATAATAACTCAAATCATTTTTTAGCATGCTTTGCCATTTACAATGCACCTTGACAGTAATCTCATTTGTTCTCTAAACACCCATGTGAATTAGATGATAACTAAATATTTGCAGGGCTTATCCCTGCCAGGCACAGATGCTCAGCACCTGTGAATTCCCTGCCTCTTCACCACAGCCCTATCCAGTGGGTGTTATGCTTCCCCATGTGACACATGAGGAAACTGAGGCACACAGACAGGGGTCACATAGCTGATACACAGCAGAGGCCCACATCATCTGGCTTCAGCCTGCCCTCTTTCACAGGACGCTGTTCTCGTGGGTCCCCTGAGAAAACTGGGGTAACACACAGGTCTCAGCAGTGGTGAGTGGGGGAGCTGGGAACGGAGTGCAATCATCTGCATCGTTCCCACATCCCCGCGGCCAAACTCTTTCATTCCAGGTGTGAAGGTAGAGTGCTCTGAGCACACGCACACGCACACGGCCATCTATGAGGTCTCTGAGGTCACCGAGTGGTGTGGGGGTGAGAACAGGAATCCCCTACTTAACTATCTTTGCTTCAGGGCACACCTGCAGGGCAGGGAGCCCTTGGGTTGGCAGGTCAGACGGAGGGACATGCTAGCTGGGTGCCCTGGCGCAGCACCCCCCCCCCACCCCCCCTACACACACACAGGAGAGCAGCAGGAAATGGCTGATGGGCCACATCAAAACAAGCACAGGACTGAGGTGGGTCCTGTGGGAGTTTTTTCCACGCCGGCAGCGAGGAGACACCGAGAAAACAGTGAGCAGTCAGATGCCACATTCTGGGGCTGCCCACACACACCTGTGGCAGCGAGCGGCACCTGAATGGTTTGGGGCCACAAAACCTAGTTGTGGGAACAGCAGGCAGTAAGATCAAATGTGTACCCCTAAGAGTCCAAATCTCTGCACAGCTAAATGCAAGGCAGGATCTTGGATTTGACCTTGGAACAGTAAAAGGACATCAGTGGAAATCCACATAAAGTCTGCGGTTCGGTTAACAGTAAAGTACCAGCATTAATTTCTCTGCTGTGACAAATGTCCCATTATTTAAAATGTCACCATCAGGGACACTGGGTGAAGGGTATACAGCTCTCTGCATTATCTTTTTCTGAAAGTTTAAAATTACTCCAAGAAGATGTTATTTAAAAATATTTTAAATGCTCTGGGTGGGATCCCAACTCCATCACATACTATGCAACCTTGACTGATTTCTTCACCTGGACACACAGACGTAGGGATAACAATGGTCCGTGCCTTAGAGTATGAATGGCGGTTAGCCTTGTCCAGCACTATAAATACTCAAATGCTGGCTATTACTGTTATCCACATAGTCTGCTCTCAGGGATTGTGGTAACCATGGGGACTGCTCCCAGAACCCCCTTCATGGAAAGACTTACTGCCCAGCTACAGGGAGCAGCCTTGTCCAAGGTCACGCACTTCCTGGGACAGCCACATCTGAGACCGAGGAATAGGGTATGATTGACAGGGTCTAAAGGCCCAGCCACTTCAGGCAGAGGGGCAGCTCTGCCCAGCAAGGCTTGCTCCAGGTCTGCCCCTTCCTCCACCCAGTTCCTCACAGGCGTTGATCCCTCATAAACATCTTGCCCCCTGAGCCCCATTTTGGTGTTTGCTTCCTGAGAGCCTTACCTGGGGCAGCTGGCTCTGGCCTAGTCCAAGAAAGCAGGTGGTTAGATGGGCTCTGGAGCTGCAGTACTCCCCTCTCGGCTGGCAAGGAGGCCCCCAGCACGGTGGTAGGTGAAGCACAGGCAGCCCCCGCACAAGGTGACTTCCAATTGTTAAACTTGCACAGGTGGTGAAGTGCATGGTGCATCAGGGGGCAGAGTGTGCTAGCCGGGGTGACATGTATCAGGCATTTGGGGCTGAGGTAACTCTAAAGGTCCTAGTATTAGCGGGGCACAGCTAAGCATTATCAACATCCCTTTAGAAAGATGATGAACAGCTAATGGAAAGCCAGGAGTGAAACCCGCAGGGCCTCTTTAATTGCCTATGAGGAAACGTTCATCTTCTACCAAGGGAAGGGGGAATGAACTCAGGACAAGCCTGAGATGTAATAGTCCAAAGTGGCTAAGCTTCAAAGACAGTTAACTGCCCAACCAGGGCAAGTCCCTTAGGCCAAGGTAAAGTCCCTGGGACCCTGACCAATGGGATAGGGTCATCTGGGCAGGTGCCTCTGAATGTTTCAATACCTCAGACTCCTCTGCACCTTTGGGGCAGTGGCACGGTCCAACCCACCCCTCCCCCACGACAATACCGAGTCCTCTTCCTAAAAGGGGCCCACCTCTACCTCCTCTTCTCCATTTGGGATGTTCTTTAAGAAATCCTTTACCTTTAGCCACAGCAATCAGAACAGAAGAAATAAAAGGAATCCAAATAGAAAAGGAAGAAGTAAAACTGTCATTATTTGTAGATGACATGATAGTGTATTTAGAGAACCCTAAAGATTCCACTAAAAACTACTACAACTGATCAATAAAATCAGTAAAGTAGCAGAATACAAAATTAATATCCAGAAATCAGTTGCATTTTTTTTACACCAATAATGAACTATCACAAAGGAAAACTAAGAAAACATCCTACTTACAATTTTGCATTAAAAAACAAAACAAACCACCACTGCCCTAGCCAGTTTGGCTCAGTGGATAAAGCATTGGCCTGCAGACTGAAAGGTCCCAGGTTGAATTCTGGTCAAGGGCACATTCCTGGATTGCGGGCTCAATCCCCTGAGTAGGGGATGTGAAGGAGACAGCTGATCAATGATTCTCTCTCACCACTGATGTTTCTCTCTCTCTCTCCCTTCCTCTCTGAAATCAATTAAAACACACACACACACACACACACACACACACACACACAGACACACACACAACACCTACTGCCCTAGCCAGTTTTGCTCAGTGGGTAGAACATCAGTCTGTGGACTGAAGGATCCTGGTTTCGGTCAAGGGCACGTACCTTGGTTGCAGGCTCTTCCCTGGCCCGAGCCCTTGTCAGGGCTTCTGAAGGAGGCAACCAAGCGATGTTTCTCTCACATTGATGTTTCTCTCTGTCTTTCCCTCTCTCTTCCACTCTCCCTAAAAATCAATGCAAAAATATCCTTGGGTGAGGATTAAAAACAAACAGACAAACTAACAAAAAAAACCTAGGAATAAATGTAGCCAAGGATATAAAAGCCAAGGATATAAATTTTTTGTGCTCAAAAAATTATAAAATACCGAGGAAAGAAATTGAAGAAGATACAAATAAGTGGAAGCAGATACCATGTTCATGGATAGGAAGAATTAACATCATTAAAATGTCCATACTACCTAAAGCAATCTATAGATTCAGCAAAATTCCTATCAAGATACCAATGGCATATTTCACAGAATTAGAACAAATATTCCAAAAATTTATATGGAAGCACAAAAGATCCTGAATAGCCACAGCCCGGGAAAGGGACTCATGAACCACCTCTGGAGCACAGGCTGGGTGAAGGTGGAGTTGCTTGTCTGGACAGAAATCTGCAGAGCTTGACGAACAGCCTTCAGCTAATGTCCTGGCTATTAGGCTCTTCATGTTGAACCTTTTGGTCCCTGTGGCGGATGTGACTCCCATGATGGTGCCTCCTACTCAACCAGGTCTGTAAAGTCCTTTCACTAGTTTTTATAGTGTTACCTTCCACACTTAGGTCTTTAATCAATCAAACATAACTGAAGACACACACACGGTAACTTCATTTTTGTCCAGGTAGAAGCCAGTTTCCCCAACACCATTTGCTAACTAGTCCATCCTTTGTCACTGATTCTTTTTTTTTTTTTTTTTTTATGTGTTTTTCTTGATTTCAGAGAGGAAGGGAGAAGGAGAGATCGAATCAATGATGAGAGAGAATCATTGATTGGCTGCCTCCTGCATGCCACACATTGGGGATCAAGTCCGCAGCCTGGGTATGTGCCTTTGACTTAGAATCAAACCCAAGACCTTCAGTCTACAGGCTAACACTCTGTCCACTGAGCCAAACCGGCTAGGACTGTCCACTGATTCTTGATGCCACTCCTCTCACATGGCAAGCTCTCAGCTATTCCTAGATCTGTTTCAGGATGTTCCCTTTTCTTCCATGTGCCAGCTTCGTCCTGTGTGTCTTCTTCAGCTCTGGCTCTGCCATGTCTTAATAACTGGAAAGTGAGGTAGGTGTAAGTAATCATAATTATCATTACAGGTGAGGACGCTCAGGCCAGGAAAATATGAGTTGTCCAAAGTCACATGGTTAATAAGCGGCCAAATCAGGATTTGAACCACATTTGCATCATTTCAAAGACTGGGCTGTTTCCACTCCACCAGGCTATCCTCCATGTTATCTCTCTCAGGGAAAGGGGTTGGGATGGTATTCTGATTGCTTTGGCTTCATGCTCTCAGCCTCAAAGGAGGTCTACTTCCTTCCAGAAGGAACGGACATTTCTTTTTGGCTCCTGTAGACAGAGGGAGAAGCCTGATTATCTGCCACTATCTTCTCCTGGGAGCATCCAGCAGGCTCAGAGAACCAGTCCCGAGCTCAGAGCCCAGAGTTCCCTTTAGTGGGCTTCCTGCTTCCTGTACTGTGGCTGCAACAAAAGGCTAAGAAGCCACATAATTATCTTTATCTTTTTGAAAACAGATCCGACCACATCTGTCTCCCTTGTTGAAAACAAAATAAACAATGATACTACGGGCACCCCACCCCCTCCCCACCACCCACCAAGAAAAACAAAATGTGCAGTGACTCCCGATGAAGCAATAGGCTGCCGATTTGTTTTTGTTGCTTTTCAGCCAATAACCTCTTTCTTCCTATTATAGAATCATATGCAGAAGCCTCAAATAGAAAACATTAACATGTAGCTTTAAAGGCAGGTGGCCTGTTCAGCCCCCTCCTTGTGCCTGGCAAACAGTAGATACTCACTAAACATTTATAGACATGATGAAGCAGGCTTTGCAAGCTGTTCATGGAAGCCATTTGGCTGTCCACTGACCTTGAGCTCAAGTGTGAGGCTTCAAAATGGCATTTGAGTGCCTTATAAATTTGGCTTTATCCTAACTTAACCTCCCACTTCTTAGACCAACGCCTGAGCCACACTAACAGTTTCATCATTCCCAAATCTGCCTTTTTCCTTGCTTTTGTGCCATTGCAAAAGCTGTCCCTTCATCACGGAACACCCTCCCTCCCATTTTTCCTGCTGCGTACACTCCTACCAAACCTTCACAGCCCAGCTCCAGGAAGCTTTCCTGATTTCCTGCCAACTACTCTGTAGCCCCATCTTTGTGGTGATTATGCATCTACTATCGTGCTTGTTATAGCAGAGCTGTCACAGAGCTCCTTGGGGCAGGCAATGGGCCCTTAGTCCACGTCCTCAGTCTAGTACTCAGCCTGGCTCTTAGTGCTCAACAAATACTACATGAATGAATGAATGAATGAATGAATGAATGAATGAATGAAAGAAATAGCACAATCTCAGCACATGAATATGAAGATACTAGTCAATCCATTGGAAGCCTGTCATTGGAGTCAGTCCAGGACAGACCTCCCAGACAGAGCAGCAATGGCAGATAACTGGCAATGTGGTCAAGCCCTAAGAACATGCTCTCTCTTTAAGTCTGGGAAGGGTAGCTATCATCTCCAGCTAAGAGGCAGCAACCAATCAAGTCAGCTCTTACAGGAAGGGGGAGGGCCTCTTCCCACCTTCAGACACCTCTTCTCCAGCACTGGATAGCCCTGGGGAAGATCCCTGAGAACCTGCCCAGGTCCCCTTCCTAAATGGTGATCCTTTTGGAGGTCTGGGGCCCTGCTGCATTAATCGTTTTCTTTGTTGGCCCAAGGGGGTGCCTAGTGCTGCGCTTTGCCTTTGGGCTCAATGATATCCTTTTCCCTGCACAGCTCAGGGCAATAGAGAACCAGGGTGAGCTGGGTGTTTTTAGACCAGCATCTTCCCTCCCTCCCCCTGGCCTGAGTCCCCATAGGTTGCTTCAACTGGTCCATATACCAAGTGCTGGCTCTTCCTCACCTGCTTGGCTCTTGCCCACTTCATGCTCCCACCTGCTGCATGGCTCTCCCCCGCCACAAGGGGGCGTGTCGGGGCATGGTGGAGAGCATTTTCTCTGCACCTTTCCAGTCTGTTAGCCAGGTCCTGGCATTTCCCCTTTACTCACTAGGGCTTTTCGTTTTACTTTCCCTCTGCAATGCCAGACCAACCCTCCTTCCACCCCAGCCCTTAAGCCAGCATGTCAAAGCAATTCCTTCCAGTGCTGGTTAGCTGAGCTCCTACTGCTGCTGACTGATAAGGCAAGTTTTGCTTTTGGCTTTGACACATCCATAATACAAATATGCAAATAAATAATTATGGTCAGATATGCAGATTTTATGCACCACAAGTTCAGAGAGTAAACAAGAGAGTAGTCGTCTGCTGGCTTGGGTAGGAAAACCTTCACTGAAGTGGGTTTTAAAGGTTGAGTAGGAGTTCAGATTAGGAGAGAGGAACATGGGAGAATTTCTAGGCAGAGCGACCAGCCTTCCCACAGCTCCACACATTTACAGGAGGCAACACCTCAGCACCCTAGTCACCTTCCCAAGCAGGGCTTTCTGGGCCACTTCCCGAGTCTAAAGTTGAAAAACCATCACTAACGCAGCAGTTCCCAAATTTCTAGTCTCAGGGCCTCTTCCTCTCTTAAAAACTGAGAAACCAGTTTTTGTTCATGTGGTTTATATCTATCAATATTTACTTGATTAGAAATTAAAATGGAGAAATCTAAAAAATACCCTAATTCATTTAACCTGAAGTAATCCCATGACTACAGGTTAAGTTTGATTTTTGCAAATCTCTTTGTTGTCTGGCTTACTAGAAGCCAGTGGACTCTCTCACACCTACTCCTTCAATCTGCTGTGACAGCAGGTCATGTAGCCGCTGGGAAACTCCACTCTACCTAACAGAGCAGAGTCTTAGTGTTATGAAGATAGTGCTGGCCTTACAGAACCGCCCCCTCCCCAAGTAGTCCCTAAGCCACATTTTAAGAACTGCTGGTCTAATAATAGCCAGGAAGATCTGTCAAAACAGAAAGGTTTAAAGAAAAATCACAGGAGGGAAAGACTTCACTCAGAGAAAGTAAAGAGGCAGGGATGAGAGCAAGAGGGTTACCAAGGTGTCCTTGGCGCCTGGCAGGACACTTACGAGTATGTAACTTGGGCCTGGCTGACCTCAGTTAATCCATAAAATGGCAATAATGCTAGCATTTAACAGGGTGGGACACATGGACTTGTAAGTTCGCCCCCTTCTCTTGGGCCAGAAGAGGACTTTGTAAAAACAGCACTAGCTCATAGCTGGAAGGTACATGTGAGTCTGGGGTAGGCTGCTTTTGCTTTTGTAACATGGATCAGATGTGGACTCCAAATGCATGGGCACCTAAAAACTCTGGTACATTAGCACAGCTGCCCAATCCACAGCCACAGGGTAATGTGGCTATCAAACAAGCAAGCTCAAATTTAGGCTGCATCGATAGAAGTATCAGGCACAGAACAAGGAAGGTGAGAGCTCCTATAGTTCATACTACTCAGACCCTCCCTTAAGTACTGTGTTCATCAGGATGGGGAAGGGACTTGACATAACTCATTCCAAGTGAGAGTTTAGTATTGAGAAGACTTGGCCAGAGGAGGGGAGGTGGTCAGGGAGATATACAATCACTCTTCTTGAAGACCTGAAAGGCTGACAATTGGCTTAGACTGACCCCAAAGTGAATTAGGGTCTGAAGATGGCCTATGGAGAGGCAGAGGGGAGGAGAACCTGACCATCTCTGGAGTGTCTGAAATATAAGAAGCCTGAGCCGGCAGCAGTGAGCGCACGTCACTAGAAGTGTTCAAGTGGGGCTAGAGATCGGGCATGAGAGGACTGCTCCGTCACTGACAGGCACCCACAGCCCCTCCACAGCTGCATTCCTGTGCCTCTGGCAGATGGGAACGACCGTCAGCAGAAAGCAAAAGCAGACATCGACAGTCCCGTGGGATGGGTGAAAGGAACAGTGGGCATTTTGAGAGGCCGGTCTGCTGGGATCTGACAGGAAAAGATTCAGCATTGCTCAGAAACAGTTCACAAAAATGAAAACCGGTGCCTAAAATGTTTAGTGTTTGAGCTGTGCTGCCCAGCTGAGTGGGAGGCCCACCCGTTTCTTGGGAACACTGAGGTGCTGAGGCAGGGAGAACAAAGGCACTCAGAGATCAAGCAGGCGGACCCCGCGACCCCCAGTCCTCTAGTGGCAACCTTCTCATCCCTGGAGGGCAGAGCACTTCTGCGACTCACTTCCGGGCAGCAGTCAGCAGCCACAACAAAGCTGGCCGGGGCAGAGATGTTCTCCAAGCCACTCACCTGATCCCCATCAGCAGCCAAAGTTAAAGGCAGGCTCCACCTTACAGGGAAGAAAATCAGGTTGCTCACTACTTGCTGAATGTATGAACCAGGGAAGCAGCACGTGCATGGTTCTGGGGGAACCACAAATAGTCTAGTGTGCAGGCTGCATTCCTCCAGTCCGCTCCTCCTGCAAAACTCACCCAGCATTTTGACTCCACATGCTGAGACTCCAGGGCATCTAGAGAACAATCTGGCGCCTCAGCAACAGGGACAATATGTAAGGCCTTCTTCTCTCATGTGTAGAGGTGCTGTTACTGGAGTGCTAAATTCATAAGAAATCTCCACACATTTTCACCTCCATTTAAATCCAGTGAAAATAACATTTAAAGCATTAATACTTCAGCTGTGCGAAGACAGTGCCAAGAGGATAGCAACTCCGCACTCAAACAGGACAGGCAGCTGAGTGCCCAAGATCAGTGACAGAGGGGAGGTGACAAGGAAATGGACTGAGCACAATGGGAGCCAAGTTTCTCACTGCCCCAGAGAGGGGCTGGAAACATGGAAAGGGGCAGCAAGCAGGCACGCTGGTGTTGGATCAGAATTAAAGGTGCCTGTGTGAACTCAAGTTTTCGACTATATACAGAAATACATACGTAAACGTGTGTGCGTTAGGTTCTATGAGCCTAGACAGATGGCTTGGGAGCAGTGAGACCCCAGCAGCTATGAGCACAAGTAGCATGAAGTTTGGTTTCTAAACACTCTCTATGAAAGGGAACCAGAGCCCCTTGAAGAAATGGTAACTTCCAGGGATGGGGCACAGAAAGAACAAGAGCCTGGAATATATTGTTATGCCAGAAAGCAAGGAAGTACTCAAGGAGACTGGAAACTGACAGGAGAACACGCCAAACACAGAGCTGGCTTTAAGAATGCACACATCGGCAAAATCTGGAAAAATTCGAGCATCAAAATGGTCCTATTGGATTATGTAAGATTGAATAAAAGAGGAATCTGAATCCATAGAGAAGCAAATTATAATTGGGGGAGAGGGATGTCAGAATACAGAACATGAACTAATAAATGTAGAAGTGGAAATTATGTAATCTGAAAATTACCACTTGGCAACCATCTTCATCATAACCCAGGCAAGGAATATTAGTGGATAGTAATTTTGATGAGAAGATATTTACAGTATAAGAATATCTCCCCATAAAGTAGGTATTACATACAAAGGGACAGACAGTGACTGTCCAGTGAAGCTTGGCAGACACCACCCTCCTTCAACACTCAGTGAGCACTGTCCCCCCTCAGGATGCAGTGAAAGAGCACAACAGCACTTCTACGGCACTCCTTCCAAACATGTCTAACTTGAGTCACGAGGCAACACCAAGCAAACGGAGGGGCATCCTATAAGACAACTGTCTTGTAGTCTTAGAAAAGCATCATGGTCCTAAGAAAGAGTACGGGCTGAAGGAGACTAACTAAATGCAGCGTGTTAATCTGGATTGGACCCTTCTGCTATGAAGGGCATTACTGGGTCAACTGCAAAATTTAAATGGTTTTGGGGCAGGGGTGATGGTAAATGGGAGCTCTTTGTACTGTTCCGGCAACGTTTCTGTACGTTTGACATTAAGAATGAAAAAGTTGTTAAATGCTCTTTGCAAAACTGTTAAAAAAAATTGTAACACCAAAGTTAATGATATATAAATATTTTACAATTAAAGCAGTAATGAATTTGTTAAAATATTTAACTTTCCTTTAGATAATTTGCTTAGAACTGGAGATAATATAAAAATTAGTCAAAATGCTATCAACAAGCAGGAGCAGGCCTGACCAAAAAGAAATATGTAAACAACCCAAAACAACAACAAAAAAAATCATAAAGTAGACTAAAATTCAAGGAAGTTGCAAAAACCACTCCAGGGTTCACAAAATCACTCAAAAACAAGAACCCTAACCCCAAGCTGTTCTAAGGCATTGTGTCACCAGCCCCACACATTCTCATCCAATTTTTAACCTATCAGTTTTGAATTAACATATCAGTGTTCTTCTAATCTGCTATTGCAGGCAAATAAAACCCAGATTGGCTCCTATAATTTATAGCCAAACTTTAAGTACATTTTGAAACCATTTTGGACTTTGTTATAGGGGTAGAAACTGTCAATAACCCAAACCCAGGATCCATACCAAACATTCTTTGTGCCTTAAAGTGGCTACTATGTGGGCAGTAACTAGCCACGGTAGATGCGTGCTTAAGTGTGGACGCACTAACAGGCAGGAGGCCTATCTAGAGAGTGTATGTGTAGGATAGGCTTCCCAGCATTTTCATCACAGCAAACATAGTACTTGTACAAAACACTGGGGGTGGGGTGTGGTGGTGGTGGTGGGGCAATATAATGCGGGTTGGGGCTAGGGTTGAGGCCAGGTTCCTCAGGTGCCCTGAAGACCATCTCATGAACTGGAGAGGACTGTTATCCAATTCATCCCGAGTCAGATGTAAAGAGTAGGTGACAAGGACATAGATCAACAAGAACAGAAAACTGTGTGAGACATGAGGCTGGAGTCTAGGAGACTATTTTTCTAATTTGTACTAGTAAAAGACAAGTTACACGGTTTCTATTAAAGGGTCCATTACTATTCAATGGTATTTTCAAGCTCCCTAGCAGAGACCATGTTCCCATTCATTTTGGAATCTGCAGCAGGACACATAAGCAAGTTCGTCATCACTTATTTCTTTGGTGCCCCAGTGTCCTCTCCACAGTGAAAGCCCTACTTGAGGACCAGTTTTCCAAATCTAACCTCATGACAGGGAAGGCCTTTTACAACCTATTATCACCACTGCAGTCCCTGTGGTTTCCAAAACATTGCAGTAATGCATCTTTTTCCTAGCAGTCCAAGCCTTCCCTCTCTGCCCTTCCCCACTACCTACACAGTTCTGGAAACTAGTCTGCCACCCAAACAGGTCCAACTGCTACACTTATCCCTCTAGTGCTCCACCCACTCTTTTTCCAGCTGTTCAAACTGCCCCAACTCTGATCCAAGGCCCAAAGACTCATCTGGCTTTCTGTGTTCTGACTGATTCATCACTCTGCCAGGTGCTTTTACAGTCTGAATTTCATTATCTTCTGGTAAGAGCAAGAAAGTGTAGTAACAGCAAATAATAATAATTTCAAGACACCACATACATAGGCCAGCACACCAGGCACACAATGTTCCTTCCTTTGTCAGTGCAGATGCGGGATGGTACCAATCCTCTGGAAAGAACCTGTGACAGTAACTAACACATCAAACTGAAGCCAAGACCGGAAGTCAAGAGGCCAAGAATGCCAAAAAGGATCAAAAAGCATCACATAATTTAACATATGATGGGCTAGCTGCAGTTTAGAACAGGGATGGCAAGCTTTTTCTGCAGAGCCAGGCAATAGTTATTTAGGCTCTGCAGGCCTTAGCCTCTGTTGCCAACCATTCAACATCAAACCTCCATAGCACAAAAGTAGCTATAGATAATATATACAATGAGCATGGTCGTGTTTCAATCAAAGTATTTATGGCCCTGACCAGTTTGGCTCAGTGGCTAGAGTGTTGGCCTGTGGACTGAAGAGTCCCAGGTTCAATTCCGGTCAAGGGCATGTACCTTGATTGCGGGCACGTGCCTGGTGGGGGGTGCGCAGGAGGCAGCTGATCGATGTTTCTAGCTCTCTATCCCTCTCCCTTCCTCTCTGTAAAAAAATCAATAAAATATATTAAAAAAACAAAACTATTTATGGACACTGAAATTTGAATAATTTTTATATCAAAGAAATTTTAAGCCATTTAAAAATGTAAAGACAGATCATTCTTAGTGTACAGAACATTCAACGGGCAGTGAGCTATGAGCCACGTTTGGCTCATGGGCTGTAGTTTGCCAGCCCATGGCTTAGAACTAAGTGAAACAAAATGGACAGGGGAGGTCAACTGAAGAGACGGATGAGCCTTGTGGTGGGGAACTCACCAAAGTGCAGACTTGGTCAGGAAGCCCTTACTCCCTGAAGCTGCTGGCATTTGGTTGAATATTTTGTAGCAGTCTTAGGCTGGCTGCTTTAGGACATGAAGTATGGGGAAAATGGGGATAATGAAATCTCTTAAAGTCCTCATGAAATTTGATTGACACTCCATTAGGTATCCCATTTCTATACTGATGCTTTAGTTGAGAAAACAAACAGGAGACCCAATAAAACCGATCTAGTGCCTGGTCTTCTACATGCTGCCTTCACCATTCACTGAAGAAAACAGGATCGGTGACAGAGGCATTGGTAACTTCCAATCTTAGATTTTATGGCAAAATCATTTAAAAAATGAGAAATGCAATGTTGGATGTATTGAAAATATTTTATAATTGTCTAGAATCCTAGCCTTCTAGTACAGGAAAAAAATTATTCGATGGAACACTTCGGTATTTTTTAAACAATGTAAAGACATGTTTGACTTGGGGATGGCAGTAAGATGTTAACAAATATAAACGGTAAGCTTCCTCACATTTTCCACAGAGCAACTAAACAATAAAAACATTTCAAGGAATAGATGACATACCTCAAATGCGAAATTCCAAAGTCAAATAGGTCACTTACATTAAGAGATTTACCAAAACTGTTCGCAAATTAAAAGACAACAAAAGGTCACAAAAAGCCTATTTCTTTCATAGTGTTTTGTCTGGTTCTTTAAGCAGATAAACAAGGAATGGTCAAAACGGCCTGAACTGTCCTCCGGTAATCATTAATCCCACTATTTGTAGTTTTGTTGTCCAAGGACAAAAGCTCCATGCCACCAACTTCTGCTGTCACTTTCCAGAGTAAGGAAGAGGTTGCTGTTGTTTTTTAATCCTTTTTCCAGTTTTCGCTATCTGTGAGCAATCAGGTAGCAGATAAAATGTCATAAAATAAAGTATTCCATGATCCAACCAGAAATGCCACCCCTCTTCCCAACTCCTCTGCCTTGAAAGAGGAACATATTTACAAATTCTCATTTTATTCTCCTGAGATATTTTGCATGATTCAGTATAAAACATACAGGTGATACAAAGTCCAAAGGCCTGTTGAGTTTACGGAATAAACACATGAAGATTAAGTCACATGATTTAACATTGTGGGGAGAAACCATGATTTCATTTACTTTCAAATGAGATAGGTTATGAGTGCGTGATGTCAAAGCTTAAAAGTCATCACCAAACGATGCTAAGGATTATTGCAAGAGATTACGCAGGGAGAAATCTGTGCAAATTCATCTTCTTAACTCAGTATCAGATGGTGGAAAAAGAATTTCTTTCAAGTCTTGTTTATAGTCAGGAAAATAAATTTGGAAAACTGAACAAGTAGACATCTGCCCCCTCTTTATGATTAAATAACAATGCCAATGAAGAAGATTCCAAAGAAAAACTGAGATGAAAAAATCCAAATAAAAGCCAACATTGCTATTAAGAGTTTTCCTTTAATGTGCTACGAGATATCTTGATTGTATATTTTCCAAAGTACTTTTCCAGCCTCAACTCCCAACCCTTCCAAAAGATTTCCTCAGTCTTTCAAATAAAAGATGCTGGATTATAGTTCTGTCCACCTTCTCTTTTTGAAAGCAATTTAACAGCCATACATTCTTTTCTAATAAGGAAAAACACTTACAAATATCAGAAACCCAGATTTAAAACATTTGCATTAATTTTGAACTGAATCAGCCTTTGTGGGTTTAAGAAAGGCAGCAGTTTGAACTCACAACTTGGTGACAAGCATGGTTCTGCTGAGGGAAGGGACAAAGGAGAGTGAGCGCTGCATTTCTCCATTGGTCCCAAAGTGCTAATTCCACAAAGGGACACATCAAAAGCAAACATGCAATGGTGGTTTTAAAACTTTTACTGCAATATAACAAGGAAGTAAACAGTAATTAGACACCTACCAATTTTCCCCCAAACAAACCAAAAAAATGTAAACAGGAAATAAGTCTGCCTATACTTGTACAGCTTCTCAAATCATGTCAGAAGGGTCTCACATTCACTGATCAAGAGATTTTAAAATAGCAGTATTTTCACTTTAAGAAAAGGTTCCCCTTCTTCTTCACCCCAACCCAAGTATTTAACATGAAAGAATGGGCTTTCTTGACATTAATTTTATACTTATTTGGAGCAGCAACAATAACCATCAATTATTTGGCATCTCTTCGCAGTTGTTCCAAATTTGTTTCAATTTCATAAAGCCATTATCCAGTGTTGCCATGAAATAGAGACTGTAGATTCTAGGTAGCAAAGATTCTTTCTGAAACCAATGTTAAGTCAAAGAAATATAAAGCAGGGCATTACACTAAATTTCTGGATCTAGTACACTAAAAAGAGTGAAACCTAGGAAGTTACCTACTGTTTTATACAAGAGATAGAGACCTGCAAAAGCTGCTTTTTGGTTGTCTATTTTACACACTGTGTGGATCTGCAGCATCTGCTAATTGAGCAGACATGCACTGTATTTATCCTAGATCCCTCCCTCCCACCCCCAACAATCTACTACCTTATACAGGTATTGTGGATATGAGCCCAAGTCATCCCAGACAATCCAGTGAACAAAGTTAGTGTAATGCACTGGTGTGAAGTGTGAAATTAAAAAAAAAAAAAAAAGTCCCTTTCAATCTTCATCAAAGTTTTGCTGTAGAAGAAAATTGGCAGCCAAGTTCTCATTCTTCTCACAAGCAAAGTATGCTTGTATCACAAGTCCTTCAGGAAATCCTAATGCCTTTAACTGGAAGAAAAGAAAGAAAACATATCATTCCAGCACAGCACTACTGTAAAAGACATAAAAGCTCTTGAGAATTCTACATGAATCCATCCCTATCCAGCCCAACGGATCAAATGGAACTTACACCCTTTCCTTTAACAACCACCTACAAAATTATTTGTTCCTAGTTAAAGCTATTCGACTAACAGATACTTTACTAACAACTACTGGCATTAACACTAAAAATTAGCTGCTTAACTATGGCGATTTAAACATAAGAAATTTGTAAATTAAATGGCTTTTAGTATTTGAGGGGTGACGATAAGGATGAGAACAAATGGAAATAAGTTTAACTACTTCACCTAATTATTTGTAAAGAAAGTCATATCCTTCATTAGGGTCAAATAGCATTCTCAATCTCCTTGCCTTATGAAACACTCCATACTAGAAAAATGGGTGATCAATTATTAGTAATATTACATAATATTTCTGAGATAAAGACATATGGTGTTCTATTCTTATCTGCTTAATTTTTAGAGCATTATAAGTGGTGACACAAGCCACTTTCGTTTTCCTAATCTATTAGAAATCACTTGTAACTCAGTAATCACTGCTTTAACAGCCCTGAAAAACAAAGGTCAATGATCTCATTCACTAGATACTGTAAGTTTGTCAGCCAATGTTAAGAACCTTCTTCTAAACTGCCCCAATCAAGAAATGACCTTAAAAAACTGGGCACAAGTCCCAGTTCAGCATGAATATTCATCTGTGGAAGGAGAAGAACTTTAAATGATTTTGTTACCTAGATCTTATTCAGATTAAAGATGGGCTAGCTGAAATAAAAGGTAGAGAGGGCAACAATCCAACTATAAGCTTCTATAAGATACACACTTTAGATTCAAAGACACAAATATACTGAAAGGAAAAGGATGAAAAAAGACATATACAATGCACAGTTACAAAAATGGAGCTGAAGTGGCTATATTAATATCAGACAAAATAGACTTTAAGATAAAAATTGCTACTAATAACAAAGGACATTTTAGTATGATAAAACATCAGAAATACTTCATTATACACATATATAAGCAAGTTCCAAAATTCATGAAACAAAAACTGACGGAATTGAAGGGACAGAGAAACAATTCAACAATAGTTGGAGACTTCAATATCCCCACGTTCAATAATGGATGCACCAACTAAAAAGAGGATCAAAAAGCAAACCGAGGACTTACCAACACAATAAACCAACTAGACCTAATGGACACTTACAGAACATTTAACACCAGAAGATTGCACGTGTTTCTCAAGTACACATGAACATTTTCCACAAAGACCATGTTAGGTCATAAAAGAAACCTCAGTGAATTTTAAAGGATTAAAATCATACAAAATGTGCTCTGACCGCGATGGAATAAACTTAGAAATCAATAGTGGAAGGAAATTTGAAAAATTCATAAACATGTAGAAATTAAAACAAATCCCAAATAACCAATGGATCAAAGAAGAAATCACAAAGGAAATTGGAAAATACTTTTTAACTCTCCTTTCCTCTCTGTGAAATAAAAAAATATTTAAAAAAGGAAGAAATTAATTTCAAAGCAAGCAGAGAAATAATAAAGATCACTGAGAAAATAAATAAAATGGAAACTTACAAAAACAACAGAGAGACTTAACAAATCCAAAAGTTAGTGTGTGTTTTTTCTTTAGATCAACAATACTGACAAAACTTTAGCTGACAGGGAAAAAAAAGAAATCTGAGGATTAAAATTACTAAAATCAAAAATGTGAAAACATTTCTATTTTTTATAGAAAGAAAAACTATTAATAAGGAAATATTATGAACAAATTAGATAACAGATTAAAATAGACAATTCCTAGAAAGACAACAGAAAAAAACAACAACAAAAACACAACCACCAAAATTGGCTCAAGAAGAAACAGGAAATCCAAACAGGCCTGTAACAAGTAAAGAGATTTAGTGAGTAATTTCCCAAAAAGAAAAGCTGGGCCCAGATTACTTTACTAGTGAATTCTATCAACCATTTAAAGAAAAATTAACACCAATTTTTCATAAACTCTTCTAAAGAGATGATAAGGGAACATTTCCCAAATTCATTTAATTACACTGATACCAAAACCAGACATAGACACAAGAAAACTATAGACCGATATTTTGTATGTAGATCCAGAAATACTCAACAAAGTACTAGCAGACCAAATCCAGCAACATAAAAAAGGGTTGTACACCATAACTGAGTGGGATTTATCCCAGAAATACAAGGTTGCTCCAACATACAAAAATCAACCAACATAATAAAGCATATTAACAGGAAAAGGAACAAAATTACACGATGATCTTAATAAACACACAAAAAGCATTTGGCAGAATCCAACACCATTTTGTGATAAAAATACACAACAAACTAGGAGTAGAAGGAAACTTCAACCCAATAAAAGGAATTTAATAAAACCCATAGCTAACATCATACTTAATAATGAAAGACTGAAATGTTTTCCCTAAAGATGCAGATTAAGACAAGCAATATTGGGTCTCATCACTTCTCTTCAACAATGCACAGGAGGCTCTAGATAGAGCAATTAGTCACACAAAACAAATAAATAATGCAGCTATATTAGAAAAGAAGCAAAATCATGGCTACTTGCAAGTGATATCTTTCATACAGAAAATCCTACAGAACACACCCAAATGATCAGAATTAATACATGAGTTCAGGAAAGTTAGGAGATATAAAATTAAATAAATTGTCTTTCTATATAACTAGCACTGAATAATTCAAAAATGAAATTAAGAAAATACACTTATAATAGCATCACAAACAATAAAAATACTTAGGAATAAGTTTAATACAAAAAGTACAAACTGAAGACTATAGAACATTTCTGAAAGATATAGAAAATCTAATAATAAATGGAAAGAAATCCCATGTTCATGGCTTGCTAAGACTTAATACTACTAACATGGCAATACTCCTCAAACTGATCTACACAAAAACACAGTATCTATCATAATCCCAGCAAGTTTTGGGGGAGGTGGAGAGAGGGAAGGCACAGAAATGAACAACTTGACCCTAAAATTGATATGGAAATCTTAAGAAATACAAAATTGGAGCACTCACACTTCCTGATTTCAAAACTTACTACAAAGCAACAGAGTAAGTAATCAAGACAGTGAGGCCCTGGTTGGTGTGGCTCAGTTGATTGGAACACCGTCTGCACACTGAAGGGTCATGGGTTTGATCCCCAGTAGTGTGCATATGGCACACAACCGTTCAATGTTTCTTTCTCTCTCTAACAATTAGTACAAACATATCCTCAGGTGAGGATTAAAAAAAGAGAAAGAGTGAGGTACTAACAGAATAAACATATAGATCAATGGAACAGAACTGAGAGCCCAGAAATAAACCCTCACATTTATTATCAATTAATGTTAATAAGAATGCCAAGACAACTTAATGAGGAAAGAGCAGTATTTTTAATAAATGGTGCTGGGGCAACTGGATAGTCAGATGCAAAAAAATGTAGCTAGCTACCATAAACAAAAATAACTCAAAATGGGTCACAAATCTCGACAAGTATAAACTCTTCAGAGAAAAGACAAAAGTAAATCTTTTAACTTTGTATTAGGAATGCTCTCTTAGTATGAATTAAAAGCACAAGCAACAAGAGAAAATTTCTCCAACACAGAAATCAAGAACTGATAACCCTAACCTCAAAAAAAAGTTGCTATGGAACAACTGAGGCAGGTGTCATTTACTCAGAGGGGAAAATATCAGCCTGATATATAAAGTATCTTTTAGGAAATACCTAATTATAAACTTTAAACACTTGATATGTTTGTATCATAAACAAGGACAAATTACTTTCCAGATGATTTTCCAAGTTAAAATGCACTATATTGAATTTCCATCTCAGAACACCTTGTGAAACAGGCAAGTACTAGGATTCCTTATTTATAAATGTTAACAATGGGGCCAGAGAATGAATGACTAGTCATAGTATCATAAAAACCAGGTTATTACAGTGCCATGATCTACACTGGTCACCCTAGTAAGATGAGAAGAGATTCAGGATAGCAGGGTCTGATATTTACTGTATGTCATTTTTTATAAAATATATATATATATATATATATATATCCCTTAGATTTTAGTAACAGTAGTGAAGTTAAGAAATCTGAAATATAAATCTAAAAATGAATCATCTTAAATTGGGCACATTCCTAAAGATCATTTTCTGCCTGAATTTTAAAACATCAATGAAATTTTTAGTTTAATATATTTACAACTATTTCATGCTAGAATGGTACTCATTGCTGGTCCCTGGGCTTCACCAAGGACAAGGTGGGAGAGCAGGCCTGAGAAGTCTGTCTTTCCTGCAATCCCCCCCAGGGGCAATGCTCTATTCCGCTCTAAAAGAACTCCACCTGTGATGGAAATAGATCAGTGCTATTCAATGTAGTGGCCACTAGCCCCGTGTGAACCCTGAGCATTGGAAAGGTGACTGTTTTGTCTGAAGAACTGAATTGTTAGTTTTACTTAAACTCACCCTTTCTATAGCTTCTTTTTCCTGAGGCGTTACTTGAATGTAGTTCATGTGACCACTTCCAGCTTCTGCAATTCCTCCACTGCCTCCTCCACCCCCTCCTCCTCCTCCTTGACCACCAGCTTCTTGAACTGGTTCATTTAACATCTGAATAAAATGCTCCTGGTGTTGGCTAATTTGCTGTGATTTGAAGGACAGAAAAAAATAATACATTGATATAAAGCATCTTCAGGAAAAAAAGAATTCTAAATACAAATAAGAGAGAAGCTATAACTTTTGCAACTGTAATATTTTAGATTGATTCTAGATTATTATGTTTTTATGGGGATATGATGATTCCTTGCACATTATTAAAGAAGCTCAGTTCTTCTGAGTGAGATAAACAGTGAAGAATTAAGAGAATTCAAATTCTCTTTCATAAATGTATGCTGTCAAAAAATAAAAGCAATACTAAAAAAACCACTTGCTGACGGTAAGAGGAAAGAGAACTTACATATATCTTCCACACTAGCAGGCAGTACAACGATGTACCAAACTCAAATACTTTGTGACCTAAGCATTAATTAAGCCCACAAGTATGTTTCCTAAGGGCGGAGCTCTACTAATAAGCTTGGGAAAAAAGACAAATTAAAAGGTTTCTTTGCTGAAGAGTTTCTCAGATTTTTTAATAAGGTGTTTCCCAAATTTATTATTTGAGCAACTAAAGTTAACCCAACCTCCATCCCCCAACTCTTTTTCTAGTACATCTATCTATGCAGCATATTCTACTGAAAGTAGCTTAGAATGGTTTAGAGTTGGTGGAGGGGAAGGGGGTGTTGATGGTCTTTTTCAAAATGGGATACATAGTCACCTGCAGTAATTGAGGATTTTCTCGACCTATCTGTTGTAGCAATGCTGGAAGCAGGGAAGGATTCTGTTGAATAATTTGTCTCATCTGTTGAAACTGAGGTTGATTCCGTAAAAATTCAAGGGGATGTCCTAAAATACACATAAAACATTGTTAAACAAAAGTACTGATTACATATACCAAGAATTGGTTCAAACATAATTTAGACAGAGACACTGAAAGGAACAAATAATACCGAGGACGTGTGCTTTGTATGCTCCCTATCAAAAATAAGAAGTACTAAAAGCTGTTCCTGTTGCTCAAAAGTTATTAAGAAAAATATATAGCAGGACTAAGAAAAAACCCCCCTAAACAATCTGAGATTGAATTCCTGGGAAATTTGTAACAGGGGTGGACAAAAGTATGTTTACAATTGTTTGTATGGAAAAATACAAATTAATAATAATACAAGAATAAACTGTGGCCTAGATGGTTTGGCTCAGTGCAGAGCATCAGGGTTCCAAGTTTCGATTCCCGTCAAGGGCACATGCCCAGGTTGTGGGCTTGATCCCCAGTGGGAGGTATGCAGGAGGCAGCTGATCAATGATTCTCTCTTCTCATTGATGATTCTATCTCTCTCCCCCTCTTTCTTCCTCTCTGAAATCAATAAAAATTTATTTTTAAAAAGAATAAGAGTATATTTCATATACTCACACTGTAAACCTACTTTTGCCAACCCCTGTATTTAATAATTAAAAGTTAAGAGTTCAGGTTTGCAGATCAGATGGAGTTTTATTAACACAAACTGAATTATTGTTGGAAGATTTTTTTACTGCCATCAAATTTTAAATATTTATAATCTATAAAAACTTGAGATAAGCCACAAGACAATCTAGTAATAATATTTAGAACTCTTTCGTCCAAGATCCCTTGATAATAATAAATATTAATAATGCCAAATAAGGTATAAGATCTAGAATTTGTGACTTTTGTGTGTGTGTGTGTGGGGGGAGGGGATGGTATTTGTCTGGTTATGCTATACAAAATAAAGAATTGTTTTGAGGTTACTAATGAATAATGAGAATATTTTGTATGTTATTTCCTAAATTTTAATTCAAGACAATCATTCAAATTAAAGTGACCACATAACACAGATATTTATTCTTCTTTGTGTAAGATCAGTTTTATAGATGAAGAAAATGAGACTCAGAAACTAAGTTATTTAATAATTGCTGGTGAATGGACAGCACCCTCAATCTGAATCAAAGCCGTGCCTCCTCTTTCCATTCCCATGTTAATTCTCCAGAAATGACAAGTCTGTCCTGTCCTCTGGGAGACTGTACACAAAGTGCTTAGAAATTTTTATCAACCAGAACTGACTGCCATAATTAGAACTAGAATATGCATTAAAGAATGGCCTCTTCAAAATTAACAGTTTGAATACTTTCTCAATACACAGAAGAAAGAATGAAGGAGAACACTAATTCCTGGGCCTACCAAAGGCTCCAGGCCTTGCTTTGTAGTCAAACTTTTGGCAATGGAAATGTGGGTGTTGGCCAGTAGACACTTGAATTCAAGTTTGCTTTCACCTAGAGACACAAGATTTTAAACCTTTCGAGGTTTTAATTCCTTGGTTGTATAATAACCACCAAGCTACCACTGGTTTTGGAATTATACATACTCGATGACATTTATAAGGAGAGAAAGAGACATGGTGAGTAAACCATTTGCAATGGTTTCAGAATATAACAAGGAATGCAAACTGGCAAATATCTCTTCCTTAGAATATGCTCTCTACCAAAATGGCAGCAATGATGCGGAATATAAGCAAGAATATCTTAGGCCCTAACCGGTTTGGCTCAGTGGATAGAGCATCGGCCTGAGGACTCAAGGGTCCCAGGTTCGATTCCGGTCAAGGGCATGTACCTTGGTTTTGGGCACATACCCAGCAGGGAGTGTGCAGGAGGCAGCTGATTGATGTTTCTCTCTCATCGATGTTTCTAACTCTCTATCCCTTTCCCTTCTTCTCTGTAAAAAATAATAATAATAATTAAATATATTATTTAATAAAAAGAATCTTAAGATTTATCCAAATGCTCTGGGAATAAACCTCACCTCAAAATACTTCAGATTAAATTATTTTACAGTACAAATTTAGAACCATTTCCTCCCCATCTAAAAGCTTCCACTTTACCTCCAGAACTTGTTGTTGTAGTTGTTGCTGTCGTAGTTGCTGCAGCTGCAGCCACTGAAGACTGAGGAGGCCCAGTAGTAGCTACCGGAGGGGGATCAACCACAGCCTGACTTTCTCTGTCTCCAGGAATTCCCTAAAATACAATTTCCAAGCTTTAAAATATTATACATACAGAGTAAAAGACTTACTAATATATTTAATATCCTTGTCTAATTTCCAAAAGCATCAAAGAACTGTATGCTTCAATTAAAAGTAAAGGCTTAAGCCCTAGCTAGGTAGCTCAGTTGGTTAGACTGTAGCGGTCGACAACTGGTGGCTCTCGGACCACTGGTGGTCCATGAGGTCCGAAAGGTCTGGGTTAGAGCATCTGATATCACAAGGTTGCAGGTTTAATCCCCAGTCAGGGCACATACAAGGAGCAATCAATAAATGCATATATAAATGGAATGACAAATCGATGTCTCTCTCACCACCCCCCTTCCTCTCTATAAAAAAATAAAATAAAATAAAATAAATAAGTAAATGGGGGTGGGAGGGAGCAAAGGATCAAGATTTACCTGAAAACTACATATATTTAAATTAGGTTAGAAATGGCCTGAGTGTGGTGCGGAACAGCGGTCGCCAGCCTTTTGGACCTCACAGACCACCAGTGGTCTGTGGACCACTGGTTGGCAACCCCTGTGTAGAAGAACCTACATTTCTGTAATATAAGGCAGCAATGGCACTGTCCAACAGAACTTTCCATGATAATGGAAATATTTTCTATAGCTCTGCTGTCCAATAAAATACCCATTAGCCAGCCATATGTAGCTACTGAGAACTTGAAATGTAGTTGTTACTCCTCCACCCCATGGTGATTATCAATACGATTCCTCAATTCCAAACTAATTAATAAAATGAACTGCTAGCATTTTAAAGACTCTCATCAAGAGGACAATGGAAAAGAACATTCAAAAGATTAAATGATATGCTAAGAAAGGGTTTGGTGAATCTCACATGCAAATGAGTATGCAAATAACTGGTGGAAGCAGAGCATTTGTTGGCTCATGACTCTCCTGAGGAAACTACTATCTGAACCGGAGTTTCTAACAGAAGTACAAGCTGGAAAGAAAGGAATGGGTTAAACTGTGGGCTGCATTTCCCATAGTTAGTTTAGGATCATGAATGATATTTAGGGCAAATTAATACTTTGATGATACTTCAAAACACCAGACAATTCTAACATAAAATGCTAAGACTAAAAAACAAACAAAAAAAACCTAATGTTATTCCAAAATTCTTTGCTGTTACTTTAGTCTATGCCACATCTATAAAACTAACAGACATTGTCATAAAATATCAAGGGTTTCAGTCCATGCTCACAACAATCTATTTCTCAAAAACCTTTATGCTAGTAACAGACAATAACTTACTTGAAATTCCCTCAGTTGCTACCAACTAGAAACAAGCTAACAATTCAAATGTCAACAGAACCACGTAAGCAACATGATATGTTAAATTAAATGCACAACATTATGTCCGGTAACAGTGAATGAAAGGGGAAGATAGTGAATTAAAGATCTATGATCGAAAACTTTTCCTAATCTCTTGCAAAAATCTGTGATTCAACTTGTCCAGGTAAATCAGATTATCTGAATGTTTTAAGTGAAATCTCCTAATTTCTAAAATTTCTACATATTTATTTCATACAGTAATAAAAAATTATATAAGCAATTAATTAGGCTTCTAACAACTTGAAACTCCTGCTTTAAATAGTGCATCTAGGATTACATTGGCAGTAAAAAAAGCTACTAAAATGTTAGATTAGATTACATAAAAAAGAAATCTTCCTCTATATCCCCAAACACAACTATCAGCCTTTGAGGATGACATAATTGGGGTAGAATGATCTACTCCAAATGGATAGTTAACTTTACAACTCAGCCATTTAGTAACTAAAAATCCTTTCAAAATCTTTTAAAGAGGTCATTTTATCAACACAAAACATTAACATACTAAGAAAAAGCATGGTGTAAATTATCTAGGATATATTATTATTCTCCTGTGAATTGTTACTGTTCCTTCAAATCTTTGTTTCTCTGAGATTTTGGTCTTAAACTAGAACGAAGAAGTAAAATGTTTCTCACCATTAAAAGATACTCCACTGCTCGGTCAGGGTTGTTGAAACTGGCTCTCAGGGCTGCAATTACTTGCTCTCGTTCATAGCCCATTGACATGATCTCAGTTACCATATTCTCGTAAGACTGACCTGTCACTACAAAAAGTTGAGAGCAAGGTCGGAGGAGGGAAAAGAAAGAGAATATTTAATGCCAAACACTCTCCATACTTCTTGAATGCATACAATGTTTAGGCACTAAAGTGCTAGGAATATAAAGATGAACAACAGTATGAACTACAACATGTATGTGCTATGTCAGTGGTCGGCAAACCGCGGCTCGCGAGCCACATGTGGCTCTTTGGCCCGAGTGTGGCACTTCCACAAAATACCGCGCCCGCACGCACAATGCGATTGAAACTTCGTGGCCCATGCACATAAGTCGGTTTTCGGCCTGGGCGAGTCTATTTTGAAGAAGTGGTGTTAGAAGAAGTGGGGGGTGTCGGTCCGGACGATGGGAGATGCAGCGCAGGCCGGCCGAGGGATACGCGGGGGAGGAGCACGCGATTCATGCACGAGTTGAGTGAGCCAGTCAGTCAGGAGTACTCTAATTAAGTTAATAACAATGTACCTACCTATATAGTTTAAATTTAAAAAATGTGGCTCTCAAAAGAAATTTTAATCGTTGTACTGTTGATATTTGGCTCTGTTGACTAATGAGTTTGCCGACCACTGTGCTAGGTAAATAATGCCTCTCCACCCATGCCAATGCCCAGAACCTATGGATATGTTAGAGGACCTGTCAAAAGGGAAGAAAGGTTGCTTATCAGCTAAATAGGGAAATTAACTTGGATTATGTGAGTGGGCCCAACACAAGGGTCCTTAAAAATAGAAGGGAAGCAGATAAGAGGATCAGAGAAACAGATGTAAAGAAAAGGAGAGAAAGGCAGAATAAGAGATGCTATGCTGCTTTGATGATGATGAGCAAAGGGGCTATGAGCCAAGGAATGTGGGCAGCCTCTACAAGCTGAAAGGGCATAGAATAAATCCTCCCCTGGAGTCTCCAGAAAATAACGCAGCCCTGATTTTAGCCCCATAATTTAGTCCTTTGGTTTTTGTCCAGTGAGCCCCATGTCAGACTTCTAACCTATAGTACTATAAAGTAATAATAAATCTGTTGTTTTATACCACTAAGTTTGTGGTAACTTATTACAGTAGCAATAGAAAACTAATATAATATGTTTGATTAGTACAATAAAAATATAGGGTATTAATGTAGCACAAATATAGGATAGAATTAGCAGATCACACAGGACAGCGACGTGACTTTGAAAATAAGAGGAGCATTTCAAGCAATTAGCTCTGCCATAAGCTCAGTTTTCCTTTGACACCTTTTATTATCAAAGCAGAGGGGGAAAGGAGGTTAAAAGCTAGAAAGTTAGAATTTCAAGCACCACAGAAAGCTGGTACAATGAATCAATCCCTATCATTCAGTATGTCACTTTTACCTCACTTAAGCCACCTTTTCTTCCACTCATGTTCTGGGTACCATTCCCTTTCTTGTCTCCTCAAAGAACGGGTCTTTTGGTTATTTTCTCTTGTCCATCTTCCACCCTTCTCTCTCCACTTAAATACCCTGACCAGAAGTTAACTATGCCCTTGAATGTCATTCTAAAAACAAAAACATGCCTCCCTTCATCATATCTCAATTCCTCTTTCAAGAACTGGTCCATTTGTCTGTTCTCTCCCATTCACAGCCATAGGTGCCTGTACATACTGTGTCCATTTCCTCACATTCCACTCACTCCTAAACCAATACCACACATGACTTAGATTATCCCTCAGTATGTCCCATTACCTGTGATGTCCATTTCAATGAATAGCACCACTATCCATCCAAATACTTGAATCAAAAACCTCAGTGGTTTCAATTCCTTTTCCCCTGTTTTCACATCTAATCTATTAGCACATCTGGTAGGTCCCATTGTGGCAGGATAGTAAGAAGCTAGGAAAATCCCAGGGCAAGTGCAATGGGGAAACTGAGATAATAAAATTAAACAAGGCCAAACAGTTTGGGCAGCTTGTAGCCAGCTTGTGAATTGCAAGACCTTATCATACCTAACCAAGGACACTTGAGAGCAAATGGTTTATACACTCCTCCCTAACCAGAAAATACGTAGTTTAAGTCTTCCTGGCCTGGGAAAATAGAGAACAAAGACCCCATTAATGCCATTCGGGACAGCTGATAAGTCATGGTGCAGAGACACAAACACAAGCTGTCAGACTCTAGAGCCCCTACACCTAATCATGCTGTGTCTCTTAAAATTATGCTTCCTAATTAATCAAGTTGCATTTTGATACTTTTTAAATATTAAAAGTACAAAAGCTGCCCTAGCTGGTTTGGCTCAGTGGATAGAGCATCGGCCTGCGGACTGAAGGGTCCTGGGTTCGATTCTGGTCAAGGGCACATGCCTGGGTTGCAGACCCGATCCCTGGTAGGGGCATGTAGGAGGCAGCTGATCAATGATTTTCTGTCATCACTGATGTTTCTATTTTTCTCCCTCTCCCTTCCTCTCTGAAATCAATAAAAGAAAAAAAGTACAAAGGCTAATGACTCATAAAAAAAATTAGGGACAATGGATAACACAAGACAAGAGCTAAAGTAGTAGTGATGGCCCAGCCAGGGTAGCTAAGTGGTTGGGCACATGCCCAGGCCCAGGTTGTGGGCTCGATCCCCAGTAGGGAATGTGCAGGAGGCAGTCAATCAATGATTCTCTCTCATCACTGATGTTACTCTCTCTCTCAAATCAATAACAATATATTTAATTAAAAATAAAAAGAAGTAATGATGAAGAACCTTTGGACTTATCTTCTAGGTCACTATGAGCTGTGAAATGAACTAACAATGACATTACTAGATTTACCTTTTAGAAAGTCCACTATGGCAGAGAACAGGCCAGTTAGAAGCAGATAATTCAAGAATATCAGTAAGGAAAGGACATAAATGAAGGCAAATAAACGGCAGCAGAGACTTTGGGAAGAAGACTCCTGGTCTCACTAGACCAAAAGGCAGAGGGCCAAGGATGTGGATGATTATACAAGCAAGGAAGGGAACAAAGAGGAATCAGATGGCAGAATAAAACATGAGTCAACTGGAAACTAAGGAGTTGGTGGAGATTATAGTTTTTCTAGTTGGCAGTTTAAAGAATGAAAAAATGAAGGGAAAAACAAAATTGATTTTGATAGAATGGGTATGGAGAAAAGATGGAAAGACATTATTCAGTAGGTAAAATTAAAAGTTGGAATAAAAAGGCATTTCCACTGCAAGTACAATATAAGCAACAAGATATACTAGTAAATGGGAACCTACAAGGCTATAAGCTGAAATAAAGTCTAGAAGAAAATAAAGATGAAGTGTGAGACAGATTTTAGTAACATTTAATACCCATTTCAAAGATATTTTATAATACACAGGTCAAGCTTTTTTAAAATAACATTTAAAGTTCATCTGGAAAATAAAATGTATGTGCTTTAAGGAAAAAAGTACACTTGACTCTAACAGTACAATTTAAAGGATTCAATGTATACTTCTGACAACATGAATGGATCTAGAATGTATTGTGCTAAGTGAAATAGGTTGAACAGAAAAAGATAAATTCCATATGATTTCACTTAGATATGAAATCTGAAAAACAAAATAAAAGAACAAGCAAGACAGAAACAAGCTCATAGATCCAGAGAATAAATGGATGGTTGTCAGATGGGATGGGGATTAAAGGGTTGGGTCAAAAGGTGAAGGAATTAAGAAGTACAATTGGCAGTTACAAAATAGTCATGGGGATGTGAGTGGACATCCTATATAATAAAAGTGTAATGTGCTAAGTGACCGTTCATTCGATCATTCCACCAGTCGCTATGACACCCACTGTCCACCAGGGGGCAGGGATCAGGCCAAAACCAGCAGTCCGACATCCCCAGGGATATAGTAGTGAGTGAAGTGGGAGGTGGCCACGGAGGAGCCGGAGTGGGCCCCATGCTGCTCCCGCTCATCCCCTGCCCCTCCCCATCCTGGCCCTGCTGCTGTGGGAGTGCACTGACCACTAGGGGGCAGCTCCTGCATTTAGCGTCTGCCCCCTGGTGGTCAGTGCGCTTCATAGCAACTGGTCAAATGGTCACTTAGGTGGGTACAAGACTTACTGGGGGGAGATCACTTTGTAAATTATATAAATGTCTAGCGACTATGCTGTACACCTGAAACTAACATAATATTGAATGTCAAATCTAACTGAAAAATTTAAAAACAAGCCATCTTGAAAAAAAGGAGTCAATGTATGAAACATTAATTTACAAAGCTATTAGTAATTATAATTAAATTATCTAAATCAACTATTTAGCAACTTGATTATAAGCATCCATAACAAACACATTACCATGATCCAGAGAAATAAAAATTAAACCTCTTCCCTATCTCTTATATGGTTATTTACAATGTAGATACTTACCAAGTGCACTTGTTGCATCTTCAAAAAGATTTGACCGAGAAGAATCTCCTGATGTACTGTAAAAGGTTTTAGAAAATCATATCAGAAAGTATGTAAAATTTATATTAAAGTTTAGTAACTGTCTAATTTGTAGAGATTCTTTGATTTTTAATTAAACTTAAAAGTCTGGCTAAACCCTAAAGCTTTATCCATAACGTGTATGGCTTGGAAGAACTTTCAATCTTAATACTCATTCTGTTTTGCAAATCCATCATTTTAAATGTCCAAAGATTTAAAATAACATCCTCACAGATAGCTTACTATTTAAGGAAAACAAAAAAAGATAATGAACAACTATTCCATGAAAGAATTTACATAAGAAGTTAAATAATCTGTAAGTCAAATCACAGTAGAAATACCAAAAGAAGTACATAACTAGCACATATAGGAACTACATTAAGCTAGAAAGACCTGGAAAAGTCTTTACGTAGCGGAATTTAGTTAGCTCTTAAAGGTAAGTTTTGAACACAAAAACTGGAAAAAGAAGGCTTCTAAGTCAAGGAACACAGCACAGCATAACCAAAAAATGCAGAAGAGAGTTAAATCCAAGTTGTAACTGAAAGTAAACCAGTTTAAAGGGACTAAGTTTCTGTTGGGCAATTGCTGATGAGTCTGAAAAACAAAGTAGACAAAAAAAAAAAAAAAGATTATAAAAGACCATGAAGAGTAGGCTGAAGAAAAATAAACCTAAGTTTACAAAAGCGGTAAAGGTAGCTAGCAGTTAGCAGTTTAGATTAAAACATACAGATAAGACGACACACACTTATGCCTCTGTCCCAATTTTAAAAACAAACACAATATACTTCAGCTCTGTATGTAGCATAACAAAAGTAAGGGAACTACTTAAGTTTGAATTCAACTTTCTAAGCCTTGGTTTATCAATACAATGAGGTCAACAATAGTATCTATATATCCCAAAATATTGTGTACAGGGTTATTGCTGGTAAAGTGCTTAGCAGAGTGCCTGGGATGGTAATACCCAATAAGATTATTATAATTCTTTGGTATAATTTCTAAAGTATCTTCATTCACTAGACAGTGAAACTAACGTAGAAGGCAAAATTTCCCAAAGAAATATATACCCAGAAACTAATTCTTCTGCACAAAACCCCTGCCCAGAGACAACCACCACTACCAGTTTTTATAAAATAATCACTTGTGTCCTCTTTTGTATGTGTTTTCATTTAACTTAACAAGTATTCTATGTCAGCAAAACCACAACTATGGCAGGTTTTTCCAACAAGATGCAGTATT
Source organism: Myotis myotis (assembly GCF_014108235.1). Taxonomy (NCBI): domain Eukaryota; kingdom Metazoa; phylum Chordata; class Mammalia; order Chiroptera; family Vespertilionidae; genus Myotis; species Myotis myotis. The sequence continues at coordinate 19,246,863 of NW_023416316.1, forward strand.
CCATTTACTTGACCAAATCAAGCTTTTATTAAGGAATTTTTAGTTTGGCTGCCAACATTTAAATTCTTTCTGTAGTCAAATTTATTAATTGCTCCCCCTTTATGACTTTTTAAGGTTACTTTTATTTTTCCTATGTTCTCTTCCAGTTTATGGTTTCACCTTTACATTCAATCTTTATCCATCTAGAATTTATTTTTGTGAATGTAAGGTCTGTAATCCACCCTCCAGAAGACTAGGCATTTATTCCAACAGCCTTTTTCCCACAGTCGTCTGAAATTACATCTTTATGGTATATTAAGTCCCTATGCATTTTAGTCTGTTTCAAGACAACTATTTCACTGAGCAGTCTTTTTAGTAAGAGCCATTCTAAATTGTTGTAATTGTTACTGTACATAATACATTTTACTATCTGGTAGGGTTAGCTTCCTTCACTATTGTTCTTTTACAGAATAATGTGTGCTGCCCTGGCTGGTTTTGCTCAATGGCTAGCGCATCAGCAGGCCAATGGGTCCCGGGCCCTGGTCAGAGCTCATGTAGGAGGCAACCAATTGATGTGTTTCTCCGTCTTTCCCTCTCTCTAAAAGTCAATGGAAAAATATCCTTGGGTGAAGATTTAAATAAACAATTTTTTAAAAAGGAATAATGTGTGCTATTTTTTTGCACATTGTTCCATTTTTTTAAAATATTTTTATTGATTTCAGAGAGGAAGGGAGAGAGAGAAATGCAAACATCAATGATGAGAGAGAATCACCGATTGGCTGCCTCCCACCACTGAAGATCGAGCTGCTACCAGAGCATGGGCGCTGACCAGGAATCGAACTGTGACCTCCTGGTTCATAGGTCAACATCACTGAGCAACACCAGTCAGGCTGCACATAGTTTTAAAATTTATTTTAAAACATTATAGTTAAGATTGAGGTATCATTTAACCACCTTTTTTCATTCTTGATTTCGCCTCACCACTTCTTTCCTCCCTATCCGCAGAGGAAACCACTTATCTGTCAGTCAATGTATTAGTCAATGTATTATCTGTTTGGTTCTGTTTTTCTACACATTAATATGCACTCCCATAGAAATACATAATGTCATTTGTGGCTTATGTTTGGTTAATGGTTATTATCTGTATTATTTTGCAATCTGCTTTTATATTTGAAACCATATTCATTTAATACAAATATATATTGCATATTTTCACTGACCCGTGGTACTGGATATCAGAGCTTCCCAAACTTTAGGAAGCCTAAGAATTCACCAGGCTTGGTAAAATACTGACTTCTGGGACCATCCTCCAGATAATTTTGATTTAGAGATCTGAGGTGAAGCCTAAGAATTAAACTTAAACAAACTCCCAGTGATGCCGATGCTGCCTACTGACCGCTGCATTTTGAGTAGCGCTGTTCTCTAATATGAACAGGTCACAAATCAAGTCATCTCCTGACTAATGAATATTTAGTGTGGTCAAATTTGTCCTCAATTAAAAACAATACAGTTCTTGTGCACAAGTGCAGTTTCTCTAAGTCAGCTATCAACCTTAGAGAATGAATTAAGAGTGGAATTTGCATTTTAATAGTTTTTGAAGAACAAAGCTGACCTAAGAAACAAATTCCTATTAATAAAATGTCAGGTCAGTGGTGATGAAAAAACTTTCTTATACCCTTCAAATTCATACCAGAATACCTCCTGAGAATCCTCGCACTAAGTTTTGTGCTTCACAGGCCCACTGAATGTTTTACGGCACAGATGAAGGGACTAAAGCACAGCTGAGTAGCCTGATTTACGAGCTCCTCTCACTCTTCCCCTTCCTGTATCATCCTTCTCTGAGCTGCGTAATTTGGGGAAATAAGAGTAAATTGCTGCAGTTTTCCATTGTGACTGGTTCTGATTCCAAGGACTCTAGCAACTGCCACTGAGGTCCTGAGTTGCACTAAAGCCACAAAACAGAAACAGCTCCAAAAACCACACTGGGCATACTATTCGTGCAAGTTATTTCTAATATGTCAAGCTATAACATATTATTATTTTATAGTTCTTCTTTTTGGTCATTTGTATTTCCAAACTTTTCTACACAAAATAAGTAATGACTCTGATCCTCTTTCCTTTTCCCTCTGGAAAAATAAAGCAGAGCATACAAAAATTTGGAATATGGAAAGTTAGACAGAAGTGATACCGTTTTTATCAGAGTTCAAAGTTTAGAAAAAGCTTAACATAGTAAAAAGTTAATTTGGACAGAATAAAAATAAATACATGCATGAAGACCTTGTTATGAACATATTTTAAGATACAATTTTCTAGCAACCCTCACCTGTCAGTTGATGTCGGGCTAGTAGCCACTGGTGTTTCTGCTGGCTGTTCTACAGGGTTCTCCTGTTTTGTGGCACTTACAGGTGCAGGTTCAGAAGATGCTGTCGCTGATGCTGGAGTGATAGATGTAGGTGTGGGAGTAGGAGTAGGAGTGGGAGTGGGAGTGGGAGTAGGAGTAGGAGTAGGAGTAGGAGTAAGAGTGGGAGTGGGAGTAGGAGTGGGAGCCAAAGCAGGGGTGGGGGTTGGGACCTGAGCCACAGCTGGTGCTGTGGAGGAACTAACTGTGGTAGTGGTGGTAAGATTTGATTGCTGCGTCGTTGTTGGTGCTGGTGTTGTCACTGCTTTGGGCTAAACATATTAAAAAGCAAAACAATGAATGATGATAAAATACAACATTATTACCTGATCTCTAATTAGAATGTATTGTTACAGAATGCTACAAACTCAATACTAATAGCAAACTTGTAACTTGAAAATAACTTTGTAAAGTGACCTAATAGTCAACATTAAGACTCTGAATCACTATGTTACTCTTTCAAAGCTCTTGACAGCATATATATATTATCTTAACTATCACTCTCAATTAGCTTTAGCCAACAGTTTCAGCCTTTATATTAAGTTAATATGAAAAAAAGTCAGTATTAAAACGGACAGGTATAAGTACAAAGAGGTTAACATAACTTCTGAGATCTGTATGTAGTTAAACAGAAAATGAAGGCCAGCCCGGACAGCATGGCTCCGTGGTTGAGCACTGATCTATGAACCAGGAGGTCATGGTTCGATTCCTGGTCAGGGCACATGCCTAGTTTGTGGGCTTGATCCCCAGTGTGGGGCCATGCAGGAGGCAGCCAATCAATGATTTTCTCTCATCATAGATGTTTCTATCTCCCTCTCCCTCTCCCTTCCTCTCTGAAACCAATAAAAATATATTTAAAAGAGAAAAAAAATAGAGAAAAATAAAGGCCAAATAAAGTTATATAACCACATGTTCCGAACTTTCTGAACTAGAAACAGAGCCATAATGATTCCCACAAAACAAAAAGCAATTATATGTGGGTAGAAATCATACTGTTACAAGTCTTTTTATTCTCCTAAAGGCCTATCAATGTCCACTACCTATTTTGCTCATAACTTTCCTAATGACAAAAGGTAACTGTTTTAATGGAAGATGGTAAAATTCAACACAATTTGCTTCAAGTATAAAACAACAAATTGTAAAGCAATTAGCTGACTTATGTCTTGCTCAATTTGAGCCAGTACAGAGTGCATTAGAAAAAAGGTGTCTAGGGGAATCTTGGAGGGAAAGAGAGGGAGGGTGGTAATCAACCAAGGTCCTTGTATGCATATATGCATGGCCCACAGACACAGATGAGGCCATGCATATATGGGATGGTGAGGGCCCAGGGCAGGGAGTGGGCTAGAGGGGGTCAATGAGGGGAAAAGAAGGAATATGTAATACTTTCAACAATAAAGAATTATTTTTTAAAAAGTAGCTAGTGCAAAATAGGGAACTTGAAAAAATAGTAATAGCATTCATCACCTCCTTTTCCTATTCTAAGAGTCTTGTATTTTGCTCTGTAACTTTTTAAACTGCCGATTTAACATTGCAGATCATTAATGTTCTAAAACTCCAATCTAGATTAAAATGTAGTTTAAATAAATGCACTTTGGCCATTTAATATTTCCCTTAAGACCATTTGTTATCACTACAATGTTTTTACATACCATGCCCTCAAGGTCAGTATTGCCACAAACAGCAATTTAAGCTTCCTTCTAAACTAAACAGTACCAAACCAACCTTCCGGAAGCTTTTCTGCTTACTTTTTACTTTAATTGCTTTTTCCTGTCTCTTATTGGTAATGAGATCATTTCTCATTGCTTCCATAATGCCTAATTATATCAGTCTTTGCCTTCTCATAGCTAGCCTCTACTATTAACTTGAAAATAAAGCAAACACAAATGTCATTGGAATCCTATGTAAAACTAGAGGCCCGGTGCACACAATTTGCGCACGGTGGGGTGGTGGAGGGGGATTGAGGGTGTTCCTCAGCCCAGCCTGCACTCTCTCACATCTGTGACATCACTCTTGCAATCCAAGACCACTGGCTCCTAACAACTGGCCTGCTTAATCACCCCTAACCACTTGCCCGCCTGCCTGATACCCCTAACCGCCTCTGCCTGCCTGCCTGATTGCCCCTAACCACTCTGCCTGCCTGATTCCCCTAATGGCTCGCCTGCCTGCCTAATCACCCCTAACAGCCTCTGCCTTGGACCCCACGGCTTCATCCATAAGGTCATTCAGCAGTCTGGTCTAATTAGCATATTACGCTTTTGTTATCCTATACTAGAAGCCCTATGCACAAAATTCGTGCAAGAGTAGGCCCTAGCAGCCCCGGCTGTGTTTGGAAGGACTTCCGATGGTCGTTCTGCTGTTCGGTCAATTTGCACATTAACTTTTATTATTATCCTATCTAATAAAAGAGAAACATGCAAATTGACCATAACCCCGACACCCTTCCCATTGGCTAATCAGCAGGATATGCTAATGAACTGCCAACCAAGATGGCAGCCAGGCAGCTGAAGCGAACAGGCGGCTTGCTTGCTCCAGTGACGGAGGAAGCCAACGTTCCTGGCCTGCCGCTGCTGGCCTCTGAGCTGCACTCTAAGAAACAATGTTGCAATTATAGAAGCTAAACAAGCTCCAGAGACCTGCTTTCAGCCCTCAAAGCTGGAGCCAGCTCTCAGTTCCAGTGACAGCCATAGAAGATAAATAAATCCCAGAATAAATAAAAAAGAAAAAAAGGAGAGGCTGGGAGCTTAAGTTTCTCTCCAGCCTGAAAACGGCTCTCAGGCCCTCACCCAGACAGGCCAGGTACCCCAGTGGGGACCCCCACCCTGAAGGGGGTGTGACCAGCTGCAAACAGCCTTCAGCCCGTCAACCAGGCTGGCCAGGCACCCCAGTGGGGACCCCCACCCTGAAGGGGGTGTGACCAGCTGCAAACAGCCTTCAGCCCATCATCCAGGCTGGCCAGGCACCCAAGCGGGACCCCCACCCTGATCCGGGGCACTTTCAGGGCAAACTAGCCGGCCCCCACCCATGCACCAGGCCTCTATCCTATACCACCGGCAGGGCGGGACAGCGCGAGCTGCCATCCGGGCCCTATGTGCAGCCCTGGGCTGTGGGGCATAAGCCCCGCCCCCAGCTGGGACCCCTGTGTGCCACCTGAGCCCCCAGCTGGGACCCTATGACTATTGGAGAGAAGGAAAGTGCTGCTGGGCCCTGGGTTGCTGTGGTGATCCAGCCATCGGTAAGTAGAAAAGTGCAGCCTGTAGGCAGCCCCCAGCTGTGCCTGATCTGGGAGCAGGAAAGCAAGCCCGGCCCATGGGAAGCCCCAAACTTTGCCTGCTCCCCAGTTGCCATGGTGATCCGGGAGCAGGAAAGCAAGCCTGGTCTTAGGGCAGCCCCCAGCTGGGCCTGATCTGGGAGCAGGAAAGCAAGCCCAGCCTGCGGGCAGCCCCCAGCTGCGCCTTCTCCCCGGTCTCCATGGTGATCTGGGAGCAAGAAAGCAAGCCTGGCCTGCGGCCAGCCCCCAGCTGGGCCTGCTCCCCAGTCGCCATGGGGATCCGGGAGCAGGAGAGCAAGCCCGGCCTGCAGGCAGCTCCAAGCTGGGCCTGCTCCCCGGTTGCTATGGAGACCTCAGAGCGGGAAAGCCCGGCCTGTGGGCAGCCCCCAGCTGGGCCTGCTCCCCGGTCGCCATGGCAATCCGGGAGCAGGAAAGCCCAGCTTGCAAGCAGCACCCCCATCCTGGCCATAGCTCAAGGGAGAGTACAACATGCAGTGGAGGCCAGGAGCCTGAGAGATCAACACAGAGGGGCTCCTGCTCTAAGCCTCCATGGTGTGGCTGGGGGCAGGCCCCAGCAGACACACACACACACACACACACACACACACCCACAATTCCTGCTCTGAGCCTCCAATGTGGATGGGGGCAGACCCCCAGTGGGGACGGACACACACACACACACACACACACACACACACACACGGCAACTGCTTCGAGCCTACGTGGCGCAGCTGGGGGCAGGCCCTAGCAGGCAGGCAGACAGACACACACACACACACACACACACACACACGACGCCTGCTCCAAGCCTCTGCTGCCAGACTGTGGCCATCAGTAGGACATCCACTGAGGGCTCCCGGACTGTGAGAGGGGCAGGCTGGGCTGAGGGAACCCCACTCCCTAGTGCACGAATCTTGTGCACTGGGCCTCTAGTAGATAATAAAAGGCCAGAGGCGTCATGACCAAAACGACCAGAGATCAGACCACCATGGCCCCTTGCAGGCTGGCCACACCCCCAAGCAAGTGGTTAGGGCCAATCAGGCAGGCAGATAGAGTGGTTAGGGGTGATCAGGTAGGCAGGCGAGCAGTTAGGGGTAATCAGGTAGGCAGACAGGCCCTCGCAGGGCTAGCCCTGACCCCCAGCAAAGAAAGAGGGAGGTCCAGGCCAGCCAAGCCATTGCACCCCATTCTGTCGCCTGCAGAGGGAGGCCACTGGTGGCAGGGAAGGGGGGGCAGCAGTGCACATATGGCAAGCAATGGCAGCGGCGGGGGTGGGGATGGGTCCAGCTGTCTGCAGCCTGGGGAAGGAAAGCCCCAATAGGCCCTGATCCCAGGCCAGGCCTACGGGCCCTATCTGAGGGGTCCCAGATTGTGAGAGGGTGCAGGCTGGGCTGAGGGACCCCGCCGAGTGCACGAATTTTCATGCACCGGGCCTCTAATTATAGATAAGAACAGACTAGGCTCCAAGCAGCTATTCTTCAAATGCATGCATGTATTCTGAACCTATCCTGCTAATCCTTAATTATATTCTAATAGTCAAGATTACTATAATACTAACGGTAATAAGACTGATAACGAATACATATCCAATGTGTTCCCACCACAATTTCCATATGGACTATATATGATAAAACTAGGTGAGATAATGGAATATTATTCAGCCCTAAAAAGGACGGCAAAGCTACAACACGAACTGAAATAAGTCAGTTACTAAAAGAACAATACTGTATGATTCAACTTACATTAAGTATGCAGAGGTGGAGGGCAGGTATGGACAGAAAGTTACTATTTAATGGGTACAGTTTCAGCTTGGGAAGATGAAAAAAGTTCTGGAAACTGATGGTGGTGATGGTTGCACAATGTGAAAGTACTTAATGATACTGGACCATACACTTAAAAATGGTTAAATTGGTAAATTTTGGGCTATGTATATTTTATCATACTTTTTTAAACACTAGATGAGACAAAGTTTCCTCATGTGATTTCTTTCTTTGTATTTAAAGTTTAACATTTAATGAATAAGTACTTGAACACTGCAAAATTAATATGGTTCTTGATGGTTTAAAAAATTTTCAAGTCGCCGAAACTGGTTTGGCTCAGTGGATGGAGCGTCGGCCTGCGGACTGAAAGGTCCCGGGTTCGATTCCAGTCAGGGGCATGTGCCTGGGTTGCGGGCACATCCCCAGTGGGAGATGTGCAGGAGGCGGCTGATCGATGTTTCTCGCTCATCGATGTTTCTGACTCTCTATCTCTCTCCCTTCCTCTCTGTAAAAAATCAATAAAATATATTTAAAAAAAAAAAAAAATTTTCAAGTCCAATTCATATAAACTGTTACTTAGTACAAAAGTATTTAGTCAAATTTTAGTTGTTGAACTCTATTTCCTAGTGTATATATCAATTATTTTGTGACTTTAAAACCCATATTTAGGCCTGGCTGGCTGACCTAGTTGGTTGGAGCGTTATCTCATACACCAAAAAGGTTGTGGATTCTGCCCTAGCTGGTTTGGCTCAGTGGATAGAGCATCAGCCTGGGGAATGAAGGGTCCCGGGTTTGATTCCAGTCAAGGGCATATGCCTGGGTTGTGGGCTCAATCCCCAGTAGGAGGTGTGCAGGAGGCAACCAATCAATGATTCTCTCTCATCATTGATGTTTCTCTCTCTCCCTCCCTCTCACTTCCTCTCTGAAATCAATAAAAATATATTAAAAAAAAAAAAAAAAAGGTTGTGGGTTCAATCCCCAACTAGGGCATGTACAGGAGGCACCGATCAATGTTCCTCTCCCATATTGATGTTTCTCTCTCTCTCCCCTCCTCCTCCCTCCCTTCCACTCTCTCTAAAATAATAATAATAAAGTTAAAAAAAAACAAACAGAGTTAAGTGCACACTACTATGGATGAACATAACTGTATTCACTCAAAGGTATAATGGCTGCACTTGGCATCATCATTATTTAAAAACTCACATACACGAAGATATAAAGAATAAGGCTTAAACTTACTTTTGTCACCATAACCACCACAAAGTTTTTCTCATCAATTTTATATTCTTTTAGAGCAGTATCATCATTGAGGATTTTACCTGGTATATTAAAAAAAAAAAAAGTTATTTAAGGCACAGTAACCTTTGTCATAGATATACCTGAAGTTAAAACAATCATCAACATCAATTCTATCAATTAAAATACTTTCCCAAAAGAAAAACATTAACTAATCAGCCAAGATGAGGATAAATATAAATGGAAACACAATTAAACACAGTTAAGAAGGCATAAGCATTTAACTAAAAGAAATCAAACACATATATAGTATATAGATATCCCAAGCAATTCTTAAAAATTACTTATAATAAAAATACTTGATGGTTAAGGAAATATTAACAAGGTCCCAAGAAAAAAAATTATAAAGACAAGCAAAATTTAATATTCAGATTGCACAAGGATTCCTCCTGGGGAACAACTTATAATCCTTCTTCCTGGAGGAAGGAGAAAAGAACCAACTTCCTGATCCCACAAATACTTGATGCCTGGCAAGACAGAAATGTTCCAATGCTATAAAAGTGATACTCATAATAAAAAATACTTCTGCTCTCACCGGTTTGGCTCAATGGACAGAGCATCGGCCTGCAGAGTGAAGGGACCGGAGTTCAATTCCAGTCAAGGGCACATGCCCGGGTTGCGACTCGTTTACCGGTCGGGACATGTAGGAGGCAGCCAATCAATGATTCTCTCTGATCATTGATGTTTCTCTCTCTCTCCCTTCCTCTCTGAAATCAATATATATCAATACACACACACACACACACACGCATATATATATTTTAAAGTACTTCATAAAATGATTTAGTATACAGAAATGACAAGATGATATAGAGCTGGGTAAGACACAAAGAAGTACATAAGACTTCGATGGGCAAGAGTGGCAGGGGCGGGGAGTCAATCGGGGGAAAAAGAAGACATATTAAATACTTAAAAAAAAAAAGACTTCAGTAATGCTAAAGGTCAAACGTTAGGTCAAGATTCCTTCAGGTTTCCTTTTCCTTGAACTTGTTTTCCATTTTTAAAAAGTTCTTGAATAAAAGGCTACAGATACTAAAACCAAAAAGAATAATCTCTCTACTCTATGGAACTGAGAAAAGAGACCAAGACTAGGAACCAGAAATTATAGTTTTATGTCTGCCATCAACAACCTGCCTCTTTAGGCTGCTGTTTCCTAATTTTGGGGTTAGTGTTTTTTTTTTAAACTATCTCAGTTAAGAAAATACTACGAAATCCCTATCTAGAAAGAGATAAGAATCCATGGGCATCTAAGACCTACCTTACTGAAATCTACAATGATGATGTTATGCTAATTTTGAAGAATAAGGAAAAGCATTTTCTCCACAAAAGTCAAATATCAAGTCTATTTTTAAAATACATTTTCCTGGTTACTATAAGGCTAGTAGTGCAATTTCTTTTCTAAAATTAAAAGAATATCACAGGAGGAAGAAAATAGCACATTAATTTCAATGTTCAATCCATACCTGCATAAATTAACTTCTGACCAGCTACAGGAAAGGCATCTTTCCCCTTTTCAGATTCAATCTTCTCTTTCAGTGCTTTCACCTGTAGTAAAAATAAAGATTTTTGTTTTGGAAAGTCTAAACAACAAATGACAACCCAGAATCTGAATAAGTGATGCAAGAAAAAATTTTTATATACATAATGCTTCAAAAAACTTAATGATCATACCTTTACAATATTTTATCAAAAGACCGATTAAGTTAAATAACACATATTTGTTTCCACACTTTTTTCTAGAAAGAAAGAAGTGATGCAACATTTGCAACTATGACTGCTTGGTGAAAATCACGAATTACAGACCACACATGTTACTATGAGTGACTCCAGTACTCAGAACAGTAGTACACAGTGGTTAAGCACATAGTAGGTATTCAGTTATTACTTGCTGAATGGGTAAATTAATGTAGCATAAAAATGTTTAGAAAAAAATAAAAAATAAATGTATGAAACAAAAAATAAAAGAAACAAGCAGGAATCTCATTCTTTGACAAGTCAGGATGAGTAGGCAACTAAGATTTAAAGGAGATTATATATATATATATATATATATATATTTATTTTCTACCCAATAAAAACTGTATTTTCATTTCTAGGACCCATATAGAATATATCTTTTAACAATTTGTTTTTTTAAAAAAATATTTTTGTTGATTTCAGAGAGGAAAGGAGAGGGAGAGAGAGATAGAAACATCAATGATGACAGAGAATCAGTAATTGGCTACCTCCTGCTGGGGATTGTGCTGGCAACCAGGGGCATGTGCCCTGGCCTGGATCAAACCATGACCTCCTGGATCATAGGTTGATACTCAACCACTGAGCGACAATGGTTGGGCTCTTTTAACAGTTTAGTCCATAAAGACTATTTCATTGTTTTCAAAAGCCTAAATAAGTAATGACCACTCTCTAGCTTTGCTTATTAAAAAAAAAGGATTAGGAAGAGAGAGGAAAAAATAAAAACAAACCTTGCAAATAAAGCAGGACAAAGACAACAAAACAATTTCAACCATTTACTAATAAGTGACATTTGCTGCAAAGAAATAAAAATTGTGATTAAAGAATATTAAGAAGATAACAATGAAAACTCTATACACATCAATACCTATATGATTTGGCTAAGAAGGTAATCAGACTAACACTTAAAAGTGTTTATTATTAAACAAAGAAGGAAAATTAATAAGCTAAGCACACAATTCAAATAGAGTAAGATAAATACTAAAAGGAAAAATGCAAGTCAAAGAAATTAATTAAGAAAAGTGAAATGGTAGAAAAAGGTTCTTGTGCCAACAGAAAAATAAACAAATGACAGGGGCAGGCAAATCACAATTACAGTAAAAAAAAAAAAAGTAATGTATTTTAATAAACACTGCCTTTATAATTATTCAAAGTGTGTATATACATTTTTGGGGAATATATATATATATCTATATATATATGTATGTATGTATATATATATATATATATATTTTTTTTTTTTTTGGGGGGGGGGGAAGGATATATTAGTAACTCTTTGCCTTGATATCACAGTTGCAGCACAGAAGCTTCATCTGTGGTACCAGCAAGTCCAGCACTTACAGGGCAGCCAAAAGAGTATCTTTCTTCTTTTTCTTTTTAATATATGAACCTGGGCATGTGCCCTGACTGGGAATCAAACCAGTGACCTCTTGGTTCCTGGGTCAAGGCTCAACCTATGAGCAACACAAGCTGTGACAAAAACATGGATTTTAATGTCAGACCTATTGAACAATTCTTGGTATTAAGTGTGAAGAGATACATTCTCAGAATGAGAGTATCAAATGATAAAGGGCAATATGCCAAAATGCCTCAACTCTTTTTATGGGGGGGGGGGGGGCGTGGGGGATTTGACGCAGCAATATCACTTTAGGTAATGCATCAAAGAAAATAATTAAACTATGACTTTGGAACCGGGTTCACTGACCTGTCCAAAATTCTGGCATTGTTCCTTAACCTCAACACAATGATCTTTACTTTAATCCACTTAAGTCATCTAGTAGTCACAGGACACAGGCTGAATCTTGTTATTCCCAAACTTTTCCATTTTTGAAATTTTAAGTACCAATGCCATATTCCTACTACCTCTCTCAGAACTGTTCACTACACCTGGTCTTGTACCTCATTAGGACTTTGGTCCCTAGATCGTCTACTTCCATTTTTATCTTTACTGTTAGCTCTACTCAGCTTAGACAACAATGCCACTGCTTCTATCACTTTCTTCTCTACCACACACTTTGTCTTTCTGCTGCTCCTGCAAGGCAAAATTTCACACAAAATTTGACACAATTAAATCATAAGTACTCAACATAAAATTATTTCAAGCACTCTGTGGTGTCAGTCTCCTCTCTCTCACTTAGGTAACGAATCTTACCATTAACTACCTGACTGCCAATCCACATTTCTATCCAGTCTTCTAAATGCCACTGGTGAAAATGAATGATATCCTCCCTCCTTCTATTCTCCTAGTTAGCCCTCTCTTCCATTCTCCAAGAGGTATTTCAAAGCTGTAGTCTCCTCTAAATCTGATTCCCAACACAACCCACCCCATGAGCATCTTCTACTTCATTCAAAACATAGAGATATCAGAGGAACTCACCCTTAGCTTTCTGGCACCAAATGGCACTTCTTTTTTTGCATCTCGAATCTCCTTCCCACCTAGTGGTCCCGGGTTCTTCTTCCTATGTTCCCCAGTACCTTGCTAAAGTCATTATGTTTCCTACCCTCCCCCACCTTGATTTTTAACTTCTCCATCAAAGCCAGTTCATTTCCATTCACATTTATTTTTTAATACATTTTTTATTGATTTCAGATAGGGAGAGGGAGAGATAGAAACTCCATGATGAGAGAGAATCATGGATCAGCTGCCTCCTGCACACCCCCACTGGGGATGTGCCCACAACCCAGGCATGTACCCTTTACCGGAATCGAACCCGGGACCCTTCAGTCCGCAGGCCAACGCTCTATCCGCTGAGCCAAACCAGGTAGGTCTCCATTCACATTTAAACAGACCCAAATCTCTATCATCTTAAAAACCAAACAAGCAAACAATAAATTCACAACCCCCTGTCTCTGTTAGCTACACTCTCCTTCCCTGTCTCAAGCATGTTTCAAAAATTTAACTACATGCATTGTCTTCATTTACGGTAACTCCACACCTATTTCTCCTGTGCAATACAGTGCTGATAAACAGATGCATGAACTTTGTTCTCATTTTGTTGCTTATTTTCTCTAGTAGTGCCTACTCCCACAATTCCGTTTAGACTGCACTTACCAGTATCACTGATTTCAGCAATCATAATCAGACATTTCTTAGTCCTTCCCTATTTTACTTGACCTTCTGTCACATTTGACATTAACCATCTTCTTTCACACTGTCTTCCTTTGGCTTCCACAGCACCATACTCTTCTGGTTTTCCTCCTATTTATTTACTCCTTTGTGAAATCCTCTTCCTTAGCCAGCCCTTTAAGGCTGCCTTTTCTCTTATTCCAGGATAATCTATCCCATCTACTCCTAGTTTTAAAACCATCCAGAGGTTAGCTGTATCTTGCCTAAGTCTTCCCTAACCCAATAAAATTGAGCACACTTCGGAACCGCTTATAAAATTCTTCTTTGTAGATGTTGCAAAGGGATAGGTAGCAACTGTGCACATGGTTTCTCTTGGGAAGGTTATGGCCAGCAACATATGCAGTTATGACTCCTGTAACTGTGTTGAGCCTGTGTCAATGCTCCTCTTCCAGTAAGTCATCTCAATGGATGGATCAAAAACTGAGCTCCACATTCCCAGTAAATAACTAGGGCTACTTTATCAAAGGGTAATAAGCAAGCAGGGACTAAACTTTCATTTTGCTACTTATCCCCTCCTAAAGAATGGGAGTTTATCACTAACACAACTAGAAACAAAACATGGTTAACACTCAAGAAATCAAACTTTTTTTTTCTAGCCACATACTTCTCTTATGAAATTGTACACTCTGAAAGAAAAGCATACTTGATATCTAATATTAAACATAGTTGACATGGCTTCCCGCCCCCTCACCCAAGAGGGAGACAATTATAATACAGGTATACATCATTTCCATGTGCTTTTACTTTATTGTGCTTCATAGATGTTGCATTTTTTAATGAACTGAAGGCAAGATCCCCCCGCACCCCTGCCCAAATATTACAACTCACTTTATTGTGGTGGTCTGGAACCGAATCAGCAGTATCTCTGAGTTATGCCTGTAGTCTATTAAGAAGTGCTAGTCCAAAAGCTGATAGGCTGTCTTTTTTATCCCATTCTCTTGTGAGGTAGTTTTCTCTTGCTTCTTCCATATTCCTCACATTAAATAATTTACCCAGTGGTTCCAACTTACCATATAACTATTTTCCAATGTGAACACTACATTGCATCCCATGGCACTACCCTAGTTCAGGCCAACAACCATTCAAAGTAGTCATTTTCATTGAACAAATTTAAATTTTATGTTTCAGATATCAAAATGTCTTATAGTAGTATGACATTTTGCATGTCTGTCTTCTTACATAGTTTTGCATAAGACTTCTAAGACTACTGCTTACTGATTAGGTCAACAATTAAATATTTATAATAACTCAGCTTCCTCAATATTATTTTCTTTATTACTGTTGTAACTATGTTGTTTCTTATTACTGTTATAACTGTACATAGGAAAAAGTTATGCAAGCTGCCCCCAAACATCCCAGCTAAATGACTAACAGGTCATAGGGGCTATGTGCTTACCATATGCCAAGCGGTACACAAAGAGCTTCACAATATTTAACTCATTTAACCTGTGGTACATCTCTATTTGAATCCCAGCTAGTTACTCATGTGGAAGTTGGTATTTGTAAACAAATACCATTGAATACTGCTACAGGCATTTTTGAGGCAATATGCAAGCCTTTGATCCAATAATTCCCTACCTAGAAATCAATGCTAGAGATGCTCACACAAGTATTTCAAAAATATATGAACAAAATATGGCACTACATTTCTGTAGGTAATACTGAAGATAACCCAAATATCCATCAATTGTGAACTGATAAAATATACTATTGCACATGCATTCATCTAAATACTATGCAATACAAGAATGATGACTATATATGTAAGGCATTCAATGAATGCATGTACATATGAATGAGTGAATGAAAAATCTGCAATTATCTTTAAAAGACAAAAGCTAGTTGCCAAGCAATTTGTTTTCTTTAAATATAGTGTAGCTGTGTTTATATATTACATGTAGGTATAAAAATGACTAGTAGCATACAGAGTCTAGTGGTTTCTTAGACCAGTGGCGCAAAGCCTATCACTTTTTACTTTATATACTTTACTTACTATAAAAGCCTGAATTATTTTAGTAATCTAAGAGAAAACTTAGAGCTTAAAAGAAAAGAACTCCACCTCATTGCACTCCCTCAACCATTGCTTACTAGTATCACACAAGAATATACTGCAATTTGGGGAGCAGATTCCATTATAAAAGTAAAGTCTGAGGCAGTACTTCCAGTATTACATAGCTTAGCAAATTAAAAAAAATAAGAGCAACTAAATTAACCAATTTACTAATGGTTAATTGCCAAAATGTTTCCTGAATCTCTCTCCCAAAGTTGGTTCCTGCTAATTCTGAGAATAGAATTGATTATAAACATGTTAGTTGGTTTCAGTGCAAGTGGAAAAATCTCCCCACGGGAGCCAAGGAATGAAAAAATATAGTACAAGAAAAGTGATTTTTAAAAAAATGAAACAGTAACTGAGACTACAATATTAATAATGTGCAAAGAGACAGTAAACAAAGGAATTAATTCTTTTTGCCCCTCAAAGGCAATTAATTCTTAAAGTAGGGTCAAGAATTTAAGAGGTATGCCTGTGGTCCCAAAATCCTACTTTAAATATAATATCCAGGTATTTAGGGTCCTAAGCCAATCTAGTCATGCCAATTTAATCTATTCTATTATAAAAATATATTCCTAATAGTATAATTTCAACAAGATCAAAAGATGTACAGAGTTTGAAGACTAAGTAGAAATGTAGAAAATCACAAGATACTGTAACTTTTAAAGTTTTTATGCAGGGAGAGAATGTGCACCGGGCCACTAGTCCACTATAAAAGGAGGCTAACAGGTAGGTAGCTCTGGCAGGCCCTTGTAAAAGTTGTCTCAATTGTTTCTATGTTCTCAATAAAATATAAAATCTGGGGTCATCAGCTGAAAATAAGGAGAGAAGATATGAAATCTGCCAAGGGCAGTGGAAGAGTTGAATGCAATGGGGAAATGTGTGCCTATCAGGCAATACATAGGGCCTAGTTAAGGCTGATGTTTATGAATTTATTTTTATCTTTTTCTAGGTTGAGAAGTAGTATCTTTAATGAAGAAAATCTGGAGAGCACAGAAAAGTCAAAAGAAGAAAATAAAATTTATCCCTATTTCCACCATCCAGAGATAGCTGTTGGCTGTGAAAACGGCATGAGGTGTTAGAGCGGTGGCGTCAAACCGGACATCTGTTCAACAACCTTGGTACTTGAGTTTTGGCTAAGAAAGAATTCAGAACCAAGACTTGGCTACAAGAGAAAGTTTATTTAGAAAGTCACAGAGGTAGAAGTGACCCAGCTGAGCTGCATGGGCTCAAGGAGCAAGTTACAAAGGCCAATGTTCATGAATTTAAGTGAGACAAGACAATGTGGCTATGTGTTCATCTTCCAGCTGCACAGATGCAAGCACAGACATAGGGCTGAATTTAATCACACTTGGAGTTTTACAAGCAAGAACAATGCAGTGTGAGTGGGATCATATTGCCAAGCACTGTCACAGTTCTAAGCACTTGATGTATATTACCTCAAACTCATATAACCTTCAAAACAACCCTATGAAGTTAGTACTTCCAGTGGCAGTGCTCTCATTTTACAATATGGAAACAGGCACATTAATTGAGTAACTTGCCCAAGGGCACATAGCAAATGCTACAGCCAGGACCAAAACTCTGGCAGCTTGGCTCAAGAGAGATGCTATGCTGACCCTTGCATGTCGATGATTTTAATCACCAGCCTATTTGTGGCTGGGCATGAGTGGAAGCAGTAACATGATGGAAGGAGTGAAAAGAAATATGGATAAGATGGATTATAGGTCTCACTAGAACTGGAATCAGAGAGAAGGTAAAGTGAGATACCAAAACCAGATACTGGAAATGGGAAAAGAGCTACAGCCAACAATAATGGTAAGTGATAGTTGCTAATCAATGGGACTGAAGTAGAGTGGAAGGAAAGATCACTGGATGAGAATTTAAGGAATAGAAGGGCAGGGACCATCTCTCATGCGTATTGAAACTACATACCAAGGTCATTGACTATGTGACCCCAGGCAAGTTACTAATCATGCTAGGCGTGATTTCTTCCTTTTAAAACATACGCTACATATTTTTCATTATTCTCGTATGGATTTCTTTTTAAAATAACGCCTACCGCAAGCTGTGAAGCTCAGCATATTGTAATCATTTTCATGTTTTTAACCCACTGATAAAAACAGCTCTACCAAGAAAAGGGGGAATGTCAAGGATAATTACCAAAAATGTCCATAGGTACTATCTCCACTTCCTCATCTCCCAAGCATTCATTCCTCAATCCACCCAAATCTAACTCTGGTCCCACCACTCTATGGAGACTACTCATCATGGTCAACGATGATCCGCAAGTTGCCAAAACCAAATGTCATGTCATTTTAAATTTCACTTTTGATTTCTCAATTATTAGACACATTTGACCTTTTCCTCCTCCTTGAAACATTTTTTCTTGGATTCTTCCTACCTTAAAGATTTGTTCTTTGATTGACCTCATCACTATTCAATCTTCACATGTTAGAGTATCCCAGGATTAAGCCATAGGCCCTATCCTATTACCCAGCAATACTCTCATCAAGGTTCCTCCATTCCAATAGCATAGATGTTAGTTAAATTTATACAATGAATACTTTAGGCATTAAGGCTTAAAAAAGACTAGGCATTAAAAAATACTGGGTGATTCCTCATCTAGTCCCATGGACTGAAGTCAACCATCTATGCTGTCTACTGTCAGTATCTATCTCCAGCCCAAACTTCTCTCTGGAATCGAGATTCATACCAAATCTCCTTATCCCCACTTAAATGTTTAATAGGCATCTTAAACTAAGTCTTGTGGCCCCATCCCAACTCCCAAACCTGTTCCTCTCCCAGCCCTTCACAGGAAAAGAATTTAGTATTCACATAATTTATACAACCAAAATCTAGGTTTAATCTTTTATTTCTTAATTTTTCCCATGCCAACCTATCAAGAAAGTCTCAACTCTACACTCCCAAGCTATCTCAAATCCATCCACTTCTACTTCCTTGGCCAAAGAATCCACTGCTTAAGACAACTGTGCAAGCCTCCTAACTGGTCTCCCTGCTTTCACTCCTGCTCATTCTACTATCTATTCTCCATATAGCAGTCCAAGTAACTCTTTAAAATCATACAAGAAATTTTTTCCACCTGTTTAAATTCCCCAAAGGTTTTCTACTCTACCTTGAAAACCCCCAGATGATTAGAGAGCCTTACAGATTCTGGCCCCTAACCTAACCCTCCATCCAATCTCTAATCTCTCTGCCCACCCCTACCAGATCAGCAATACAGGCTTTTTGGTTCCCTAAATACACTCTTTTAAAGGTCTTAAAAACACACACACACACCCCCCAAAAAACCATTCTCTTTTTCCTAAATTTATGTTTTAAAGTTTTTTAATTTATTTTTTAATTTTCTTTTTTGTTTTTGTTCATCCTCACCTGTGGATATTTTTCCATTGATTTTTAGAGAGATTGGAAAGGAGGAGGAGGAGGAGGAGGAGGAGGAGGAGGAGGAGAAGGAGGGAGGGACAGAGAGAGACAGAGACAGAGAGAGAGAAACATGGATGACTATCTCCTGGGAATCGAGCCCAAAACCCAGGCATGTGTCCTGACGGAATCAAACCAGTGACCTCTTGGTGCATGGGACTACTCTCAACCCATTGAGCCACAATGGCTGGGCCACTGGTTGCTTCTAATTTGTGCCCTGACTGGGGATCAAACCCACAACCTTGGCATATAGGGATGATGCTCTTACCAACTAAGTTCCCCGCCAGGGCTTAAGGATCTTTACCTATAGAAAATACTCTCCCCATCTGAGTGCTTATTACTACTCAGATCTCCGTTTAAATGTCACCTTATTCAAAAAGGCTTTTTGTGACCAATTTAAAAGTAGCCACCCTGACATGCACTAACGCATTACCTCACCCTATTTCAATTCTCTACATAACCATTATCTGGTTTTAAAAATTTGATTTTTGACTGATTTATTCCACTGTAATGTATGCACCATGACAGCAGGCCGTGACATTTAATAAGTACTCAACAAATAGTAAATAAATGAATCAACAAGCAAACATGAGGGATCACTGACTTGATAGTTCACCAAAAGAATGCATCGAATTCATTCAAAAGATCTTTATAAAATGCTTACTTACTGTGTGCCAGGTATAGAATGAGCAGAAGTCTGGCAGAAACCATACCAGATTTCCCAGGTCCTCTCCATATTTTGTTTTACCAATATGCCAAGAAACCTTAGTTTGATCTCTGCAATTTAGATTTTAATATACTTACTACTTGATGTTTTAATAATCTAAGAAACATTTACCATAAGGCACTATCTCCATCACAACTGTATTAAAATACAATAAACCACAATAGGAAAAAGTCACTAATAAAAAATGGCTAGCAAACACCACATACAGGACAAGTACTAGAGCAAGAGCATAATCAACATTATGTGGACGAAAGGGGCCAAATGCTAACCTGACAAGCTCAGGGAAGGCCTGCATGACAGTCTTGCAAACTCTTAAGACCTAAAGTAACCACAAAGATGGTCTGAAATTAAAACTTTAAAAGCAGTTATGGTGGGTAGTCATGTCCTAGGCCAGTGGTTCTCAACCTTCTGGCCCTTTAAATACAGTTCCTCATGTTGTGACCCAACCATAAAATTATTTTCGTTGCTACTTCATAACTGTAATGTTGCTACTGTTATGAATCATAATGTAAATATCTAATATGCAGGATGGTCTTAGGCGACCCCTGTGAAAGGGTCGTTCGACCGCTAAAGGGGACGCGACCCACAGGTTGAGAACCACTGTCCTAGGCCAATATCTCCCCTGATAAGGTCAATCTTTACCTTAACTGAGCCTATTCTCTTTTTGGATCTATGATAGCATATCCTTGAAATGTCAGGGTAACTTGTAACTTCCCTTTTTCTGGACCCCTCAGGACACAACCAAATGCCCTGGGTGCGAGGACAGATCCACAAATTCCTTCATTATTATCATCATCTTAACTGTTGACTTAAATATCTTGTACCCACCTAAGTAAAAGAAGTATGTGTCTATCATTTTACTTTTTATCCAAATCCCAGAGATTTCCCCTGCTTTCTTCTGCCTCTCTAATTTATCACAAATAGATTTCGTGTAACCCACTTACATCTCCTCCTTTGATTGTAATGTATAAAAATAGGTGAAAAACCGCCATTCTCTAGAGCAGCGGTTCTCAACCTGTGGGTCGCGACCCCTTTGGGGGTCCAACGACCCTTTCACAGGGGTTGCCTAAGACCATCAGAAAACACATATATAATTACATATTGTTTTTGTGGTTAATCACTATGCTTTAATTATGTTCCATTTGTAACAATGAAAATACATCCTGCATATCAGATATTTACATTACGATTCATAACAGTAGCAAAATTACAGTTATGAAGTAGCAACGAAAATAATTTTATGGTTGGGTCACAACATGAGGAACTGTATTTAAAGGGTCAAGGCATTAGGAAGGTTGAGAACCACTGCTCTAGAGCATTATCCCAATCCGTTGAGATTCTGCTTTCTGGCAATTGTTGAGTTTGGCTCAAATAAACTCACAAAAAATCTTTACAGGTTTGAATGTTTTGTTAACAACTAGAGGCCCAGTGCACGAAATCTGTACAATGGTAGGGTCCCTAAAGACTGGTAGTCGGGTACTCCCTCCCTTCCCCTGGCTGCCTGCTGCTGCGGACCCCAGTCGGCCCCACCCCTGATTGAACTCCCAGACAACTTCTGGTCAAGGGGACAATTTGCATACTACACTTTTATTATATAGGACTAGAGGCCCAGTGCACGAAATTTGAGCACTCGGGGGGTGGGTGGGGGCATGGGGTCCCTCAGCTCAGCCTGCGCCCTCTCACAGTCTGGGAGCCCTCGGGAGACATCCGACTGCTGGGGAAGCAGGAGAGGCTCCTGCCACTACTGCTGCACTCACCAGCTGTGAGCCCAACTTCTGGCTGAGCAGGGCTCCTCCTGTGGGAGCACATTGACCACCAGGGGGCAGCTCCTGCGTTGAGCGTCTGCCCCGTGGTGGTCAGTGTGCATCAGAGTGACTGGTCGTTCTGTAGTTCGGTTGATTTGCATATTAGCCTTTTACTATATAGGACTATATAGAAGCATGGAATAGACTGTCCAATCTCAGAGGCAAGGCGGGGTGGGTGGGATGAGATCAACCTAAGAACTTGTATGCATATATGCCTAACGCATGAACACAGATAATAGGGTGGTGAAGTCCTGGGGTGGGAGCGGGCTAGAAGGGATCAATGGAAGAAAAGGAAAACATATGTAATACTTTCAACAATAACATTAAAAAAAACAAACACATTAGCCCTAACTGGTTTGGCTCAGTGGATAGAGTGTCCGCCTGCGGACTGAAGGGTCCTGGGTTTGATTCCAGTCAAGGGCACATCCCAGGTTGTGGGCTTGATCCCTAGTAGGGGGTGTGCAGGAGGCAGCTGATCAATGATTCTCATCATTGATGTTTCTATCTCTCTCCCTCTCTTCCCTCCTCTCTCAAATCAATAAAAATAAATTTTAAAAAATAAAATAATGGATCAGCTTATAGAGAAATCTTAAACTTTCAATGTAGCCCTAGCTGGTTTGGCATTGAGCACTGGCCCACCGACTGAAGGGTCCCAGTTCGATTCCGGTTAAAGGGCAGGTACCTCGGTTGCAGGCTCAATCGCCACCCCCCCCTCCCTCCAGGGGGCGTGTTGGAGGGAACCAATTGATGTGTCTCTCTCACATCAATGTTTCTCTGTCTCTCCCCCTCCCTTCCACTCTCTAAAAATCAGTGGAAAAAATATCCTCAGGTGAGGATTAATAACAAAAAACTTTCAATGTATATGCCCAGCTTTACGGCACTTATATAATAATATAATTACATTTCAGCTTGTGCATTTAAAGTCTCATGTCAGCTGGGTTGTTATTTTTTGTCTAGTTATTGAAAACACAGAGTGGCAGGGGTTAGCAGACTGAAGGATTAAATCTGTATACCACATATTCTTTCTTGTCATTTTCATTGATACAGTAAGATCTGCACTGCAGTAGAAGAATATCAACTTTTCTTTAATCTACCTGTTCCCTCCCTATTGGGTTTAAGTAATGGCAAACCAAAAAAATTAAGTGACTATGGATCTGAGCTTAAAAAATCTTTGTGCATTCCATTTCCCTCTAAATATCCATCACACCACCAACCTTCAGAATTTTTAAGAATTTTGTGTAAGTATCAGTCTACTATATATCTCAAAATGCTTTATTATATAGCTTAAATTTATCCTTTTCTTTTTTTACAGGAAATCATGTATTTAAAATAGAACTCCACACAATGAAGACTGCTCTTTCAGCAATGGGTTCTCCATCCCACCTCTTCATTTTGTTTCTATATTGTTTGAATATTTTATAAGAGGAGATGCATTACTTTTGTAATAAAAAGACTTTTGCAATGGTTCAAATGGCTAGTGTTTTGTCAGCACGACCAGCATGGCTCAGTGGTTGAGCATCAACCTGTGAACCAGGAAGTCATGGTTTCGATTCCTGGTCAGGGCATATGCCTGGGTTGTGGGCTCAATTCCCAGTGGGGCGCATACAGGGGGCAGAACCAAATCCTCTTGCCTTTCCTTTTACAGTCCTAAGCCAAGACTAGGTCAATTAGGTTTCCAGAAGACCCAAACCAGGTCCTAAAAGTATAAAAGTCCCTGTACTCGTCCAGTCCCTCCAGTCAAAGCTCACTCAACAATTATTTGTTCTACAAATGAATCACTCCCAAAATTATTTTTATCTCTCAATTCTTTCTTTCACTCATTTTTGTTCCTGCTCATCCCCCACAAGTTTATCTACTGGCAACTTCAAGTTACTTAATTTCCTCAATTCATTCTAATAAAAAATTAAACAAGGACAAACCTTTGAGTAGCCAAAATAGGTCTCAGAGACCAAAATCTGCTCATTTTACGTGGGTCTCCCTGCAAGTCTCATTATAATCCATTTTCATCCTTATTTTATACTAGAGGCCCAGTGCACAAGTGGGTCCTGCACAGCCCCAATAGACAGATGGGAGCCGCATGGCTATGGAGAGGGGCCGAAGGCAGTAGGCCCAGCCCCAAATGCGGTGTGTGTGTGTGTGTGTGGGGGGGGGGGGGGGGACGGACAGATTGGGGGCCAGTGGCCTGGGGGAGAAGCCATGAGGGGTTGGGCGACCGGCCCTGTCCCTGATTGGAGTGGGGGGGCCAGTTGGGGGTGGAGCTGGCTGGGGGGAGGGGCCGCAGGTTGGCCGGAGGCCCATGCCTCTATTGGGGTGAGGGGCGATCAGGGGTGGTGTCAGCCTGGGGAGGGAGAAGGGGGGGGGGAGTTGGTTGGTTGGCGGGCAGCCCCTCCCTCGATCAGGGTGGGAAAGGCTGATCAGGGGCAGGGTGGCCGAGAGGAGGAGCTGCAGGAGGTTGGTCGCGGGCGCCACCCCTGGATTGGGCGGTTCGCTGGCAGCAGTGGGTGACCGGTCGTTCCAGTCGTTACAGCATTCTAGCCACTGGCTTTTCATATATATACACATATATATGTATATGTAGAATACTATCTCTAATATCCTTGGTTACCTAGTTTTCTCAGGGGTGGTGGCCCTATAAGGCTAGAGAAATAATTTGGTCTGGCCCTGCCTAGGCAGTAGGGGTGAGTTAATTAAATGTTTGACCAAATATAGCGGGCTCATTTTTAAGTTGATAATTTTGTATTGCCTCTGAATGCTGTTATAAATATCTAAATGGCCCTTGGCAGAAAAAAGGTCTCCATCCCTGATCTATACTCATATGGTCTTCACTATTTTCTTTTCTTACTGTAATTCTACATTCAAATTCTGTTTTGAAAATATTAACTAAAAAACCACTAAAGATAAAATGTTCTATTTTTAAAACATTTAAGAAATTTAAAGTCATTAAATGAAAATCTACAATTAACTTTAATTAAAATGTCCCGCCGAAACCGGTTTGGCTCAGTGGATAGAGCGTCGGCCTGCGGACTGAAAGGTCCCAGGTTCGATTCCGGTCAAGGGCATGTACCTGGGTTGCGGGCACATCCCCAGTAGGAGGTGTGCGGGAGGCAGGTGATCGATGTTTCTCTCTCTCTATCTCTCTCCCTTCCTCTCTGTAAAAAATCAATAAAATATATTTAAAAAAAAAAAATGTCCCATATAGCAGGTTAAATGTTTTCATTTCTTGCCCCAGACTAAGTGTTAGTTTTTACATTTCTACAAGTAGGGAAAAAAAAAAAAGGTAGAGAAACTACTTTGTAACCATGAGCTTTCTGAAAATATAAACTTCTAGAAGTTTTATAATTCATATAACTAATGCATTGCCTTGGAAATAAACTGGAAAATAGCAAATAGTTAAAAATCTATACAAATACAATATTGGCTCAAAGATTATGTACAAAGTGACCAAAGAGCTATACAAATCTTATAAAATATAAATATTTCAGTAGAGCTGTAGAAAGTCATTGAATAACTTAAATAAACTCACAGATATTAAAAAACTCTTTTGTTTCAATAATTCTGGAATTAATTTTGAATATTATAAGCTGGTCAAATTCCTGCAGCACCAACATTTAGTACTACAAAGAACCAAAATCAAAGACATTTAATGAAAAGTTTTACCTGAAAACATTAAAAAGACAGATGCACTTTAACTTGCATCCTCTAACTTATTACTACACACTAAGCAGTAAAGGAATATTCAAGAATCTGGTTTCTATTAGTAATATCAATCCACAGGGTATTGTCAATTACCTCTGAGGACACTGAAGTTTCTCACCTATAACTGATATCTTCTACACCTTTAAAAGTTTAATCACAGCATACTTCTACACATACTTTGAAAAAAATCATTTTGTAAAACAATTCCAAAAAGGTTGGGAACTATGCCTTTTAAATAATGTTTCTTAAATGACTAAAGATGTAGAAAACTTTAGATTACATGAGACAGATAAACATACACTACTCAAACCTCACTCAAAGGTAGCCACCTATTAAAAATCAATTCCATTTAGTGACCACCAACTTAAATACTATTTAATCTTCACATCTCTGCAAAGCAGGTACATAACTAGTACAAAGTCACAATGAAACCCATATCTACTTAATGGCCCCTGGTCTCCAAGAACAGAATTAACTACTTTTTAAAATATGGATGGACAGAAAGTTGCTGGTTTAAATTTAGCATTATGACAACCTCAACGGGTGTAGTGAATGAAAATTCCAAAACATAAGCAGTAAATGTAAGATTATGGCATTATTAGATTCTTGGTGTAAAGTTGTTCTGCTTTCAACAGTGGCTCCTTTTGCAGTCACAGACACAAGCTCGCACGGTAATTTACCATGTGGACTTCTGAAGTGTTCAAAGGTTTAATTAACTGCAGAAGGGATTCCAAGTTTTTATTTTTTCTCTCCCACAAAGTGCTATTATTGGGGGTGAGGGAGGATGCAGGGTTCTGCAATTCCGAGGACCCGTTAATTTGGACGTGAGCTTGAGCCTGGGTTTGAAGGGCTCTAAAGCAAAAATCTTCACCACCAGAGGCCTCAGAGTGCACCTATGGGTGCGGATTCGGTGGCGGGAGAACTGCAGCCAAAGGGTTCAAGATATATAGGCACATAAAGAAGTTACCAATTCTGGGGGGACGAGGGCACAGAATTCACTTTCTCCACCCCCCACCCTCACCCTGAGGCAGATGGAACCTGACACCCCCTTTTTAAAAAGCTCATTATCTCCGGTGACCATCTCCCAAGAGCTGCCTAACCAGGTCCACGCAGTGGCAGTGGCGACGCCTACATCTGCCTCCCCCCCAAACCCCAGCACCCACACCGGGGGGGCCCGGCGACACCGCCACGGAAGCCGTGGCCCCACCTACCCACCCAATCTCCACTAAGGACTCCTAGGCCAAGGCCTCCTGCACCCCGCGCGCGCGTGCTCCACGCCATTGGCCACCAGGCCCTCGGCGCCCGGCCACTGCTTCCTCTTACTCCTGCCACAAAGCCCGAGGCCAACTCCGAGGGGTCGGGGCGGCCGCACGCCACCAGGGCCGGGACGCTGGGACCCCGGGCCCAGCCAGCGCCCGGAGCCCTCAGGCCTCATCCAGCGCCTGGGGCCCGGGGCCCGGGGCCCACGCACACCGAGCTTTCCCGGTGCACCGGGAGTTGTCCCCGCTCGGGCGCGCCGCCAAGCCCGGCTCGGAGCTGAGGCGGGGACCCCACGCCCTGCCGCGCCGCCCCCCGCCCAGGCCCGGCGCACCCCTCGTGCTCCCCGCGGCCCCAGCGCGCCCGTCCCGGCCCCGCGCTCCCCTCCGCTCGCACCGTCTCCTCGGGGTCGATGTCGATCTTAAAGGTCTGCTGCTGGAGAGTCTTCAGGGTGACCTGCATGGTGCCGCCGCGCAGCTCCGCTGCCGGGCCTGCTCCAGGTGCTGGCCGCTGGGCGGGGTCTGTGGCCTGGCGTGGCCCTGGGGTCGCCCGCGCTCCTCGTGCGCTCGGAAGGAAGACGGTGGGGGTGGGGATTTGTCACATTCGCCCAGCGGGGCGGCCTCTCCCCCCGCCGTGGCCTCGGGCCGCGCGGCTGCCTCCGCGACTGCGGCCTTTCCCGCGAGATCGGGCCGCCTAGCGTCCTCAGCACCAGCCCCTGAGTGTGCAGGAAGCTCGAGAAGCGCTTCGAGACAAGCAGAGAATCCGCTAGCTCACCACAGGCTGGTGGCCGCCATCATCGTGACTCGCCGAGTAGTGCCCCCTCCCCCACCCGAAAAACCTGGGGGATGGGGCCGGGCTGGCGCAGCGCGCAGGCGTAGGTTGCGGCGAGGCTGTGCGCAGGCGCAGCTAAGAACTCCGCCCTGGAATTGGGGCGGGGCTAATGCGGCTGCGGGACGCCCGCGGCGTACGCATGCGCAGTGCCTGTGTGTCGTGGGCTTTAGGGCTGCCTCGTAGCGTCTGCAACCTGGGCGTTCTCCCGCTCGCCGCCGCTCCGCCTACGTCCAGGCTCCGCCCGGCGGCTCGAATTGCGCAACCCGTTGGCGTAACCGGGAGCGCAACGTGGAGACCCGACTCGGTGGATTCCAAGCTCTGCAGCTGGGGAACTAGAGGGCGGTAGGTCGGGGCCGGGCTTAAGTGAAAGGATCGTGGTTACCACGGAAATGAGCCCGGCGCTTGCTGTGTGGCTGAGCCCTTGTGGGGGTGACTGGTGCTTTAATCTTGAGAGCACAGACCAGCGCCAGACAGCCTGTGTGGACCCTAAAGAAAAGGGCCGGTAACGGGAGGTCAAGCTCTTTCACTCCTTTGGGCAGAACTGTCCAGTGGTTCCTCATCTCACCCAGAGTAAAAAAGTTGTTAAAACTCGGCCCTGAGCACCTGCCTCTCACCACGTCTCTCTCCCGCTAGCTCTGGATGGTGGTGATGGTGGATGTTCAGCACCTGCTTCCGGCTGCCTTTGCACCCGCTGTTCCCGCCCCGAGTCCTCTCTCCCCAGACACCTGGGTGGCTCGCTCTCTCGCCTCCTTTGAATCTCTGCTCACGTGTCACCTTCTCGGTGAGATCTACCTTAGCTACCCGACCTAAAGCCGCAACTTGCCTAGCTCCATGAACCTGCTCAGTTTTTTTCCCCCTGTAGCATTTATCATCGTATGTTTTTCACCTCCCCCTTTTTTTTTTAATTGATTAAGGTATTATATATGTGTCCATATCCCCCCTTTGCCCCCCTCACCTCCCTTTTCTAAACCCCAGACTGAAACCGCAGGAAGACAAGGATCTTGTTTTGTTAAGGGATATAGAAACGCGCCTGGCACATAGACACACAAATGTTGGTGGAATGGGTGAATGGGCTTCCGGTTCCTCATCAGTGGGATAGGAGAACCTCTATTGTATCTCCTGTTATACTCACTACTCAGTTATTACTCTGAATACGTTCAGTCACCAAATGTGTGGGATTTCCCCCCCTACACTGAGCATTCTTCCATTATCTACAGACATCAACTAGATGCCCTACAGTTCAACTAAAGTCTGACACTTTCTACCTTTGAGATAGCATCCGATCCCACAAGCTAAGGGCTCAGTCCCACAAGACTGCCCCCACTTCAGATGCCAGTTGCAAATGCCAGCTTGTTACCAGTACTTCAGCTGACTGGCTATAAACTAGAGTTCCTACAACTTCCTTCTTGAGTTTGATCATTTGCTAGAACTTGGGGAAACACATTGACCAGTTTATCCTCCTATATAATAAAAGGCTAATATGCAAATTGTCCCCTTGGCCAGGAATTCGACTGGGAGGCCGACCAGGGGGCAGGGCCCACCAGCTGCCCTCACCCCCTCCCCCCAGTTGGTCCCACCCCCGATTGGCCCCTCCACCCCATAGGGAGCAGGCCAGCTGGACACCCCCCCCCCCCACCACCTGTGCATGAATTCATGCACTGGGCCTCTATAATCTAATATAATAAAGGATATGATACAAGATACAGCTGAACAGCCAGATGAAATACATAGGGCAAGGTTTGGAAGTGTCCTGAGTGCAAGAACTTCTGTCCTCATGGAGTGTATGGGAATGATGTTCTCATAGTTTGCTGGTGAGTTTACAATTTTTTACAACCTTTTCAAAAGTCATTTAGCCACACAGGTGGTTCTTAATATCTAGAATTTAAACTGTCATACATACCACTTAGATAACCCTAAAAGTATTTTTCTCTACTTAGCTATTATGATTTGAAAAGTTGGTTTTATGGTGCAGTCAACCAGCCAGTGGGGCAAAGGCCTGACATTCACAAGTTCTATGTTTAAACAGTATCCTTTACACAACCCAACATTCCTTTTTCTCATTTGACCTGATTTTCTCATTAGTTTTGCAAGAGTAGAAAAATAGTTAGCAATATAAATTGTGAAATATATCTTTTGCTAAAGTTCAATGTGTTCAAATAGTTTTGTGATTATTTTTCTTGTTCTGTTTTTTCCCCAATTCATTCTTTTTCTCATTCAACAGGTTTTTCATTTCTAGCTAAAGCTGATTTTAATGCATTTATTTCAAGCATACCAGGCTTGCCTTTTGAACTAAAAATCATAGCTGACTTTTTGTTGATAGCATGTTTATTTGTTAATTGGTGTATTATAATTTATTCTCCATATTTATTGGGAAGCGATTATATTCCAGTTCCTACGTGTGTCAATGAATCTCTGAATCTTTGCCCTGAAGAGGTTACTAGGATGCAGAGAAATTGCAACCGTTGTGCAGTGCTGGTAGGAATGTAAACGGTGCAGCCATCATGACTGTTCTTCAAAAAATATTAAGCATGAAAATACCATTTGATCCAGGAATTCCACTATGGTTTTATATCCAAAAGGATTCAAAGCAGATTCAAACAGATATTTGCACACCCATGTTCACATTAGCATAACTCACCTTAGTCAAAAGGTAGAAACAACCCAAATATCTATTGAATGGAAAGTGAGGGCTCCTTTTTCATGGACCCATGCTTATTATTTGTGGTTTTGCAATACATGCTTGCCTCTATTTTGCAGAGCTTTTATATATTAACTAAGAAGAGCCCCAGGACCCAAAGTGTTTAAAATAGAAAGTTTGAAGATAGCCAAATGTGTGCTAGTTGGTTCACAGACTGGACCACAAAGTTTGGATCCCAGTTTAGACTTCAAAAGGAATCGGTAACATCTTTTCACATTGTAGATTTCAACATAGTCTTACCTATTTCGCGTTTCAGCCCCACAATTGCAGTCCTTGTCAGAGCCTAAAGGAATGTGATATCATTTGAGAAATAGTACATCCTTCTTTTCATTTATTGTAATTCCCTTGGTCCCATAACACTTTTTCTGGTCCTTACATTTTTACATGCTTTGATTCTTCCAGGATATTAACATTACTGCTACTATTTATGGTTCTATGTCACTACCATAGAGTTGTCATTTACCTCCATCTTTTTGAATGTTCATCCTATACCCTCGCTTAAAGTGCTGTATGCCATCGTGCTAACTTCTTTAAGTATCTCCTCACCTCTTTTCTTTTCATTGGAATTGCCCATAGTCATGTTTCTGAGCACTTTCTGGTACTGTCTCCTTTTGGAAACTTCTGGAATTATGCCTATATTTTCTTAAAATATTTTGAAATCTAGCTTCCTAAAGTCCTCTGTATACATTTTATCCATCTCAACCTTGCCCTCCCTTGAAAGATGCTCATCCCTTTCACTCCAACAAATTACTTTTTCCCATTGGTTGGAATCAGAGTACAGTTATTTTTATACCTTCCTCTACCTTATAGGACATGAAATGGTTAGGAAGGCAAGTAAAAGAATCTGCTTTTATCTGAATGAAGTACCCAGAATGGTATCTCCATTGTGTGTGTTCTGCCAATTGTGTGGCTTTCCTCCGAGTGGCTCAGCTCTGCTTCCCTAACAACATTACTTCTCCTCTCTCCTTTCATCTTCATCCAAGTGTTCAGGAATTCCTCTGACTCTGTTGTTATCACAGCCTACAGTGCTGCTCCATCTCCTCCCAACAGGTCTTTTGCGCACAGCACACCCTTCTATCAGTATGTTCCCATGGATCCATTCCATCACGCCAACCCGCAGTGGTATCTCTGAGGTCTTGTTTGTCACCCTGTGCTGTAATCCCAAGGTTACTCTGTTGCTCATGTTCTGAGCATGATATCTGGATATCTGCTGTGTATGTTTGTTTCCTGATGTCCTTTCCAATTGTTTTCTCATTAAATTACCCAGTATCTCCCTCCTGTTGAAATTCTTCCCAGCCTTCTTGAATGTCATCCATGGAAACCCATTTCAATTTTGTCTAGGTGTTTTTTTCTCCTTCCCATCTGTTTTCCATTTACAGCCCTTTTGGCCAGAGGAGTTGGTCTCTGACTAAACATTCTTTTCAGTCTTTGAAAAATGCTCTTCATTCTTAGTCAGATATCTGTCATTCCTACATTTGAAGCTATGGCCCTGAAATAAAAAAATTACACCAACGTGAAAAAAAAAAATTACACCAATGTGTATCTAATAGTTCATATTTCATTTCATATTTTATTCTCAACATTTGTGCGTTTTAAATAAATAAGTCCTTTATTTCTTTAGTTTTCGAAGTCTTTTATACCCCAGATTTCACAGTATCTCAAGATACTTCCATACTCTGTTTTCTATTTTGATCAGTTTTCACTTCCCTGTAACTTGGCAGTTGATAGCTTTGACCTTCCACAGAAGTCTCTGCCATAGGCTAGATTCATACTCCATGAAAATAACACCCCTTCTTGCATGCATTGATTGTGTCAATTCTCAGACATTACCATATCCCTCACAAGGGGAGTCCGCATGTCCCAGCATGTAACTTTTCCTCCATAGCTTTCCCATTTCATGTGCCTTCCTCCTCTGTGGGAAAAGAAAAGTATGGGTGTAGTATAATAGAAAGGAGGCTTGCTCTGCTACTTCTTACTAGGTAGGTAGAGAGAACAATAACTAAGTGAACTTGCCACACCTCAGCTTCTTTATCCTTTATGTGGGGATGTCATACTGACTTTACAGGGTTATGATGATGATGTAATAAGATACTATATATGAAACCACTTTGTATGCTGAAAGTAACACAAACTTAGACTTTATTATTATGTTTTCAATCCTGACCCAAGGATGTGTTTTTACTGATATTTTAGAGAGAGAGAGAGAGAGAGAGAGACATCAATGTGAGAGAAACATCGATCAGTTGTCTCCCGTATACGCCCGGACCTAGGTATGTGCCGTGACCAGGAACTGAACCCGCAACCTTTTGGTGTACGGATGATGCTCCAACCAACTGAGCCACCCAGCCAGGGCCAAACTTAGATTTTTAAAGTAATCATTGGATTATTTTTCTTTCAACCAGCAGAGCACATGCAGCTTCATGAGAAGTTGCTTCTACTCCATATTAACTCATTTACTGAGTGCCTTCTAGAAGCCAGATCCTCTTTAAGGAGAAACACAGGCATGTGCAGGAAACTTGGTGGTGGACTTCTCAGCGGGGAGGAAAGTAAATTTGGGAGCATGTCCTTCCCCAGAGGATTAAAGTGGACATTGTGGTAGCCTGTGCACTACCCACACACATCTATGCTTTACGTGTTCTTTGGATTTTAATACGCCAGGCACAAGTGTCTCTGGGCGTCCCAGAGGTCATCCCAGCTATGTGCAAGAATCTGCTTATTTTTTAAAACTGTGGGCAGTTCTGACTTGTATCTCCTACAGGATCCACCATAAGCTAACTTCATCTGGGAACATGCCACGGTACACCCTTCTCTACCCTAACCAGGATGGCATGGCATGGTTCTCTCTTTAGTTTATAGGGCAGTAATAACAACTAACCATTTGTAATAGCAACTATAAATGTCATTGGGTATTGAAACCCTATTATGTGGCACATACTCCACTAAGCTCCTTCTATACATCAGTGTTTTTCAGTCATTTAAAAAAATTACTGCTCCCCTGAGGAACCTTTTTAGACATTTTTTCCTTAATATTCCCTCCATGAAATTTTAATACCACACACATACTGTGTATTTGTTTAGGTACTATATGTATGTAGGTACTACCTGTGCTTTATATGTAAAAAGAGTGATATTTTTTCACGCTCTCTCCCAAGAACCAATTTTCACACCTTTGGGGGCAATATTACCCCATTGAGAATTCATTACATATGATATATAAATATATTACTATAGATATTAATCATATATAAGTATATTAAATATATAATATATAAACAATATATTAATTATATATTTTTTCTTTCATTCCCTCCTCAATCATTCCCCAAGTAACCTCTAAACTGTTTGCTCATTTCCTGAATGTATTACACAACTGTTGACACCAGCAAAAGAAGCCTTGATCCAGAGGTAACAGCAAACACTCCATTTGAGGAAAGGCTGCATTTTGCACATAGAGCCCAGCCCCCAGCTCAAACCTAGACAGACCCCAGCTTGATGAAGTCCTGTGGCCTCTCTCGATGCACACTAATTCCTTTGTGACCTCTTCCCCCAGGACGTTGGTGCTGAACATTCCTTGTGAGAAATCTGAGGCGCATACTATTGAGGAGCCACAATTTTCCTTCTGCCTGCTGCCAAGTTTCTTGAGAGCCCAACTATTGGGGTAAGATTTTGTAGAATTTTATATATATACCTACACACACACACATACACACACACACTGCAATCTCTGAGGTCACAAATACTGTCTTTATTTTCTGATGTGTCAAAGGGCTAGAAAATGTGGAAATGTGGGAAGGTCATGGCAGGACTGGAAAGAGGAGAGAGAGGAGAGAAGGGAAGACTGGGGGGATGGGGTGGGAGGAAAGAGAAAGAAAAAGGGGAGGAGATGAAGTGTAACAGAAAGAGCAAGGGCCTTGGAATCAGACAACTGGCTTGGTCACTTTGTGACCTTGGGAAAGTTACTAAAACACTCTGGGTCAATAATGCTTGTTTTTCAAGTTCTATGTTTGTATAATGTCTGAGAGACGTTAGAGAAGCACATGAGAGAAGCTGAATTGTGTAAGCATTATTATCACACATATTGGCAATAAGAGGAATTCTAAGCAAATAAATTTGCCATTAAAGTTTTCTTAACTTAGAAAAGGCTTGTGCATACCAATACATAGAGGCACAGCCACAAGGCATTCTGGGACCTCAAGAACAAAGGCTGGTGACAGGATCCTTTTGGAATTTCTAAGGGGCCCAGTAAATAGCACCCCTTTTCTCCATTTGAACTAACTGAGTAATAAGACAAAGGAGTCAGCAGATGGAAGCCAATATATGGCCCTTATATTAATAATGCTACTTCATAGAGTGTAGCTTCTATCTTGGAGCAAGTGGAGTTCTTAACATGAACTCCAAAATTTGACCAACTTACTTAGTAACCTCAGGCAACACCAGAACAGGGCAGTCTTCCCATGTGGGGAAAGATGCTCCCTGTGGGTAGCTCCTAGGAAAAGGAACAGAGGCAGGAGTTAGGCCAGTGTTTCTCAACCTTCTGGCCCTTTAAATACAGTTCCTTATGTTGTGATCCCCAACCATAAAATTATTTTCGTTGCTACTTCATGACTAATTTTGCTACTGTTATGAATCGTAATGTAAATATCTGATATGCGGGATGGTCTTAGGCGACCCCTGTGAAAGGGTCGTTCGACCGCCAAAGGGGTCGCGACCCACAGGTTGAGAACTGCTGAATTAGGCCATGCATGACTTCTTTCTCCTAAACTCACCAACCAGATAAGTCAGTTCACCTGCCTGGGGGAGGAATGTGAAAGGGAGCAGAAAAAGCCAGGTATGTTATGCTAATGGGTGTCCTTCCACCTGGATAAGATAAATCAAGAGAGGGTTGGGTATGAGCTTCCAACCTCCAACTGTTCCAAAGTCAATAATGGGAGGTGGCCAAAATCAGGAGAGTTTAATGAGACCACAGAACTGGGGATGGAGTGGAAAGGAGGGAAACTGTAGCCCAGCCGCCGTGGCTCAGTGGTTGAGTATCGACCTATGAACCAGGAGGTCAGGGTTCGGCTGACATGCCTGTATTACAGGCTCGATTGCCAGGATAGGGCCTGCAAGAGGCAGCCAATCAATAATTCTCGTCATTGATATTTCTATCTCTCCCTCTCCCTTCCACTCTGAAATCAATAAAAGTATATTTTAAAAAAGAAGAAAGAAAGGATACTGTAGTGTGCTGCAAGATGTTTAACAATTAGCTCTCTGGAAAAAAATGATATCGATTTATACATTTTACTGATGATAAAGGGTGTGTAGCACACAATATATAAATGATAATAAAATATACGATACTTTTTCTTTTAAATTTCATATAGCCAACTGATTCTGACAGTGCTTTCACTGAGTTTTGCTGAATTCATATCTATAGCCAGCGTATGGGTTGCAATTCAACCATGATTGAAAAGTGGAGTAATTTCCACCATCCAGATAACAATAGATGAAAATAACTCACGGGCATAGACAATAGTAAAATGTAGCAAGATTATTAAGAAGTGATGAGTTTGTGTACTTAAGATCTTTTAATATAAATCAATTGTAAGTTTATGTCATTTAACTTTGAATAATGGCTGTGTTTAACAGTCCAACTTGTAAAAAGCCTGAAAATATATCAGTTGGCACACCGCTGAGGGATATTCCACAGTCCTAGTTATGTTTTTCACAGGAGTGGCAAATAACAGTTCAATCCCCACCTACAGAGATATTTTGGTGACACTTGTGAAGTGAGGGGTGGGCAGGCTGCAAGGATCTCCAGGCAGGAAGAACAGCATCCACCAGGGGTCAGTGTGGTCCCAGATGTAGGGAGCCAGGCTTGTGGTTACTAGATGATTATAGATAAGGGCCACATCTGGAGGCAGAAGGCTGAGACTCAGGGCTTCTTTCTGGGTGTTGACCAATCCGGAAACCAGAATAGAAGTCCTGAGGACTCTTGGAGAAGTGATTAGGGGAGAAGCCTCCTGCTCCCCATACCCATCTGGCTATGGAAAGGGCGGCAAGATCCATTCTGGACACCTCTTCTGGTGGGGCGAGAACTCATTCTAGACAAAGGATGAACTTGGGCTCAGGAGCAAGGGTGGGACAGAAGTTTACTGGAAATGGGACTCAGGCCTGTAGTTGAAAGGGCCTAGAAAGGGAGACCAACACTAGAAGCAAAGCAGGATTTTTTACTCAGTTAAATAATTTGGAGCTTGGAGGACATAAGCAGAATTACAAAAATCCAATTTCCAAACTTTGCTCTTTCCTGCACGTAGGAATTATGGATGAGTTTTTAAACAGGAGCAGATTATATAGCACAACACACCCATCATCAACAGAGGTTCTGGTATTTTAAGTACTTTAATTTATCCTAATTTCATTTTTTATTTTTTTAAAAATATATTTTATTGATTTTTTTACAGAGAGGAAGGGAGAATGATAGAGAGTTAGAAACATCGATGAGAGAGAAACATCGATCAGCTGCCTCCTGCACACCCCCAACTGGGGATGTGACCGCAACCAATGTACATGCCCTTGACCACCGGAATCGAACTGGGGACCCTTCAGTCCCCAGGCTGACGCTCTATCCACTGAGCCAAACCGGTTAGGGCTCCTAATTTCATTTTATATGCTTACAGTCATTTTCTGGCAGGCCCACTTAAGGCTAAAATTCCTCTTAAAGAGTTTAATAATATAATGTCTTGGTGACTTACTTTCCCCCTAAGGTAAATCCATCTGCCTTAACAAAGTAAAAGCATAGATGCTGGAAAAATTGCATTTTCTTACTAATTTAATTAAAATTGTCCCTAGCCCTAGCTGGTTTGGCTCAGTGGATAGAGCGTCAGCCTGCTGACGGAAGGGTCCCGGGTTCGATTCCAGTCAAGGGCACATGCCAGGGTTTCGGGCTCGATCTCCAGTGGGGGGATGTGCAGGAGGCAGCCAATCAATGATTCTTTCTCATCATTGATGTTTCCATCTCTCTCTCCTCCCTTCCTCTCTGAAATCAATAAAAATATTTAAAAATAAAATAAAATTGTCCCTAAAGTTGTATAAACTATCCAAATCATTTATATAAAGTAGACTTTTGTTTGTTTCTCTACACTTACCTGCTAGGAGATTCAGTTTGTTTCGTTGTTTTGTTTATGAAGATCTAGCTTTGTACTGAAACTGGAAAGCCCGAGATTTGCAGAGATTTGTGCTTCTCTCTCTTTGCCTGCTTCAGGCATGAATTACTCCCTTGCCAGCTGGATAAAAGTCACTTTATAACTGATGTATGGGCCTTAGGTTAATAGAAGATCAACAAATTTAGTTTGAGACAATGTGTGACTTCATTTTACATTGTTATTTTTAACAGTTTATGAACTGCTGTTCAGTGGTATGTTAGAAATAATGGGAGAAGAGTAAATTTGGGTTGATTGATGTCTAGCACAAATTAATTCAAGTTGTTAAATTATTTATTACAGAAAGTATATTATGTCTGTTAACCTAAGAAACATTCAAACCTGTAAAGAATTTTTGTGAGTTTATTTGAGCCAAACTGTCAACAATTGCCAAGAAGCAGATTCTCAAAGTATTGAGACAGTGCTCTGGAGAATGGCATTTTTTCACCTTGTTTTATACATTACAAGCAAAAGAGGAGGCATACGTGGGTTGCATGAACTCCATTGGTCATAGATTAGGGAGGTGTGAGAAATCAAAGTGGGGAAACCTCTAGAACTGGACAAAAAGTAAAATGGTAGACACATACTTCTTTTTCTTAGGTGGGTGTAGGATAGTTGACAGTCAACAGTTAACAGATATAAATAAATAAATAAATAAATAAATAAATACAATTCACAGATAACAATAACAATGAGGTTCTCTGCCCTGTGTTCTCTGCCCTGGCGCCATTTGTTGTGCCCTGAGGGGTCCAGAAAAAGGGAAGTTACAAGTTACCTTGACCTTCCACAGGTATGTTATCTTAGATGCGAAAAGACAATAGGCTCAGTAAAGATCAAAGTTAGTCAGGTTAGCATGTTGTCCCTTTTGGTCCACGTATTTATGTTAAAAAAAAAAACCCTATGTTTCATACAGAAGAATAAGAAAAAAGATATCTAAAATAAACTAATGAATAGGATCACCATATACATACTGTTTTATAACTTTAAAAGATTTTTACAGTCCATAATTTTAAACATGCAGAAGTAGAGTAAAATATAATGAATCCTCAGACTTTGTTAATCTTTTTTCATCTATAGTCTTACAATTCTGACAGCATTGTGTTTCATCTCTCAATATAGAAAAAATAATACCACATTTAAAAATAATTTTAAAAATTTCTGGTATCATTCATTGTTTAAATTTCCTCAGATTTCTTTTGGGTGTGGGTGTGTGTGGCTCAGACAGTACAATACACTGCAATTAGTTAATATGTCTCTTAACTTTCAAGCTATAGGTTTTTCTGCCATTTTTTTATTTTTTTACAATTTTTTAAAGATAACTTTGTTTTACTTAATATATCACAAACATTGCTTCATCATTTTTCAAGGCTTCATAATATTCCATTGAGTGGATGTTCCTCAGTTCATTTGCACAATTCTCTATTGTTGATTCTCTATAATTGTTTCCAGTATTTTCCTGATATTCAACCTATTGCAATAAGTATCCACATACATATATCTCTGGAGACTTGCTTGTTATTTATTTAAGAAAAATTGATAGTTGCAGAGTTGCTGGTTGAAAGACTCCTCTCTCTCTTTCCCCCAATGCTTTTCCAATGGTATTTCTAAAGTAAAGGTAGGAACTTGCTTTTGAATGTGACTTAAATTTAAGTTCCCCCAAAACTGAGGATTCCTGTAAAAATATTGAAATCATTTCTTACTATACCAGGAAGGTTCAGGATTTAGTAAACAGTTTATCTCATTACAGAGGATTAGAGAGAGGTGTATGGCAAGATGTGGCAGCTGTTTACAGTTAAGGAGCAGGTTTAACTGGAAGGTGTTATGTGTCCTCAGCGAGAGGCTATGGGGGATGGGGAGTCCTTCAGCCCGGCCTGTGCCCTCTCGGGCCTAAGCTGGCAGTCGGACATCCCCTGAGGGGTCCTTAGTGCTGCTGAGGAGGTGGGAGAGGCTCCTGCCACCACCTCTGCGCTCACCAGCTGTGAGCTCTGCTTCTGGCTGAGCAGCGCTCCCCTGTGGGAGCGCATTGACCACCAGGGGGCAGCTCCTGCATTGACGCATCATAGCATCTGGTCGTTTCGCAGTTCAGTATATTTGTGTATTAGGGTTTTATTATATAGGATGATTCACCCCTGGCTGGATGAGTCACTTTAGTTTGAACTGAAAATGCCACCTTCTTTTATATGATTGATGAAAAACCCTCAACATGTAGATAGAATGCCTTGGAAAATGTGTTCATTCCTTCTTTGATGGCTGTGCTCAGACTATAAAGTTACAAGAAAGTCTAATCTCCATGAGAGAATGTGAGTAATTGTTACCACCACAGGGTAGGATTCCATGACTTCCTTTGAAAGCTCTCAAGAATTCAATGTGGGAATGAATGAATGGGAAGGGGAAGAGAGTAAAGACAAAACAAGATCAGCCATGAATTGATAATTATTGAAGCTAGGTGGTGGGTACATGGTAATTGATTTTATTATTCTCTCTAATTTTGGATATGTGTGAAAATTCATGTCTGTAATAAAAATTTAGAATGTCTTTTAAAGCAATATGATTAATTCATGGCCATGTGGCCCCTAGGTAGTTCTTTGGGGCTCCAACTCCAGCCCTTGATGCAAGCATGAATGAATAAAGATTTCACAATAAATTATTGTAATGGGGTGTTTTTAAAGTAATAACAATTCCTTGGAGAGATTTCAAACGATATTCCACCCAAGTGTGTGCCACCATTCACTTTTATTTTGTGCAGTAAATGAATCATATGGGAATATTCTACAAAGGAAATTATGTTAGCCCCTTGTCAATGACGCTGGAGGATTCTGCCTTATACCCTTCATCAAGGAGACCACTCTTTTAAGACATTGCAGTCTTAAAAAAAATTATCAATTAAGAAATTCTACCCTGACCGGTTTGGCTCAGTGGATGGAGCATCGGCCTGTGGACTCAAGGGTCCCGGGTTCGATTCCGGTCAAGGGCATGTACCTGGGTTTTGGGCACATCCCCAGTGCGGGGTGTGCAGGAGGCAGCTGATCGATGTTTCTCTCTCTTCGATGTTTATGACTCTCTGTCCCTCTCCCTTTTTCTCTGTAGTAAAATCAATAAAATATATTTTTTAAAAAAGAGAGAGAGAAATTCTACCTTCTATATAATCTAGTTTATAAAAGGGACTGAAAGCACCTATGTTGTATTCAATTGGGATTCACGAGATAACACTGATTTTTTTCTTTTATTATATATTTATTTATTTATTTTTAATCCTCACCTAAGGATATTTTTCCATTGATTTTTAGAGAGAGTGGGAGAGTGAGGGAAAGGCAGAGAGAAATATCGATGTGAGAGAAACGCATCGATTGGTCGCCTCCCGCAGGAGCCCTGACCAGGACCAGGGCCTGAACCGGGGAGGAGCCTGAAACCAAGGTACATGCCATTGACTGGAATCGAACCCGGGACCCTTTGGTCCCAAGGCTGACGCTCTATCCACTGAGCCAAAATGCTTAGGGCTAGGGTTAGGTTGAGGAATTTAAGCCCTCTAAGTCTCAGTTTACTTCTCTGTAAGATATAAATGATAATGCTTACGACATAGAATCTTTGTGTGGATTCAATATAGGTTAACATTTACTGAACACTGCTCCCAATGCTAGGCACTATCCTTACCACTTCTCATGTTTTATCTCATTTAATCCTTAAATTAACTTTTTCACAAATACAAAGCGATTAGAAAAGTACCTGGTACATAGCAAGCACTGCATAATTGTTAGTATTCTATTATTATTGCCTTTTTGAGTTGTAAAGATTAAATGAGATGATGTAAGTACTTCGCACAACATCTAATACATAGCATATGCTTAACAACTATTAACTATTTGCATATAAAAGTATTTGTCTAATGAGTAAACATTACAGAAGGTCCTTGGGTTACGTTGGAGATCAGTTCCTTTTTGCCGTAAGTTGGAATCCACCTACATAAGTACCTATGGCACTCACGTGGAGCACATACACAGCAGTAATGAAGTGAAACAGTAAAAAAAAAATTAAAAGAAAGATAACAATTCCTGACCTTTACTTGTGGTAAATAATAAAAAACATAAAACACATATGTACTACATTGAAATGCACAACTTTTTTTTTATAAATAAATGGGAGATGGCGACGTAACCACAAAACGACCTACGTTGAGTCCGAGGTAACCCGAGGACTGTCTGTATTCATATGAGTCATTACGGGAAGTAGGATCTAATCTAAAAAGGTAACTGACAAGGAATGTCTCAATGGAAAAGGCCATTATAGAAAAAATTTTTTAGATCACATTTCAACATTCTTTTTCTTATTTGTCATAAGTTGAGGAAGCCAGAGATCTCTTTAAACTAATTGAGAGGGCCCAGAAGGTAATTAACTAGTCTCTAATTAAGCTGGTAATAGCTGCCCTCTTTTGGAGAGATCAAAAGCCAGAGAAACACTGCCTTCGAGGACCTTTGAAGATAGGCAGCTCTCAGTGATGACAGCCTTGAAGTTTTTGACCCTACAAAGTAGCACAGAGAGAGTTGGCTCTGTCTTTCAGGGTCCAAGAGAAAGAAAGGAAAGATCTAGGTCAGTGGTTAGCAAACTGCGGCTCGGCAAACCGTGACTCACGAGCCACATGCGGCTCTTTGGCCCCTTGAGTGTGGCTCTTCCACAAAATACTGGCTCTTCCACAAAATACCGACTTCTGCGCATGGGCCATGAAGTTTTAATCGCACTGTACGTGCATGCCCACATGTGGTATTTTGTGGAAGAGCCCCACTCAAGGGGCCAAAGAGCCGCGTGTGGCTCGCAAGCCGCGGTTTGCCGACCACGGGTCTTGGTGGATGGATAACAGTTAAGGGTTTGTGAGGAAAGTGTTCACTTGTATTTGGTCATTTGTATTTGTTGTATTTTTTTATTTTTGTATTTATTTATTTATTTATTTTTTATTGATTTTTTACAGAGAGGAAGGGAGAGAGATAGAGAGTTAGAAACATCGATGAGAGAGAAACATCGATCAGCTGCCTCCTACACATCTCCCACTGGGGATGTGCCCGCAACCCAGGTACATGCCCTTGACCGGAATCGAACCTGGGACCTTTCAGTCCGCAGGCCGATGCTCTATCCACTGAGCCAAACCGGCTTCGGCTGTATTTTTTTATTTTGAGAGTACTTTATTAAAGCTGGGGGCAGTGAAACAAAGGAAGGGCTTAGGGTAGAAGGAGCAACAGGAGAGACCCTAGGTCAGGAGTGGGAAACCTTTTTTCTGTCAAAGCCATTTGGATATTTATAACATCATTCGCAGGCCATACAAAATTAACAACTTAAAAATTAGCCTGCTCTATGTGGTCAAACATTTAATTAACTCACCCCTAATGCCTTGGCAGGGCCAGACCAAATGATTTCAAGGGCCTAATACGGCCCACGGGCTGGATGTTCCCCACCCCTGGCCTAGGTGGTGCTTTGCTTTGAGCTCTAGAAACGTTATACCAAAGAAGTGAGCCAAGGCGGCGCTGCTTTCAGCTTCCTAAAAAGTCAGAGAAAAGAGGGCCTTGGAGACAGTTACAGGGCTTAGCCCTGGACAAGCTGCTACCGCCTGCTGCTCACCTGGTTGTAAGTCTTGTGGGGACCCTTAGAAAAGGTAACCATACATGCCTGGGAAAGAAAGGTGTGGGTGTGCTCCAGAGAGAGCCCAGTTTTAGAATCTTACTCTGAATCATGTCTTCTAAAATAAAAAGTCAGTACTAATTGTTTGGCCATTTTATATAAAG
This sequence comes from Myotis myotis, assembly GCF_014108235.1. Taxonomy (NCBI): domain Eukaryota; kingdom Metazoa; phylum Chordata; class Mammalia; order Chiroptera; family Vespertilionidae; genus Myotis; species Myotis myotis. Next base: position 19,289,879 of record NW_023416316.1, read on the forward strand.
GATTCCTGTCTATTGGAAAAGGACTGTTGCATGGGCAGGTGTACTCTACCTTGTCTGCTATGAATGGGAAACCAAGCAGTTGAAGCCTTTCCTATTCACATTATTTTGCTTAGCTAAACTGACCACTCCTTGTGTGTGTGCCCAAAATGCAATTGGCTTTTCTTATCATGGTACCTGCTACACTTGGGAAGCACTTGTCTTTCTCTTGGTCTACACCAGTACTGTCCAATAGTATGAGCCATGTAGAGGAAGCAGCTGGCGGCCCCCAGCTGGCCCTGGCCCTGCTGCCAGCCTCGGGCCAGATCGCACTGCTTGAGATGGATGCCAGGCTGCATGAGGACCACCTGGAGCGGGTGCTGGAGGTCGCTGCCCGGGCTGCCTGAGATGTGCACACCCTGTTGGACTGAGTGGTCCGGCAGCATGTACGCAAGGCCTCTATCTTGTTGGGGGACTGAGCGTCCTGCCACCTGTGCCCAGAATACGTTAAGTTTTTTTTAAATAGACACTTTCAAAAAGTGAAAAAGAACAGGTGGACTATCACTTTTTTTTTTTTAATCCTCACCAGAGAATATTTTTCTATTGAGTTTTAGGGAGAGTGGAAGAGAGAAAGACGGAGAGAAACATTGATGTGAGAGAAACACATCAATTGGTTGCCTCCTGTACGAGCTCTAACCAGGACCCCGGCCAGGGAGGATCTTGCAACCCAGGTACATGCCCTTGACCAGAATTCAACCCGGGACCCTTTGGTCTGCAGGCCAATGCTCTATCCACTGAGCCAAGCCGGCTAGGGCTGGAATATCACTTCGATATATAATTCAATTCATATATAAATATTAATGAGATGTTTTATAGTTTTTCTTGGGGGAGTACTAATTTCTTGAAATCCAGTGTGCAGTTTACTCTTGTAACACATCACAACTTGGATTAGCCACATTTTGAGTGTTCAGTAGCCATACATGGCTAGGGGCTCTGTATTGAACAGTGTGGAGCTAGAGGATGAGCATCTCAAAGGCATCTAATCTATCTTTGTACCCACTATACTTTGTGCAGTGCCTGAAACATAACTGCCATTCTGTTAAGTAAATGTGATACGCAAATTTGTAAGATCACGTCTAATGATCCTTGCCTTTGTATAATCTCTTCCCCTTTGAGGGTGGGTGGATCATGTGAATATGAAGAGAGATCAGTCTATTGATTATGATACATTATGGCCAAAGGGAGAGTATCGTGGATGGGCCTGCTCTAATCAGATGAGTCCTGTAAGAGCAGACTTTTCTCCGACAAGTAGCAAAGGAAGAAATCAGAGAGAATCATTCCTGCTGGTCTGGAAGAAAGCCCAAGGATGTGCAGCTCAGGGTGAAGAATAAAATTGTGCTCTCTTTGCACCTTAGGAGTCCAGCTTGCTCAATGAGGTCATTTAATTAGTGTCACTGACATAATTTCAGTCTACAACTAGATCTCAACCTTAAAGCCATGGCAATATAGCATTCTCCTTCATTCTCTCTCCACTGCTTACTACCAAAGAGAGCAGCCGTGGTGTGATGTGGCTGCCCTCTTTGGTAGTAAGCAGTGGAGAGAGAATGCAGGAATATGGTGGCAGTGCTGAGCACCTGACTGATGGTCCAGACTGTAAGCAGTTTTCCTCCTGATCACTTGTCATTCAGGTTCCTGGTCTATGGAGGCTGGAGAGCATAACTCTCCTATTCCTGCAGAGTTATCTTCAGCCTTTCTACCTTCCTGATTCTTGAACTTACCAGTGTTCCTTCCCTCTCAGATGATCTTGCCTCAGGCTTGGCAGAAAAAGTAGAATCCATCAGATGAGAGGAAACTTTCTTCATTTCATCTGCATCACCAAATGGACTTTAGAACTATACTTAGCATGTTGTTAATTAACACATATACTAGAGGCCCGGTGCACGAATTTGTGCATGGATGGGGTCTGGCCGCCCACACCTGATCAGGGTGAGGGGGCCAGTTGCGGGTGGGGCCGGCCATGGTGAGGAGCTGAGGGCAGTTGGCCAGCCAGGGGGAGGAGCCGTGGGCAGTTGGCTGGCCAGGGGGAGGAGCCGTGGCCTGCTAGGGGGAGTTGTTAGTGACAAAGATCTTTGCAGGGTGTATACACGTTTGCTGTAGGCTTTCAGATGAGTTGAAGCTTCAAAGGTGCCTTAGTGTCAGGGACACTTAGAGCTTCCATTTCTATACCTCTCCCTAGACAGGTAATGCGGTTTAGTTCCCTGCTGACAAACCCTCTTCTAAAGAGAGGCCGCGGTGTGATGTGGCTGCCCTCTCTGGTAGTAAGCAGTGGAGAGAGAATGCAGGAAGATGGTGGCAGTGCTGGGCACCTGACTGATGGTCCAGACTGTAAGCAGTTTTCCTCCTGATCACTTGTCATTCAGGTTCCTGGTCTATGAAGGCTGGAGAGCATTTACTTACTTAGAATCACTGATGGTCACACTTCAATGATTGGTGTGGGGGTGGGGGTTGGGAGTGGGGCTGGCAGGGGGAGGGGTCACAGGTGGTTGGCTGGCCTGCCCCGCCCCTGATTGGATCGATTGCCCACCACAGTGCCTGTCATAGCCACCTGCCATTCTGGTCGTTCTACTGTCAGTCGCTTGGCTTTTATATATATAGATTGTAAGTATGTAAAGAATGGTTCCACTATTTGACAATAGTATATGCTTGTAGGCAGGTGGACTGGTTCCTTCACAATCTTATTTTCAATCTTGGTTTGCTTATTTCACTTTTATATAATGTAAAAATAAACTTTTAAATCAGTTTGGAATTTGGAAATTTCTTTTGTTTATATTAAAATCAATGAGAGGCTCTAAAATCAAGTTTTAATTTATATGTATTGCATTCTGCAAAATATGTCGACAAGATTATCATTTGTATGATAAGTATTTCACAATATTTGAAATGGGGCGTTTTATGCCTCTGTCATTACCCTCAGAGAGCTCTTCTAGTCTCATTTCTCTTGTTTTGTCTAATTACAATTTCATTTTAAAAGCAGTTGGGAGCATATATACCCTGAGCATTTAAAAATGTTACATTTAATGTATCTAATGAGTTTTTAATTCCAATATAACTAACAAAAATAATTGAAAAACTGAGTTGCTAATGGAAGCATGCTTCTCTATACAAGTAATTTACATTATCTAAAAGAAGTCTGAGTTCATTATAGAAAATTTGAAAATCACGGGAAAGCATAAAGACTAAAATAAAAACAGCCTTAATCACATCACTTCTTCAACACTCAATCTTGAGATTTACCAATCTTTTCTATTTTTCAAACATGATGTAAAAATGCAGACACATTTTAAAATCCTGCTGTTTTCTCACTGAACATTGTAGTAAGGCCATCGTTTTCCTGTGCTATTTAACTCTTCAACAGTGTAGTTTTGAAGATCAAATTGTATTCCATCATATTATAATGTTATAGTTTATTATATTGTAATTCACATTGTACATAATATCCTAATATATAATCTGGTCCTATTATAATTTATTTAACAATTCCCAACATGCTTATTTTTAGAAATAGAAAAACCTAGTATACACTTGGCTTGAGGCAAGTATGCATGTATTTAGTTTTGGTATTTCCATCCCACCATCAATAACCTTAACTTAAATTTTTGCCAAATTGCAGACTTCATAGTCTGTAAACAATTGCAAACCTGTTTTAAATTCAGCAAAAATTAAAAGGCCACCAAACTGTTAGGTTTCTGAAATTACAGTCTTCCTGAGGCTTTTCTTTTTACTTCTTAATCCTTTGCTATCCACCTTTACTTCTTAATTGCTTGTTATCCACCCTTTCCCCCCTATTGAATTATTTGTAATCCTTCCTCTGTCTCTTTTCAATATGGAGTTTATTTTTATTGGAGCTTTTCTTTTTTCTTTTTTCTTTTTTTATGTGCCTCAGGCATGAAACAGCTCTGGCCACCGACATAGCCATCAAGCCAGGATGAACTAAGGACTACACATCTGCTTTGCCCCTGATTGATAGAGCAACACCACCAATCAGGTGTCTTCTTACCCATTGCCAGGGGGTGGAGCTTTTCTTCTAAATTTTAGGAAAAAATCAGATATTACACATAAGCTTATAGGCCTTATGCTTGCCTACATAGCATACATTTACCTGCATATCAAGGGTGGAACCATTTAGTGAGAGATTGCTGTATACCAGGTTCACCACACTGATGGCCAGAATACTAGTTTTTAAATTTACCCAGTGAGCCATGGAGTTGTCATGTGGTCTGAAATGTTCCACTGTGACTAACACATTCTTTGACTGAAGATAGACCTTCAAGGAAAGCCAAGTCAGAAGCAGAAGTTTGCTTAATAAGAATGAAATCAGCCCTAACTGGTTTGGCTCAGTGGATAGAGCGTCGGCCTGTGGACTGAAGGGTCCCAAGTTCGATTCCAGTCAAGGGCATGTACCTTGGTTGCAGGCACATCCCCAGTGGGGGGTGTTCAGGAGGCAGCCAATCATGATTCTCTCTCATCGATGTTTCTATCTCCCCCTCTCCCTTCCTCTCTGAAATCAATAAAAATATATTAAAAAAAAAAAAAGAATGAAATCAGAGCAGGAATGTTGAGTGGTAACAGGCTAAGGCAGCCTTATATATGTACTAGAGGCCTGGTGCATGAAATTCATGCAGAGGGGCGGGGTCCCTCAGCCCAGCCTGCACACTCTCCAATCCGGGATCCCTCTCGCAATCTGGAACCACTGACTCCTAACCGCTCACTTGCCTGCCTGCCTGATGCCCCTAACTGCTCTCCCCTGCTGGCCTGATCCCCCTAACTGCTCTCCCCTCCTGGCCTGATCCCCCTAACTGCCTATCTGCGCTCCCCTCCTGGCCTGATCCCCCTAACTGCCTATCTGCTCTCCCCTCATGGCCTGATTGCCCTAACTGCCTGTCTGTTCTCCCCTCCTTGCTTAATTGCCCTAACTGCCTATCTGCTCTCCCCACCTGGCCTAATCCCCCTAACTGCCTATCTGCTCTCCCTTCCACTCTGTGCCCTTTGGACTCCCAGCACAGGTGTGATGAGAGCTCTCCGCCGAGGCCCCGCCTTCGTCCTGATTGGTTGTTACATGATGGTGTCTCAGCCAATTTGTATATTCCTCTGTTATTAGTATAGATTCTTGTAATTAAGGCTAGATGTGGGGTTCAGGTTAGGCTGAGGGACAGAAATTGTGACTGAGAAATTCATCAAGCAAATGAGTGGCATCCGGACATGCCTGTGGTGTGACAGCCAGCTTGCCATCTTGTTAAATACCTCTACCTCCCTGTGCACGGCGCACCATTCTATTAGAAACTTCTGCATGGATAACTTGCTTCTTTCTTTACTCTCCTTCCTTCGGGTCATCCATCGATGGTTCCTGCTGTCCTCCTCCTCCTCCTATGTCTAATTGTTATTTCTCTGTCTTCTTTCCATCCTGACTCAGTTCTTGCATCTGTGGTATAACATGTTTATACAAATTCTGTCCTTGGGATAGTCACTAATGTGGCTCCTTCTGGCCACACTCCTCTCTGTCCAGATGCATGATTGGATGACATGTCCTGCTTTCCTTGTGCTTGCGGATGGTAGGGCTAAATGGTGAGTTCTGGCCTTTGGATTATGAACAGGAACAACACCTGTCACTTCTGGGCTAGTGCATTTAATTGCTAGTATGAGACCCTTCTTTTCTCTGCTACAGAGACCAGCAGTGCTCCAGGTGGGTGGTTGCTCAGTAGTCAAAGTGCCAGAGTGAGATGACACTGAACAGAATTCCAGGCAACTCCGGACATAAATTGGATGAGAAAGAAACCTTTGATATATTAAGTCCCTGTGATTTGTGGGTTGTTTGTTCTGCAGCATAATCTACCTCTATCCTTACTGAAACGGCCTTCTAATTTTTTTCAAACTCTTCACCTTGTCTCCTGATGAGTTTATCCAAGATTATGGCTGTAAGTTTATCCTCTAACCCAGTGATTTTCAAACTTTTTTTTTAACCTCATGGCACACAAACTAATCACAAATTCTGCAGAACGCCAAAAAGTATATTTTTTGCCTATCTGATAAAAAATAAAAAGGTATAATTTTGATTGATTCACATTGGAGGGCTACTGTTGTGCCTCTGACTGAATAGCCAGGTATTGTATGTTTTAAAAATTCTTGCAATACACCAGTTCACAATCGCTGCTCTAATTAAAGGAATTCCAAATCTATTGAAGTAAACTTAATTGATCCCCTGAGCTCAGTTTTCTGATTTCCTTGTGACACTTTCAGTGCTCACAAGAACCTCAACCTGAATATCCTGCAGGTATTTCAAATTCACCATGCTCTCTAAAAAACTTATCATCTTCTTTCCCTCAGTTGCCGATTGCTCCTCTCCTCTATTGCAAATTTCAGTTAATAACAGTATCTTCCCAGATTCACACTGCATTTCAACCTTGGGAATGTTCCAGTTCTCTCTCATGAGTTAAGTGGGGCCAGCCTTACCGGTGGAAGGCTCAATGGCAGAGACCAAGTTCAAACACAAAACCCAGGAACCAGAGGCACAATACAGTTGTGTCCATTCAATTTCCTACAGATTGTTTCTCTTAAATTCTTCCAAGTATAAAAATGAGGTTCTCGCCCTAACCGGTTTGGCTCAGTGGATAGAGCGTCGGCCTGCGGACTGAAAGGTCCCAGGTTTGATTACAGTCAAGGGCATGTACCTTGGTTGCAGGCACATCCCCGGTGGGGGGTGTGCAGGAGGCAGCTGATCGATGTTTCTCTCTCATCGATGTTTCTGACTCTCTATCCTTCTCCCTTTCTCTCTGTAAAAAAAATCAATAAAATATATTTTTTAAAAAAATGAGGTTCTCACTTTCCTTTTTAGACCATGGGGATTGACTTTCTCTTCCATTGGTTTGCCGAAAGCAAAAGTGATCATCTTCACCGTCAGCTGCCTAAAAAGCTGAGATTATTCTCTTTTTTCTTTTTACATTAAAAGAATACTTAGGAAGGTGGGGCTGGGTGGAAAGAGATCAACCAAAGAACTTGTATGCATATATGCATAACCCATGGACACAGACAGTAAGGTGGGGAAGGCCTGGGGTGAGGGACATATGTAATACTTTCAACAATAAAGATTTAAAATAAAAAAAGAACACTTGTAACAACAGGATTACAGTATGTGTCAAGCATACTGGCTGCTGCAGGCTCCATAGACTCTGGTGGATTTTCTGAGCATCACCTTCTCATCTCCATTACATAGTCTATGAAGAGTTGGCATTTGGCCCCTGGATGCAGCCAAGAAAGGGAAATCAAGGCCGATGTTTGGGTGGTGAGGTAACATCAAATCTATGGTCCTTGAACCCATTGTCTCCACCCCAGGTTCAGTATCTGTCTGCAGTTTTATGGCAATTGCGGATCTGGAAGGCTGCCACTCCAGATGTCACCAGGCCACTTATTTATTCATCAAAGCAAGCCATGATCCAATTGTTCCTTCCATCATCAGCAAAAAAGGAAAGTGTGATGAAATCAATCTTTGGCTACATTGCAGGAGTCAGAAATATATTTGGGATTGGCTGCTGCAGTTGCATTTTAGATTATAATCACAAGAGGAGAACAGGGAATTGAGAGTACTATGCAAAGAACAGAGGGTCCAGGGAACAATCCACGCTGGCCTTCATAAGGCAGTTCTTCAGGCTCTCTGTAGGTTGAGAACCCAGGGCTGGGTGGATACACCATACCAGGCACTGACAGAGGCAAACACCAATATTTTGTGGGAGCCTAAAGTATGAAGTCAAAGCTGTAGAACCGAGCATGTGGAGAACAAATCAAGGTCAAGCTGCTAGTATTGCTACAGATGAGCAGATGCCATTCTTTTCCCTAATTCTTTGTGACCAGTTTTCTCTCTCCTGTCTACAGTTTTAAGCTTGAATGGCAATATTTCTGACAACTAACATAAAGAAGGGAGTGGGGTTGGGTCGGACTTGCTGTTTATTATGTAATTTTTTTCACTCAATCTCCCCATTTAATTGTGGTGACTCACTCCACTGTAGCTGTGTCTGGTGTTCCAGAGTCCAGAACACATCTGCACAGCGTGAGCATAGGGGACCCCCTGATGTTCCACTGGGGTAGGGATTGTGGCTGCCTGGCCACAAAGAGCTGGTGAAGGGACCTGGGAGATTGCTCACTTCTTACAAAACTTGCAATCAATCAGTTGCCCTATTTTCAAACCTATTTCTGCTTTCAGAGGCACCTGGCATCAATTCCTGAGACTTCCTGGGGATTGAAGCATGAACTGGTTTGCTTCTGGTTGATCCTCCTCCCATACCCCCTTTCCTTCCTCTCCTTGGGTTTCCATTTCCAAAATACTGTGGCTGTTGTCTCCTGTTCTCTTTTCTTTGTTTTTGTAGATTCAAGTTTTATTTTTTCTTTTAATGTTTTAGAGAGTTTGGGAAGGGAAAGGCACATTTGTGTGTAGTCTTTCATGCTTACTGGAAGTCCACTTATTCTTTCTTCCAGTTTTTATTACGTTTCTCAGATGTGTCTCGAACCCATTAGGTACTCAATACAAAAGCGTAGCAGTTATTTAATGATAAAGTGTCTTCCCTGACCCAAGAGGAGAAAAAAAGGTGGGAATTAAAGTTAACCTGCATAAAGATTCCCATAAACAGCAGATAATGCAACATTTATCCAAATTCCTTGTCCTGCACTCATTCAAAATCGAGTGAGCAGCACCCTCAAGCTTCGTGCTGGCACGGGATAAAACGATTAGGAATCTTAGAGCCTCTCCTGGTGGATTTGCATTTCTTCACAGGACTCATGGCAGTTCAATCACTGGCGTGCATTGACCTTTTGCCATAGGCTGGAGTGACAGAGAGGAGTGACTGTCTTTTTATAGTGAGAAAACAGCTGTGCCGTCATTGCCTTTGCCAGGAGAGAGAGGAAAAATTGTCAGGGGGTTCTGTTTGTCTTTGGCAGGAACAGTGAGATGCCGGGGCAACACAAACTATTCCAGAGGTACAGACTCTTCTGTCGGTTTCCAAGAACTGGCGTAGCCTCAGCCACAAAGATCCTGATGGAGGGTCTGAAATTCCTCTTTTGCCCAGCCAAAGCACAGCCTTTACCCAGAATATTTCATGATGCCAACGGATGGTTTCCAGAGAGGAATTGGGAATTGAGTTGCGCTCTGGTTGCGGATGGTTCTTTTTCATGCCTAGCTACCCAAACAAAGGCATTGAGCCCGCAGCCAGATCTGTACCAGCACACCACTTGGAGCTGATGCATGGGAATGTGCAGGGCTGTGCCCGACTGAACTGCTCCCACCGTACCAGGGGCTGTTTCTCTACATTTTCCGTCCTGTATTCTGGCAGCTCTCTCTTCCTCACCCCCGTCACCCCCATCCCCAAGTCCTCAAGTCCATTCATATTATAGTTTGGAAGGAGCCCGACCGGCACATATTGGCAGTGCTGTAATTGGTGTTTACTTACCTTTGCCTCTTTCCTCTCTGCGTTTGATCATTCTGATAATGACAGCTTACTTTCTCTCCCTTTACCACCAGGAAACAAAAAGAAACTCTTAAACAGAGTTGTGCAGTTATATTTAGTTTTCCGGTGTCCTGCTAGGGAAATAAAATTCACATTTTAAAATATTTTCCCACTTCCATTCCCCTCTTCCTCCCTCCTCACCCAAACAGTCAACACTGAGGGGAAACATTCATGTTGAGAATTGTTTTTCCCCTCAGAAGTTGTTGTGACTACAGTGGCAACATCCTTGAGAGCTGACATGTCAAAACGTTGATGTTCTTATTTAAGACCTTCATCATTGTCATCATACTTGGTGCCTGCATTTGCTAGACTCTGTTTATTTATGTGCATATTTAAGTGATATTTCTCAGGATAATATTCACAAGGGTCTGGGGTTCCCGGAATGAAAAGTGTTATGTAAACTGAAATGCTTACCCCCCGGCAAAAGGTACCCTCCGCTGCGCACACCACCTGGTTCTAACAGCTCACATGTGCACAGTGTTTGTAGTTCAGAAAGAATTTCCATGTACATTGTTTCATGTAATCCCCCTGATAACACGGTGGAAAACACACCAGGGACGCTGTGGCTCCAGGAATCATCCCGCCCTGCAGCCACCAGGCATGTGCGCCTCTGTACCTGGTGCACTGCTAGCTTTTCACAGCTGTCACTGTGCAGCTCTATAGCATCTGGTCCCAGGTGGTTCCGTCTCGGAGAAGAGTCAGATTAATAGAGGCACAACCAAGCACAAAATAATTAGAGGACTTCTTTTATTTTCTTGTGTCTCCTAGGGAGGAAAGCTGGGCAGGTAATTAATTACAGGGTCTCTTTGGCAGACTCAGGGAGAGGGGAAATGTGTGGATACTGCAAAATTAATAAATTTGATTCCATCACAACTATGTAAACATTTTAGTTAAGGATACATACAATTAAGGCAGTAACTATAAGATGGATTGGGTGTGTCATGCGATATACCATAGATGAAGATATGATTTTTTTTGTGAGCGAGAGGAATGCATTGTTGAGCCAGTGGCGAAGAATAAGAAAGATGTTTGTTTGCTGGGACATACACAGCCTTTGAACTGAGATTTGATAAGAGAGTATTTCAAGGCAGTGAACAGTTTCTGTAGAAGAGCATCCTTCTAGAAGAGAAGACCAAACTGTACTGTAAGAATTGTGGGTGTGATTTGATTTCTTCAGAGGTCTTGCCTAGAAGTCTAGTTCTTGAAGGAATGCCTTACATGCAAACCTGTTAATAAACCCAGCTGTAGATGGCCACGTTGCGTGTGGAATAAAACACGGGCTTTTGAGAAGAGCACAGGCCTTGGACAAGCCAGACCTGAGCTTGAGTCCTAGATCCCCCAAGTACCAGTTTACGACCTTGGGCAAACCTTGACCTTTGTGAGTCTCCATATTTCTATGTGAATATCCATGAATTAAAAATGCCTCCTTTACAAAACAGTCGTGAGGATAAAGTGGGATAAAATATGCAGCTCCACAGGCGGTGGCATTTATACTGTGGCTCGTCGTCTTTCCCCTTCTCCACGAAACCCAGGTTAGAGACTCGGCTCAGGTCCTTTGTCTGTTCCCCAAAGCCCCAAGTTATAAAGGCTCTCAGAAAGGCTTTAATTTGCTGCAGCTAGTGTTTATTCATCACAGCCTTGCTTCCAGCTCACATCCAGGTCGATAAGTTTGCTCTATTGGATGAGTATTACAAAGAACGTTTAAAAAGCACTGTTTTGGCCGGTCAAATGGCAGCTGATAACGTGGCCCAGAATCTGGCTTGTGTGAAGGATGGTAAATAGGAATCACCTTTTCATTTCTCATGCAACAAAGGAAAAAGGATTGTGGTTTTATCTATTACACATTGTAAATCACTTAGATGTCTCCCGCCTAAGAGTTCTGGGGTCATATTTATGGACCGTGGGGGCCATGAATGCACTTCCCAGAATCTGAAGTGAGAATCACACTCGCCCTGCATTTCTTTTTATTTCTATTACACTCACCATGGGATCCCTGGAGTGAAGGGAACCGATCTCTGGAGGTGTTCAACTGGCCATCCTCCCGCACACGAGGCATCTCACATAAATAGACTCATAAAAGGAATTACAACAAATGTGAGTGTGAGCTGGTATGTTGGTGAAAACTTCTTGTTAGAAAACAGAACTCTGAACACATCAGCTCAGGCAAAATAGGACATTTATTGGCTCACATGACTTGGAAGTTCAGGGATGCACTGGATGCCAACCCCCAGGGAAAAGAGGTATTCTGATTACTCTGGCAGAAAAGTCCTAGGGAAGATTCTGCTTACAAGTGCATTGTTGGACTGGCAAAGGAATATTGCACGATTGCATGTCATATTCTATTATTTACTACAAAAATCACTTGGTGACTAATATTCTATTTTGTTTTCTGCTTTTCTCTTCCTCTCCTCTTCTGTGGTCTGGGTATTTATCCTTAAATATCCTTAAATATAATATGTTTTCTATTCCTTTTTCACTAATCATGGCTCTGCTTATATCACATGCCTGTCTTTGAACCTTTGACCATGACCAGAGTGACGAGAGTACTGATTGGTCAGCCTGGGCCACATGACCACTTTCACACTGGGAGGAGGGGGGCATCATTTTTCACGGATCCGTCAGGATAACAGAAACTGGAGAGGATGCAGAGGCAGACGATATATGTCTACTACACCCATCCCTGTGTTGTACCTTAATCTGTTGAGAAATGTAATTGTTGTGACTAAGCTGATTCCCTTTGGCTTAGATTCAATCCTTTTCCTCTCCACCAGCTGGTCAGAATCCTTTCATGATTCTCCCTCAATAAAAGGCAACAGTTAAACAGTTAAAGATTCCTGAGAAGTTACATTATTTCTGAGCCTTTACAAATTTAGCAATGAGAAAAACAATCCCCCTTTCCATTAAGTTTTCCCAGGTGACATTTCTAAGTCTTTTGTCATCTTCATAGATCGGATAGACAGTATTTTCTTTTATGTTTCTGCCTTTTTCTAGTTCAGGATTCCAAACGGAACTGATGTGAAGGATATAGTATAGGAAGGATATTGGTAAGAGAATATGAATTTCAGGGTCAACTGACTTGTGTTCAAATCCCACTTCAACCACTTGCTTAGGAAAATGAAAATAAAATTGCTATTTTTTTCATTTATCATATAGACAAACATTTTAATATTGATGTGCTACATATCTGGGTGTTTTTTTTCTGTCTTGCATCAATTTCTTCAGCTCCTTTGCAATAATATTATGTAAATTTTGCATCAAGCCTTATATGAATCCACGTATACTCTTAAACTGCTCAGTTACATGAGCCAGTGGATTCCCTTTTTAAAAAATCCTTACCCAAGGATATGTTTTTTTTATTTTCATTTGAGAGAGAGAGAGAGAGAGAGAGAAAGACATACATTGATTGCTTGCCTCCCATAAATAATTTATTTTTACTCTCAACGTGGTTGTGAAAAGAGTTAAATCAGAAAACCAAGAACATTGAAATGCCTAAGTCCAGAATGAGTCCAAATATTTGGCCACATAGAATATTATCATCTTTAAGAGTAGGAGTAATAATAAAGGCTTTTAGATGAGTCTTTAATTCATAAATACAATAGGCATTATTTTGGCTACTGGAAAACAAAGGCTGTAGCATCATTAAAGGTCTGTGATGTCTCACTTTTGAGGATTCAGGTTAGTGTATTTAAGGTAACTGAAGGTGACAGCAAGAGTTATAGAGATAGGCAAAAATTCACATTAAAAAACTTCCTATGTTGAGTAACAGTGGCCATTATGATTCCAGAAGTTAAAAGTGATTTCAGAACTTATGACTTCAGCTTGGCAAACAGCTCAGACTCCAAATATTATTCCTCCCTATTAAAATGTGAGCCCTTGAAAAAGGATGTGTCTGTATATATAGATATATGTATGAAAATAATAAGGTGATCTTTGGAGTTGCCTTAGTGTTCCCTTTATATCTGTCTTGAAATGACCATGGAATTAGCTTCATGAAAAGGATTAGCCAGCTTCTTGGTCTAAGGCTGCCACGGGGACCATTTGTGTAAGGCTAGAAAGGTACCAACGTGACATAAACCGTACGGAGAGAAGGAGAAGATGAGAGCTTTTCCTGGCAGTTGGTAGCTAAAAATCAAGAGATTCTGAGAAAATGACACAATGCAGCCTTTCTTGTCTTTTTCTTTTCGCGTTGGTTCTGGTGAAAGAGGACATTCCTGCTTTTGAAATTTCTTCCTACGCTGGGCAAGTTGATTCAGAGCTTGATCTGCACTCATCCTAACCTTTGCTGACGCCTCCATGTAAGTCGCCTTCAGATGTGTGCTCACTGCTGTCCTTCCTGGGTCACCTGCCTTTGATCATCCAGATCTGCGTGGTTGCCAATTAAAATCATTGGAAATGCATCACAATCCTTTTCTCTGAGAATCTGTCTTTGAAACTTGCAGATTTCTTCAAAACTGTCTCTGGGACTGAAAAGACCAACAGGAAAGCCTCTCATATGTTGTTTCTCAGAGCTCCAACTCTTCTTGTCCTGCTCTGTGTGGAATATCTAGCCTGGCTGCTCAGTCATCTATCACACGCTGTTGTGTGTAGGGATCCTGATGGTTGGATCATAATCCATTACAAGATAGGACCTTGTGGACTGGATGGCGGACACCAACTTGCCCACACTGCCCCACCAACCACCACAATCTGGTACTTCTGACCAAGCTATACCGCCAGCTGGCATGGCTATGGGGATGCCACCGAGCTCACCTGTGCCACACCTAGTAGCCACCCACCCTAGGCCTGGCTCTGGGGATGTGTATGGCTGGTGGGCTGCGGGTAAGCAGCCAGATAGGGGCCCCCAGGGCCTGGAGCTGCCTGGAAGGCCCGTTCATAAGGTGTGGTGCTCTGGCTGGCTAAGTCCTGCCCGAGGTGGAGAAGCAGGGTGACCACAGGCCAGGGGCAGCACCAGCCGCGGGGCATGCTAATCCACATGTCTCGGCAGTGTCTCACAGACTCTGTTTTAAAAGGATAATCCAGAATCACCACGATTCTAATGTGATTCCCAGATTCCCAAATTTAATCCAAGTTTCCTTAACTCTTGCCCCATAAATAGGCACAGTGGAGCTCAGTGTGGGTAATGACCAAAAGTTTTTGGCTTTTGCCCCAAATTGTATGAGTCAGCAAACACTGCTCTCAAGTCCTGTCCACTGACTGAAAAGCGCCTCAGTGGTCACGTCTCAGAACCGTCACTGATGCCAGGGCCTGGGATGGCAACACTGTGTTCTCCAAGTGATACCCAAGATGCCGAGCCTGACTGCATGCCCTTGAATATTCTCTGTGTTGAATCCATACAGCAGTGAAGAGAAGACCCCTCTCCCCATCTGGGTTACACCTAATTCCCAAGTGCAATGTGCTGGGAGCAATATCCTCAGGTTTCCTTAAAAAAAAAAAAAAAAAAAAAAAATATATATATATATATATATATATATATATATATAGATTGAGCCCGCAACCTGGGCATATGCCCTTGACTGGAATCAAACCCAAGACCCTTCAGTCCGCAGGCCGACATTCTATCCACTGAGCCAAACCAGCCAGGGCCTCAGGTTTCCTTTTGATTCTGCCTGCAGCCCAGAGAGAGCAGGTCTAGTTCATGGCCAGGGAAATATACAAGGCAGATCTCAAACCCATGATTTCATCTCTATCTCACAGACACTTGTCAAACCTTCTCCACCAGCTTCCTTCCAAATAGCCCCATAATTCACAAAGCCCCTTCCTTGTTGTTCAGTTACGGCCTGTCTCTTTGACTCATCAGAAAGGTCTGAAATTTAGCAGTGGATGTATCTTAGACTTAAATGGAGTCCTACCATTTTCCCTGCCACATTATTATCCTGAGACAGTGAACTTCATAACTAAAACACCAACCTTTAAATAGAATGGAACGTCAACAAAATCCTTCTTGTTATATACTGTGATTCCAAATGTGACTTATGGTTTTCAGAACTCAGCAGCCTCTGCTTACCAAATAAGGTCATATTTCCTTTTATGATCTACAGTAAAATGGCCCAAAGTCCCTGTCCTTTGAAGACCCATCCTCTGCTGGGCTTTCCTCACCAGTGAATTCTGAGAGTTGAGAGGACACTCACTTGCTCTACATATCTGTTCTGCTGGCTGCATTTGTCAGCCATTCCTACAGAGTGACCTTCTCTGCATCCCTTGATCTCCACATAGATTTACAAGTGTAGAAGGGGCCTATGAACTGGATTTAATCTATTTGGTAATCACAGCCCTTAGAGGTTTTTAAAAAAGATAACACTAGTCACCCCAAGGATGTTTGAGGTGGGTGATAGTTGGACACTCCCACATAACCTCCCTACCATGTTATAATGAAAGCCAGTCTCAGACCAGATTGTGCCACGCAGCAAACATGTGCTGAACACACATTCACTAGCAAGCAGGCTCAAAACAGCTCACGCTATCTATTCTAGAAGCTTGATGAAGTCACAGCCTCTGGCCTTTTGGATGGTTCACTGGAGACAAAAGCCAAGACTACAGAGGCAGGATCCTGTCACCCTTCTGTCGTTATCAGACAAGGATAGTTCACATCAGTTGTCATACGCTGGGGGTGCACGTAGAGCCTTTTAGCAACAATCGAGTCTCCCTGGGGCTGTTGGCTGCCCAATTCCCTGGATTCTGCCACCCTAATTGTACAAGAGTAAAGATATCTTAGCCAGTTCACATATTAAAAATACCTTTTTTAAGTAGTCTTAGAAACATCTTCATTATGAGTGTTATTTTTATATTTGACAACGAATACTTTTAATTTCACTAATAGGAGCCCATTTCTGACATTTTTTGCCTATCAACAGGACATCACTTTCCACCATAAAAACTCACTTTTGACATTCTGAGTGCAAATTGGCAAAGCTGGGACAATTGGCTGAGATACAGACAGCAGAAGCAGCGGAGGATGAACTGCAGATGAGAGTGCCCCCTGACCACCCCAGGTACCCCTAGAGTTAAAGCTGAAACTAACTGGCTCGTCTATAGTATCTCACAGTCTATTTGGAAAGTTTTAAAGTCAACTGCTGACATTATTATAGGTCCCTGAACTTCAAAGCCAAAGGCCACCAATCTCTTGGATGCCACAGATTGACTCCTGGACCCAGACAAAGCAATTACAATAGTTGGATGTTTTTCAGACTGCAAATGATGACCCATTAACAGGTGATAATATGAATTCAGTGGGACATGACCAACATTAAAACAATGGTATAGGATATATAGAAATATCAGCATTATATGTAACTAGAAGCCCGTTGCACGAAGATTTGCGCAATAGGCCTTCCTTCCCCTGGCTGCTGGCACTGGTTTACCTCCAGCACCTGGGACACAGGCCTTTGGTCCGGCCACAGCGGAGAAGCCAAGCCTCAAGGCTAGGCTTCTCCACTGCGCCCGCAGTGAGGCTTGGCTTCTCCGCTGCAGCCGCAGCGAGGCCTGGCTTCTCCCCTCCGGCTGCAGTGAGGCTTGGCTTCTCCGCTACCTGAAGCCAAGCCTCTTCAGTCTTCAGTCTTCACTCCGGCCAGAGCCTTCAGTCTTCTCCCTGTGCCTGCGTATGCAAATTAACCACCATCTTTGTTGAGTTGATTTGCATAGTCGCTCTGATTGGCTGGTGGGCATAGCGGAGTGACACCAATTTGCATGTTTCTCTTTTATTAGTGTAGATAAGGATAAGTATTGCTTCATGAAACTTTTGTTTGTGTTAGATATTTCTGGCATGTGTTTACCAGAATATTATGTAAAACATGAAATATTCTCTAAAATGTCTTTTTTTTTTAAATGTGTACCAAGAAAGTTGTGAACTAACTCAAGTAGTTGAAAATACATTTCAAAAGGTTAGTGTTATTTACTCTTTAAATACCACTTAGATACCAGTGGTCCTACTCTAGATTCCCATGTAGGCATGTGCTTCTGGGGCATGGTTCTGGCTGAACAGGTCCCACTTACATCAGTGGGCAGGACACTTGGCATCTTAATCTGCAATATCATTCAGGTTTATGGTGACTTCACTGAAGTCACCAAGGACAATGGATAGGCACTTGCTTTACACAGGGTGGGGCAAAAGTAGGTTTACAGTTGTGAGTACATGAAAGAGTTTATTCTTTTTTTTTTAAATATATTTTATTGATTTTTTACAGAGAGGAAGGGAGAGGGATAGAGAGTTAGAAGCATCAATGAGAGAGAAACATCGATCAGCTGCCTCCTGCACACCCCCTACTGGGGATGTGCCCGCAACCAAGGTACATGCCCTTGACCGGAATCGAATCTGGGACCTTTCAGTCCGCAGGCTGACGCTCTATCCACTGAGCCAAACCAGTCAGGGCAAGAGTTTATTCTTGCATGATTATATATTAATGTATTATTTTCCATACGAATAACTGTAAACCTACTTTTGCCCCACCCTGTATTTGAATAACTGCAGGACCAATCCTAATAATTTTGCACAAACCAAAGGAATCTATCTGTTCCAAAGATTCTGAGAGCTCTCTCAACCTCCCAAAACTAAAAACTGCCAGAAACCTCCCAATGGCAGTTCCAGAAAAAAGAAATTCTGTCTTTATTAGGTAATGGCATCCTGTCTGTCTCACAAGTATTCTGTATTCTGAACACTCGCCCATAAGCCAGATGTTTTCTTATATATCAAATACATTGAAAAGAGTGGCTGAAGCTTTTCTGATGATTGCATTGCCTCCATCTCTGCTTGCAGACGGTGACATGTGGAGAGGGGAAAATCTGTCATAGGCAACCGAGTTCTGTCAGGTGTTTTTGAGAACTCCCTTATTGAAAGGTAGCACTGCCCGGGAGCGGTTTTTAACTTCAGAAGGCATTTTTATTAGCCAAGTCATCAGTGCGCCAAGATCCTGCGTAAGAATTGACAATGGAGTTTGCAGGGATGAATAGTCTGTCTACATGGTTCTTTGAATTTAAATTCAGTTTTTGCTTAGTAATGTGATAAAAAAATTACAGTATTGGCTGCTAATATTAAAATATAAATATATGTATATATACATATATGCATTAAAAATAGTTAAAGAATATTATATGTAAAAAGGGATCAATGAAAAGCCAGTTGGTTTACCCGAGAGGAAAATGTGCTTAATAATGAGTGGAAACGGCTCAAAGAGGGAGCTCACCAAGGATGGTGGGTAGCTCATCCCCAGAAACTGGAGGAAGGGAATTTGTGATGCCTGTGGCAGAAGTCTCAGGGTAGAATGATCTGGAAACCTACGTCGGGTGTATGCAAAGGCACTCGTCTGAGAGAAGCAGAAATAATGCAGTTTGTGATGAGGGAGCTGTGAACCAGCGACATAGGAAGTGACTCAGGCTAGTGGGGATGAGTCATATCAAGTTGTGGTTCGGGAACCAAGGAGAGAACTTGAAAACACCAGGGAGGCCCATCATGCACAGGGCAGCCAGCGGGTAATGGGCGTTCTCATTGAGTGTGGCAGTACAGCGTGAGATTATAACCTGTTGAAAAGCCCCATCTCCTGTTCCAGCAAACACAATAGCCCAATTTTTCCAAAAGACCGCACAACCGATACTTTTTTTTTAAATCAGAAAAATGTGAGAAATGTCTGCCTTTTATCATTTGCATTTCAAAAAATTTATTTTATTGATTTCAGAGAGGAAGGAAGAGGGAGAGAGAGAACCACTGATCAGCTGCCTCCTGCACGCACCCCACTGGGGATTAAGCCTGCCACCTGGAGTGCCCCGACCAGGAGTTGAACCATGACCTCCTGATTCATAGGTCGATGCTCAACCACTGAGCCATGCTGGCTAGGCTATAATTTGCATTTTTTTATCTGTGCCCTCATACAAAATGAAAGGAAGTTCCAGAATTAATCACATTTTAGTTTCTTCAACATGCAATGCATAGTGAATAATGGAACGTATTACTAAGCTGTTAAGAGTGTCCTTAGCCGAAACCGGTTTGGCTCAGTGGATAGAGCGTCGGCCTGCAGACTGAAAGGTCCCAGGTTCGATTCCGGTCAAGGGCATGTACTTTGGTTGTGAGCACATCCCCAGTAGGGAGTGTGCAGGAGGCAGCTGATCGATGTTTCTCTCTCATCGATGTTTCTAACTCTCTATCCCTCTCCCTTCCTCTCTGTAAAAAATCAATAAAATATATTAAAAAAAAGAAAAAGAAAAAAAAAAAAAGAGTGTCCTTAGACACTGCAGTCCGTCCTGTTGTGTTGGAGGCTGAGTGAGGGTGAGTGGGGCAGAGGGCAGGGAGACGGCCTCAGAGAACTGTGGGTGTATAAGAGGCATGATGATACAGAGGTCAGGGGCAGCCTTGGGCATCAGATGTCTGCCTTCACGTCCCAGGTCTGCACTTTTTACCTGGACCTTCCTCTCCATCTGTCGAAATATGGAGTTTAATTATTTACAATGGTTGTAAACTCACCTGGAGTTTAATTATTTACAATGGTTGACCTGTGCAGGCCCCAAATCCCTATATGATTTCTCAGATCTCTGCTAGTTCTATCTAAGAAGCATGGAGATTAAAAATATAAGTTCAGGGCCTCAGCTCAAATCCTCACCCTGCCACTTACAACCATGAGACCTTGAGGCAGTTAAGCAGCCTCTCTCTGCCTCAGTTTCCTCAATGTGAAATGGGGATAATGACAGTAACTACATCATTAGGGTTTTGTGAGTATCGAATTACTCATAAGAACATGCTAAGTCCTCATTAGCTATCATTATTATACTTAAGAGAGGCAGGATAGCACAAGGGTTCAAGTAAGGAGAGCCACGCTACTTGGATCTAAATCCTGGTTGTGCAACCTTAGGCAAGTCCCATACCTTCTCTGTTGCCTCAGTTTTCTCATTTGTAAAACAGGGACAATAAGAGTACCTACTTCATGCCCTGGCCGGTTTGGCTCGGTGGATAGAGCGTCGGCCTGCGGACTCAGGGGTCCCAGGTTGGATTCCGGTCAGGAGCATGTGCCTTGGTTGCGGGCGCATCCCCCGTGGGAGTGTGCAGGAGGCGGCTGATCGTTGTTTCTCTCTCATCGATGTTTCTGGCTCTCTGTCTCTCTCCCTTCCTCTCTGTAGAAAATCAATAGAATGTATTTTTTTTAAAAAAGTACCTACTTCATAGGAACTGAGCAGGAATTAGTATGTTTACAGTTTCTAGAACAGTGCCTGGCATGTAATACATGTTTTCTGCTGTTTTGATTGTGCTTATTTCGCATGTTTTTTGTTTGTTCTTTTTTTTACATCTAACACTGCCTCACCCAGGCCTTGCCCATCCTAGGTATTCACTAAGAGGCTATTGAACACATGAAGGAATGACTACATACAGTCTAATTCAGTGGCTTTCAGTATAGATATTGGCTGCCCTTATTATTCCAGATTTGCCAAATACCAGTACACTTGGACTTGTCTGCATCATACATGACTTCAGATAAAGCATAGACATTGTCCCCAGTTCACCCTCCCTTTCTGCCCTCTGGTGCTTGGTACCAAAAGGGAGAGCCTCTGGGCCATGGGGCCATGACTTCCTGGGGAAGCATCTCTCCATTTCTCCGTGGGTACACTAGAGTCATCGTAGCATTCCCGAAGTTTGGAAATCCAAGGAGGATGCACAAATGATAAACATAAATCCTGTTACCCTCCATCCCTTTCTGTGTGAATATTTCTGGTGGAAAGCAGCCACCACTGTCATTTGAACGTTGTTCGGGTGGCACTGCTGGGGAAGTGAGCAGGCCCCCCAGAGCTGGCAAGCTCCCCCGCTCACCCAGCGGCTCTCCCTCTGCTGCCTGGGTGGCAGCAGCAGTTTGCCCCTTCATAAACATCAAGATACAAAATAATGGCATGTTTAGTCTGAGTAATACATTAAGGAAATCAATTAGGCCCACATGCAACTTTCTAAGATTTTAATTACAGTACTTAGGGTACCACACTAGAGCAGTTTGTCAGGAACATAATTTGTTAATGAATAACAACTGACACAGTGTATTAGTTGGGATTGTAATTAGCTCTTGCTAGCCATCTATTGGAACCCTGATCAAAAGCCAGTCAGCGAAAGCAAACGAAATGAGCATAAATGATAACCCCGACAGCTCTCTCTGGGCCGCCTCCTGGATGCCAGTGTACCCGCAGGGGCCTGGCCAAGGCCACGTGCACATTTTCACTCAAGTATGGTCTGGGGAGCAGCAACTGCCTCACCCAGGAGCTTGTTAGAAATGCAGACTCTTGGGCCCCAGTCCACACCTATTAAATCGGAATCTGCGTTTTAAGACTTACAAGCATGTTAAAGTTTGAGAAGCACTCTAGGAATAGAAGGAGCACAGGTTCACAAATAGGCAGATTTGACTGTAACTCCTGACATACCCATCACTAGAGATGCGTCCTTGGGCAATTGCTGAATCGCTTTGAGCCTCAGTGTCCTTATCTGTAAGCTAGATCTGCTAATACCTGTATGAAAGGGTCAGAGTAATGACTAGCAGTAGCATGTGCGAGCGCCTGGCACCGAGCAATTGGACAATGAGACGCTCAGCAAGGCTTCCTGAGGACTGAGTCTGACTACAGTGCCACATGTTTCTCTGACCTGGGTCATCTATGTGATGCCTTTTCTGAAAATCTCTGAGTACCTCTCATCTACCATTCCTCAACGAGGTGGGACTAGGACAGTGGTTCTCAACCTTTTGGCCCTTTAAATACAGTTCCTCATGTTGTGACCCAACCATAAAATTATTTTCGTTGCTACTTCATAAGTGTAATGTTCCTACTGTTCTGAATCGTAATGTAAATATCTGATATGCAGGATGGTCTTAGGCGACCCCTGTGAAAGGGTCGTTCGACCGCCAAAGGGGTCGCGACCCACAGGTTGAGAACCGCTGGACTAGGAGGAAAAAGATAAAACATTAGAAATAAGTTAAAAGAGTTAGTAAAGAATATATTTTATTTTATTTTATTTATTTATTTTTTAAATATATTTTATTGTTTTTTTACAGAGAGGAAGGGAGAGAGATAGAGAGTTAGAAACATCGATGAGAGAGAAACATCGATCAGCTGCCTCCTGCACACCCCCTACTGGGGATGTGCCTGCAACCCAGGCACATGCCCTTGACCGGAATTGAACCTGGGACCCTTCAGTCCACAGGCCGACGCTCTATCCACTGAGCCAAACCGGTTTCTGCAGTAAAGAATATATTTTAAAAGATAAAATAGTGAAATTAGCCAAAGAGTATGCTAAAATTAGATTAACTTGTTCGTTTGTTTTTTAAAGTGGCCAAATGACCAGATAAGAAAATGTAGTTTGTTCATATCAACACCTGGGAGAGTGCAGGGTCCCCAGATTGTTCTGTGCCTTCCCACTGGAGGGCAGAGCCTGAGCCTCGTATCCACACGTAGTCCTCCCAAGATGGGATCCTTGCAAGAATCTTGAGAGTGAGATCCATAGTTGAGGATCAGATATTTTAGGAAACATCCTTGACACAATATACACAATGGATATGTTCTTGATAGAGTATGCAAACTTAAAAATATGCACATTGATGAGATTTCCTCCAAGGAAAATTTCCCTAAGCTTCCTCACCCAGCTCAAGATAGTGCTGGAAGGAGCGCTTACCGAAGCTGATTGTTACACCATGTGCTCAAATGCAGGGAATTACCGCTGTGTCATGGCTCATACAGAAATGAGAATGTTCTTACGGCACATTGTAGGTACCTGAAGGGGTCCTGGGGCATCTATGAAAAAAGAGAGTGAAAAAAAATCATTTTTTTTACATCATGTAAATACAAGGGAAATTAAAATTTGAGAAATATATTAGGTTTGCATAAAACACCCAAATAGAGTCAGTATTTTAAATGAAAAAAATGGATGTGCTTCTGAAAATGTAATTTATTAAAAAAAAAATCAAGCTTGATGCTTGAAATGGCTGTACTTAGTCCTTATCAAAAGGTGTCAATTATGATCTCTTCAAATTTTGGACATTCGCCACCAATGAGTAACTTTACATTAAACCATATTTAAACCATTGTTTTACAACTGTTCCAAAATTCATACTAGTTGAAGTTATATTTGGAGACTATAGCAGCTCATCCTTTTCTTTTATTGATAAATTTACTGTTGAAATTTCTTGTGATAATGCAAATGTTTTTCAAATCTAATTGAACTTTTTTATATCTAGCATTTCAAAACATTAAGGTGACTAATGTGCAGACTGTCGCATATCATTAGAACAGTCACCGTTGAAAGGACACATCCATTACTAACAGGCGGAAATCCCCAATGAGAAGGCCATTGCCAGGAGCTCAGCCTTCCTGCTGCTCCTCCTCTAACAAAGCCAGGTGGCGCCTTGGGCTGTGTCTGCACTGTGCTTCTCTGGAGGACCCATGGGTCACTTGTGTTCGCTGGGCAGTCTGGGCTCCATGTTCAGCTGCCAGCGTAGCTGTTCAGGTGGAAGGGCTTCTTTTTCCTTGGCTCTGCCCAGCACGTGGAGGCCGAATCAGTGTTCAGTGGTGCTTGTTACACTCCTGCCTGCAGGCACTGTGGGATGTCCCGACAGATCTCGGTCTTCTTGGCCACCCTCTGCAGAGCCCCAAATAAGGCTGCTTATGGCCAGAGGTGACCAGTCCGGAATCTCCAGCAGCCCCAAAGGCTTGGGGGTTTGAGGTCTTGTTGCACACCTGTAGCCCATTCTTGGCATGCAACTTGGCCAGTTGTGAAGCTTTGAATTACTCAGTGGCAGGAACCAAGTCATCCTCTTTCTCTTTCACTTCTTGAATCTATACCTGGTGGGTTCTCTTACCCGTTCCTCTTCCACTTCCTGGTCCAAAGATTGGTTGAAAGACTGGGGCCTTTCTCTCCCATATCAGAGGTGACTTGGCCATCTCCATTCAGCTTTCATTTCTCCCAGATGACAACCTGACCTTGTCTACTGTCCTCATCCCACAGGAAGATGCCTGGGGTACTCAGCACCAGGTTTGGGATCAATGTGGTCTTTTAGTGGTGGATTTGCTCCACTTCCTCTGGTCATTTTGGGGTGCTGCTTCACCTTGGCCTTTCTTGCACTGCGATGATAACATCCACCCCTGTGTTTGGGGAGCGGAAGAGGAAGAGATTCAGTAAGTAGGAGCAAGGTGCTTCAGGCCTCCTCTGAATTCTTTATTCTCTTACAGGGGCTTTGCATGAAAGCATCAAGCACTTACATAGCTGTTAATAATTCTGTCATTTCTTTCCTACCTGGTCACTGAAAATTAAACAGTGTTATATGGGAGGTTTCTAGTAATGCAGTAACATACATTCTAAAGGAGATTCTAGGCCAGTGGTTCTCAACCTTCTGGCCCTTTAAATACAGCTCCTCATGTTGTGACCCAACCATAAATTTATTTTCGTTGCTACTTAATAACTGTAATGTTGCTACTGTTATGAATCATAATGTAAATATCTGATATGCAGGATGGTCTTAGGCGACCCCTGTGAAAGGGTCATTCGACCGCCAAAGGGGTCGTGACCCACAGGTTGAGAACCGCTGTTCTAGGTCATATGCAGAAGTTACAGAGAAGATAAGTTGAAAGGCACAGCTCACCAGACCCCAAACCATATCGAGGATATAATAAGGTGGAGAGAATGGAGAGTTAGGGAAACTTTATGAGAATTTCTTTGGAGAGAGTGTGGCTGTGCTGGGAGTCCTTCCTTATCTAAGGAGAAAGGTTGAGGGGAGCTTCCCCTTCACCTTGTCAAATGTTTAGGGGAACACACAGACCTGTTGTTGTCTGACACCACACTACTGCCCCAACCAGCATATCAGGGTGAAACCTGGGCTGTCTAGTTGACGGGGCAGCAAAACAAAGGAGAATTGTTTCTGCTTGGGGCTTGGCCTTCACTCCCAGTAGAATTATTAAGGTGGAAGAAGTTGCCTCAATAAAAGATAAACCAAAGTTGTATTTCTGGATTCCCAAGGGCAGAGGAGAGAGTGAGTAATACTAGACCAAGCAGGCTTTTGTCTGGGTCAAGGTCATGGCCTGTGAGAGCTATCTGTGAACTGCCCCAGAAAACAATATTAACGCCTTCCCCCCCGAAAAAAACAAAACACCTTCCCAACCTGATAGTCAGATAAAACGTGTCTGCTATTTTTACCTTTCCTATCAACTATGTACACCTGATCCTGCCCTTCCCCAGCCCTGAGGGCATCAAAGACTGACCTTGACTAGCTACCACACTCCTTCCCCCTTCCTCCAGCACCTGCCCTCCTGGGGAAGAAAGGGAAAGTCTTGTCTTCAAAGGAGTTGGCAGCTTTGATTAGTATTATAGGAGACTGGACTTTTTAATCACTGGATTGATACTGTTTGCAGCTTAAAATGGCCATCAGACTTTTGGTCAGAGAGTGGTCAGAAAATCATGAGATTGCCTGAGTTTTACTGAATGCAGTTTGAAGGGAAAGTGGGAGACACAAATAACATTGCAATCTGATTGCATTCCTCAAGTCCTGGTTTCTCATGGTGCTGCCTGCCATTTCTTAATATGTATTCCCTGGGCAGGGAGCTCTATAGGGATAGAGAGAGCATTGGAGCAGACCTCACATATACCTTCAATGTAGAGTCACAGAATGTCAGGCTTGACAGGAAGCTTTAAGTCATCCATTTCACCTGTCTGCTATTTTGAGCCCCTCTGCCACACCCCTGCCCAATGCTCACCCCACTTGAGTTTGGACATCTGCATAAATAAGAGGATGCACATCTTCTCAAGACAATTTCCCCCATTTTGGAACAGCACTTTTCCTTTTGAGTTTGGTTGCCTTTTCAGTTTGATGTAGTCCCACTTGTTTGTTTTTGCTGCCTTTGGTCTGGGAATCAGATTTAAAAAAAATATTGCCAAAACCAGTGTCATGGAACTCTTACCCTGTGTTTTCTTCGAGGAGTTTTATGGTATCAGATCTTATGTTTAAGTCTTTAATCCACTTCAAGTTAACTTTTGTGAGTGGTGTAAAATAGGGTCCCAATTTCTTTTTCTTTTTTTTTTTAATTAAATCTTTATTGTTCAGATTATTACATTTGTTCCTCTTTTCCCCCCCCCATAACTCCCCTCCTCCCAGTTCCCGCCCCACCATCCGCCCTCACTCCCCACCCACTGTCCTCATCCATAGGTGCACAATTTTTGTCCAGTCTCTTCCCGCATCTCCCACACTCCTTTCCCCCCCAAGAATAGTCAGTCCATTCCCTTTCTATGTCCCTGATTCTATTATAATCACCAGTTCATTCTGTTCATCAGATTATTTATTCACTTGATTCTTAGATTCACTTGTTGATAGATGCATATTTGTTGTTCATAATTTGTATCTTTACCTTTTTCTTCCTCTTCCTCTTCCTCTTCTTAAAGGATACCTTTCAGCATTTCATATAATACTGGTTTGGTGGTGATGAACTCCTTTAGCTTTTCCTTATCTGTGAAGCTCTTTATCTGACCTTCAATTCTGAATGATAGCTTTGCTGGATAAAGTAATCTTGGTTGTAGGTTCTTGGTATTCATCACTTTTAATATTTCTTGCCACTCCCTTCTGGCCTGCAAAGTTTCTGTTGAGAAATCAGCTGACAGTCGTATGGGTATTCCCTTGTAGGTAACTGAGTTTCTTTCTCTTGCTGCTTTTAAGATTTTCTCTTTGTCTTTTGCTCTTGGCATTTTAATTATGATGTGTCTTGGTGTGGTCCTCTTTGGATTCCTTTTGTTTGGGGTTCTCCGCGCTTCTTGGACCTGTAAGTCCATTTCTTTCACCAGGTGGGGGAAGTTTTCTGTCATTATTTCTTCAAATAGGTTTTCAATATCTTGCTCTCTCATCTTCTGGCACCCCTATAATTCTGATGTTGGTACGCTTGAAGCTGTGGGTCCCAATTTCATTCTTCTTCAAATGATTACCTAGTTTTCCCAACACCATTTATTGAAGAGACTATCCTTTCCCCATTGAATATTCTTGGCTCCACTGTCAAATATTAGTTGATCGTATATATGAAGGTTTACTTCTGGGTTCTGAACCTGTTTCATTGGTCTGTGTGCCTATTTGTATGCCAGTACCATACTGTTTTGGTTACTATACCTTTGTAATATAATTTGAAATCAGGAAGCGTGATGTGGAAGCTTGAGAGATACTGATTTCCAAGTCCTGATGTATTCATCCTTGGATGATGCCTATTTACTCAAGCCTCTTGGAACCTTCTCTGGCTCCCCAAACTTCCACCATTCATATTGTTGCTCCCATCACGCTGTATGGGATTTTTTCTATATGTCTGTGAGCACCCTGAAGGCAGGGATGATCTTATCTTGTTCATTTTAAAATCCATAACACCAAGTTCAGTACTTGAAGAGTAACAGGTGCCAATAAATTAATTCCCTTCCCATCACTGCATAATCTGTAGTCCTAACGGGGAGGGCTTCAGCTATTCCCCTTCAGTCTCATCAGAACACTGATTCTTTGAACAGATCGATTACCCTTTCTTTGCTACAAGCCTCCTTCCTAGGTTTTTCTTTCCAATTCTAAAAACACTTCGATTTTTAAAATTGTACTGAAAAGAGGAAGAAAATGACTTTTCAAGGTCAGGTAGTTGGGCTGATGGGTCAACTGGGAAAGAAATAGATGAATTCTAATCTATTGTCTGAAACTCTGTCCATAAAAATCAAACCGTCCTATTTCTGATACCTTCACCTCATTCAATGGCATTATTTTCTTTGGAGGAATAGAACATTTATTATTCAGACTCTGGGCAGAGGAATGAAATGGCCTGGATCTAGAGATAAGGGGCAATTTACTACTGGCCAGCCACTGTCCTTGCATCTAACAAGTATTGGTTTAAATGAAAGCAGCGTAGGCCCATTGCTGCCTCTGCTCCAAAAGAGAACATTTATTTTGAGCCATAGTTTTGACTGCCTTTAATGCTGTTTTTGAAAAATGTTGTACACTTCCATGTCTGCGCTTCTCTTCTCCTTCCTGCCCAGCCTCTGCCTGAGGAGCCTGGTGGCCACTCATTAGGTCATTTCAGTAGCCTCCCTCCTGGTTCCCTTGACTTGGGGTTCTTCCCTCCATCCTTTTCAATCCAACCCCCACACCACACACTTTCTGAAGTTCAGGTCTGGCGTCCATGTCAAAAGCCCCCAGGGCTCACTGAACAAGTATGAGCCTGTGAGGGTGGCCCTAAAGGCTCTCCACCTATTGTTCTTTCCTGTTGCATTCTTTCTGCTCCAGCCAGTTTCACCAACAGCCGCTTCCTGACATTCCCTCCCTTTCTCTAGAGCACGCTGTTTCCTCCCGTGGAATGTGCCTTCACTCACCTTCTGCATGCTCTGCTCTCCTCATTTTCTCCACTCTTTAACTCTCCCCAGTAGCCTTCTTTCTATATCTTTTTTTCCTCCCCTTAAAACCTTGGCACTTTCAGTTCTCTCTTGAATGCTAGATCTCTGCATGGCTGACTCCTCCTTCAGGGCCCAAGTCAAGGTCAAATGTCACCCTCCTCCATTTGTTTTTGTTTTTTTAACTGTTAAGAAAATTTTTGTGGTTTTATTGTATCATGAGGCATTGAAACATCTGAACAAATCAATATCTGGACGGTGAGGCAGCTGCTTTCTCCTTCACTTCTTTGGGTTACTAGAGCAACTTGTCAGTAGATTAA
This sequence comes from Myotis myotis, assembly GCF_014108235.1. NCBI lineage: Eukaryota > Metazoa > Chordata > Mammalia > Chiroptera > Vespertilionidae > Myotis > Myotis myotis. Next base: position 19,319,053 of record NW_023416316.1, read on the forward strand.
AAAAAAAAAAAAAAAAAAAAGACAACCTTTTGCATTACTTAAGTCTTTCCAAGGCATGCGCTGGTACAACACAAACTCCTCCTGTCAGATGTAACTAGTCTAGCGTCCAAACATCACGCACAATACCTAGGTAGCAGCAGCGCACTGCGCCCACCCCCACCTCGGTCCTCATTTGTGTATGATATTTGGAGCATCTGGAGGAGTGTGAATAGTATCTGGAAGAGGAAGGAGGAGGAAACAGCATGAGTGCCTGGCTGGGAGGAGGTCAGCCGAAGTTGTGCAGGGCAAGCCTGAACATGTCATTGGTGCAAACCCAAGCATTGTTGATGTTCTTCAATAGGAACATCTTGTGGAACCCCATAATGGGGTCTTCATCGGCCTTACGCTGGCCCACAACCATCCTGAGGATGCAGCTATCGGGCGTGGGGTGGTGGTCCTGTACCATGATGCTGTGCTGGGTTTTCTGGAACTGAAGGCTAGACAACTTCTCCACAATGGCAGCTTTCCCCTGGAATTGCTGTCCTTCCCATGTAAGGCATGATGCGTCAGTGTAAATTGTGCCTAGTTGGGTTCTGTCATTATCAAATAACTGGTAGTAATGTTGAATGAAGCGGGATCCAATCTGCTCCCAAATTGGCTTGTCTCCCATTCTGGAGCGTCCCCCAGCCTCGTTGAAACCCCGAGGGGCTGGCACGATGGTGTCAGCGGAGGCGGCAACCCAACGCGGTTGGCGACCGACTGTCCCTTCCCCCCTACCTTTCCTCGCCACCCCCCTCCTCCATTTGTTATAAGATTTGATGTATGTGAGACCTCTTATTTATTTACTCAAACTTCCGTTGAGTCTTACTATTGTGAACTTAGCACTCTGCTGGGTATGAAGGCTACCCAAATGTATAGGACCAAGCTGTTTTCCTCATGGGCCTCAGCTGAGTAAGAGCCGGAAAAGTAATTTCAAAGACCTCAGGATATTTATGGTACAATGCTGGAAAGGGCTGTAATGGAAGTCTTGTGGGAGCACAGGGAAGGACATAACTATTAATAACTGTGCCTGGGGGGATCAAGGAAGGTTTTAGAGAGTAACTGACTTTACCTGGATAATTACAGTGGAGAATCCTTATTTTAGAGTGAATGAAATTGAACTAAATTATACTGTTCTATTTAAGACCTAGGATTTATCTGTGTTTGGTAAATATTTAAACACGAGGAATTCTCAATTTTCATACATAGTTTTAATGGGCATTAAATATAATCAGTAGATTTCCCTACTTTTTTATTTATAAGGATTTTAGCACTTCTTATTTCGCTGACTTTACAACAGGGATTGATGGGGCAAGTAATATCAGGAGAGAGACTGAGTTGGTGGGGCTCTAGCTTTTCTTTCCTTTTTTTCCCTGCCAAAAGCTTTATTGTTTCATTTGATCCAATGCATGATAGAGGGCTTCAGGGTGGTTAAAGAATGGCTAGTAGTTTCGGGAAATGGCTCAGGTAAGAGCCAGACACCAGGGGATGTGGAGGGGCCTTTCAAAGGCCTCTGGGCTCCAAAGGCTCCTAGTCATGCTTGAGGGTGAGCCTTTCGAAGAGATACTCACCCAGCCCGGCCGGCATGGCTCAGTGGTTAAGCATAGACCTACAAACCAGGAGGTCCTGGTCAGGGTACATACCTGGGTTGTGGGGTGTGCAGGAGCAGCCGATCAATGATTCTCTCTCATCATTACTATATCTGTCTCTCTCTCCTTCCTCTCTGAAATCAATAAAAATATTTTAAAGATAGAGAGAGAGAGATACTCGCCTAGCCCAGCCTGGGGGCAGGCCAGCCTACGGATGTTAGTCAGGTGGTCACCCACCTTGATGAGTTTTACCTTCTCATCCAGGAAGTGGTTCTCCAGGAAGTCACAGAGATGAGGGTCTGCGTGGGTAGAACCCAGGGCCTGCAGCTCCAAAAGAGCCTAATTCAGGTTCCTCTCCAAGGCCAGGGCAGCTTCCATGGCATCCTGAGTTTTGCCCACTCATCTGGGGGGACTTCAGCACATGGTGGAAGAGAATGCAGCCACCTCTCTTGTGTTGCAACTTTAAGAGATGCTTAGTGCCCTTGCACTTCTTCTCCACCAGCCTCTTCGCCAACTTGCAGAAGTAGCAGCCCACGCCCTCGAGAGCCGCATCTCATGGTTGAAATAGAAGCCCAGAGAGAAGTAGGTGTGTGAGGCCCTCAGGTGCGGGTTGGCCAGGCGGTTGACTGCAGCCTCCATCTCGGTGGAATAATTCTGACGAATTTGGGAGCTCATGGCTGTTCGGCAATAAGGAGTGAAGGTAGAAAAAAAAACCCTGTGTGTTGGCTGGTCTCGGAGGTGGTGACTGGATAAGATGCAGGAGAGTGGCCAGAGGCTGGAAGAAGGGGTGTCCCTGGGTCTGTCCCGTCCAAACACTGATGAAGCAAGAGACAGATCCAGGACCACCAAGGGCACTGCCGGGGCTCTAGTTTTTCTAGATGAAATGAGGTGAGTGGAAGCTCATGGTCACGCAGCTGACCTGGGTTTTTTTTCCCCGAAATAAACTTGATTAAGTAGATCCCTTATCCCTCAGATAGGTGGCCACATTCCTAATTGTCCTTTGCATATCTCAGGAAGGTGGGTGTTTCTTCCTCCCCCCACCCCCAACTTTATTGAGATCTAATTGACAAATAACATTGGGTAAGTTTAAGGTATACAGTGTGATGATTTGATACACATATGTATTGCAAAATGATTACCACAGTAAGGTCACTTAACATATCCATCACTCACATAATTACATTTTTTGTGTGAGTGGTGAGAACATGTAAGATCTCTCTTAGCAATTTTGAAGCATATAATGCAGTATTGTTAACTATCATTCCCCTGCTGTACAGTAGATCCCCAGAACTTACTCGTCTTATAACTAGAAGATTGTGCCCTTTGACCAACATCTTCCCATTTCAACCATCCCCCAGCCCTTGGCAACCATCACTTTGCTCTCTGATTCTCTAAATACGGCTTTTTTTTTTTGGTTCCACATATAAGTATATCATGCAGTATTTGTCTTTCTCTGCCTGACTTATTTCACTTAGTACAAGGTCCATCCATGTTTTGCAAATGATAGAATTTTTTTTTTCTTTTTTTAAAGGCTCACCCACCTATTTTTTATTTATTTTTTTGTTAGTCCTCATTGGAGGATATTTTTTCCATTGATTTTTAGAGAGTGGAAGGTAGAAAGAGAGGGAGGTAGAGAGAAAGAAGCATTGATGTGAGAGAAACACATTGATTGGTTGCCTCCTGCACGTGTGGATCAAACCTGCAACTGAGGTACCTTGACTGGGAATTGAGCTGTCGACCCTTTGGTGCACAGGCTGTCGCTCTAACCACTGAGCACGCCAGGCATGTCAGGATTTTATTTTTTATAGCTGAATAGTATCACATTTGTTTTATCCACTCACCTGTTGATGGACACTCAGGTTGTTTCCATGTCTTGGCTATGATGAATAATGCTGCAGTGAACATAGGAGTACAGATATGTCTTCAAAACAGTGACTTCATTTCCTTTGTAGAGGTAGAAGGAAAGAGAAAATGTCTGAACTCATGATTTCCATTCTTTAATTATCAGAACCACATGGTTTTATTTTTCTCTTATACTTTCCCTCCCTATTAGTCATCAGAATTTACAATTACTAGTATGTATTAATTTGGGGTTATTTGTTGACTATCCATGTCTCTGCTATACTGAAAATGCCACAAAGGAGGAAATTTCTGTGGTCTACTGTTGTCTTTCCATATTGAGCACCTGGCATGTAATTGGTTCTCAAAATATGTTTATTCAACAAATGAATGACTGAATAATCCTGATAATTTGAGTAAAAGCTTTAAAAAATAATGGGAAGAACCCTAGCTGGTTTGCCTCAGTGGATAGAGTGTTGGCTGTGGACTTAAGGGCCCCAGGTTTGATTATGATCAAGGGCACATGCCTGGGTTGTGGGCTCAATCCCCAGTAGGGGGCTAGCAGGAGGCAGCCGATCAGTGATTCTCATTGAATGTTTCAATCTCTCTCTCTCTCCCTCTCCCTTCCTCTCTGAAATCAATAAAAACACATAAAAAAAATAATGGGAAGATTCATATAAGTTAAAGGATAATTGGGGTTGTAAAGTCACCTCCTCAGGGTGCATATCCACCTGTTGTATTTCATAGAAATATTTCAGTTGAGTGTGAATCCCAGGTCCCTACTGTTCTGATATTTTCTTCTGAAGGGATAATTTAAATTGGACTCCTGAGGCAGGAGGTGCTCTAAAGTATAGATAATGAAAATATCTTCCATTTGCTCACTTAGCAAGTATTCTTTGCTTCTAATAGAAAGGGGGAAATGTTAGTAATTTCTCTATAGAACAGAATATATTAAATTTGTTGAATATATTTAAGCAGAATATTCTTTAGGATAAATTTTAATAAATGGGTAAAGTTGGTATAATTTGGGAATAGGTCATTGAACAAGTAGTTCAAATTTGGTGAACAGATCATTGAGCAAATGGGCTTCTTTTTACTCTTCTGGGTATCAAGTTTCCCCTGTCTTTTGGTTGGAGAGGCTCGCGAATGTCTTTGTTACTGAAAAAGGGGACTGATGCACCCAGATGGTTTGGATGGTGCTCAGAAGTCTTCTGGCAGTTCTGCCCCTTTGGTTTCCTATCCTAGTGTTATGAACTGACTTGACGTAGTCTGATTATGCACAAATCTCAGGTTCAAAATGATAGCTGAACAGTATCGGTACCTTTTAAGTCAGAGATCACCATGAACGAACTTGCAGTCAGAGTTAGGTTCCTTGGTGTGGTAGGCAGATGCCTCCCAAGATTCCTGCCCCCTTATGAACATATCCCATGTAATCTACCCTCACCCCAATCCAAGTGGGACCAACGAATAGGTTGGAATATTACTCCTATGATTAGGTTAATAAGGTCAAGTCTTCATCCTTTTAAAATCTCCCAAGTAATTCTAATGTGCAGTCAAGATTGAAAACTAGAGCAGTGGTCCTCAAAGTGTATTTCCAGGCCAAGCAGCATCTGGGAACCTGTTAATAATGCAAATTCTCAGGCTCCACCTCAGCCCTCCTGAATCAGAAACTGGCGGTGGGGCCCAGTGATCTGCATTTTAAGGACCCTCCAGGGGGTTCTGATGTCCTATGGAGTTTGAGATCCTGTGCTGTGGGCATCTGCCCTCTAGCAGACAAGCCTCTCCGGTAGTGGGGTGGGGGGAAGGGAGGAGGGAGGAAGAGGAGAGGCCTTTCTTTGGAGGGGTTCTCTTCCCCACCGCAGTGGCATTGCTTCTGAGTTCCAGCCTGCCTCTTCGAGTATTGAATGTGCATGTACACACTGTCACATTTGTCAGGCATATTTTTCAGCAAACAGTAGCATCAGACAGTTTTGGCGTATGCATTGTTTTAAATAAAATAGAGGAATTTGCTAGCTTCATTTTCACTGCATTTCTTTTTTTTTCTTTTTTGTTTTTTTTTTTGTTTTGTTTTGTTTTGGTATTTAATAGCACTGAAAGGGATAATAACTAGATAAAGCAAATTTTAAAGATACCCATTGTTGTGGCCTGACCCAGGTGATTTGCCTGTTCAGAAGGATCAGCTTCTTTTTGTTGAATATTCATGCTTTCCAATGATTAAAGGTGGGTGAGGGCAACTGGTCTCCTTTCTCAAAACCTCACTTCTGGGTGATGTGTTACAATGCAAGCAAGTCCTGAACCAGATTCAGCCACATTAACAACAAAATAACAAACAAACAAAGCCCAACACAATAACAGAAAACAGACACAAAGACTGTGGATCTGTTTTGAAATGCAGACCCTTTGTTCTTGGGGTTCTCCAACCCAGAAGGTTCACTTTGAGGCAAAAATGCCACAGGGTCCTGATTATTGGCTAAACTTCTCTGGCCATCGGGATTGCCCAAAACACACACACATGCATTTTCAAACCTCTGATAAATGTAGGGCTGATAGGATTAAATGAAATTCTTCACCTCAAGTATTAATCCAAAGGTGTTAGGTTGCTGGTTTTGATACCAGATTTTTAAAAATATTCTGTTAATTCAAGTCAGAGTGGTTCTGGAATAACTCACATTTCACCAGTGAATCATTATTGCTAATACCCTTTGTGCTAATTAACAAGATCAGTCTGCAGCTTCAGGTAGTGGTTATTTAAGGCAAGCACTTGTCACGGTGCTTGTGCAGGCACTGGAGTAGAGGGGGCTCCTGATTAGGGTCTTTCAAATGCTAACCAGCCACCTCTGGAATGTGTATTCCTGATTAGGGCACTTCACATATTAATGAACCATTTCTAGGGAATATTTTAATTTACACCTCATATTTCTCACTATCTATGCTGATGCAAGTTCATGTAAATTACAGATGAGGTACTATACCTGGAAGGGAAACTCATGGTGGGTGTGGAAATAACACATGTCTGGTGGGTGATCAGTGGTGTGTGTAAGAAGGAAGTGCATTGCCTCTGACCTGGGATGTTGTGACCAGCTGCCCTGGTTTGCCAGAACAGAGGGGTTTCCCGGAATGTGGGGCTTTCAGTGCAAAAACCAGGACCGCCCAGGGCAAAGTGGGACGGTGGATCACTTGACCAGTGGCTCTGCCTCTAGAAATCTGTCTTCAGTAACGAGCCAGGAAAGGTTACTTCTCATACTTTTAATAAGTGATACTTGTGAAAGTGCAGATTTGAATGCAATTTGGAGAATTAGCAATAGAGAATTTGTTGAATAAATGTTGGTATATCCATCAGATGGAATGGTTCCACCCTCACACTCTCTATATTAGCTTAGCTGCCATGACGAAACAGCAGGTTGGGTGCTTAAACAATAGAAATTTATTTTGTGGCAGTTCTGGAGGCTAGAAGTCCGAGATCAAGATCTGGTGATGTTTCTCTTCCTGGTTTGCAGAGAGCCGCCTTCTTGCTGTGTCCTCAGGAGGCGGAGTGAGCAGCAAGCCAACTCTCTGGTATCTCTTCTTATAAGGGCACTAATCCCATTGGATTAGCACCCGACTTTATGACCTCATTTAACCTTAATTACTTCCTTCCCCCACATACAGTCACACTCTGGGTTAGGGCCTCAAATATGAATGTTGTGGGGACAGTTCAGTCCTTAGCATTCTCAAAAACCACTTGTGAAAAAGAAGAAATGTTCACAATATCTATTGATTGAAGTCACAAAACAGTGTGTATGCTCTGATTCAGACAGTCTTAAAAAATAAGTATATGTGTCTATAGGAAGACTATTAAAGTAGAAATTAAGGCGATTTTAAGTTTTTTTATGCTTTCTATAGTTTTCTGTATTCTTTTTTTGTATTCCAAAAGTTTAAAAGGTTAACATGCAATACTTTTTAATAAGAAAATTGTAGCTTAAAAATACATGATCTGGTTAGGTTGCTGCCAGACTAGGAGGAAATGGGTATGATGCCTATTTGGGACTCAAATGGGGCCTAGGTTGGTGGTAACTGGAAAAGAACAAATGAAGAGGGAATCTGTAACGTTTGTGTAAACCTGAGTTGAATATTTCCTGTATAATTTGGCAATTGAATCTTACTTTTTATGAGGATGGGTTAAGCACCTAGTATCAGGAACTGACCACCGTGGCTGAAATTCCCAGTCCTTCAGCTTGCTAGCTGTCTGTCCTCCACAAGTTTCTCCCAGTCTTCATTGTATGTAGGACGGAAATAACAGTGGTGCCTACCCATTGGCTTATTGTGAGATTAGAGAGATTAGAGTAAGTTACTACATTAAAGGCCTTGGGAACACGTCTGCCAAGTAGAAATGTACTCAGTAAATCAGCTATTATTGTTATTGTTATCTTTCTTATAAAAATTCCTGGCTTTGCATGGTTGGTGTGCCTCAGTGGTTGGGCATCAATCTATGAATCAGGAGGTCACGGTTTGATTCCTGGTCAGGGCACATGGCCAGGTTTCAGGCTTGGTCCCCAGTGTGGGGTGTGCAGGAGGCAGCTGATCAATGATTCTCTCTCATCACTGATGTTTCTGTCTCTCTTCCTCTCCCTTTCTCTCTGAATAAATAAAAATATATTAAACAAATAAACAAACAAATGAAAAATTCCTGGCTTTGCATCTTAGGCAATGCTTAAACATTCTTTCTGTATATAGCTTTGGACAACATTCTCTGTTTTCTTGAGAGGGTTTATTAATTATTATTACACTTGTTAGACTTGATAAACAAAACCATAGGACACCCAGGTAAATTTGAATTCCAGATAAGCAACACATAATTTTTTAGTCTAAGTATCCTATATAATAAAAGGCTAATATGCAAATTGTCCCCTTGGGAGTTCAACCACTTGCTATGACGTGGGCTTACCACGGGGGGTGGGGGGCGTGCAGAACGGAAGAAGGTCCGGCTGGCAGCTGGGGGAAGGAAGGCCCCGATCGGCCCTGATCACCAGACAGGCCTAGGGACCCTACCCATGCACGAATTTCATGTACCAGGCCTCTAGTGTTCAAATATTGCCTAGGACATACTTACACTACATAATTATTCATATCAATTTCAAATTTAACTTGTATTCTTGTTCTGTTTTCTATCTGGCAATTCTAATTATTAGAGATAATGAGAACACCATTGAAAAGAAATCCAGCCCTGGCAGGTGTGGCTCAATTGGTTGAGCCTCATCCTGTCCAGTTCGATTCCTGGTCCAGGCACATACCAGGTTGCAGGTTTGATCACTGGTTGGGGTGTATGTGGGAGGAAGCTGATGTTTCTCTCTTACGTCAATGTTTCTCTCCCTCTCCCTTTCTCTCTCTAAAATCAACAAAAGCATATCATAAACAAACAAACAAAAAAGAAATCCAATGATGAAGCTCTCTTAATCAGATCCATCTAAGCCAGTGGTTCTCAACCTTCCTAATGCCGCGACCCTTTAATACAGTTCCTCATGTCATGGTGACCCCCAATTTCATTGTTACAAATTGAACATAATTAAAGTATAGTGATTAATCACAAAAACAATATGTAATTATATATGTGTTTTCCGATGGTCTTAGGCGACCCCTGTAAAGGGTCGTTCGACCTCCAAAGGGGTCGCGACCCACAGGCTGAGAACCGCTGATCTAAGCCAAGCCCGCCCCTGAAAACCTGGTGCTGGCATTGCCTTTATAGTGAGGAGTGTGTGAAATAGCCTGTGTGTAGGTCCTAGCTTGGTAAGTGGCACATGGTACATGCACAATAAATCAGGCAGGAGAGCCTGCCCTTTACTTGATTTTGGGGAAATTACATAATTGCTTTAAACTTCAATGTCCTCAAATGCAAAATGGGGCCAATAATAAGAAAGCCTGTTTCATTATGAGAATTATGGAAAATGAAAGAATTCCTAGCCAGTGGGAAGCGTGGTTTCTGGGGTGGATGTGAGGGTGGATTTCAGAGGACAGGAGCAGGGAGGTGGGCCAATCCCAGTCCTCACATGAACAGATGAACAGAGAGGTTCATCTGATGGCTGCCAGCCTGTCCTCATGATGCTTCTTCCCTGAAGAAACAGTAAAACAGCAGGAAAATGGTCTCCACTTCACTTCCCCTCTCAACTCTGACATGAGCACATTAATTGGTGGAACTTAACTTGGATAGCAAGCCCTAGCTGCAAGTGAGCTTCGGATTATAATGTCTGTTTCCAGCCACTCTGAATGGGAATGGGTGCTGAGTGAGTTTGATGCTGCTCAGTCCAACAAAATGTTATGAAGGTAAAGGTTGCTGCATCGAGAGGGAGTTGTCCAATTCCGGGTCTCTAGGATGCAGCATTTGCCTCAGTGCTGCTTGGGTACTCTTTGTGTCTGAGACCCAGCCTTGATTCTTTTCTTCCTCTACCATCTCTCCTTTCTCCCTCCCTAGGGACCAGTCTCAATCTGACCCCCATTCTAGGTTCTGAGACTTGGTTATGTGTTGTCAGACTTCTCAGGATTGCGAATCTGAATTTCTAAGCATCACCTCTGCTGATGTTACGTACAGGTTGCACTTTTTCTTGTCCCATGGAGCTCATCCGCTCTGGTCTCCCTGCCTCTGACATCCCGGTAAGCCTTGCTCAATTTGGCACGCCCATGGTTTATCCCATCTTGCTATGGTTAAGGATTATGAAAGAGAAAAAGTCCTCATGGACCAAACCCAGGCCACGGAAATTTAAAGCCACAGAGCATGTTCCTGAGGATGAGAGTGAGATGAGCATCTCAGCTCCAGAGGCCCACACTGTCAGCCAATCACTGCATATTAAACTGATCCTGAACTCCTTTTTTTTTTTTAATTGTCTAAAGTTTTACATATGTCTTCTTTTCCCCGGTTGACCCCCTCCCCCTTCCCCCCGACACACACACCCAGCCATTCCCATCCCGGGCAAGCCCCCACACCGCCCCAGTGTCTGTGTCCATTGGTTATGCTAATATGCATGCATACAAGTCCTTTGGTTGCCCTCTCCCCCCCACCCCCTCCTTCCCTGCCATTTGTCTCTGGATCTGTTCTTGTTCATCAAATTATATTGATCTGATCCTGAACTCTTAAGGACCAGCAGCCACGGCATTTGTTAAAATCACAATGTGTCCCTTCTGCTGCCAAAGATGGAGCTGTAATTTCCCCCTCTTCTCAAAATAAATATTTCACATGGTTCTGGAAAATTTTAACTATTAGTTGTACCATCACCTCTCATTAGCCACTGGCAAACATAAGAGATAATAAAGCTTACTGAAAGGAAGCCATGAATAAGCACCAGATTCTAAATCTCCTGGGGCAGTGACCCTGATGAGTCACTGAGTATTCACCGTAATGTCATCTTGCAGGTTGTTGTATACCCGTCACAGAGAACATAGTAAGTGGGTCTGGGCTGTAAGAGAGTCTTAATGATTAATTTTCCACATGCTTCTGAAAGTATCATTTTTTGACAAACAATACACATCAACTCTTTTTCTTACTAGCAAAACCATCAAGAAAATTCACTCTTCTTTCCATCTCACTAATAACTCCCTCTAACTTTATGGATATCCAGGGATTGGTCTTCTTTTAAAATTATATCTAAATCCCTAGATATAATTAGAACAGTTATTTACTCTCCTTATGTATTTGATTTCAATTGTTAGCAATTGCTTTTTAATCATTTTATTCCATGGTGACATCATGGGGGAGATAATTGTTATTCCTTTTATTTACAGAGTAAATGCTGCTGCAGGGTTAAATGGCATGCCCCAGACCTCTGCAAGGGGGAGTCTAGATTGGAACCCAGCCTTCAGATTCTCAGCATGTCTTTAATAGAAAGCCAGGAGTTGGAAAATCACGACTCTGAATGGCAAAAACTGGTCAGGAGAATGGACCCCTGCCTCAAAGCAATACCATTGCCTCTCTAAGACTTATTTTCCTGATCTGTAAAATGGGCTTATCATGGGCCATTGATGTGAGGATCCAATAAAATAGTGGACATAGAAAGGTTTGGAGGTTGCAGAAAGGAGAGGCCCCTTCTCCCTGTCCCCTTGTCCTGTAGGATGGGTGTCTGGCTGCTCTTTGGCCAGGTTAAGGAGTTTGGTCTTACCCTTTTCCAGATGGGTCACTGTCTGTGGGTATCTGCTGCTGGGCACTCAGTTGGCCACAGTGAGGATGCTGCTGCTCTTCTCCATCTGGCTCAGGCACCACAGCACTCAGCTTTTTTCAAAGCAAAGGCATATTGGTGCCCAGTGAACATTCAAGCAGGTGTTTACTGGTGATCACTTCAAAATCTAATAGGCCATGGGGCAGGGGTATCTACATCTCCCCCCAGCTCCATCGCAGAAGGGCTGAGGCCTCACTGCTTCGAAGGCAGTGGGGAAGGATGGAGGGTGTGCCCACATGGAGGCTGTCCAGCTTGTGGACCTACTTCCAGCAGCCCTCTCCTCTGCCTGCCTGCCTATTACAGTGCTCCCCTTGTTTCCCTCTCCATGCCACTGCTTCCCTCTCAACCTCTCCTGATGTCTGGCAGGTTTTGCATGGCCCTGAAAAATTTTAGTAACTAGTTTATACTATCACCCTTAATTGACCACTGTAAATACAGTTGGGGTAATGAATTTCAATGGCCAGGTTCTCCCAGAGCCTATGTGGCACCTTTGTTCAAACCAGAAAAAGGAGCCCTCCTATGAGCAGGTGCCCTGCTTGGGACTGGGAAGTCCCCTTCTCGCAGATGTGCAGTGCTGACAGGACACGTGGCTTGGCCTGCAGAGGCCAGGCGGTATCTCAGCACCTTCTCCAGTTACCCCTCAGCCAGGGCTTTGTGCAGTGTGGGAGCTGGACAGCCACACACGAGGGCCTGTCAGTGGCTTTATGCTCATGTGCAGCTGGGACTGAGAGGAGAGTGTCTTTGTCAGGGCCGGGGCCTCTCCTTGCCCCTTGCATCACACAAGAGGGGAATTGAGCTTAGATTAGATTAGATTAGATTAGATTAGATTAGATTAGATTAATGAGGATGTAGCGGGGTGAATCGTGACTCCTCTCCCCAAAAAGATAATGTCCAGTTCCTAATCCCTGGAACCATGAATATGACCTCATTTGGAAAAAGGGTCTTCGAGATGCAATTATAACGTAAGGATCTGGAGATGAGATCATCCTGGATTACCTGGGTGAGCCCTAAGTGCACCCACAGCTGCCTTACAGGAGAAGGCATGGGAAGGTTACACAGAAGAAGACGTGTGAAGAAACACAAAGAAGAAGGCCTTGCGAGGAGAGAGGCAGAGATCTGGGTCATGCAGCATCAGTCAAAGAGCACCAAATGACACCCACAGCCACCAAGGCTGGCACAGGCGAGGAGCAGTTCCCCCGAACCTCCAGGGGTGCAGTTCTGCCGACAGCTTCATTTCCAACTTCTCGCCTCCAGAACTGGGAGAAAACGAATTCTATTGTGTTAAGCCACCTACACTCTGGTCACTTGTTACAACAGCCCAAGGAGACTAACACATGGGGCAAGGCTGGGGCTTGAAGAGGGGGCTGGCCAGCGGTTCTCTCTCCCAGTTACAGCTGGTCCTCTCTGTGGCTTCTAAAACCAAGCACATTTTATCCTGCGGGCTGTCCTTAGCTTAATAAGAGAAATTATTTCCCCTCTTAACACAATTATTTTGAAAACTGACACAGACTAAGCATAACTTCTTGCCCCTCTCAATTTTATACAAGAAGGTAGAATTTCTCCTATCAACAGAGTCTCTTATGAACTCACATCACAGCTTTGTTTTGCTAAGGGTGTTTTTCAGTTCCTGGCCCAAGTTATATCCAAACTACCGCCCTTTAACTTGCCCTTGGCAGTAAGAGAGAGGAGAAGGAAACTTAACCTCCCTTCAACAGTTTTAAGCACCCCTCCAGGCATTATTCATCTCTGTACCATCCAACTCAGGAAGTGGCATACGGCAGATGGTCAGGAAATGTTTGTTAACCAGGGTGACCAACCATCCCGCTTTTCCCAGGACAGCAAGATTTTTTGAGACATCAGGCTTTCAGTGTTAAAACCAGAACTGTCCTGGGCAACCCAGAAGGGACAGTTGGTCACCCTCGTGGACTGAACGAATAAACCGCCCTGATCCCATTGTTCTTGGAGCAAGTTGCCCAATATAAAGTTATTTAGTCCTGGTCTCCACTCCACCTCATTCCGGGGTTTCCAAGCCTCCCTGGGTCCTTCTTCCCGGGAATCCTCCTCAGGCTAGAACCCCTACCTGGGCATTAGCTCGGACAGGGCCTTGGATAATGTCTGCTGAATGTATAGTTCCAGTTCCGCTGTCTTGACTATTTTGTTCTCTGAATTCTTTCCTAGCTGGTTTTTCTCCTCATGCTCCTGAAATGTTGACCCTCTCCAGGATTCTGTCCTTGGTCCAATCCCAAATAGGTCATTGATGACCTCAAGAAATGAAATTAAAACAAAAAGACACACCACCTTGAATGCTATTACCGAGTCCTTTTTGCATCCAACATTCCATCTGTCAACAAACTCTGCTGATTCCCTCTTCTGCATAAATATTAAATCAGTTCCCTTCTCTTCATCCCCATGGTGGCTGCCATATGCCAGAACCTTATCATTCCTTGTCTGTTACTTAGATTTCCCATTTCCAATCTTAACCTTTCCAGTGTATCCTTTTTATAGTTTCAGAGTAATTGCTCTAACATGCAAATATTACTGCATCTCTTCCTTGCTGAAAATATGACAAAGGCTCCCTGAGCTCTCCAGGATTAAGTCACAACTTTCTTAAACTGGCACATGTTTGTCCAATAGTTTGGCTTCATCTGTCCCCTTTAGCCCCTCTCAGACCCCACAGTCCTGTCTCAATGAACCAGTCTTTCTCCACCTATGACCCTTGGACCTCCACATCCCTCCCTCTGTGCTACTATTCCAGCCCCCCTACCTGGCTGCCTCCTGCCAGGCCTTCAGAAGTCAGCTCACAAATTGCCATGACCCTGTTAAGTAGGTGGATGCCTCCTTTGTCCTGTACCAGCAGTGTGCCTTCACACTCTCAGTGCACTCACCTGCCTGCTTGTCTCCCTTCTGTGGGTGAGCAACCCAAATGCAGGGCAATGTTCATTCACCTTTGTCTTCTCTCTCCACAGTGCTGGGCACAATTTAGGTGCCTGTACTAGTTTATATAATGTCCCCGAGTTTATGTCCACCTGGAACTTAAGAACATGACTTTACTTGAAAATAGGGTCTTCGCCAATGTCATTGGTTAAGTTGAGGTCAGACTGCATTAGGGTGGGCCTCTGAACTGTTATGATTGGTGTCCTTATGGGAAGAAAGGACAGGCAGGGACACAGACATGCACAGAGAAGACAGCCATGTAACAGCAGAGACAGAGATCAGTGATGCAGCGACAAGCCCAGGAACACCAAGGATGTTCCTTCCCCAGGCAAGGACAGATCCTTCCCCAGGCCTTCCAAGGGAGTGGGCCCTGCGGACACCGTGCATTTGGACTTTTGGCCTCCAGAACTGAGAAGGAATACATTGCTGCTGCTTTAAGCCACCGAGTTTACAGTATTTTGTTATGGCAGCCCTAGAAAATGAATACAGTGCCAACATACTTGGCTGGCTCCATGAATGATCTAACCCCTCTACCCCTTCCCACAGCCATTGGGAGAGACCCCTGTCAACTCCACGCTGGAATGTTCTGGCAGCCTTAGGATCGGTCTCCCCAGGCTAGCTGGATGGAGTGGCTCCATGAACTTGTGACTCCAAATGGGTCCTGTATTTGTTAGACTGATCACCAGAGGATTGTTGCTCCTGGCCTGACTGCAAGGTCACCTGCATCCTGGTGCTAAACTGTGTCACCACCCTGCGTGAAGCTCCTGCGCAGGGCTCTGCTGGACACCCGCAGCGACCATGATTCTGGATGTTGCCGAGCTCACAGTGCAGGCCACAGGCCTGTTTGTGCCCCTGCTTGCTAATGAGTGAGAGTCTGTGTGCAGAGTTCTGACACTTGCTTTCATTATAACACACGGAGACCCGTGGCCCAAGACCTCGTGCATGTACACAGTGAATGACAAAACTGGGGTCAGTTCTAACCAAGCAGATCATAGAAAGGACTCCAGTTTTGGAACAAGACAAATTTGGACTAAAATCCCAGCTCCTGCATTGACGGCCTGAATCCCCTATGATGTTGCTTCAGAGGGTGGGGGTGGTGGTCAGAGCCCATCACTGGGTTATCGCTGTAATTAGAGATCACGCATGTGAAAGGCTCCAGGTGTCACAGATGCTCCCTGTTAGCTAGTAACTTGCCTGCAGTCACACGGCTAAGGGGTGAGGTGCTGTCCGGGGTCTCAGCCCGAGGACAAGGCTCTTTTCCCCTGAAACGGAGACTGTGGCCTCTAACGAGGGCCTTAAGCATTAATTAGGCATCTGGAATGTGCCACCTTATGCACTTTCAGATGCATTTTCTCCATTTATCCTCACAAAAGGTTTTTATTTTTAGAATTCTTATTATTAAAAACATGGGGAATGATGCTCAAAGAGGAGGTACAGCTCCCCACAGCTCTCGAGAGCAGTGCTTCTCAACCTTGGCGCCAGGTGAGACATCTGAGAGCTTCAAAACATCCCCACACCCGGGGATGAAACCAGTGTCTGATACAGGGCCCAGGCACCAGAACTTTAAGAAACTCCTTTGGTGACTCCAAGTGCAGCAAGTTTGAAGATCTGTGCTCTAGCATTTACAGGTCACTGTCCCCCAAGTAAAGTGATTTGAACTTTTATTCTCCCGGGAGGACAGCAAAGCAGATGCCATTGCCCCCACTCTGCAAATGGGCAAACCAACTCTCCAGAGGAAATTCTGGAAAGGCTTTGATGGGACCGAGAGTTCCTGGTTCGGCTCCAGTGCTCTGCCCCTGGAGTGGGGGGAGGTGTGCCATGTCCCTGACCTTGCAGGCTCCCTTTCCCCTGCACCTGAGCCAGCTGCCTTGGGTCCATAGAACTGTGTACCGCTAACTACCAGAGGGAGGTTCTGAGGGTCCTACCTGGTGCCCACCACCTGGTCTCCCCGCCCCTCCCCTGCGGTTCCTGGGTTCCCTACAGCACAGAGCAGAGGTGGAGTGGTTTTCCATCGGGCCTTTCAGGTCTGTTTCATTCCTGCTTCAGTTTTTCCATCTGCCTGTCATAGGGTGTATGGTACGGCTTGTCTCTGCCAAAGGCCTTAGAGGCTCTGGAATGGAGAGAGCAGCAGGAGCCCAGAGTTCATTCTGTGGGGAGAGCTGGGCTTTTCCATGCACCACTCCCCGCACTCACCCCTGGGTTCTCATACCCTGCCCCCTACCCCCATGATTCCCAGGGGCTTCCAGCAGTGAAGACACAGTTCTGGAAAGCAGAAGGCTCTGACAGCCCCACAAATCAGCCTCCATATCCCCACCCCCAGACCCTCCCAGGACAATGCTATCAAGTCATCTCGAGTAAAGGAACCAAAACACCCCAATGTAGTGAAAGAGAACAGAGGCCCCTCTCTCTCGCTGCTGCTGCGATTTCAATAGAGAGCCCTTCTCGAGCAGGAAGAAGCGGTCCTTCTGGTGTGTCCCTGACAAAGCTGACCTCTTCCTTGGCGGGTTTCGTAGGCCCAGAATCAAGCTGGGGTTATTTCCCCACCATCGCCATAGTCATAGCAACAGCTTTGATTAATGCAGTGGCCCATTAGAGGGATAATGTCAGCCCTAATCAGAAACGCCTCAAGTATCTCTCTTTGCATTTTGGTAAATGGCGTAATCACATTATGGTTCGATGTGTCTGGGAGCTGATTGCTGTCGTGAAAAGTCTGCCTGATTTTCCAGGTTAAGGGGTTTCAGGGGGCCCAAGATGCAGCTAATCACCATGTATTGTTGGGAGGGTTTGGAGAGAAGGCGGAGGGCAGGAGGCCGCCTGGTATTGCTGCCCTGCCCTTCCTTCTGGGCTGGCAGTAGCACTCTGGGCTGGTGCTGGGCTGGCAGTAGCACTCTGGGCTGGTGTTCTGTCTGTTTGCAGGGATGTTTCCCTGAAGGAGATGCGCTGGGAGTCAGAGGGAGGTGGCTTCCACTGTTGCGGTTAAGCATGAAGAAAGCAGAGGCATGGCTGGGAAGGGCAGGCAGGCCGCTGAGCTGGACTTGGCTGTTCCTGCCCCTTGTCCATCAAGAGTGTGATAGATAGACAGCCTCAGGTCATGCCACTGGGCCGGCCTGGAGGTAGGAAACGGCGGGGTGACATGCACTGCAGAGGCACATAATGAGTGTGGACTTGACTTTCATAAAAGCTCTTGGCTGCTGCAGGCCCTGAAGAACCCGTGAAAGCTTCCCACTCAAGGTAGATTCCTGAGCATCCTGGGGAGGGGAACTTCCCCCACCCCCTGCTTTTACTAGCAGGGAAACCAAGGCAAAGAGGGGTGGCATCTCTCACCCCCTGTGTTTATATAGAGAATTGATGCTAGGCTCTACCTCCCAAGGGACCCTGCTTTTGTCTCTGCAAGTCCGTGGGCGACAGTAACAGTAAATCGTCCCCACCGATGTAGAAGGATTAAGAGGAGGACCTGAGGAAATGTGCACTGAGCCCCCTGAGGCTATTTCTAGCTGCTCCAAGGAGGTTTGTAAGGAGGACTCATGCAGTTAACTATTTATGACTTTTCGGATGCGGAACAGAAATAGAAGGTGGCACTAGCTTCTCCAGCGCTCGGAAAGTAAAATCCTCGCCGAGGCCTGAAACCACTCTGGGGCCATTAAATTTACTGTCTCTTGGACGACATATAATATCCAGCATAATGTTTTCATCCTTGGCCATGACACTAGTTTTTCTTCCCAGTATTGAAAATGATCTCAGGAGCAGCTGAGAAACTGAGTCAGTGAGTGAGAGCTAGCCCAGAGTTACAGGGCTAGTCTGTGGCCAAGCTCTGGTGGAAGCAGATCTCTTGCTACTTGGACCAAAGTTCACTTCAGAGGGTCCAGCTCAATGTCCCAGGGCAGGTGTCGGTGTGGGAAGTTCCTCAGGGGGACCCAGTCCAATGGACAGTCAAGACACTGTGATACCATGAGTCAACCAGTCTGTCTTCCATCTTGCTTTGCTCCAAGCTTTGCTTCCCACCTGGAGGAGTCAGTGTTCTTCCCAAGGAAATGTTGGATTAGACATGTTCAAGGACAGAGACTCGCTGCCTGCTCTCAAGCCTCACAGACTGGTGTTGCATTAGGAGTAGGAGAGAATGAATTTCCCAGGCTAGGATGTGCCTCAGCTCTGGAAGGAACTAGCAATGTCTCCCCAGCTCTATAAAGCGTTATCGTGCCTTTCTAGTAGCCAGGTCCTTGATCATCTCTTCCTTTAAACTTAGCTGACCAAGGAATTGGAAATTAAAGCAAATCAAGGATGTGGGGCCTTCGCCCCACACAGCCAATAGCTTTAAGCTAAACCCATAAGAGACCAACATTTGTCTGAACAGAAAACCACAGAGGAATGAATTAACATTACGGTGAGAGTTTCCATCTGGCCCCTGCTGGCACCCTCACCACAGAAGCCGCCTGAGCTGGCACCCCCTCCCTGTTGGCTCAGCCTGATGCCAGTCCCTGAGCCAATCCAGACAGGCAAGATGTGTATTAATATTCTCCCTCCCTTAGCCCAGTCGACAGCTTCCCAGACCTGGGACTCAGGGGCCCAGCCTCTGTTACTGCCTCCCCCTGCCCTTCCTTGTGTTTCCGCCCACAACCACATCCAGCTCTTGGCATTCCAGAGGTGAGCTCTCCACAGCCAAGTAAGCATAATGGACCATATGGATCTTCTTCTCTTTTTCATCCTCACCCGAGAATAGGTGAGAGAGAGAGAGAGAGAGAGAGAGAGAGAGAGAGAGAGAGAGAGAGAGAGAGAGAGAGAGAGAGAAACATCAATGTGAGATGTGCCCTGACCAGGGATCAAACCCATAACCCAGGCATGTGCTCTGACAGGGAATTGAACCAGCAACCTTAAGGTGCACAGGACGATGCTCCAACCAACTGAGCCACTCCGGCTGGGCTGGATCTTCTTGATGCCCACTTTGACGTAACTCCAGTTTTAGCAGGGTTGCCTTTTAGCAATTTCTGTTGGCTACTCTGGCTCCCATCACGCCTGGAATTTGGCTCCCTCAGACACTGCTGACTCTCCAGGACCAGCAGCTGTTGCTGGTCCGTTGACATTTGCCTCCTCCAGCCCTAGCTCACTGACCACATGTGCAGCATCCTCATCACCACCTGGCACAGCACTTGCATGTTAGCTTGTTGGTCTTCCTCCCCCAGACTGTGAACTCCACGAGAACAGAAATCTCATTTGTTTTCTCCTCATGGTATCCCCAGCACCTAGCGCAACATAGCAATGTTTAATGCATATTTGATGAACGAAAGCATAAATAAAAAGGTGGCATCCCCTTCCTGTAGAGGGAATTGATAACTCGCTTGATTTTGCTAATGCACATCCATCTCTGTTTATTTAAACTGAAAGAGCAAGTTCAGGATTCAACCCTGGCAGGGTTTTGTCACTTCTGAAAAGACAGTCTCTTTACAAAAACCTGTGCTCATTACAAAAGAGTTAGCATCATGAAATTGGCCTTTTGTTTGCTTTATAATTGTATTCAATTGCTAACCGTTCTGCCAATTAACCAAGTCTTTAGTGGCTTTCAAATAAAAAAAAAAAACAGTTATATTTTAGAGTTGGGTTGGAGGGGCAGTGACACTTGATTGGAGATGGCAAGATGGCTCCGGTCACTTAGTGCCTATAAATTTTTGAGTGAGTCACAGAGTATCTCGAAGCCTTAGTTTCCTCATCTGGAAATTGTGGTAGTTGACTCAGTAATCACTAAGTTCTTTCCCAGGTTTATTGCCTCTATTAACCTATAATTCTGTTTCACTAATGCAAGTCCAAAGCATACCCTTTCTGTCTTGTATTTTGGCCAAGTCAGAACTTAGGGTGAAAGCCTTTTGCACATCTTTCAGCATCTTGCCACCAGGTGGCAGGCGCGTGCCACAGACCTTTTGTCCCAAGCACAAAGTGTGAGCATCTTACCAGAGATTGAATTAAGATAGTAGCTTTCTAAGCTGGAGGCCAGAGTCTGTGAGTTTTTGAAATAGCAAACACTTAGTCTTGTGCAAAACAACAGGGGTACCAGGGACCATATCTAGGAATGAATGTTCAGGCACCCTGATTTATGTGGTTCAGAATTTTGAGGGCACCAGAGCTCTCAGCTTTTGGGTGTCTTCCCCTCTCTTTATCTCAGGATGAGTCAGTGGACGCCCATTACCCCAGCAGCACCTGCAGTACTCAGTGTCCCATGAAGAGAATCATGTGCTGAGCCAGAGTTGATGGATTTTATCCTGTTCTTTTGTTCTTTCCTGTCTCCTTCCAGGAAGGAGATAAGGGATGCATTCAGGCAAAGTTGGGACAACTCCCTAAGTTCTGTTTTAAACTATTCGCCTAATTACAATAAAATTTTCCTTAAATACAAACTCAGAAAAAGACATTCCATTTCCCCTGGTCCCCCTCCGTGATTAATTTTATGTATCAACTGGACTGGGCCAAGGAGCACTTAGATATCTTTGGTCAAACATTATTCTGGGTGTTTCTGTGAGATTGTTTTTGGATGAGATTAACATTGAAATCTGAGTAAAGCAAATTGCCCTCCCTAATGTGGTGGGCCTCGTCCAATCCATTGAAGCCTTGAATAGAACAAAAAGGCTTATCCTCTCCTGAATAAGAGAGAATGCTTTTTGCCTAACTGCCTTTAACTGGGACGTTGGCTTTCTTCCTGCCTTTGGACTTGAACTGAAACATTGGCTCTTCCTGGGTCTCTAGCCTGCCAGACTTTAGACTGGATCTGCACCACAGACTCCTGCGTCTGCAGCTTGGAAACTCATCCCACAGACCTTGGGACTTGTCAGCCTTCATCTTCATGTCAGCCAAGTCCTTATACTAAATGTCTTTATATACAGGGCATTCCAAAAAATGTATACATACTTTCACAGCTGATAGCTCAATTTTGAAAATGAAATGTATGTTAATAAACACTGCCTTTATAATTATTCAAAATGTATATATACTTTTTGGGGGACACCCTATATAAATATAAACACATATATATGTGTGTGTGTATCTGTATATCTCCTATTGGTTCTGTTCTCCAGAGAACTCTGACAAACGCACCTCCTAATTGGATATTCGTCACTTGGTTGTGCACATACATACGCTGAGCACCTACTTTGTGCCAGGCCCTGTACTAGGCTTCGAGAATAGGGAAATGAACAAACTGAACGCTCCCTGTCTCAGGGAGCTTCCAATCTACTGAGGGGGATAAACAATCAAACACTCACACAAGTATAAAAACAAAGCTACAGCAAGTGCCACTGAGGCTGGAGTGGCGGTTGGAGTCCAGGAGGAGTAGGGAGGAGAGACTCGAGTTGCACTATAGCCAGGAGCCACACATTTAAATTTAAATTAGTTAAATACAAATGTTAAAACTTAAGTCCAGTGGCTAGTTGTATTTCACCTGCACAGTTTCCACATGTAGTTAGTGGCTCCCCCAGTTCCCTGTACAGCGGGGGAACTCTTGATAATCCTTTTGACTTTATTGACAGCTGGAACTGGCCTGTGTGAATTTTAGGTCAGCATCCTGAGGTAGGAATATAATTGGCCTAACACGTCGTCTTTGAGCAAGGCCACTCCAAGGCATGGGCTCCTAATCTGTAGGAGAGCCCATTGGAGGTTGGGGTCCATCCTTATGTGTGCCACTTGGTACAGAGCCTGACTATGCCTGTTCAACAGGGACCTGCAGTAGAAGGTGTGAGTGAGCCAGGTACCCTGGTACACAACTTGTCCAACATCTACTTCTTTGACTTTGTTCCTCATTTCTCCCAGTTCCTCCTCCCACCCCATCATCAGTAGCTCAGGAATTGATTCAGCCTCCTTTATTTTCTTATCTGTAATCAACTCTTTACTTCCCTTCATCACCTAGTACAGTGCCTCGCACATAGCACGTATTCAACAAATATTTGTTGTTTCAATGTCCACCAGCTAAAGACCTTCAGGAACATACCTATAGTTAAATAAATGTAGGTTTATTTAGCTTGCTCCAATGAATGAGAATACACGGTGTCTTGGTAAGAGAGTGTCAGAGGGGTTTATTAAAAAATTTGGGCTTTGACGAGGTGATTGTAAGGAAAGCTAGAGAAATAGGAACTAGTTTTGTATTAGATACTCTTAGGGAGTAGGAGTGATTCAGCAGCTTGGTATCTCAGAAATCCTGTTCAGGAATTAGAACAAAATGAGGCTGAAGATGTCTTTGGCAAGAAAGCAACAATCACTCAGAAATAATTTGGGGGGAGGGGGTGAGGATTACAGTATGGCTTTGCCTTTGTTTGGTTACAAACTGTATCACACTCTAACTGACAACAGGGTTGATTTCCACTTTTTCAGTTAAATTTGAAAAAAAATAGCTGAATAAATATTTAACTTTACTCAAATGTAGAAGCAATTGCAATGGTTTTTAAACCTGCCAAAGTGACCTTTCACCTTATCTATCTTTTGGGTAATTGCTTTTTACTGACTTGGAACAAAATTGGCCCTTAGTTTAATGATATTACATAGATTCATCTGATGCTCGACCTACCATTTTGGAAATAGTGATATCTGTTTTTCAAAATTGGTATTTTAATTTTGATTACCCATTCAAGGATACTCTGGAGTTGGTCATTATTCCTCTTCAAATGTGGTCCCGATATCATCTACATGGAATTCAGAACAATGAGTCAATTACTTCCTGAGTTTGCAACACCACTTTCCTGTGACTCGTCTTTTCCTCCAGGAGTCACCTTACCCCATTGTTCACATGAGCTGTATTTAAGCAAGTATACCCCTGGCCTGGCATGCATGCAATTGATTTTTAGAATCTGAATAAAAAACTCATTTATCCTTCCAACATCTTACTCATTTTTACCCAATATTCTAGAAGGTTGGAAAAAAATACCTATCATATTTGTCATCGCTCTGACTTTTTGTCATTTGCAACTTTGTTAGCATCTCTTCTCTGCACTTCACTCATAACATTGACCAAAAATTGAACAGGATACCTGGAGAAACAGAATTCTTCCAGCCTCAACTAGTCACCAACAACACTCTTTGGATATGGTTGTTAGTCTCTTTTCAGTATGCTTAACCAGCCACATTTCACCCCGTATGTGCATGAGTAGAAGAGCTTTTGGCAACTGTGCATTTGGGAAAGTTACTGCAGCACAGGGAGGCTTTCAGAGGGTGGGGTGTTGGGAGGAGAGGAGTGGGAGCAGGGAGACCAGTGGGGCTAGAAAGAAGTATCCAAACTTGAGGTCATCTGTCCTTAAACTAGGGTGGGGTGCCTTTGGAAATGGACAGGGAGGTGTTGTTACTACAAACGTTATGAAAGGAAAAGTCAGCAGGTCTCTGTAACAAATGAGTAGGGGAAGAAATGGAGGAAAGAGGAATGTAGAGCCTTAGTGCTTGGATGATGTTGTCATAATTAGAAATATAGAAGCCTTGGAGGGAAGCTGTTTGAGGTGACAGATGGTGGAGGGAATTCTTGCTGCAATGTAAAGAGATTTTATGGTTCAGTTGATTGAAAGGTAGGTTAAAAATATTTTGAAATTCCAGAGGTTTATTTGTATTAACTGTTGACAATAGAAAGGGAGAGGTTGAAGATGGAGAAGATGTTGGGCGTGGCAGATGAATAAGGTCCACAATTGAGCACAGGCATGGGCATCAGAATTCAAATGGGCAGGAAGGGAGGTCTGTGGATGAGAGCACATTTTAGAGCTTCATCTCTAAGGGCCTTTGCAACTGCTGTTCCCTCTGCTCAGATGCCTTCTCCACATATTCTCATGGTTTTTCCTGTAGATCATAACATGATGGTCTTTTTTTTTTTTTTAATTTCAGGCCTCAGCTCAAAGGTCTCCTGCTCACAGAGTCTTTCCCTGACCAGTCACCTGTCACCCAGACCCATTCCAATCAGGGACTAGCCCTGCCCCAGAATGGTCCAGGACCTCCAGGCTCTTGACTCTCACAGGAAAGAATTCAAGAATGAGTCATGGTGGGGGATACGGGCTGCGAAGAGCCTTCTGGCTCTAAGGGAACAGGAAGAACTAGAAGATTTGTCAAATGACTACCCCTCAAGCACCAGTGAAGATGAGGGGGACAGTGGTAGAGAGCGAAAGCATCAAAAGCTTCTGGAAGCAATCAGTTCCCTTGATGGAAAGAATAGGCGGAAATTGGCTGAGAGATCTGAGGCTAGTCTGAAGGTGTCAGAGTTCACGGTCAGTTCTAAAGGATCAGGAGAAAGGCTAGTCCTTTCAGATCTGCTTGAACCTGTTAAAACTTCATCCTCATTGGCCACTGTGAAAAAGCAACTGAATAGAGTCATATCAAAGAAGACTGTGGAGCTACCCCTTAACAAAGAAGAGGTTGAGCGGATCCACAGAGAAGTGGCATTCAATAAAACCTCACAGGCGCTCTCCAAATGGGATCCCATCGTTCAGAAGAACCAACAAGCAGAGCAGCTGTTTTTCCCCCTGGTAAAGGAGCAGTCAGCCTTCGCTCCCATGGAGCATGTGCTCAACGGCTGGAAGGCAAGAACACCCCTGGAGCAGGAGATTTTTAACCTCCTTTGTAAGAACAAGCAGCCAGTGACAGACCCTTTACTGACTCCTGTGGAAAAGGCCTCTCTGAAAGCCATGAGCCTGGAAATGGCCAAGATGCGCCGAGCAGAGCTTCAGAGGGCCCGGACCCTGCAGTCTTACTATGAGGCCAGGGCTCGAAGAGAGAAGAAAATAAAGGGCAAAAAGTATCACAGAGTTCTGAAGAAAGGAAAGGCCAAGAAATCCCTAAAAGAGTTTGAGAAGCTGCGGAAGACCAATCCTGCTGCTGCACTGGAAGAACTGGAAAAACTCGAAAAGGCCAGAATGATGGAGCGAATGAGCCTTAAGCACCAGAACAGTGGAAAATGGGCAAAGTCAAAGGCAATTATGGCCAAATATGACCTGGAGGCTCGCCAGGCTATGCAGGATCAGTTGGCCAGTAACAAAGAACTGACGCAGAAAGTCCAGGAGAGTGAGGAAGAGGAGGGAGGTGAAGAAGAAGAGGGTGATCTCCTTGTCCCTGATGCAGTGAATGAGGCACATATGACTGCAGATGGACCAAACCCCTGGATGGTCAGGAATCACTCTGATGACGCAAAAGAGGCTGAAATCCAGAAGGACTCTGAACAACTTCCAGAGCCCATGGCCAACGAGGCTTCTGAGAGTGAGGAAGAAGAAAGACCAGTGGCAGAGGAAGAAATTTTGTTGAAAGAATTTAAGGAAAGTCAGTCACTTAGGAAAATGTCGGGGCTCAACCAGGACACCAAGCCAGTGGGCAGACAAGAAACAGAAGATTCTAGCACCCAGGAGGTGCTATCCAAACTGAGAGCACTGTCTCAGAAACTCAACAAGGACAACCATCAGTGCAGAAAGCAAAACATGGGTTCAGTGAGGACTGTTTTGTCCACCCAGAGAGAGGGACCTTCTGGGGAAGAAGAGGAGCCCCTGTTGCTACAGAGGCCGGGGAGAGCACAGACTCTGGAGGAGCTAAAGGAACTGAGCAAAGAAGGATGCTTTCAAAATGAGGAGCTTCCCAGGCCTGCGTTAGAAGGGCAGTGGGTGGAGAGGAATAATCAGCCTAGTGCTCCCAAGAAGAAAACAAAGGAGCAAATGATTGACCTACAGAACATCTTAACCACAAAATCTCCTTCCGTGAAGTCTTCGGCTGTCCCCACGATAGAGGAGTTGGAAGATGAGCAAGAGAGAGAGGAAGAGAGAGAGCAAAAGCAAATGATAAAGGAAGCTTTTGCTGGTGATGATGTCATCAGAGATTTCTTGAAAGAGAAGAGAGAAACAGTGGAGGCGAGTAAGCCACAGGACGTGGACCTGACTCTGCCTGGCTGGGGCGAGTGGGGCGGTGTGGGCCTGAAGCCCAGTGCCAAGAAGAGACGCCGGTTTCTCATTAAAGCACCTGAAGGTCCTCCAAGAAAGGACAAGAATTTACCAAATGTGATTATCAATGAGAAGCGAAACATCCACGCAGCAGCTCACCAGGTGCGAGTGCTTCCGTATCCATTTACCCACCATCAGCAATTTGAGAGGACCATCCAGACTCCTATAGGATCTACATGGAACACCCAGAGAGCCTCCCAAAAGCTGACTACACCCAAGGTTGTCACCAAGCCAGGACATATCATTAAGCCTATAAAAGCAGAGGATGTGGGCTACCGGTCTTCCTCACGGTCCGACCTCTCTGTCATACAGAGGAATCCAAAACGACTCTCCATACATCACAAAAAACAGCTGAAGAAAAACTAAAGATAGAGTTGCTGGAGGAGTGACATCTTGGTTCCCAGAAGCAGGACCCTAGAGTGCTCCTCCATTAGCTGGGTTTTACTAGTACTACAATTTCAAAATTTGTTAGCACACATATTAGGAATAAAGGCATTTTTATCTATTAAAAAAAAAAAGAGAGAATGAGTCATGGTGAGAGTGAAAGCCAGTTTTGTTCAGGTAGAGAAAAAGAGTTAGGATGCGGGTTCCTGGAGACAGGATCAGGGGTTGAGCTGCCCACTGCCCCTTTGGTTGCAAGTCTCTCAGGGCGTCGCTGTGAAAGTAGCAAAAGCACAAGTGGAATGGGTGAACTCGAGAGTGAGTTGTGTGCTGGGTCAGTCAGTTCTTGGGATTTTATGTGTTTCCAAGGCTGGGT
This sequence comes from Myotis myotis, assembly GCF_014108235.1. Lineage (NCBI taxonomy): Eukaryota > Metazoa > Chordata > Mammalia > Chiroptera > Vespertilionidae > Myotis > Myotis myotis. Next base: position 19,346,291 of record NW_023416316.1, read on the forward strand.
TGTTTCTAAACTTTGTGGCACTGAGTTCTGACTCGGCCTTCTGTATGCGTGCGTGCGTGCGTGCGTGCGTGCGTGTGTGCGTGTGTCTTGTTCCTAATATGGTCTGTTCTAAAAAGTATCATGGTGTTCTTCCTCCTCTGCCTCCCCTCCCCTTCTACTTGTGCCAGTTTTCATTATGATGATGGTATAATGAGCTTTGAGGCCAGTCTCTTACAAGTTTTTTCTCCATCTTGGATGGATCTGGGTTTAGCTAGTCCTTGTTGCTGTTGTTGACTTCTATGACCCTGCAGGGGTTTCCTGTCTGACTGTTTCCCTATGGTCATGCGTGGAGGTGGGGATCCTGGTGAGTGGACCTAGTGATTTACCATCCCGTGATGTCAGATCCTACTTCCTCATTCCACTTGTCAGGTGTTTTTTCTAACTTCTTTCTATCCTGCCTCACACTTTAAAATAGTCCTCAACCCTCATCTGAAATTATCTTATTTGCTCATCTGTGTGGGGGTTTTTTGCTGTGACCTATATGAAAGCTGGGACCTTTGCATGTTTGTTCATGGTTGTACTTCCAGTATCTGGTATATGTTTGTTGAATGAATGAACAGCATGCAGAAAGCCTGGTAGAGAATAGGCACTCAATGTTCAGTGCTAAAACGAGCATTCGTTGCACTCCCACATATATACCCAAGAGAACTGTACAGAAATGTCTATAACAGCATTACTCTTAGTAGATGGGAGGTGCAAACAACCTAAATGTCAAAATGTGGTGTATCCATACGATGGGATATTATTCAGCCATGAGGCAATGAAGTACTGACACCGATCACAACATGGCTTAGCCTGGAAAATGTTGTATTTAAAAGAATCTAGACACAAAAACCCACATGTCTTATGCCATTTACATGAAACTAGAGGCCCGGTGCACAAAAATTTGTGCACTCGGGGGGGAGGAGGGGGTCCCTCAGCCCAGCCTGTGCCCTCTCGCAGTCTGGGACCCCTTGGGAGATAACGACCTGCTGGCTTAGGCCTGCTCCCGGGTGGCAGAGGGCAGGCCCAATCCCTAGGTGCAGCCCCTGGTCGGGCTCAGAGCAGGGCCGATTGGGGAGTTGGGGCACCACCCCCTGTCACACTCAAGGCAGGGGAGGTTGCGGTGCCACCCCCTGTCACGTACAGAGCAGGGCCAATCGGGGTTGGGGCGCTGCCCCCTGTCACGCACAGAGCAGGGTCAATCAGGGGGTTGGGGAACTCCCCGCTGTCACGCACAGAGCAGGGCCCATCAGGGGGTTGGGGAGCTCCCCCATCACTCACAGAGTAGGGCCAATAGGGAAGTTGGGGCACCACCCCCTGTCACACACAGAGCAGGGCCGATTAGGGGGTTGGGGCGCCACCACTGTCACACTCAGGGCAGGGCCGATGGGGAGGTTATGGCTCTACCCCATCACACACAGAGCAGGGCCCGTGGGGGGAGGGGGGGTTGGGGCGCCGCCCTCTATCACCCACAGAGCAGGGCTGATCAGGGGGTTGGGCGCCGCCACTCTCACACTCAGGGCAGGGCTGATGGGGAGGTTATGGCTCTACCCCATCACAGAGCAGGGCCCGTGGGGGGAGGGGGATTGGGGCGCCACACCCTGTCACACACAGAGCAGGGCCGATCAGGGGGTTGGGGCGCTGCACCCTGTCACACACAGAGCCGCAGGGCAATCAGGGGGTTGGGGAGCTCCCCCCTATCAGGCACAGAGCAGGGCTGATCAGGGGGTTGGGGTGCCGCACCCTGTCACACACACAGCCGCAGAGCGATCAGGAGGTTGGGGAGATCACCCCTATCAGGCACAGAGCAGGACTGATCAGGGGGTTGGGGTGCCTTCCCCTGTCACGAACAGAGCAGGGTGGATAGGGAGGTTGTGGCCCTGCCCCCTGTCACACACAGAGCCACAGGGCGATCAGGGGGTTTGGGCACTGCCCCCTGTCACGCTGATCCTGGTGCTGGGAGGCCTCTCGGCTCCGCTGATCCCGGTGCTGGGAGGCATATTATCCTTTTACTATATAGGATAGAGGCCTGGTGCACGGGTGGGGACCGGCTGGTTTTCCCTGAAGGGTGTCCTGGATCAGGGTAGGGGTCCCCACTGGGGTGCCTGGCCAGCCTGGGTGAGGGGATGATGGCTGTTTGCAGCTGGTCACACCCCCTTCAGGGTGGGGGTCCCCACTGGGGTGCCTGGCCAGTCTGGGTGAGCGGCTGAGGGCTGTTTTCAGGCTGGTGGGTGACTGAAGCTCCCAACCTGTCCTTTTTTTCTTTTTTCTTTTTTTATTCTGGGCCAGCTTTAGCTCTGAGGCTTGGCTCCAGCTCTTAGGCCTCTGCTGCTGAAAGCAGGTATCTGGTTTGTTTGGGTTCTATAATTGAAACTCTGTATCAACTCCAGCTCTGAGATCCCGGCTCACTGAAAGCAGGTTTCTGGGGTTTTGTTTAGCTTCTATATTTGTTACAATGTTTCAAACTGCAAGCTCAGAGGCCGGCAAGGCAGGCGGGGAACGTTGGATTCCTCCGTCACTGAAGCAGCAAGCCTCATGTTAGTTTCAAGCTGCCTGGCTACCGGCTGCCATCTTGGCTGGCAGTTAATTTGCATATTACCCTGATTAGCCAATGGGAAGGGTAGCGGATGTACGCTGATTACCATGTTTCTCTTTTATTAGATAGGATTCCCAGGAAACAAATTCATAGAGACAAAGCAGGGGCTAAAGAAAGGGGTCATGGGGAATAATTGCTTAGTGAGTACAAATTTCTTTTTAGGGTGATGAAATGTTCTGGAATTATCCCTAGCTGGGTGGCTCTGTTGGTTGGAGCATCTTCCTGTACATTAGAAGATTGCAGGTTCAATTCCCAGTCAGGGCACATACCTAGGTTGCAGGTTCGATCCCTGATTAGGGCATGTACTGGAGGCAACCAATGGATGTTTCTCTTTCTCCCTCTCTCAAATCAATAAAACATATCCTTGAGGATTAAAAGAAAAGAAAAGAAAAGAAAAATGTTCTGGAATTAGTGGTGATAGTTCTGTCACACTTTAAATTGGTTAAAATGGTAAATTTTATGTTATGTACATTTTACCTCTTTAAAAAAAGATAGACTGGCCCTAACCGGTTTGGCTCAGTGGATAGAGTGCCAGCCTGCGGACTGAAGGTTCCCGGGTTTGATTCCGATCAAGGGCATGTACCTTGGTTGCCGGCGCATCCCCCGAGGGGGGTGTGCAGAAGGCAGCTGATTGATGTTTCTCTCATCGATGTTTCTAACTATTCCTCTCCCTTCCTCTCTGTAAAAAATCAATAAAATATATTTTTTTTAAAAAAAGAAGATAGACTGGATTAGCATATGAAGTATAGCTGAACTCTAAAACACACAGGACTTAAACTCATCTGCAGACAAATCAAAGAACCATGTAAAGCAACCCTGAGGCATGAATCTACCAAATAGATTTATCGTTCAGTTATCAATTCACTACTGATAGGATTCTTGAAGGATTCCTTCAGATTGTGAGCACTTGTCTCTTTTGCATAAAAACTATTTGATTTCTAGGTAGACCTTTGGGGGAAATACTTTTACATGAAAGAAGACCTGCTGTGGGTAATTGCAAATGCTACTATTCAATGTAAAAAAGTTCATTTAGTGACCAGAAACCACCTCATCACTCCACTCTTAGACCACAGCTCAGGACAGCCTGCACTTCCAAGGAGTTGTTTTCCCATGGTTTGGGGGAGAGGGGGCCTCTGGGGGGTGAAAAGGCTACTGGTAGCTGTGATGTGAGCTCAGCATACTCTGGGGCAGACCCTGGGGCAGGTGCCTCCCCAGAAGCCCTGAGCTTGCAGGAGTGATGCCTCTTATTTCCAGCTGTGAATAGACCTCTAGTGGCAACTACTGAAATCGACCTGCTCTCTCCAGAGGCAAGAGTGCCCGCTCTGTGAATGAGCACGAGTCCTTTCAAGGCACTACAGGTTGCAGCTGTTCCAACAAAACGGAGCATCCTCAGCAACACTGAACCTCCTACAGGTCTGGTTTGGTTAAATATGCTCGTTAAAAATCTCTAAAGAGCAAAATCATAAAGCAGATTTTCTTTATGGATCATCTTCTATGTGGGCTGAACCATGGACACTCTGGTTGCCCTGTGCTGACAGCCATAAGCCTCCATTTCCACTGGACACTGGGAAGAAGCCCTAAAGGCAGGATCTCGTTTATGTGTAAGGAGTTTGGATGTGAGGCTCCCTTGACTCTTGCCCAAGGAAAGACTGCCTGTGAATGGTGATATTTGAATTAGAATTAAGTTCAAGCTTCAACGGGCATTATTTCTACCTTGCTGTTGGAAAATGGTTCTCAAACTTGTGCCAAACAACTCAGTGTCATATCGTTTCATCCAAGGGGGCTGCTCCTACCGCTGATCACCTCTTATCCAGACAGATAATCACGTCCTGCTCTGGGATCACACTTCTATTTTGGCACTTCTTGTAGCGAGGTCATTCATTCAGCAAGTATTTATTGACCTGCTTTGAGTTATGCACAGTTGTAGGTGCTAGGAATAAGGTAGTGAGTATAAAAGGCTAAGTGTTGGTGCTTACAGGGAGGCAACAAATAAATATATATGATAAATAAATATAAAATGTATATAAAGGAAAAGTTGGGTAAAGGACATAGGGAGTGCAGTAGGTAGATGGAGACCTGAGAACTGACAGTGGGATTTTGCAATGTGGAGGTCATTCTTCTTCCAGCAGAAGGGTGGCACTTGAAACCTGATTAGAGTGACTTCAGGAGATTAGGGAAGGGCTCTCTGATTAGATGGCATTTGAACAGATGGAGCAAACCATGCAGCATTATTGGACTAAGGAAATAAATTATGAGTACATTTTCACAGGACCACTGGCTGCTGGGGGTAGAGCAGAATGAAAAGGAGCATGGAAGAGCAGATCAGTTAGGAGCCTATGGCTGGAATCCAGGTGGAGATAATAATGGCTCTGACTAGGTTGGATGGTCAGATACGGGACACAATTTGAAGGTTGAACTCACAGGACTGGCTGATGGGGTGTATGTGGGAGAAAGAGGAGCCAAGGATGATTCCAAGTTTGGATGCCTGGAAAAAATGCAGTTACCTTTTTTCCGAAATGGGCAAAAACGTGGAATGGGAGTTTTAGACAAGGAAGCCAGAAGTTTGGAGGGACTGTCCTGCATGCTGCAGGAAGTTGAGGGCCCCTGGCCGCTTTCTATTAAAGGCCAGCAGCTCTTGCCAGTCATTAGGTCAACCCATAGCCACCCTCACACATTGTCAAATACCCCTTGTAGTGGCGGTGCTGCCCATGTTTGAGACCCACTATAACCAATGAAGTGGGTGTCAGCACCTAGATGTGACTGTTTGGCCAGAAGCAGCAGAAATCTAGCTTCAAGAGCAGAATGAGAACTGACAAATTCTGTAGAGATGGCAACCCCTTCCTCTTTGGGGAGTGAGGTTTAAGTCTAGGAGGTTACGGCATAGAGGTTGAACTGGGCTCCAATCTAGAGAGACAAAGCAGGGTCAAACCAGAAATAGTCACCTTATCAAGGATATCATGCTATACATATTAGAAAGTTTTGAGACTTCCTTTCCTATACCCTCCACCTTAGGAAATCCCACTTGCCACTCTTGTGAGAAGCATCCCTCTAAGCATGATGGCCCCTACCCACACCTGATTAAACCCAAGGTGAACACCTGAAATAACAAGACAATTCATTGGCTGATTGGTGACCTTTCAGATTTTTTCCTGTTGAGCAGTTGAATAATAGGCTAGTGACTGTAGTCACTTGGCGGTGGGTATTTGAGCTGAAAGCACCTATAGACTTGAGATGAAGGTTGCAACATGACAAAGGGAAAGCCACAGCACAGCAAAGTCCAGGTTTGGGGAGAGCAGAGAAACCAGGATCAAGGAGAGGAAGTCAGCTATGAAACAGGAGCACAGCTCAGCCCTGCAGAAAGAAGGAGAGGTGCAAGAGCATGTGGTTCCAGGGAGATGGGGAGGGACAGAGACAGAGAGAGACAATAGTTGACTACTTTTGGGTTCCATGAGACTGCCTGTTGACTTTTAATTGGTCTTTTTCTTATTTTGTGTAGTTTGAGTGGTTTCTGACCCATGCAACCAATGATATACATTGTCCTTACCTCCATGTTAGAGCTTCGATCAGAGGATGGTCTAAAGTCAGTCACTAAGGCCAGGAATCAAGAACCAGAATCAGGGAAGAGAAGGAGGTCAGTCATTGTGAAGCTGCTTTAACAGTGCTGGAGCAGATCCAGCCTCTCGTTGAAGCTGGAGAGCATGTATGATGGTAGGAGACAGCTGGGGGACGAGACTTCCCCCCTTACAGAGCAGTGTGGAGGCAGCCACTGCCGGGAGCTTCCTTCAGCCTCACGCAGGGCATCTGATTCATTTGCCTTGCTCGACTTGGCTGGTAATTTCATCTTTCAGCCAGAAGCGGAAGAGACTTGGGGAACTTCTGTTCTGGACTTAATTCTGACCAACTAGGAAAAATTGCTTGGCAAAGTGGATGTGACAGGAACTTGGGAGAAAGCAACAACGTCATCCTGGAGTGTATGAAAGCTGAAAAGGTTAGGCTGGGCTATTAGAATGCTGAGCCAGTAACCATTCATACACATTAAGCTTATGGAGCACAGGCTGTGTGCCAGGCAGCATTCTTGGTGCTAGAACTACAACATGTAATAAGGCAACATCCTTACCCTTGGGAGGCTTCTATTTTACAGTAAGCAAACAAGTGAGCAAAATCATTTTAGATAGTTTTTATATGCCACACAAACAGTAACTGGAAAGTGTTGGGGTGGGGTGAGTCTAGATCAAGTGGTCAAGGAAGGTCTCCCTGGAGAGTGGAGATATTTAAGCTGAAATCCAAGTGATGGGAAAGAACCTGCCATACAAAGGGAATGTCATGAGAAGAATTAGCAATCATAGAGGTCCACTGGGTAGCTGTGTGGTCAAAGACACAGAAGTAGCACATGCTTTTCCTTAGAGTAATGGTGGCTGTGGCTCTGAGATTCCAGAGGAGTTTTTCCATTACAGTTGAACTTGGGCACTTAACTTGGTGATCTTAGGGGAAATTAACTAGAACAGATTATTCAATAATCGTTCTTGAGTACCTATACAAAAATTGATGGTCATTAGTGTCTAGTTTGTGACCCATAACATAAGTAGAACCTCTCCACTTTGGGGGGAAGGAGCAGGTTTAATAGAATAATAGGACAGAGAGAGGTAGACACAGTGTATTTTGACTTAGCAAGTAATTTTTATGGACAAATTAGAAAAATGAAGATGGTATTCTTTTTTAGCCAACAGTATCCAAGAGGTGGTCTTAGAGAAGAAGGACCAAATTTGATCCGTGTTTCCAGAAGCCAAACTGGGACCAATGGTTGGAAATTATGGGAACGCAGATTTTAAATCAGTATATGTCAGACCTTCTTAAGAGTAAGACATGTCCTAAAGCTGCTTTGGAATGAGGACACAGATGAGCGAAATTGATGCAGCAGATGGTGAATGTTTGGAGTCTAGTTTCATCCACCATGATAATCTAGGATTATATGATTCAGGAGAAGTAACTGATTATTATGCACCATTTTCTCCCTGTGATTTAGTAACGATCTCTATTATAAAGGCTGTGTCAGTCATCCAGATGAGAACCTCAAAATCTTCATTTACTCCCCCTCTCCCATATCTATCTCATTCTATTCATTCTCATAGGCCTTCTCCTCCTCATTCCTATCCCTACTGCCATTGCCCTAGGTCAACTTCCATCATCTCTTGCCTGAACTTTTATGTTGGCCTCTTCATTGTTCTTCCAGCTTCTACTTTCTTCCCCCATGACTTCATTCTTGGCGTGTGGCCAGATGGCACTTTAACAGACAGAAATGACATCAAACCCCTCTACTAAAATCTCCATTGACCCTTCTTTCCCCAAAGAGAAGCCCCACAGATTTAGATTGTTCTTAAGGCTCCAACCTCAGTTTATGTGTATCTACCCTGCTCCACACATGCTATGTAGGCTCAGGTCTCTTTTCAATGCCATATCTGAGAAACCTCCTTGTTTCCCCAAGCAACAATAATGTTTGGCCCAGCTGGCATGGCTCAGTGATTGAGCACTGACCTATGAACCAGGAGGTCACAGTTCGATTCTGGTCAGGGCATATGCCGAGGTTGCAGGCTCAATCCCTAGTGTGCGGCATGCAGGAGGCCGCCGATCATTGATTCTCTCTCATCACTGATGTTTCTATCTCTCTCTCCCTCTCTGAAATCCATAAAAATATTTTTAAAAAGCGTAATGATATTTACACTTTTATTTCCACACAATAATTTGTCTCATTATTTTATTTATTCTTAAATTTTTTTATTCATACATTTATTAATGGTACCTATTGTGGGCTAGCTCTATGCTAGGTGTTAGGGGAAGTGAGCAAAGTAAGATTACTACTAATTTATTAGGTGGCAGGTATTGTGATATGTGTTTATGTCCATTATCTCAATCTTCATCCAATGAGACAATTACTATTATGAAATAATAGAGATATTATCCCAAATGCAATATCCCTAGGAGGATAGTTACTATTAGCATCCTTATTTTAAAGATGAGGAAACTGAGGTTTAGAGAAGCTAACCAGCTCACCCCATCAAGAGCCTGGGCTGGGATTTACACTCGGGTTGTCTGATTCCAGAGTTTAGATTTCCAGTTACCATACCAGGACATCTTTTCACTACAGGTAAGGGGACACAGGCAAAATCTTGCCCTCAAAGAGTTCAGACACTGGTGTTTCTAGCTGCTGACTGTTTCCTTAGCATTCGTGTATTTCTGTCTGAGACCGTAGTTAGCCACTCCCACATCTAGCCCTCCATTTGATTATAAGCTCTTTAAGGGCAGACAAGGCCCTGCACCTTCACATTCATCCCCATCTTCCAGGCTCAGAGTTACTCTAATTATGTTTGCAGATTGAATTAACAAATCATTGTATGTGTCAGACCAACTATGCTGCAAGTTTTCCTGGGTAAGAGGATTTTTAATTCTATCCAGCTCTGGGCCCTGCACAATGGGGACATTGACAAGCTGGTGCACATTCACCCAGAAAGTGGAAGGGGCTGTTTTGAATGCTATTTATAAACACTGCCTTCCTTGGCATGTATTTGGAAAGTATTAAAATAAACTGTGAATGTGTTAGAAGATCTTTCTGTTCCCTGTTTTATAAATTATTATTTCAGTCTTGAACAAAGCTGTTTTTTTTTCTTTTGCATGTACCATAGTGTTTACAGCCTGACAATCCTATAATATTAATAATGATAAAGCACATTACAGCTATAAAAATGACATTAAGAAATAAAAGTTTCAAGTCGAGAGGACAGCGGGTACAGTGAAGTGGGGACACATGCTGCTGTGCCCAGGAATTGCCCACGGCTGACCTTTATGGAGAGCTTGCTATGTGCCTGCCCAGTTTTGAATGCTTTACATGGATAAACTTATCTGTGCCATTACCACTTTTTATAATTGAGGGACACAGAGGCACAGAGTCCCTTAAAAACAGGTCTCTATTCAGCATTTACCACATTCTATTATTGGTATGCCCGGCTTCCCCCTTTAAAGGCAAAGACAGTGTCTGGTGCAGCTTCGTACCTTGGAGCCTGGCCGGTTCCTGGCCTAACAGAAAACCTCATGCTGTGTCAGAGAACACTGCTCAGGCAACAGGGCTCCTCCCCTAGGTGCTCACCTGGGAAAAGCTCAGTGAACACATGGCTTTGCTCTCCAAGTAAGGCCAACACATTCTCCTGGGGCAGAGCTGTTCCCCCGTAGAACAAGCCACACTAAAGATCGGCTGTTGAGCGTACAACCAAGGCATAGAGGTAGATGGTTGGACTCTTGAACAGCCTCATCCTAAGATTACCAGAGTAGGCGTGGTCTTGTCCATGGAACCATAATCCTCTAGGTCTGAATTCACTGGGAGAGGCACGTCCTTATCATGCTTCCATTTCCCATAAGCCCCCTTTAGTGACAATTTTATTCTTTGGAGATGTCAATACTTTTAGTCAAACTCTTATGGGTGCTCTTTCTGTCTCTTTAGTGTGACCTTGCCTATCTCTGCTTTGATTTGTAACATGCGGATTTTACAGTTTCAATCCTTAGAGAGCTCCCTTATTCCCCTCATTTTCAATTTTCTTCTTCTTCCATCCCCCCAAATACGAACTATATTATTATCCCCATTTTACAGATGAGGAGGAACAGAGCCCAGTCTCCTGACTTCCAACGCCTAGCATTTCCCCCCTCTTATCAGCACCATTTCAACAGTTCAAAGTGCTTTTACTTGGGCTATTTGACTGTGGGTTGCACATGTGAATATCTTTAGACAATGGCATGGCCACCACTGGAGTCTTGGTGCGGACTGTGAACTGCGAGGTGCCCAGTCAGTACGGCTGCTGGGGTTCTTTGCTAACATGCTGGGGCAGAGCAGCCTCAGAGCCGGCCTTCTCTCCTGTGCAGTCACAGGGGTTTCCAAGCAGATGCTAGCTTTCCACCTTCTGATCTTTCCCTGCTTGGCTCTGGGGTCCTTTTATTTGGCCACGTTTCTCTCTATATACACAGAAGCCTCCTGTACACTGCCCCCAACAGTACTTATAATCACCTCTCCTGAGGCCAACACCGTAATCTCATCTCTAATCCACTGTCTTTTTTCTTTATTTAGGTCTTTTTTTCTTTTCATTCCTCTTTCTCCTTCACTTTTACTCTTGCTCTAAGCCTCTTAACACAGGCCATTTCTCCAAATACGCCAGGTTGGCCAGAATCCCCTTCCCACCTATATAACTGGAACCTCCCCCTTCTCTGCCTGTTATTTACCTCTTTATCTGAAAGCACATCCCCCTTATTATTAAATTTCATTTACTACAGACCTCAGGCCCGTGTGTGTGATTTCCCGGCTTTCAGCTGGTTGGCTACCTCTTTTCTGCCCCCAATTGCAAGCAGCCGTTAGTAATCAACACAGAGCGTGTCTGATAATCAAATTAGACAAGTGGGACTCTGCCTTTATTTTCTGCGTAATCACTGGGCGTGATAGTAATAATGTCAGCTCGAATAATCTAGTGGCGTGAACCTCTCTCCATGTTATTTATTTTTTCCCAGCCCTACTTCTGGTTCACCCCACAGCCAGAGAATGCACGCTATGTCCTCACCCAGACTGGGTTTAGAATCTTGATTGTGGACCATGTCAACCACGTCAAGCCTGGGTGAAGCTCATAATTGAATGGTAGTATATCATACAGGGGATTTTTTTTTTAATCCTTAACCCTACCTGGTAATGAGTTTGTGCCCTGCAGCTAGAGTCTTGATCGCCCTTGACATTTCCTCTTCCTTCAGGAGGGAGGCTGCAGCTGCTGCTCTGCTCTTTGCTCGTGGGTGGAGCAGCCTGGGCCGAACAGAAAAGAGAGTCACTGCAGCTGCCTCCACTTCCTCAGGCAACGTGGCCAAGTCACTTTTCTCAGTTGTAAACTAAGGGTCCTGGTCTCCAACCCTCCCCACTGGGGTGTAGAAGGACAGAGAGAATGTTTCTGGAGCCCTTGAAGCCACTTAGCATAAGGATGCTCTGCAGACGGTGAAGTGTCTGTAGAAATGCTGTGATAAGTACACAGTGAAATTAACAAGTGTGAACCCTTGGAGATGTGGTTGGAGCTTCCTATAGCTGGCACAGAGCTGTGGCTTTCTGGTGTGAAGATAAAACCAAGTTCCTGGGGGGGAACCGGGGCCCTGAAAGGTCACATCTCCTCTGAAATGGCTGGGGTAGAGGTACCAGAAGCCACAAGAGGATCTATTTGTGATCAAAATTACGCTGCCATGTTAGAGAGGAGATTGTAGTAGATTTGTAGGCAAAAAAGTTTGGATGTTTATAACTTGTTGACTTTGGGCAAGTGATTTAACCTAAATCTCATTTTCATATCTGTGAAATGGGGGTAACAATACTACCTCACAGGGGCTTTTCCAGGATATAGGAAGAGGAAGGGAGATCATAAGAACAACAGTGTTGTTTTGGTAAAACGGATCTCCAGGAAAAAGTCCTGTTGGGTGGCATTTGCCAGTTTCTATGGTGTAAATCCATCATTTCAGGCTACCAATGGTTTAACCACTCAACATTCCTGAATATTTACCAATTGGCTCTTATAAGCCTCTAGCACCATAAGTACCATTCATTAAGTATGTATCAGACTTCACATATAGTCATTTCATCTTCACAGCTACTTCTCAGATAGTTATAATTAACTCCAGTTTCCAAATGAAGAACATGAGGCTCTAAGGTCTGAAGTGGTTTGTATAGGGCCTCATGGTAAATGGCAGAAGCAGGATTTGAACCCAGGTTGATCTAATTTTAGAGTCTATGTTCCTTCCTCAAAGCCAAGTTGTGTAAACAGGGCCATACATGGGCAAGTCAGTATAATCTGAAAGATATTACAAACCTGAAATAAATTACTCTCTTATCTGAGATGTGATAGCATAGATTCTACCTCTTGAGTCTTCTGGGGTTCACCCTGGGCTTTTTAGACTCAAAAGGAATGTGGACCCGCCCAGTTTCTTTCTCCTGGCCAACAAACCATCTGATGGAAGGAAGGCATCTGTTTCTACTTCTCTGCTGGGAACCTTCACACATTTCTGTCCAAGAAGTGTAGTATGAAATCTTTCTGGGAGGCCATTAAAATTAATCCTGGGAGATGAGGCAAGCCAGGATTTGGCCAAATTCCAGTATAATGTGCTATCCTCCAAAGAGGAAAAAGAACATTCCTTCTGAGATGGTGCTCATCTTTGAATGTTTGGGCCTAGCCCAACTAAGGTAGAACAGAACTCAATGGAGAACTGTCTGTTTACTCTCTCTTACGGATTTTTCTTTTTGCCAGCCCAGCCCTCATGCTCTACTTTTGGATCCAGCCAGCTACCTACATGCCTCAGTCCTATGGTAGTCACTAACTGGATTATAATTGTTTATTTGCTAGGCTGAGCTGCTCCCAGAGCGTGAGAAACCAACTGTTACCACTGCCAGCCCCACATTTCTCCCAGCCAGAGGCCATCCCCCAACAAGGAGCTATGCTTTTTCACAAGGACTTTGCCCACAAGAAGAGCAAGCAGCTCATGTTGACGGCCAAGGTCAGTTTTACTGTCTGTCCAGGTGACACTCACACCCTGGTACACCTTTCTCTTCTAAAGAGCCTAGCCTTCTTAACTTGGGAAGCTGACCAGAGGCCGAGGGACTTGCCAAATCTCCAACTCCTGGACTGAGATTCTACTGCTCAGTTCTCAGCAGTTGCCAACAGCAGAGTTTCCAGTGCGTAGGTGGCAACCAGCATGGATTCTGGGCAGTGGTGAGGCGTGGCCACCAGCCAGGGAAGCAGGTGCGGGTAGCAGAGGGTGATACAAGACAGAGGGGGATGCCCAGCTTGGTTTTTGCAGTTCACAGTGTTGGTCTATGAGCTCACAGTAGGCTGTACAAAATCTGAAAGATATTACAGGCAGGGGCTGGATTTGGCCCATGAACTGTAGTTTACTGGCCTCTGCTCTAGACAATCAACAAAACAGTAAATCAGGCTCTGGTTTCTAGTGTTTGCCTATTTCTGTGGTGCAAATTCTCCCACCATGGCCAATTTCAAGTTACCAATATGATATCACTGAATGTTGGGATGGGAAGAGATGTGTAGTAGTACACCATTAGATAGTATTTTTACCATCAAGATACAAAAGATATAAATAATCTCAAGTAAACTGCTGTGAAATAATTAGGAACTGATGATATTTGAGTAGTTATTACTTTTGTTTTTAATTTGTTTGATTTGTTTACTTGTAAATTTATATAATTTAATATTAAATAATAGCTGTTTGACACCAGCTTGCAGAATTTCTGAAAATTTATCACTTGGCTTGGCTCTAGCACACCACTACCCCTGGTCCATCTGACTATGCCAGCCACGTGGAAGGAAAGAGAGAAAAGCCACTCACAATGTGAGATCTAAGAAGTAGCTCTTGTCATAGAAGCATTAACCTCTTCCATTCTTGCTTTTGAAGACTTCATCCCGTAGCTTGACGTCCTACTGTGTTCTCAGTATCACAGATTAGTTTCTTCTTCTGGGGATGGAGTAAAGGAGGGGTCTTGAGCACTCCCTAGTGGTTAATATGTGATCAACAGGAAATTCACATCCTTTGTTCATTTGTGCTCCACTCCTATATGATGCTATAGGTTGTGCGCCTACTATGTGCCAGGTACTCTATTAGGAACATTTCATACATTATCTGGCCTAATCTTTACAACAACTTTGCAAATGAGCATTACTGTCAAATTTTACAGATGATGAAAATGAGGCCCAGAAAGGTTAAGCAACAAGCAGCCCAAGGTTACATAACTAGGACACATCAGAGTTAGCATTTAAATCCCCAATCGGGCTTTCTCCCAACCATTGTGCTGTTATTTGCTCCTCCTCTTTTGATGTGACTTCTGCTTTTGACAGAAAGGGACCGGGATAACTAGATGACAGGTGGACGTGGAGGACAGAGTGTCTTGAAACCCATCTTGATTGGATACTGACTGGCTCAGCCTTGTTTAAGACTCAGAGTCACAGTGGACGTATGGTTTGGCCATTTCTGGTCACCACCTCAGTTTAGGCTTTATCATCAAATCTCAGAGGATACAACAGAGGTACATCCCGAGTTGGCACGGAGATTGGGGGGTGTTGGCAATGATGGGAGCTCTCCACTCATCAGAACTGCTAGGTTGCTCAGGCAGATGGGAGCAGGGCTAGCTCAGATATTTCCCATTGCGGTGCCAGAGGGAAAGAGAGATCTGATGGTCTTTCACTGGTGATTAAATTCTCTGGCCTGGAAGTGCAACCTCTCACTTCTTTGTAGAACTCATTGTCCAGAACTGGAAGGCGTTACAAGGCCCTATCTAAGCACTTGGGAACCAGGCAGTGTAATCCTACCATGGACTCAGAAGGGACTTCGGGGAAGACAGAAACATCCAGGAAACAGCACGAATGTCTATGTACAAAAGTAGAGAAATGCCAAAGTCCATTGGAGAGGAAGTAATAACTGAGCTGGCTGTTGAAGGAGAAGGCTCACCACACCTTGGGGAGAATTCATGCAGAGGCCAAGGGAGGGGAGGCAGCTGGTGTGTTTGAGGGGTGGCAGGAAGTGCTGGTGGTTGGACAGAGGGTTCCGTGGTGAACAGAAAGAGATGAGTGTGAAGGACAACAGGGGCCAGGTGCTGCCTAATTTCTGTGCTGCCCTGTGGAATTTGGACTTGACCCTATGGGCAATGGGACCTGGGTTGGAAAAAATGGACCTGCCATTTGCTGGCTAAGTGACCTCACACAGGGGCACTGACTTCTGTGAGCCACTGTACGTTCTGCCTCACAGAACCTTTAGTGTGAATCGAAATGACGTGGTGGTGGAAGGTGCCATCAAGTGTGAGTCATTATTTTTTTACCTACAGGTTTTTTTTGGTTTTTGTTTTAAAAGGGATTCTCCCGGCCTTTCTCCTATCCTTCATGGGGTAATTTCTCTCCTTCCCCTGGAACAGAGAGTTCCTTGTCCCTGAAAGCCACCAGGGCCTGGTCACGGGGCAGAACCTGCAGCCAAGAGTGGCTTTTCTGCCAGCACCAGCCAGGCTCTTGCCCAGATAACCCTGGTCCTCTCCTTCCCCAGCCCCAGCAGCTTCCCACACAGCTGTGGCCTCATTATCCAGGTGACTGTGAGCCGCTGAAAGGAGCTTAACCAGGGGTAAGCTTTCAAGTGTTCATAATAAAGCTTCAAAGTTCACACCTTCATTAAGATGTGAAGAGTCAGGTCCTCCCCGCACCTCTCCCAGGGCTATTGTTCCCTTCCTATCAGGCTGCAGATTCAAAAGACAAGCAGGATTGGTTTTCTTGGTCCAGACAGCTCTCCTAACCAGAAAGGCTAGTCCTGTTTGTTAAGAGAAGGCTTCTCTCCGGCAGCCCACTCAGACCTGCTGTGGAGGGTTCACAGACGCCGTGGAATTGGGGCATTTGTCAGGGCTGCCTCCGGGAAGCAGGACTGGACTTGTTCTGTGAGGTCTCGAGGGCGTGGACCTAGGATTAGTGGGTGGAAGCAGAGGGGAGGCAGGTTTCCAAATACCAGAGGGAGAACTCTCTAACACACAGAGATGTGCAGAGCCGGCCGTGGTGTTGGGGCAGGGATGCGCCCCAGGAAGGTGAGCAGGGCAGGAGCGGGGCCTGACTCTTGGCAGGGAAGCTGCAGAAGACCTGCGGGCTTGGCTGTGAAGTTGGACTGGCAGACCTTTCAGGCTGCTTCCAGCCATGCCATGCTGGGACCTCCTCACTCCATGGCCCCTGCTGCTGTGTATTTGGCCACTTCTGAGCTTTTTCCTTTAAACGCCCCTTGTCCCCACACTCCCAGCTGTGGCTGTCTTCAGGGTGCATGTTTGGCCCCCCTGCCTTTTCTGTTTTTCTTTCAGCCATTTGAGAGCAAAGCTATCAAGACATCTTGGGGGTCTCCTTTGTTACCAAGAACAGTTTTGCTTCCTCTAGCTGTGCGCACAGGTTCTGAAGGATCCGTTTCCCCTTCACTGCCCCTCCAAGACAGAGCAGAGCTCAGAGAAGCCCAGGCAGCCCTCCAACCTGGGACAGTTGTGAATGGCTTACCTACGACGTGGCAGACAGCCTCACCAAAGGGCCGTCTCTCCTCCCTCCTGGGAAAGGATGTGGAGGGGATTTTCCTTGAGGGCACACATCCTCCACATGGTCCTCTTGGTTTCATGATGAGGAATAAAGCAGGAGGCTGGTTGTAGGTGAGACAACAGTAGATTAGGAATGAGTAAAAGAGCTGAGCTAGGGACAGGCTGGGGTACTGGAAGGGGGCTCTTTGAACTAGAATAGCCTGGGAGGCCTCTCTGGGGAGATGCTGTTTGAACAAAGACCTGACTCAGGCAAGGGAGTGAGTCCCACATGAGAGTAGAAGCCTTGGAGCGGGAACAAGCATGGTGTGGTCTGGGAGCAGCCAGGGCTGCTGGACAGTGGGAGGCAGGTCATAGGGAGCCTCGTAGGGCGTGCAGGGGCCTAGGGGGGTTTATACACACAATGAGGAGCCATCAGTGGGTTTGAGGGGAGGATGACATGATCCGGCTGCATGTTGGAAAAGGCCATTCTGGCTGCTTTGAGAAAAGAGAGACTGTAGGAAGGCAGGACTGGCAGGCCCAGGCCAAGTGCATGGCTCTTGCAGTTTCCCAAGAGAGCAAGGATGCCAATTTGCACCACGGTGACAGTGATGAGGGTGGTGAGAAATGGTCAGATTCATGGTATATTTAGAAGGTAGAGCTGATAGGATTTTTGATGCTTTGAAGGTGGGTTGCAAGGGAAGGGAATTGAAGATGACATAGCAGACAAAACACTTTTAAAGAGCCATAAACTCAGTATAGGGTGTGGCTGAGTCTCATATTGGTTCCCTATATGAATAGACCAGTTTTTACTTCTATAAGGAAAAATTCTTCTAAAAATCAATTACTTATAGGTATCTTAAAAGTCCGACTTTATGGCATCTATTCACAAAGTTTTCATTAGTACAAAATTGTGGTAAAAATATGATAGAGCTGACTGGGTATAAACACAGCTCTAGGCAAATGTGCATCCTCACAGTCAGAACACCATTAACAGTGAACCCTCGTGGAAAGCTTCACACTGAGGCTTAGCATCCGTTTTCTGACTTGATCCTCACATCTGCCCTCTAGAGTAAGAACCGTTGTCATTTGACAGGTGAAGAAACTGAGGCTCAGACAGGCCTTGCCAAAGGTCACAGAGCTGCTGTAGAGGCGCCGTGGTTTGCTTCCCTTAAATCTTGTGCTCAATACATATCCTGTTGATGGTCAGCACTGGATATAGCTTTTTTGTTAGCAAGATGTGGGGCATGGTCTCCAGGAGCTCCTGATGGAAGGTATTTGGGAAGCAGGTGAGTGAAGGGGGAAGCTTTGAAGTAGATGGGATGTCAGCATCTGGTTTTCGGTTCCTTTCAAACGGTGGTGGGAAAAGGCTCATGCTACAGCAGCCTGGCTGGGCCACCGGAAACAGGTGATGGCTGCTGAAATCTCCACCAGGTGAGGCCGAGAGCCACTCCCCACCAACAGCGGCCAGGGACAATGGGCTACTTTTTAGGGAACTGGCTCTACCTCAAGTTATTCTTCTCTAAACCATCGGCTCCTCCCACTGCCTCCTTTCCCTCACCTTCTCTTCATTCCTGAACCCGCTGCAGGCTGGTTCCCACCCCTGGCTGTTCCACTGAGAAAACATTCTCTGACTCTCTTCAGGTCAAACCCAGTGACCTCTTTCTTCTCTCTCCTTGCCCGTCTGAACTCCCTGCAGCATTTAATGCTGGGGACCTTTCCCTCCTTCTTGTCACTTTCTCTTTCCTTCTGGTCTGTGTTGTTTCTCTATTCTGCATCTTCCTTCATACCATCATCTTTTTATTTGTCTTCTGAGTTGGAGTTCTTCCTTTAGGGCACAGTCCCACTTGAACATTGGTCTTCCTGAACTTCTCCCTGACTTTTCTCCCTCCACGCCTCTTCTCCACCTACATTATCTACTGATCCCCCAGCTCCAGGTTTTCCGTTATAGCTTCTACAGAGATCTTCCCAGTCTGCATCTCCAGGTCCGTCTCCCAGGTAGAGATAACAGTCTTAAAAGCAGCTGAAACATCAGGAGATGGAGAGAAGGTCTGTTTGACCTGAATTAGAGATAATAAGATGAGAAAGGTGGTTGAGACCAGGTTGTGAGGAGTCATACTATAAGGGCTTCATGCATCTTGGATTCAGGATTGAAAATAGGGCCAAGAGAAATGACATCATTGTATTTTGAAAGGATTATTAAACAACCTTGTGGAAGGTGGACTGGACTGGATTTTACTAGTCACAGAGAGAAGATGGGGTATGGAACAATCCATGAGGAGTGGCCACTCTGGCAAACATAAACAATCTTCTGAGTAGTGGATTGGAATTGATAGTGGGAAGGAAGTAAGGGAGAAAGGAGGGAGGCTAACATAATTGTATTTGGTTCTCACATTGAGGCAGTCAAGTAGCTGTTTTGCAGATGAAGAAACAGGGTAAGAGCAAAGCAACATGTCCGGGGACAGACAGCTATCAGTGGCAGAGTCAGGCCTTGAACCCATGTCTTTTGACTCCTCAGCCAACGTTTCCATCAGGCCATGCTTACTGACTGATTAAACTCACCAGATGTCTGAAGTTTCCAACACCAAACACAAAGAAGCTTTTTAGTAGACACAAGTTGTTTTTGCCTGTACAGTTTACAGATCCCCCTTTTTGACATTTGCATCTCTATTAAGATAATGTGAGCTGCTGTAACAAACAAATCCCCCAATGCATGATGTTTCAAACATGATAGAATGTTCACAGTAGATGTTCCTGTCTGGTGGGCAGCTTTCCTCCAATTGGTAAAGATTTAGGGACCAGGCTCTTTCCATTGTGTGCTTCTACCATCTTCTACTCATGGCCTCCAAAGTTGGCTAGGAGGCTTTGATGGGCCTAGAAGCAATACCTACTACTTCTCCTCACCTTCCATTAGCTAGAACTCAGTAACATGGACACACCCAACTGCTAAGGCGGTTGAAAACAATAATTAGAATGTGTATCTAGGAAGAAGAAAAAACTGAAGAGAAGGAGAAAGAGTGAGACAGTCACCACCGTAGCAGTGGTGAACCATGGCTCCCAATCTCTCCATCCATCAGGCCCAGATGGAGTTCTCTGCTTCCTACCCTCCAGCCTCCTCATCTAAGATCCAGGATGATTCAGCCTGGATAATAATATTGGAGAAATCAGCTTATTCCACTTCCTGCACATGGTGATTGTTTTGGATATTGATACATAATTAACCCACATTGATTTCATGAAACTCAATCCTAGGATTTTGTTGGAACTTTTGGCAAAGAGAACCTCCTTTTCCACTAGGGTTGCTGAGGTGTAAAGATATGAACCAAGGCAACCATTTGTCAGCATGAGAGGAGAGCCTGCTGGAGGATGAAGCCAACAAATCAGAAAGCAGAGCTCAGAGATAGGAGATCCTTTTCAATGGTATCCTTTGAATGTCTGCATTCTATATTCAGACATGTTATTCTTGAACCCAGTTTATATTGAGTTTCTGTCCTTTAAAAGCTAGAATTTCTAAGAGAAGCCCATTTGCAAAACTCTGGGACACCCTCTCAGCCCTCTCCCATCCTCAGATACCAATGACATGAGCGTAGGCTCTGTTGTCCATGAGAGCGCCTTCTGTTGGTGGTCCTCTGAGACAGGCTGCCTTTGCGTCCTCCCACCTCCATGTGGCTGGACTGCTCATTTCTTAACACAGGGATTGTTTCAATCAAATGCAGTATTTGTTGCCTTCTAAAGAAGTCAGAATTATTTAGACTCACACTGGCATTTTTATAGACCACAGAAATTATAGCAAAAAAACACTTTTAAAGGTCCATAAACTCAGTATAGGGTGCGTCTGGGTCTCATATTGGTTCCCTGTATGAATAGACTAGTTTTGAATTCTATAAGGAAACATTCTTCTAAAAATCAATTACTTATATGTATTTTAAAAGTCAGGCTGTGGCATCTATTCACAAAGTTTTCATTAGTACAAAATTGTGGCAATGATCTGGTAGAGCTTACTGGGTATAAACACACACACACACACACACACACACACACACACACACACAGACACTTAAAGAAATTGAAAAAGACAGTAGCAATGCTATTAGAGAAATTCAAAGAAAATGTGTTAAACTTCCGAGTTGTGGAGCCACTAGGAGTTTGGTTGAAGAAATGGCAGGAGCCAAGACATCGCAGTTCAGATGGCCACTACAAGCAGAGGCCGGTAGAGAACCGACAGGGCTGGGAGGTCAAGTCCTCTCCCTCTTTCACAGCAGGTCCAGCCACTCTGTTCCTTGAGCTACACATTCCACTCTCTTAGACTTCCTTAAACACTTCCCACACTTCCGCACTTAGAAAATACTGTTTGAGATGCCTCAAAAGTCACGTCTCTGAAGCCTTCTGGAGAAAAGTTAATCACCCTCACCACTGTGTCCCATAGTGCTTTGCCCGTGTCTCCGTGTTGGAATTTGTGGGAGTGGCTTCTGTGTTCATCTCCCTGGCTTCACTGTGAGCTCCTTCAAAGCAGGCTATGGCTCAGCCATCTTTGTAGTTCCTGTAATTTTCAGCTAAGCCTTGGCATATAATGGATGTATAAAAACTGTCGAGTGAATGGAAAACTATACCACAACTCTTATAAACTTGCACACCAAGAGTTATGGGGGAAAGAATAAAGGTTGCTTAGCTCCGAGAGGACTCATGACAGAATTGACAATTCAGAGATGATGCCAAAGGGTCACTCTGGACAGGTCAAATAAACCTTCAGTCTGCAACTCAATTATTTTTCTCAGTCACACGGGGAACAACTGAGACAATTTAGATGAGTACTTTGAAATGAAATGACCTTATTTTCCCACTTTAGAGTAGTCATTCTCAGTTAACACTAGGGTGGCCAATCTGCCTGGGAGAGCTCAGGTTTACACCTGTTGACCCTGCTATTTATAGTGCCCCAGTTAAGTCTCAGAAGTATCCCAATGGGCATGTAATTTTTGGCCACCCTATCAGTGGAGAACTCTGTTGGCCTGACATATCACAGGTAGAGCTGGGCTAAGAGACAGTTTCTTTTAAGCTGGAGAGAGCCTTGATTCTAGCTATTCTCCATGTCTTAATAGTGAGGAAGGAGAAATTTCACTCCTGGTGCTCTTCTGTTGCTTTCTGTATGGCGAGATGGGAATTTACTCTCTCTATTAATTTGTGGCAAAAAGTTGGTGTTATCTATTACCATTTTAATCTTTATAACAACTCTGCAATAGATATTATGCATTTTACAGAGAAAGAAGTTGGGGTTCAGAGAAGTAAAGTGATGTGCTCAAGAGCACACAGCACATAAGAATCAGTGCCAACGTTAACCTCATTTTGTCTGACTCCATTGCATGCCCTGTCCACTTTGCAACCTTGCTTACAATTTAGAAACTGCCTTCACAACCACATTCCCTTATTTTGGAACTATCTTCCCCCTGTCTGAATTATTAAGCAGTGATGTAATTTCTGCCTTACCGAAGGAGACCCTGCCTGACATCTGTTTGTTGTAAAAGATCATTCTGGTCTGTGAATGATCTGTAGATTTTGCTGTTTCTGATATGAAATAAGAATTGGGTTTTTATGAACAAGTGACTCTTTTGCAATTATTCTCAGCAATGATCTTTTGACTTAAGAGTTATTAATATATTGTTAGGTAGGTTTAACTGGAAAACACCTTAATTTTTTACAATAGGGAAAAGGAAGGGATTCAAGAGTGGGGACAGGCATTAGACAATAGAGCTAATAAATCTTTGCCTTGTGTTTATTCCAACATTGAGGATCACTGAGTTGCTTGCCATAGCAAAAAATTGGAAACCATATATAGTCCAAGTTCCATCCATACAATGTAATACTATTTAGTCACTATAGTAACTGGTTATAGATACTTACTGATGTCATAAGATAGATTCAAAACATAGTTAACCAGGTTATAAAGCAAAATACATTATTGTATTTAAAAAATGCACACCTACCCTGGCCTGTGTGGCTCAGTGGTTGAGCATGGACTTATGAACCAGGAGGTCACGGTTCAATTCCTGGTCAGGGCATATGCCCGGGTTGCAGGCTCAATCCCCAGTGTGTGTGCAGGAGGCAGCCAATCAATGATTCTCTCTCATCATTGATGTTTCTATCTCTCTCCCTCTCTGAAATCAATCAAAACATATATTTTTTAAAATGTACACCTATACAAATGTCTGGAAAGGTATCTAAGTATCTTTACTGTAAAACTTATGGGTGTTTTTCATTTCCCCCTTTTTGGATTTATTTAAATTTTCTGTTTCCTAATAAATGTAAAGTATATGTACAGTTTTAAATTAATAATTATTAAGTATATCAGAGAGAAGAAAATGCTAATTTTTCTCTCACCACTATTAAAAGGCTGTATGTAATTCAGCATCAACAAAGAAGGAAATCCTACCTTCTATTTGAAACAGATGAACCTTAAGGACATTTGCTAAGGGAAATGAGCCAGTCACAGAAAGCTGAATCCTGCATGATACCACTTATATGAGGTACATGGAAGATTCAAACATGTAGAAGCAGAAAGTCAAATGGTGATTGTCAGGCGCCAGGAGGAGGCGGGAGGGGGGGTGGTAGAAATGGGGAGTTGCTACTCAATGAACATAAAGTTTCCCGTAAGCAAGGTGATCAAGTTCTAGAGATCTGCTGAGCAACATTGTGCCTATAGTTCCCATTACTGTATTGTGCACCTAGGAATTGATAAGAGGGTAGATCTCATGCTAGGTGTTCTTACCACAATTTAAAAATAATAACAATCTATATACATAAAAGCCTAATATGCAAATTGTCCCCTCGGGAGTTCAAATGGGAGACCCAGAGTTTGATTGCTCACTATGACGTGCGCTGACCACCAGGGGGTGGCACGGAACGAAGGAAGGCCCCAGCCGGCAGCCAGCAGCAGGGGAAGGAAGGCCCCAATCGGCCCTGATCACTGGCCAGGCCTAAGGACCCTATCTGTGCACGAAATTCGTGCACCAGGCCTCTAGAATAAAATAAAGGCCCTGTGTGGCTCACAGGGCAATTTCCCACAGCTGAGCCTCCACCATTATCTACAGGGTGCTGGCTCCTGCTTCCCCTCCTTGGCCAGGAGATTCATGCTGCTTGCTCAGTTACCAAATGCTGATAGCATGCTGTAGGTTTTCCCTCAGGGATTTCCTTTACTCCTCCTATAAACCCTGTGAGGCAGAAATTAGTATTCCCATTGGCCGGTTGAGGAAGTGACGTTGAGGGTCCTGAGATGCACGACGGAACCTCTCTTCCCAAACAGGTTCTGCTCTGTTAGAAGAACAGCCTGCTGATGCCAGGTCCAGAGCTCTCTAGGAGGCCAGCACCTAGAAATGGGAATAAAGTGTCAGCCTAAATTGAAGCATGGGAGAGGAGAGCAAGTTGACAAAATGTCCGCTTGCCTCTGAAGTTGGGACTATGGTCCCTTTGTGGTCCAAGGCCATTTATGGAGTTAGCTCCTGGAAAAAACATATCTATTTCACCTTGAAATCGATGGCTGCTTTGGGCAATCACATTTATTAGCTACTCTTCACCGGGTGCAGTGTGCCAGACCCCACACTGAGTACTGTGCAGACACCGTCTCGTGTAATCCTCATCACCACCACCCCGCTGAGGTAGTTTCTTTATCCTCATTTTTGCTAACAAAGAAATTGAAGCTTGAAGAGGTGGAGTGTCTTGGTCAAGGTCACACAGCTTGTGAGCAGCGGAGTGCCAAAAATCTAGGCTCTTAATCCAGGGCTACTTTGACTCCAGAATAAAAAGGAAAAAGAGCCCGGGTGGCACGGCTCAGTGGTTGAGCGTCAGCCTATGAACTCGGAGGTCACTGTTCGATTCCCGGTCAGGGCACATGCCCCGGTTGCTAGCTCGATCCCCGCTGTGGGGCGTGTAAGAGGCAGCCAATCAATGATTCTCTCATCATCGATGTTTCTATCTCTCTCTCTCCCTCATTTCCTCTCTTTGAAATAAATAAAAATATATGTATAAATAAATAAATACATAAATAAATAAATAAAAATATGTTTCAAAAAATAAAAAAGAAGGAAAAAGAAGTTGAAGGAGAGGTCAACGAGAAAACCTGAACACTTGGAGACTTGGTGAGGGCCTTGAACCAGCTAGAACTTTGTGTCCCTCCCAATACTTCTTGTCTATGCTTCTTGTCCATCCATGGCCAGATCTTTTAGAGTCCTTAGTGGGAAGGTAATGGGATGTGCTATGGTATGGCAGGCTAGAAAAATCACAGGTTTGGGATCCATACTGATTGGTTCAAATTCTATCAGTGCCACCTACAAACTGTGTGGGCTTTTGTAAGCTACGTGACTTTCCCAAGCCCTGCATGTATCATTGGCTCAGTCAGATGGATCAATGAGGAAAATGAGTGTGAAGGTGCCTGACACAGGCTTTGGCAGATACATTAGTCAGGCTATGCTAGATCTGAGCGAGCAAACCCCTCATTATTTTTCATAATTAAAACCCATTCCTCACTCACCTGAAGTCCCATCCTGGTCAGGCAACCCTCTTCATCTTGTGGCTCTGTCATCTGTCATTCCAAGTTGCAACCCAGCTCCAAGCTGCCTTGGCCCAGAATGGGACCTGTCACTTCTGTTTATAGTTCATTGACCAGAACTAGACACACAAGCCCAAGCAGTCACAAGGACGGCTGGGAGAGAGGGGGGAGCACTTGTATATTCAGTGTAGAGGGTTGTCCCCTGTGGTGAGCATGTCTTCGCTTCTACTTCCAAAGGTATTTTTCAGAACTGAAATTCACGCACGAGTCTAGGGCTATTAGTAAGCTCTGGTTTTAGGTATGTAGATTCAGTACCTTTCATCTCTTTTTTCTTAAATTGTACATGAGGAGGAAATATAAGTGAATTATTCTCATCATTTGATGCACAATGTCATGAGAAAAATATTTGGAATTAAATCAATAACACACCATATTTTGAGAGACTAATTAAGAGGTACCAAATGTCTCTTGGGAGGAAAAGTATCTTAATCTGGTGTGTCTGCATAGATTTTATTTTTTATTGTATCACAGATAATTAGAACTAAAATTACCTTAGCTATTGTTTGCTTGTGCATTCTTATCTTACCTGGTTCCAGAGGGATTGGAAGCAACACCTTAGAAATTACAGCATACTGCAACAGTCTGTTCTTCGTGCTTCCTGTCTCCCACCACCAATCATTCTCCACCCTGGCACCTAAAGATTTTTTTCTAATATATGTATATATTATAGATATATATATTATTTATTTCAGAGAGGAAGGGAGAGGGAGAGAGAGATAAAAACATCAATGATGAGAGAGAATCACTGATCGGCTGCCTCCTGCACATCCCCCAACCCCCCGACACACACACACACTCCGGATCAAGCCCACAACCCAGGCATATGCCCTGACTAGAATCAAACTGTGACCTCCCAGTTCATAGGCCAACACTCAACCACTGAGCCATGCCAATTGGGCTAAAAGGTCTTTTTTTTTTTTTAATATATTTTATTGATTTTTACAGAGAGAAAGAGAGATGGATAGAGAGTCAGAAACATCAATGAGAGAGAAACATCAATCAGCTGCCTCCCGCATTCCCCCCTGCCCCGCCACTGGGAATGTGCCTGCAACCAAGGCACATGCCCTTGACTGGAATCGAACCTGGAACCTTTCAGTCCGCAGGCCGACGCTCTAACCACTGAGCCAAACCGGTCAGGGCTAAAAGGTCTTTTTTAAATGCAAAGCTGACCAAGCCACATCTACTTAAAGAGAAAGCAAACATTTCTGTGACTTTGCTCTGATCCTCCCACCCCAAATCCTTAGCTTGGCAGTACAGTCTGCTGAGACCTACCTTGCAGCCAGTGATAGCTGTGCTCTGTTTTAATCTAACTAAACTGGAACTCTACTTCCCAGAATTCCCTTCCTTGTTTAATTCTGGGTTGGCCACAGATAAATTTGCTACAAGGAAGATTAAGGTGGGACTCATAATATTAGAAGATTTCTAATAAAAACCTATAAGATGGGAGACAAAGTAGATGTTCACTACTAACATGTACAAAGTGTGTACCATATGCCAGGCACTGGTCCAAAACCCTAATATGTACTAACTTATTTATTCCTGACAATGATCCCCTGAATTAGGTCCTATTGTTATTATACAGTTGCTGAGATTGAGAAACTGAGATTGAGCCCCTTGCTCACACTGTACAGCATACTAAGATCACCCAGTCAAGATCTGGACTCAGACTGTGTGACTGAATAGCCCACGCTTTTTATTATTATAATAATTATATGCTACAGAAGCTTCAACAGAGTTTCTGGGAGAGTTTAGTTCTCTATGGAAGAGACACAGAAAGAAATGACCTCTTTTTGTATGGCTCTGATAACTGTAATTTTCAGCTATCTCTTTATAAGCCTGGGGATAAAGCTGGAACCCTCAGAAGACAGAGCTGAGAAACTATATATATATATATTTATACTCCATTTGTGCTTATGTATGTAAATGACTAACATTTGTCTGATATTCTTCAGTACTCTTTCTTGCTCTGTGATCAGGGGATCCCATTAGGTTTTCCAGGCACGGTCAGGATGGGAGAGGCTTTGCTGCAGTAACAAATGACTCCCAGATCTCTTAAGACTAAATAATTTTATTCCTTGCTAATGCTAGATGGCCCTTGTGAGTTGTCAGTGGCTCTGCTCCATACAGTCTTCACTCTGGGATACAGGGTGATTTGGAATATTGCTGGTCTCTGTACTAGAGGGAAAGAGCAAGACAGAGTACCTACTGGCTCTTAAAGATTCTGCCTGAGTTGTTGTGGATGGTGCTCTGAGCAACATGGCTCTGAGAGCTGGCTACATCTCTTCCCCACCTGCATCCCTTCCCTGCATCCTTTCCCCACCACCACCATGAAGTGGATGTTTAAGGAGGACCACTTGCTGGAACACAGATGCATGGAATCCACGAAGATCTGAGCGAACTATCCAGACCGGGTTCCATGGAAAAAGTCTCAGGCTCTCAGATTGTCAACACTGACAAACGGAAGTATCTTGTTCCATCTGACATCACTGTGGCTTGGTTCATGTGGATCATCAGGAAAAGGATCCAGCTTCCTTCTGAAAAGCCAGTCTTCCTATTGTGGATAAGATAGTCCCATAGTCCAGCCTAACTATGGGACAACTTTACGAGAAGAAAAAAGGTGAAGATGGATTCTTGCATGTGGCCTACTGTAGAGAGAATACATTTTGCTTGTGAGGGCCGGCCAGTGTTGGACTAGGTACACCCCACCTGCTTGTGTATCTTGTAAATAGCTGTCTGTTTTCAATTACTATACCAGAACCTCTTCACATAGACTTCTTAGTGCATTGTAACTGGATTGATCTCTTAATACACTGGAAGGGTTTTGTTTCCTTAGATCAGTAAATTATCATACAGAGTTAAAAAAAAAAAAGAAAAAAGAAAAAGATTCTGCCTGAAAGTAGTATGTCACTTCTGCTTGCATCTCATTGGCCAAAACAAGACACATGGCCATGTGTGAGTCCACAGGGTGAGGAAGTATAATCTTCTCACTGGGAGGGCCACTGATTTGGCTGAGCCATCAATCAGTTTACCATGCAATATTGAGTCCTTAGCCACAGGGTGGATGGGCGGAGGCTGGGAGGTCAGAACCCTCTAGAGGTCCTCTTTGGCACAAGTAACCTTTCATATTTACTCCAGTGTGCTGTACAAATACTGACTTTTTCTGTACCATGAAATAAAACAGCTGGGAATCTTGACTTTGTCTCAATTCTCACAAGAATTAGGGCACTAGGCACTACTAATTCAAGCCCAGTCAATAATACAAAGGCAGAACTGAGAGGTTAATGGGGAGGGAGAGGAGGGGGAGGAAGACCTATGTAATACTTTCAACAATAAATATTAAAAAAACAAAAAAAAAAACAAAGGCAAGACTGGAATTTGGGATTTTAGTCTTCCTACCCAAGGCTGTGTTGGCTCTAATGAGGGACACTGAGTAGGTCAGCAGAATCTGTGACCTGAGGACCAGAGCCCAGGCTCTTCAGCCCCATCGGCATCTATGCATCTCTTCTCTTGGCTTGACTGGCTCATTGACCACACAGGCTCAGTGATAACCAGGGAGAGTGTTGAGCACATACACGCTACAGACTGTATTTTTTCTTTTTATTAAGGCTCTGGAGACAAGAACATGACAACATTTTGGCAGCTGGGACTACAGCCATGTGTGAGGAGAAAGTGATTTGCATGAGCAATGCAAAACCACCTGGTTTATTGCAACTGACTGAACAAGTTAAGTGAATCAAATTCCCAGTTGGACACCAGAAGCAGCTAACTTACACACACACACACACACACACACACGCACATGCACACACACACACACACGCACACAGCCTCTGAAGAAGAATAAAGAAAGAAAGAAAGAAAGAAAGAAAGAAAGAAAGAAAGAAAGAAAGAGAGAAAGAGAGAAAGAAAGAAAGAAAGGAAGAATGAAACCCAATATTTGCATTCCATACAAATAAACTACTAAAGAACCTCTTGCCCTCTTGCTCTCACTCCCAGGCCTTGATATTCCTGACGAGTTTGTATGACTCCTCTTACCCTGACCCTTTATACATGGGCTTCCTCACTCCTCCACGGACACTCTCTAGAAGGTTATGCAAAATTTTGAGTCCAGTCTACTCTTGTTACTCTTTAGCATGTGGATAAAGGCAAGGATCTCTTTGTCACTCACAGCTGACAGTTTCTACTAACTAGCCCCTATTGAAGCCTGATCTGGCCTGCAGCTTGCAGTGTTGTTTATAAAAGGGTAAAGAAATAAACTTCTTCCTTGTCTAAGCCATGGTACTGTGGAGGGGTCTCTTGATTGTACCAGCTTTGCTGGTCCTCACCTAGTACACGGGGTCTTGGAGGCCATGGTTTGGGGTGGCCTGTTATTTTAACAGCAGTAGGAGAGTCATTAGCAGATTTCAAGCAGCAAAGCAAAATGATCTCATTTATTCTTTAAAAAGTTCCTTCTGGTTATTCTGTGAGTCTGTGTTCTCTAAGTCTCAGTTTTCTAATTTGTAAAACAGGAGTCTGAGATAGAATTTTCCATCCTGCTATCCCCGCAAAAGACTCTCTTTTCCAGGTTAAACATTCCAGGTCTTTTAACCGTCCTTCACACAGTGGTCTCTTCACAAGCTTCGTTATTCTCTGTGGAATTTATGTGTGGTCAGGTCCTCTGGAACTGGGGTACTTTGCAGACCCAGCCTAACACACTCTCTCCATGGTCTGCCCAACCTGGGGTAGGAATAGGGTCGCCAGTCCTCTTGTGAGATCATTTTTGACATATGTTAGCAGCCATGGTTTCACTGCGGAATCTACTTACTCCACCCTGAAGGTGAACTGTATGGAATTATTTTTTGCTACTCTGGAGCTACTCCCCCCTCATCCCTGTCATACATTCTCTCTACCACTGGCAACACCAGAATAGAAGAGACGACATCTCTGAGATGGTATTGTGATAAGAGATGGCCTAATTGGGATTCCAGGCATCATCTCTGCAAGACTGGCATGTTCCTTTGAAAAGTGGCTACAGAGACAATCTTTGCATTGAAAACACCAAGGACTAGAATCTTAGCTCCAAAGAGAATCATCTGAGAAGGATGCTGCCGATGTGCCTGAAACCCGATGGGGAGTTCTCATATACACGATCAGTTTTGTCTGGAGTTCAGATAAAAGGTCACACCACCTAATTTAGATAGGAATGATAACTTTCCAACTGGGGTAACAGATAAGTGCTTCCAGAAACAGCTTCTTTGGGCAATGAAGCCACAAAGGGCTGCCTTCAAAGAGAAGGGGGAAATTGTAGAAGACAGAGAAGAATTTAGGTCAGCCAGAATGGAGCTCCCCAAAAAGTCAAGTTCAGAAATAATTTAACAGATAGGGATCCAAAGAATATGTGGTTTGCCTGACAAATGACATTCACTTTGAAAGTGAAAATGAAATTGGAGAGAGCAAAATTGCTGCATATTGGGTCCCGGAGATTGAAGAGAAATGATACCGGGGGAGAAAGGAGTTGTAAAGCCTTCCTAGTTAAGCACAGAATTAGAATGAATGAATTTTGGTCCATAAAGGGTCAGGTGAAGATCATACAGATAATGGCTTAATCCCAAGCAGCTCCAAATGATGTTCATTAGCGGAGGATCGTAGGCCTTGGCAAGCGTGCCTGACCAGACTCACGCTGCCCTCTCTCAAAACTGCTCATTCTGGGTGGAACTCTTTAACAGAAAAAAGCCACTTAATTTAACAGTTAAGCCAAGGAAAGATGGAAAAAGACTTTTACCCTGAATGTCAAGGGGCCCCGAAAGAGCTGGGTGGTGTGGGAGGGGAAAACGATGATGCACGCTGAAACTGAAGACGCACTGCGGGGCTGGCAGGATCTCACTATTGCAAATAATGATCCTTGGCCACCACGCAAAAGGCACATGGACTTCTGCCTAGGGACATCTGGGCTTTATTCCTGGTCTAATGAATGGACTCTCTGTGAGGTTGTTAGATCAGACACTTCATCTCCGTGAGACTCATTTTATCCACTCCCAGGACAAGTATAATCGTATCTACAAACCCCTTTCTACCTCACAGAAATAAAGGTTGGCACAGTGCTTTCATCAACACTGACTTCTCACTTAAACCTCACTATAATTCTACAAGGGGCATGATGGCTCCATTTCATGGATGGGGAAACTGAGGCCCAGAAATGTTAAATGGCTTGCCCAAGGGACAAGCTTATGTGGAAGAACCAAGACTAGAACACACTTCAGTTTCAAATACAGGGAACTTTCCACGACCCCGTAACCATCGGTTAAACCAGGGAGAAAACTGAGTGCTTCTTCTGGGATTTAGTTAGTTTTTTTGTGGTCAATGCATGGATTTGGAATAAGGCAACTTAAGTTCAAGTTCCAGTGTAATCATTTTCTAGTGGTGTCACCTGAGCCTTAGCATTCTTGTTTATAAAATGGGAAGCAAAATGGTGCCTCAGCCTTAAGGTTATTGTGGATTCAATATCCACAGAGTATTTGGTGCCTCACGAAGCAAATGCTCAATGAATGGAAACTTAGCCACAGGAATGTGTTGCCAGAGAGTTGACAGGAGAGTGACTAGGATGGATGGCTCTGAAGTCAGATGACATGGGTTTAAATTCTGACTCGGCCATTTATTAGATGAATGACCTTTAGAAAATTATTTACATTTACTAAGCCTTAGTCTCATCATCTATAAAATGCTATAAATAACTGTACATGTCTCCTTTTGTGGTTGTAAGAATTAAATGAAATACTCGAATACCTGGCACATTGTGAGTGCACTGGAATTATTGTCCATCATCTAGTTGTTGTATCATGACTGTTTATTAATGAACAGGAAGAAGAATTAGAGCCTTGTAAAAGTGAACAGTTCCAAGAAAACCAGTACTCACCAGTACTCATAAAAGGAATCTAGTGTGAAATACGGGTTATTGGGCCTGAAGAGTGTTTCTCCTCTCCATCATGCTTTGCGGTGACTCCCATCTCTGTCTCAACACTCTCCATTATGGCTGCCATAATCTGTGGGTTTTAATTTTCAAACCAATCCATTAGTTTGTTGACTCATCCCTTTCTCATACATTTATTCACTTCCCCCATGTATTTGATTATCCTTATTTCCTGTAAACATTCTTGTGTATTTCCTTGGTATCAGGCCTTATTTATTGGGGGTATAGCAATGAATCAGTCACCCCAGAATCTACAGTGTATTGAAGGAGATGACACGTGTATAGAGGTCACTCTAGAACGGGTGGGCAAACTTTTTGACTCGAGGGCCACAATGGGTTCTTAAACTGGACCGGAGGGCCGGAACAAAAGCATGGATGGAGTGTTTGTGTGAACTAATATAAATTCAAAGTAAACATCATTACATAAAAGGGTACGGTCTTTTTTTTTTTTTTAGTTTTATTCATTTCAAACTGGCCGGATCTGGCCCGCGGGCCATAGTTTGCCCACGGCTGCTCTAGAAGGATGGTTAAGTTGAAGAAACAGAGGGGCAGAGCTCACAGCTGTCTAGAAGGGGAGTCATGAGGGAGGGACATTGAGATAGGGTGGGTAGTGAAGGGAGGTGCCAAGGGAGTTACCAGCACAGCTAAAAGACTCACGAAGTTCAGAGGAGATATGCTACTTGGCCTCACATGGTAGAAGGAAAACCACCTGGTTGCCTGAGCTCTGAGCCTTGCTGTGACAGCCCTATTGAGACAGAGACAGAAGGGAGTAAGGGGGCAGGGAATGTAAAGAACAGAGAATGCAGGAGTCAGATAGACAGAGGTTCACATCCCAGCTCCACCTCACACTAGCTGGATGGCTTTACTTCTTGGAGCCTTTGTCTTTCCATCAGTAATATGGGGATAATCCAGCCTTTCTCACAGGCGAGTTATGGGAGCTCAGGTGAAGTAATATATATGAAAAAAATCCTCCCATAAGACAGCTCTTGCATTGGAAGCCAGGACATCACTTTTATTGCCAGCCTACAGTTTTACAGGACTAGTGGTAACAGCCCACTGTGCTGCTGTCAAAGAGCTGGCCCCTGAAGGATCTCATCTTACTTTTCCTGTGGACAACTGACCAGTGACACAGAGAACACCCCCGATGGAAACTAAATGGTTAAGTCAGCTTTGGAGATGCAAATTGATATTTTTCTCCTCTGTGTTCTCTTCTTTCCCTTCATTTAGGCCAGGAGAAAGCTCTGTGCATTCTTGCCTCAAAGGAGTTTGTGATTGAATAGAAAGCAAGGAGTGGCCTCCAAGAGACTTCCCTTCCTGGTGTGCTTGAGGGAGGGAACAGAGACATCCTATTATCAAGGGACACTCTGACAGAGAGACCAGAACAGGGATCTTTGGAAGTCAGGGAGAGAGGGTGGCCAGTGGGCTCCATGAGAATGGGCAGCAGCACCCTGATCCTGGGAGGCCTTGAGAGAATGCCTGCATGGTCTCCAGACTTGAAAAAGATTCCTTTGCCCCAAGGCAGCAGAAGCCATGGACCTGAAGGGACCATGTGCCGTTGGACAATGGGTGTCTCCAGCTAACAGAATAATCTGGTAACTAATGATTTCAGGCGAGAGAGGCTCCCACATTTAGTAGCACTGCATAAAATCCCAGTACCTTGCCCGATGGAGAAAGCCCCAGGAAGACTGAGGTCGCATTCTTCACAGCTGGAGGAGTGGGGACTTGGTTTTAAGACTGTTGATTAAAGGAAATTTTAAATGTGATATTGTGTGCACCCTTGCATGTGTGAAATGAGAGTCGTACCTCCTCAGTTATAATGCATTCATGCCGCACATTTATTCAGAGATGTGTTTGGGGACATTTCATTTGCATAATCTGTTCCACTGGCTATTTGCTTAAAGCACAGTAAAAAGTCTGTGATCTGTTCCACGTATAACTCTCCTACCAGGACATCACAGCATATGTAGTCACTGCAACCTGCACTCTGGTAAATGCACATCACTGCCTGCCATTCGGGCCGCTCAGACCATGGGGAAGTTCAATCAGAACTTACCGAGTTCAGTCACCGCATAGAGGCTCAGAGTTCTCAGCCTGGCCACCTTGGGAGTTGATGTGCCACTTTATATGCAATGTTGGCCACTTGAAGAAGTGAATTACCTGTGACTAATGGCTATTTTCTGTTTAGCCATTACGAAAATAATAATGTTATGTCAAGAATGCTATATCCTTATAGAAATATCTGCAATAGGACTAACGCAGAACAGTCCAATCAGCTGTTCAAGGACATAGAAGTGAAGACTTTAGGGCTGATCTTACTAGGATATGAATTTTCTGTAGATCTTCTTGACTCTGGTTATTTTTGAGCTTCATTTATAAACATAAAAGTTCTCTTTGCTTTTCAAAAGTCATATCTGGTAAGTGGGCAGGATTGGAGGGAGGGTGTTGAGAAGTGGCCCAGGATTTGCTTTTTCCTAACCCATCCCAGAGCTCAATATACAGTCACTCAAAGTATTTTTTCAAACTGGATAGACCTTCTTTTAAATACATAGCCTTTGATGGTGTTGGTCAATTACCTGGGCCTCCTGCTGGGCAAATCACTTCTCAATTTCTATTTCTTTCTCTCTTCAAGACCCCAAAGGTCCCTGCCTTCTAGTCAGTTTCTTAGTAACAATCTCCCTTCTATCCTTGCTGAAAGTACCTCCTTGTTCAGGCAAAAGCTCTTTCACACCTGAGTCATCTACTTTACAGCTAACTGTTGCAGTCAGTCCTGTGGTTGGCCTAGCCCTTCCTCACCCAATCTCAGTGAGAGAAGAAAAAAACACTAGACTAGATCATGGCCTAGTCATCACATGTCTGAACCTCCGCTCGATGGGTGGTGGGGAGACTAAATGATATAGAAAATACAGGAGCAGAGTGAATCTGCTGGGGAAGAGACTGCACAGAGTCCTGAGTGTATTGGGGTCCAGATAGACATGCAGGTGGAGGTTTCCATGTATAGTTAGTTGTATTATGCTCTGAAGCTAAAGGGAGATATCTTGTCTGGAGAAACTGATTTTGGGAATCATGATACGGGCACAGATTCACTAGAAGCCAAGTGAGTGGGTACCATGACCCAAGAAGAGGATACAAAATGGGAAGAAAAGGGGATCCAGAACAAAGTCCCCTGGAACATCAGAATTTAAAGAGTGAACAAAGGTGAAGGATCTAGGGAAAGCCACCAGCAATGGTGAATGTAGAATGAAGAGAAAGACCAGGGCGAGTGCTAGTTCTGAAGAAAAAGAAGAGTGTTCTAACAGGAAGGATGTGGCCAACCTTGTCAAATGCTTCACATACATCAGCTAAGGGAAAGTGCTGAAAGTTCACTGGGTTTGACAAAGAGGAAGTAACTTTAGAGGTGGAGTGATAGAAGAGACAGGTTGTTGAAATGTTCACTGTTTCAAGAAGATAATGTTAGAATGTTAAGAGCAGAGGGATTACCTCTAAAAGAAACCTTCCTTCCTAAGGGGCCCAAGAGAGGAAATAATAATAGATAAAAATATAGGGTGTCCCCAAAAATGCATACACACACTTGAATAATTTTACTGGTATGTGTAACTCCATCTATTGAGAAAAATCTGCATTATTAACCGCACACCTAGTAAAGGCAGTCTTTATTAAAACACAATTCATTTTTAAAATTGAACTATCAGCTGTTAAAGTATGAGTACATTTTTGGGGACACCAATTATATTCAATTTTGGAGGAGAATGTGAAGGTTTCTGGGGATATTTACATGTAGTGACCTTTACCATGTGAAGAAAGAGATGACTGGGGCAATGGGAGGACAGATGGAGTACAGGAGAACAGGGCTGATGGTTTGGATCAAGTTTGGGAGATGTGAAAGGAATGAAAGATTGAGGTCAAATTGATGATTTTTTTTTTTTAGGTCAAGATTTTAGAGGTAGATGTTGGAGGGCATAAATTTGAGTTCCTGGAATGGAAGAGGCTGTGGAAATAGGTTAAGCAAGACTGTGGAAGTTTAGATCCTGGAAGAATCCTTCAACAGATCTTAAGGGCATATGAGATGGCAGCAGGGGTTGGGGGTGAAGAGTAAGGCTGTGAACCAATGCCAACATTCAGCAAATGTTGAGTATTTACTTAATGCCAGGCACTGGATGCCATGGTCTCTGGTAAACACAGGGGATGAATTTGCATATAGTCAATGTGTAAGAGGTGTGGGGGTAGGAGACAATGGTATAGCCTGATACTATGATTCACTGAGATAGGAAAGTCTTTGAATCACACAGGAATAGGAATTTTTATAAACACCAGTGGGAGACTGCTGGTTGTGGGGCATGTGTTTTAAGGGCATGGTGCTGAGGATTGTGGGCAGATAAGAAGTCTCCCCTGGAGAAGGGTGCAGAGAAGCAGAATCATTAGGGACTCACCACGTGCCTAGCCATGTGTTAACTGCCTGAATAATGACAGCATTTGGCCCCATTCTGAGGGTCCCTGGAACCTTTTGGAGCACCCATCTGTGCCACCAGACCTTCGTGAGTTTACTGTTTCTCTCTGCTCTGTTGGCTAAGCCCTACTCACATAGGGATAATGAAGGTCTCATTTGCCTCCAACAATATGGTGCCTTTCTGCATAATTTACATGTTTTCTTCAAGGCTCAGACTCTAAGTAAGGGGGTAACAAATTCTAGTGCAGGGTCTCGCTACTGATACATGGAAACCCAGACTCTGTACCTCTGTTCTTCTGTGGTTTCTGCCAGCACACATCTGTAGTCTAGAAAGGTGTCTATCCTAGTCTTGGAAGGCACCTTTTAAAGAGAGAACTTGGACTCTGGAAGACTGGCTGCATCTAAGTGCTCTCTCTATGTCACTGCCACCTCCTGAAATTCAGCTGCAGTCAGTAGATTCATAAATACTTTTCTAAGAGTGGATTTGTTTCCAATTTGTAAGAACATTGATGACCACTTATTGAGTACTTATATGTGTTAGCTTCTGTACTAAGGATTTACATGAACTTTTTTTTTTTTTTATCTGCACAGCAACCAATGGAATAGGTGCTGTTTTTCTGTTTTACTTTTCTTTGTTCTTTTTAAAAGAGGTAACTGAGGCTTAGGGAAAATCAGCTGTCCAATGGACACAGCTCCTGATGGAGACAGGATCACACCCAGAGCCTGCCCTTTTAGCCACCACCTCACCTCTTCCTGAGGTCTTCTATCATTTGGCATGAATGTATTCATAGTGTTTCAGATCTCACATTTTGGTTCATTAGGCAATCTTTCACTGAGTACCAAATCTGTTCTAAATCCTATGGGAGGGGACCTTGAGGAGTGTGGGATTGTTGGAGAGTAAAATAAGGCACAGAGTAGAGGTCTCTGGTGCTACTCATAGGGACAGGAGTTAGCTTACAAAGGGTTGTGCTGGCCAAATTCAGGAGTGTGTACTTTATCCACAGGTGATGGGGAGACATTTGAAGATTTCAAGTAATGAGTGAACATTATACAAACATATATTCACTGCCCTTCTCCTTCATGTCAGATATCCAAGAGGGTAAAGGTGTAGGGAATAGGGTGAGGCAAGTCAGGTGTTTAGAATTTAAGGACTCTCTGAGTAAGTGCTTCCTCAGGTTTTGTACCCTAGCTGCCTGGCTTGCTTCACCCTTGTGTAGGCCCTGGAGGGTGTTGTGGGGGAGTGAAAGATGAATACAACTTGGATCTCCACCCTTTTAGCAGGATGAACTCCGGGGAAGAGAAGAGTAGATAGAGTTACAATTAACCACTAATGCAGGGCACTGAATGAAGGAGTGACTCTAGGAATATTCTACATTATCAATGTTCCTGTAGGAGAAGATGAGAACCTAACTATGTCCATGTCCTAGTAGGAAGAAAACTAATTCCGTTTGCTTGTTCCTGTTGACAAGGTACCAACCTTGGAGGCTGGCTGTAGAAATTCCTACAACATAGATGGATCCATCTTTAGTCACCAAGATCCATTAGGATTCAAAGTCAAACTAGATAAGAGCTCAATTGCTTGAGATGGGAGTAGGGTGCAGAGAAACTCCTAGATTTTTCTAAGTTTTGGAATCCAAGATCAGAGATCCTTCAGATCTTCCCATTCTTTGGACTCTGTGAATCCAAAATCTAGTTTGTTGCTCTTTAGGAATTACAACCACCTTTCCCCTAAATAAAGAGCAGTTGACATTCCAGGCTACTTCTACCTTCATAACTTCAACTCCAATAACTCCTAATGCTTTGACCTTTTAAAATTAATATATAGAGGGGGAGCAAAATTACATTTAGTTCCTAGAGGTGAGGTGACACTGTTGGTACAACAAGGAAATAACCTTGTTGTATTTGTGAAGCATAGTCCATGCAGACCCCACTCTATAAAGGCTGAGGCAGAGAGATGGAGAATGTTCTGCTGTTACCAACCCTGAGAACAGTCAATGGCCAATTCAGTGGGGACTCTGGGAGAATGCTGACCATACTAGGACTTCAAATGCAGTGGGGTTGGGACTCTCTTAGGAAGGGAGAAGATGTCTGCTCTCAGGTTTGATTGTCGACTGGATGATGGAAAGTAGCACAGTGCAGTGGAAAGGGCATTGGTCAGGGAGATGAGAGACTTGGCCCCACTCTAGCTCTGCTACCATCCCAGGATGATTAACTTGGCTTGTTGGGATTTTTCTCCATTTCCTAGATCATGCACGTTGCTTCCAGCACATACATTTCCCATTCTGTGAATGCCCAGGAAAAATGAAAACATCACCCCATCTGGCTGCCGCCTTCTATAGGATGAATTGTGGAGCTGCAGCTCTTCAGGGACAGATGGCATGCAGGTGTCTGTTTCTGTATGGGGTATAATGTAAGAGGAGGAGTGAAAATAATGCTATCTGAGCCAACCCATTCAGGCAGGCTGGCTCCACACCCAGCCTCCCTCACCTGCTGTTCCATTGGTGTGGTTTGTCATGGGACCCTCAGCACCTGGTACCTGACCCACCCTCCTCAACTCCACTGGCTGTTTCCAGGATTTTTCCCCAGGGAAGGCTGCATGTTTGTGGAGTCTCTGTCTTTGATGATGTTTTCAACTGTTGCTGTCACAGTTCTCAGTCCTAGAGGTCTTCATTGAAGCCAACCAAGCGTGTAACACTTCAAAAGAAACGTTGCCACATGTAAGGTATCTAACACTGTAAATCCCCTCTCTGAGCACAGCTTCTGTCTTTCCACTGTACTCTGAGTCTGTAGTGTAGAGTGATGAAAAGAGCAGGGGCTTTGAGTAAAGTAGAGATGTGGGGCCCTGGGCAGTGGCCAAGAGAAGGTAACAGCAGACGCCTGGACAGTGGATGAGAGGATTAAAAGAAGGGATGTCTGAGAAATACCCTAGGTCTTAGAAAGAACATGGGGGCTCCTTTCTTTCCTCTTGTATTGGCCACTTAGGTGAGTCCCCACCCCTGTTTCATCCCAGAGAAGTCAATCAGGAGAATTCCTACCTTCTGCTGTGTTAGCTTTAGGCATGGGCATAGGCATGTGATCTAATTCTGGTTGATAAGACATGACAAGAAGTCTGCTGAGGGGCTCTTTTCTTCCTTCTAATTCAAGGCACAAGGTAGAGATAGTCCCTGTTTTCCTCTGGATCGTGTGCTCTCTGAAGGTGACCTCTAATTCCTTTAGCGTTTTGCTACTGGCCAGAGATGAATCCAATATACAGAGAAGGTCAGAGCCCTCCCAGACCTCGTTTGGTGATGCCCTACCTATGAACTTTTTTTTTTTTATGTGGGTAAACTCACATATTTCCTTGTTACTTAAATAGGTTTTTGATTTAGGGTTTTCTGTTCCTTTCAGCTGAAGATATCCAAATTGCCAAACGTCTCTTTATGGGCACCTACTCTTAACTCATCAATCCTTCATGTTCTCGTGGTCCATCCCAAATTCCTCCTGCTATTTCCCTTGCTTTATAGCCCATTGGGGCTCCAGAGCTAGCTACTCTAGTAGTAGGACACTTCCTGCCAACCCTTATGCATTGACATATGACCCTTTCAATCCTAGTATTGTTCCTTCACCCCTCCTCCCCGCCCCCATCTCCGGAGCCTCAAAATATTGCTGAAGAAGTATAAAATTATGCCTAGTGGCCATATTATGAGTCCATGCTTTCTTTCTTCCTGAGTCTTAGCTGCTGCTCCAGTCAATCTAAAGTCTTTGCTATTTCCACCTCCACACAATTACTCATGCTCTTCCTGCCAGCTGGTATGCCCTCTCTCTCTCCCCTAAAGCATTCTTTCTCATCCTTCCAGGCCAAGCCCAAATTCCCACAGTGAGATGCAAAAATGCCACCTTTTCAGAATTCCTATTAGAACACCATCTCTCTCTTCAAATCCAGGTCACTCTCCTAATATAGATGTCTGTCCACTTCTTTTTGTCGTCTAGTTACGACCCTGAGACATACTTTGTTAATATGAAGAGCCCCACAGAAATAAATTAAGAAAGAAGCAAAGTATAAAGACCGAGGGTGCAGGTTTTAAATCAGCCAGACTTGAGTTTGAAGATGGCTTTGCCTCTTACTAGCTAAGGGAAATGGGGAGACATGATAAAATTCCATGCCACCATTAAAAAAAGAAGTTTTTTATTTATTTCAGAGAGGAAGGGAGAGGGATAGAGAGATAGAAACATCAAAGATCGGTCGTCTCCTGCATGTCCCCTACTGGGGATCAAGCCCACAACCTGGGCATGTGCCTTGACCAGGAATCAAACCACTGAACCACACAGGCCTGGCCACAATTTTTTATCTGAGGATGGAACTAATAATGGGAGGATTTTTATAATTATATAAAAATTCCAGGCACATAGTATGCCTGGAATATTACTTCTTTCCTTCCTTGTCACCGTAAGTCTAAGAGAGTAGACATGTTTCTGCTAGTCATATTCGTGTGTGTGTGTGTGTGTGTGTGTGTCTACACAAATCCTTTTCCTATGGATATCAAGTAATCTGTAATACTATAAAACTATGTTCATTTTGGCAACATTCAATAAAAAATAAAATGCTTCTGTCCCCTTTGCATCCCATGGAGGTTGACAGAAACTCCACATTCAGTGCGCACCATCTGTTGGCCAGCTCTGTGCTACATGAAATGAGAAACAGATCAACTGGATATGGAACTCAGATTCCTCACCACAATTCCTGGAACATGTGGGGCACTCACAGAGAGGAGATGCTTCTGCACGGTGGATTGCCTCACTCAAGCGTCTGCACCCATTCCCAACAGACAAAACCAGAGGGGACTCTGACATTTGAAGAGTCTTTCCTGTTACTGTACTTGAGTGATTCTCAAACTTTCATGGGAATAATGATGAGTTGGGGGCTTTCAATATGGAAAGATTCCTCACCCTGAGAGATTCTGTTTGGGTAGGTATAGGTGTGGCCTAGGACTCTGCATCTTTAACTAGCATCCAGTCTGATCCTGATTTAGGTGAGAAACCCCGAGTGCTGGGTTAGGAACAGTGCAGGGAAGCTGGTTTTTACAGGAGTGAGCATCCTGTGATATCCAAGCTGGTATGGCTAATAGCTCAGAATAGTCATTGGATCTCAGCAAATGGACTCCAGAGTCCTGCAAGTAACATGCATACTAGGGATCTTATGCCAAAAGGAACATTCCTGGGGCATGGAAGATTCAAGGGGAATGGGTTGAAGTTAATACGAAAGACCTTTGGCATTGGTCCAAGGAACAGGATAAGCTAAATCTCTGGATCTGTTCTGGAGATCAGAATGGCCTGGGAACTACCTAGAAGGGAGATGGGCAGGTGAGCTTGATGAGGAAAAGGTCATCTCACCCACCAAGGTCTGGAACCATCAGGAACTTGGGCTATAGAAACTTGACCATTTTCTATTTCAAATAAACATTTATTGGTTCATTTCCTTTTTGACCTCCCTTAATATTTTGTATAGTTCCTGTTGAAAATTCCCACTCAGTTTGGAGGAACGGTGCTGAGTGATGTCAGTTTCTGGAGAGGTGGGAATTGAATAATGGCAACCATTCATTTTATTGAGTGCATTTATGGACCAGGTACTTTATACATTATCTCTAATTTCCAGAAGCACATGATAAAGTAGGCGTTAAAAGTCTTTGTTTTTTGGATGAGGATTGGAATTTTCAGCGAAGTTAAGTAATTTGCCTAGGACCACAAGGCAAAGAGGATGAATGACCAGGGTGAGGCCCCCCCACCCCTT
The DNA here is from genome assembly GCF_014108235.1 of Myotis myotis. Taxonomy (NCBI): domain Eukaryota; kingdom Metazoa; phylum Chordata; class Mammalia; order Chiroptera; family Vespertilionidae; genus Myotis; species Myotis myotis. The sequence continues at coordinate 19,388,744 of NW_023416316.1, forward strand.
TTTTTTAACCCTTACCCAAGGATATGCTTTTATTGATTTTCAGAGAGAGAGGAAGGGGAGAGAGAGAGAGAGAGAGAGAGAGAGAGAGAGAGAGAGAGAGAGAGAGAGAGAAACATCAACATGAGAAACATCCATTGGTTACCTTCCATACATGCCCAGGTCTGGGATCGAACCCACAACCTAGGTATGTGCCCTGAGAATCGAACCTGCAACCTTTTGGTGACTGGGACATCACTCTAATCAACTGAGCCACAAGGCCAGGACAGGTGAGCCCTCCTTACTGAGTTTCTCTTGGTGCCTCCTCACGCTCATGCATTGGAGGGCTTTATCTTTTCCTAGGAGAAAAAGACCTAGTTCTCCCCAGTCCAGCCTTACTATGTACCTGGCAGAGAAAGTGATTTCTGAAGCAGGAGAAAACCCAGGAAGATTGCTCAGTTTCAGTGCATGCTGCTTCCCAGCTGGGGATGACAGCTAATCTTGAAAATCAATTCAGTGCTGGCTCTCGCTGGAGACTCTCCCCAGGGCAGGCCATGGCTCCTCTCACTGCAGTTCAACAGCACAAAAAGTGGTTGCCAGCGTGAGGAGGTCAGGGCAACTACCAGTATGTCCTGGGCCTGGGGTCATCCTCAGGGCACTCGCTATGGGGCTCATCGGTGGCACCTTCAGCCTCTGGGGCAGATGGGGTGGGTGGACAAGAAATAATTCTGGCCATTTCCGCCTGAGAATGAGCAGAATCGGCTCACATAGGCCACCTCCGTCTCTCTAACAGTCTCAGCACAGCTCCTTCGGCTTTGTGGCAAAGCCGTTCCTCTCTGGATACTTTCTGGACTGTGACCCTGGACCTTGTGGGACCTCCCCAAACTGGACAAGGCTGACCCATGGGTGGTGACCCAACAGAGACCCAGGGCCCTCTGTGTGCAGCTGAGAGGCTCCTGACATCTGATTCATGTCTTCCAGGCCACACTTCTACCAGCTGCTCCAAGACTAGTGGCCTTTATAGCACGTGATGCTAGAACCATCTCACAGATTCTGAAAGGCAGGCAGGAGGTACCACTTTCCAAAGGAATCAGCCTACTTCCAAAAAGGTGAGATGGGGAGCCAGTGGCGTCCCCTCATGGGACATGTTACAACATTACTTTATCGCGCTGTGGCGTTCATTATACAGCATTTCACCTGCAAGATCACAGTTCTGGGAGAAACTGTTATTCCCATTTTACAGACAAGGGAACTGATATCCATAGACTTTAACAAGTCTCTGCACTGTAATGGTAGAAGGCACATTCAAATAGAGGGCTTCTCATTACAAATACCTGCTTTTCACAATCACACCTCTCCCCTCCCCGCTTACAGGACTATGTATGTCTGAGACTGGGTCTCTCCGCTGGGAGGATACTGTCAGCATGAGGTAGGGGTGATTATGATCATAGTAATTCGCACATCAGAGGCCTATGAGGAGTCACAGGGACAATAGATGTGAGAGCAGATTGCAGAGCAACAGTGCCACGCAAGGGAATGCAGTGTTTAATATTAATCAAATTCCTGCCATCTCATCTTCTCTTCTTCAGGTTTATCCTCAGCAGTGACTTTCCTTCCTGTCTTTTTCCTACCCAGCTTTATCTCCTGGGTGAATAGGATGAGAACCGGCATCTGGGGGCCATGCAGTGGGATTACTGTCACTATGAATAGATAGATGTGTAAACTGAGGCTCAGGGAATTGACTTGACCAGCATTAGGCAGAACCAGGATTCTCTCTGTCTCCTGATGTGACCCCAGGACAGCAGTTGATGAAGCCTGGACTCCAGAGCACAGAGTTCATCTCCCAGGTGACCCCTCACTCACCCTGGATGTTCTAGAGAGAGTCCCGTGCACACCTCAAATATAGTCACATCTCATTTATACACTCATTGTCTCCCCAGTGGCTCTATGCAGGGAGAGCAGAATATTTTTACCATCTAAGGCCCCAAAATAGGGTTATCTGAGGGCCGTTTCCCAGAATGGCACAGTGGGGACTACCAAAATTGCCGGGAGCCGGTCCATCCTTGCTCTTTCAAGGGACCTGGCATATATGGCATACTGTTCTTAATATGTTTGCTCACCTTCTTGGCACTATGTGTTTTAACCAAGGTCTCTGAGAAAGGTTGTTTCCCCAGGTAGGGATTTTCCCCTGAAGTTAGGGAGGGAATAAAACCTCTTAACTAGTGCCAGGTGGGTAATTAATCACTTTAACTACGAACAATCATGCTTAAGCTACATAATCTTTACTCCCTGGAATGGAGATAAGAAACGCCCTAACCTTTGTAATAGAGATTGGTAGGATTGAATCAACTGGTATAAATACAGATGTAGTAAGACAGCAAGAGACAGAACTTAGTATACGGAACCAAGAGAGACAGAACCTAGGCACAGAACCTACACAGAACTAGAGACAGAAGAACTTCGCTGGAGAGAACATGGCAAAAGATCCTGGACTGAACCTGACTACAGAAATTGGCAAGAGAACCTGACTAGAACCTGGTGACTGAACCTGGCTGGAGAACCTGGACTGAACCTGGCTGGAGAACCTAGCAAGAGAACATGGACACAGAACCTGGCTGGAGATCTGAAGCAGAACTTCGCTGGAGATCCAGACCAGAACTTGGCTGGAGATCCTGGCTGGAGATCCTGGCTAGGCTGCTGATCAACTGAACACTGTCTCCGTGTCCTTCCTTCTTCGCCGACTCCATCCACACCTTTGGGGACCCCTGGACCTGCTGGGGTTGGACTCCGGCACAAAATCTCTTCACCTAGGAGCTGGGCACCAAGGGGTGACTGATGGAACTCTGTCGCCATGTCTCCCAAAGTCCATGGTGAGAAGGATGGTTTCTCAAAGTACAGTTTTGCTGGGTATCTCAGCTATCTTAGAGGGAAATCCACGCAGGCTTTCCCTTCCATGAATCAGAATGGTGGGGAGAATGGGACTCTGGGCTGGGAGCTAGGAAGCCTGGATTTTAGGGTTGAGTGAAGTTTCTGGAGAGAGGCTACATGTAGTAGAATTCCAGTTCTGGCATTTCATAAATGTGTGATCATGGACAGCTCACTTGATTTCTATGACCCTCAGTTTCTCATCTCAAAAATGGGTGTTGATTCATTAATTCAAACAATTTGTAATAAGTGGTGAGCGAGTACTGTTCTAAGTAGAGGGGAGTACTGTGGTGAATGAGATAGGTGAGGCCTTAGGGACTGATGATTACTCAGGGGGCCAATATGACAGGAAGGAAGATCATGGAAAGAGGGGGTGCCAGGACTCATCAAATTAAAGGGAGGGGGATTTTCAAATTATCTGGGGTAACCAAGGGTTGGTTTCCATTTTTAAAAGATTAGCTATCCACAGTAACTGCTCTGTGGTTCTTTTGGGAGGCTCTGACCTCTAGTTGCTTAACCTGTGCTAAGATAGTTTATCAGCGCTAGCTGGTTTGGCTCAGTGAATAGAGCAGTGGCCTGCGGACTGAAGGGTCCAGAGTTCAATTCTGGTCAAGGGCACATATCTCAGTTGCAGGCTCGATCCCCGGCCCAATCGGCGTGCACATGGGAGGCAACCAATTGGTGTGCCTCTCTCACATCAATGTTTCTCACTCTGTCTCTCCCCCTTCCTTCCCGTCTAAAAATTGATGGAAAAATATCTTCGGGTGAGGATTAACAACAACAACAAAAAGAAAGTTTATCAGTGGTTGTTACATGTGGCCTCTCATAAGCATTTCTGGGAGAAACTTCAGAGAAAGTGATCTTTCCAGGCCCCACCCCCAAACTCTGATTCATAGCTGTTCCTGGTGTGCATCGGGGTTGGATACGGCTAATGATGAGAATACCCTCCATTGGTTCCGTATCCGTAACTTGTTCTGAGTTCTGTCCTTGAATGCAACTGGACCACTAAGAAGCTACTGGACCATATTTCCCCTGATAATGGCATTAGCTTCCTAATGACCAAAAGGCTTGGAATTATGCTGTTCTGTCTTGTCCTTGGTCTTTATTAAGGACATACATGAGAAACAGCTCTCTTAAAAACATTGCTGCATTTGCTGTAGAACTATTTTGGAAGGTGTCACAGTGTTCACTATAATAAATTTGTTTTAGACTATATTTTAAGTATTGGTATGGTTTCCCCTCCCAGTTAGTGAGAATTAAGTAATCCCACATACTTACCTGTTTGCTTTGGCTGCCAGGAAACTCAGAGTCCATTGTGAAGTCCACCTACAATAACCATACCAAACTGCATGGATAGCTTACCCATTTTTCATGGTTGTCACAGTTCCTGTTTAATATTAGTATCAGTTATATGGGAAGTCTGAATGAAGGTTCTTCAAAAGCACCAACCTGCACATTTTGCTGGACTTTATGGAAGAATGACAGTCAAAGACCATGAACATCACTGTCATTATCATGTGGGTGGCAGACACTCTGAAACCAATTACTGAATGGAAACATTGTTGGAATTACATGCAGTTGGATCAAAGGCAAAAGCATTCTCACAATCAAAGCATTAAGGAGACTGGGTGTTCCTCACCCCAGTCAGAATTGGTCTCACAAATGTCCCCTTAAAAAAAGGGCAAGACACCAGTGTACACAGTGTGCAAGCCCTTTCCCTTTCATTTGATTGTTACAACAACCCCCCCTCCCCAAAACAGGTGTTACTAGAATCACTTTCACAGAGAGGGAAACTGAGGCTCAGAATGATCCAGTGCTGCAGATCCAGCAGGTAGCAGACCTGGGATGGGGGTCTGTCTCTTGGGGACAAGTCCCTCTTTCCTTCTGTATGTACTTCTCTGTCCCCCACAGACGAGCCAGACTGTACCATGCTGGCCTCTGCCAGGGCCCTGTAAAAAGGTGGTTTTCTCCTTCCCTGTCATTCCAGCGTCGGCTCTTATCTCCAAGGTATTCCTCTCAGTCTTTCTCTTCCACCTCCCCATCTTCTGATCACACCCCAACATTGTAAGCTTCATATCCAAACACTGCAGGGTAAAGGAACCCACCCCCACAAACCTGGGTTCATCCCGGGGGGGGGGGGTGGACAGGCAAGGTGTCTGAGCTGCTTTGCTGCTGCTCTTGGTTGGACCCCAGGCTGATTCTGGAAGCCCTACTCCACCAGGCTCTCGACTTTTAGAAGGGGTTTTCTCTTTCTCTCTCTTCCTTTCTATTAATTATATTTATTTTCATTTATACTCTTTCATGTTCCATAAACAATTTAAGGGGCTCCGTTTTAGAGATGTTTCTTTCCTCTTTAAACTGAAGCTGACATTTTGCCCTGGGACAGCGTTTGCCCAGGGGGAGCTGAGCCCCAGTCTGATGTGAAGGACACCCAAGGACACCCTCACACCCAGAGAGCTCCATCTGCTTGCATGCACCCTCTCTGTTCCAATTATGCTGTCAGCATAGGCATCCATTTTTGAAATTACACCCCCATTATGGGTTATTTAAATAGGTAGAACGAAGTGTCCATGAGGCTTGTCCATAAGGTGAGCACCATCTTATTCCTGACTAGTCTTTACTTAAAAGTTACCACCTGCTTCCTGGACTCGAGCCAGTTTGCCATCCATTTTTATTAGATGTTGTTACTTCTGTGCTTTCAGACTGTTATTCACTCTCTTGGGTGGCACCAGTCTTTGTTTTTTAGGTGGAGGTGTAGATGGATGACAGTATCTACTATAAATTCTCATTTACCAGGTTACTAAGACCGGTGAGCGAGCATGTTCTCTCTTACACATACACACCCAGTTCCCTTGGTGTTTTGTAGTCGCTGATTTGGGCGGGTTCCCATGAACCCCCTTTTTTTTTTTTTTTAATCCTCACCCAAAGATATTTTTCCATGGATTTAGAGAAAGTAGAAGAGAGAGGGAAAGACAAAGAGAAACACGATGTGTGAGAAACACACTGATTGGTTGCCTTCTGCACGCTCCCTGACCAGGGCACAGGCCGGGGAGAAGCCTGCAACCAAGCTATGTATCCTTGGCTGGAATTGAACCCTTCGGTCTGCAGGCCGACACTGTATCCACTGAGCCAAACCCACCAGGGCACATGGACTCTATTTGCCTTAAAAAGAAAGAAGTCAAAATGTTTTCCTTGCTTTGAGACATCAGTGTCTGACTAAGAAGTCCTTGGTTTCCACGGACACCAGGATTTCTTTTTTGCATCAAAGAACCTGGAATGGAACTGGAATTACCCTCCTCCCACTATTCAAGTACTGCTCTCTACACCTTTCAGCCGTGCAGAAATGCCTCTGAAGAGTCCCTGTTTTCCCCTCTGTTTTTTCCTTTGTATTCAGATGTACCTCTTTGGAGCTATGTTCCTTCTCAGCTATCTTTGGTCTTGATTGCCTTATTCCTTTGTTTCAGAGAGTCTGGTTTCAAGACATACCTCCTAGTCCCCCATGATTCTTTCCCTCCATCCCCATCTTTGAGAGCCTTAGTGCAAGGGGAAGCCAGTGTGGGGATCTGGTAAAAGGTGCAGGGTGGGCACAGGACCTTCCATCCTAGGGATCTGCTCATCTGCAAAATTATAGTAGGATGTTGACATTAATATAGTCATGATGTGGGAGATTTCCACCACCACATGCATCTCCCATGCTGTCTTTTATAGACACAACACACCTTCCTCCATCATCCCTGACCCCCAGAAACCACTAATCTATTCTCCATCTCTGTAATTTTTTTATTTCAAGAACATTATATAGGTGGAACCATACCATATGTAACCTTCACTTAGCATAATTGTCTGGGGATTCATCCAGTTTGTAGCATGTTTCAGTAGTTTGTCTCTTCAAGAAAATTTCTGAGCACTAATCCATGGTAGGAACATATCACAATTTATTTAACCATTCACCCATTGAAGGACATCTGGGTTGTTTCTATATAATTGGCGTTTGTGAATAAAGCTGCTATAAACATTTATGTTCAGTTTTTGTGTCAGTGTAAGTCTTCATTCTCTGGGATAAATGCCCAAGAGCATGATTGTTGGGTCATGTGCTAGTTGCAGGTTTCATTGTTTGAAGAAACTGCCAAGTTATCCACTGTGGCTGTGCCACTTTACATTCCCAGCAGTAATGTATGTTTCTCCACATCCTTGCCAGCATTTGGTGTTGTCACTGTTTTTTATTTTAGCCGTTTAGGTATGCAGTCATATTTCACTGTGGTTTTTGTTTGTATTTCCCTAATGGCTAATGATGCTGAACATCTTTTCATGTGCTTATTTTTCCCTGCTGTCTGTCCTTTTCAGTGAAAAGTCTCATGTGTCTTGCAAATTTTCTAACAGGATTGTTTATTCTTCTACTGTTAAGTTTCGAGTACTCTTCTAGGTACTAACCTTTTGTCAAATACATGGTTTGCAAATATTTTCTCCCACTCCATAGTTTGTCTTTTTATCCTAACAGGATCTTTCACAGAGCGAGTTTTAAATTTTAATAAAGTTTAACTTCTCTATTTTCCCTTTTATAGAGTGTGCTTTTGGTGTCATGTCTAAGAACTTTGAATAGCCCTAGATCATGAAGATGACCTCCTATTGTTTTTCTACCTTTTATAACTTTACTAGAGGCCCGGTGCACAAAAATTTGTTATTTCAAGATCCCTCAGCCTGACCTGTGCCCTCTCGTAGTCTGGGACCCCTCGGGGGATGTCCACCTGCTGGCTTAGGCCTGCTCCCCGGGGGATTGGGCCTAAGCTGGCAGTCAGACATCCCCCTGGCAGCCCGGGAGCCCTCTGGGGATGTCCACTTGCCAGTGGGGAGCAGGCCTAAGCCGTAGTCAGACATCCTTAGCACTGCTGAGGAGGCGTGAGAGGCTCCCACCACCACTGCTGTGCTGGCAGCCATCAGCCTGGCTTGTTGCTGAGCAGAGCTCCCCCTGTGGGAGCGCACTGACCATCAGGGGGCAGCTCCTGCATTGAGTGTCTGCCCCCTGGTGGTCAGTGTGTGTCATAGTGACCAGTCATTCCCAGTCGTTCTGCTGTTAGGGTCAATTTGCATATTGCCCTTTTATTATATAGGATAGAGGCCTGGTGAATGGGTGGGGGCTGGCTGGTTTTCCCTGAAGTGTGTCCCAGATCAGAGTGGGGGCCCCGCTGGGGTACCTGGCCAGCCTGGATGAGGGGCTGAGGGCCGTTTTCAGACTGGCCACACCCCCTTCAGGGTGGGGGTCCCTGCTGGAGTGCCTGGCCAGCCTGGGTGAGGGGCTGAGGGCCATTTTCAGGCTGGCCACACCCCCTTTGGGGTGGGGGTCCCCACTGGGGTGCCTGGCTAGCCTTGGTGAAGGGCTGATGGCTGCTTGCAGGCTGGCCAAGCCCCCCAGCGGGGACCCTCACCCCATGGGGGTGTGGCCAGCCTGGGTGAGGGGCTGAGGGCTGTTTGCAGCCTGGCCGCATCCCCCAGCCACCCAAGCTCCCAGTGGAGGCTGGCTGGAAGCAGGTATCTGGGATTTATTTATCTTCTATAATTGAAACTTTGTTGCCTTGAGTGGAGGCCACAGCTGGGCAGGGCAGCCAGAAAGCTTGGCTTCCTCCATCGCCAGGGCAACCAAGCCTCCTGCTTGCTCCAGCTCCGTGGCTGCTGGCCGCCATCTTGGTTGGGTTAATTTGCATATAGTCATTCTGATTGGCTGGTGGGCGTGGCTTGGGCATAGCAGAGGTGCGGTCAATTTGCATGTTTCTCTTTTATTAGATTAGATTAGATTTATTTTTGATTTTGGTGTCATATCCAAAAAGTCATGTCAAGCCTATGTCTAGGAGTTTTTTCTTAAGTTTTACATTTTTGGGTCTTACATTTAAATAATTAATTCATTTCAAGTTACTTTTTGTGACTGATGTAAGATAAGAGTCCAATTTCATTCTTTTGCATGTGATTATCCAGTTTTCCCAACACCGTTTATTGAAGAGACTGTCCTTTCCCTCCACTGAGTATCCTTGGGTCCCTTGTCATATACTAGTACATGATGGAGCAAATGTAGGTTTACAGTTGTTCACATGAAAAATAATACAGTAATTAATAAATAATAATAGAAGAATAAACTTTGCGTTTCATGTACTCACAACTGTAAACTTCCTTTTGCCCCACCCGCTATGAGTTGATCATATATGTGAAGGTTTATTTCTGGGCTCTTAAATATATTCCATTGGTCTATGTGTCTATATTTATGCCAGTACTATACTGTTTTAATTACTATTGCTTTGTAGTATAGTTTGAAATCAGGAAGTGTGATGCCTCTGGTTTTGTTCTTTTCAGGTTGCTTTGGCTATTTGGTGCTTTTTTTATTACATATAAAATATAGGATTTTTTTTCTGTGAAAACTAGTTATTGACATTTTGATAGGGATTACATTGAATCTATAGATGGCTTTGGGTAGTATGAACATTTCTACAATATTAATTCTAACTCATGAACACAGGATATCTTAGTATTTATTTGTGTGTTTTTTTCAATTTCTTTTATCAGAGTCTTATAGTTTTCAGTGTATAGATCTTTCATCTCCTTGGTAAAATGTATTCCTAAATATTTTATTGTTTTTGATGCTTTGTGTTTGGGATTGTTTTCTTTATTTCCTTTTCAGATATTTCATTGTTCAGGTATAGAAACATAACTGATTTCTGTATGCTGATTTTGTATCCTGTAACTTTACTGAAGTCATTCAATAATCATAACAGCTTTTTGGTGGAGTCTTTAGGATTTTCTATATTATACGATCATATCATGTGCAAACAAATTTTACTTTTCTATGCAAATGAATTTTATTTTACTTTATTTTCATTTAATTGTTCTGGCTGGGACTTTCAGTACTGTGTTGAATAGGAGTGGTGCAAGAAGCCTTCTTGTCTTATTCCTGATCTTAGAAGAAAATCGTTAAAGCTTCCACTTTTGAGTATGATGTTAGGTGTGGGTTTGTCATACATAGACTTTATTATGTTGAAGGGTATTCCTCCCATACCAAATCTGTTGAGAGTTTTTATATGGAAGGATGTTGTATTTTGTCAAATGCTTTTTCTGAATCTATTGATATGATCATGTGCTTTTTATCTTTCATTCTATTAACATGGTGTATCACATTTATTGATTTGCTTATGTTGAACCATCCTTGCATCCCAGAGATAAATCCCACTTGATCATCATGAATAAATCTTTAATGTGGTATTGAATTTGGTTTTCTAATATATTGTTGAGAATTTTTGCATCTGTGTTTATCAGGGATATTGGTCTGCAGTTTTCTTTCCATGTAATGTCCTTGTCTGACTTTGGTATCCAGGTAATGCTGTCCTTGTAAAGTGTTTATGAGGGAGTGTTCCTTCTTCTTAAAGTTTTTGTAAAAGTTTGAGAAAAATTGACATTCATTATTCTTTAAATGTTTGGTGGAATTCACTAAGGAAACCATTTAGTCCTAGGCTTTTCTTTGTTAGGAGATTTTTTATTATTGATTCAACTTCTTTACTTGTTATTTATCTATTCAATAACAACAATCTCTTTCACTTTTTCTCAAACTTGAAAAAAGTAGCAAACGATCCTTGAAAGACTCAATTATTTCATCTCCAGATGACTCAGAAGCAAGGACTGATTATAAATATGGAGGAACCTGTGCTCAACTCTAGCCCATGGCACTCATGCTGCCTTTTCCCCTTCTGTGTGCCTGTCAGACATTATTCATTGACAATAGCACTCTCTCCCCTGAGCATGCTCAAAAGTTAACAATTCTCTACACAACATTTCAGGAAGTGATGGCAAACTGTTTCCAGGAGAGTCAGCATAACAGATAAACTTGGTTAGCTACCCTGCTGGAGACTCTGAGAGGATGGTATGAAGTAGCCAATTCTTAGAGTAGAGCTGTTCATTGATCGGCTGCCTCCTGCATATCCCCTCGCACTCGTGATTGAGCCTATAACCCGAGCATGTGCCCTGAATGGGAATCAAACCATGACCTCCAGGTTCATAGGTTGACACGACACTCACCCACTGAACCACGCTGGCCAGGCTTACTGGCTTTTAATAACAGGAATACAAACAAGGAAATGAGACAATGTCCAGCTGCAAAGGATATCAACCCCCTGAGGACAACTGTGGCCAATAGAGATTCATCCTTATTTTGAAATTAATGTTTTGCTAAAGTAACATCAGCCTTGCCTTTCTGTCATACCAGGAGATGACAACAATAAGGACCCAAGTTTGACATGGCAGACCTGGGAAGAGGCCTCAGGACAGTATTTGTTAATAAAGAAGTTGCTTGTATTATGGCTCCATTTTCTAGCAAATCTTTGTTTTCTTCTTGGCAACTCCTAAGGTAACAGGATGGACTCTATGCTCCTTAGCCTGGCGTGAAAGGCCTGTGGTGATCTTGTGGCAGAACTGCAGATGGTTCATGCTGGAAGGCCCACAGCTAACATGCAGGCTTTTTAGGTTGCCTGATGCCCAAGGGTTCTAGTGCCAATTATGCGTCCAGCTAGAAAAAAATCCACCTCCTGACAAAGGCCAAGCAAGGGGCTGCAGACAACTCAACATCCAGTGTTTCAGTCAGCCAATCACCCAATGGTTTTTTATGTTTCCTGTGTTACCTAGGCTTCTGGTGTTGCAAAGTATTGCAACTCACATAAGCTACTTCCAGAAATATAAGTTCAATGAAAAGATGTACATGACAAGAGAGATGTGAAGCTCATGGAAAACCATGCAAACTGTCTGGAAGTTCATTGAGAATTCAAGGCTGCAAGGATCATTGCTGTTATTCTATACCTGGCCAGATACATTAAGGGCAACTGAGTCTCCTTACCAACTCTGTTACCCCCTGCTCTGCATGTCTCCCTCTACCTCATTTATTTGTTCTACTCATACCTTTGCCATATTCACAACACCCAGGGCTTCCCTTCTTTGTAACTTTTTAGCTTTGACTCCCATTGCCAATTGGGTGACTCTGTCTGCATTTCCTGGTTTGAGATTTTTAGACTCTGATTAGCAAATTCGTCCCTATTTTGGTAGTTCTCTTAGCAACTAGATTAACTCATAAATTATTAGCATGGATTGGCTTCTCTTGGGTCAAGTGCTAAGAAAGAGAGGATCATAGAGACATGAGGAAGATGATCTTTCTCTGCCGTGAGGCTAGAGCAGTAAGACAACCGTCTGAAAACCAGGAAGAGGGTTTGCTCCAGGAACTGACTCAGCCAGCCTTCAATCAATGAGGAATACATTTCTCTTGTTTGAGAGAGAGAGAGTCCGCCAGTGTCATAAACATGGTTGCCTAAGGCTGAGTCCTTAGCAGGGTTTGTGGTAGGTCCAGGTGCCATTAGGAGGGGCTAAGGATGTGACTGCTACCATGATTTTCTTGTCTAGTACACCTGTTCAACCCTAAAGATGGAGATTGAAGACCCCCTGATGTTAGGGAGTCTAGAGTCTAGTGGATGTGGGACACTAGATCAGAATTTAAGATAAGATGATGTTTGTGTGACTATTGCAAACCAGCTGTTTTTAATAAAGACATGAACATAAAAAGGCTTAGCAGAAAATTGTTCAAAATAATTAGAGGTGGGCTGTTTATTGGAACCTCGGTAGAAACTTAAATATTAGTTGAATTAAATTGTATCTAATTGCAGAAAGTAGAGGCCATTCAAAGGAACTGGGAAGGTATGCATTCAAAGGGAAGGGTAATGAAACTGGTGTATAAAGAACAAGGAGTTCAGAGTCAGACAGATTTGAATTCTGGTTCAGTCTATCTCAAGCTAATTCAGTGACTTTGAACAAATTACTTAGGTTCCTTGAGCCTTGATTTCTTCATCAGAAAATGAACTAATAATATTTGGGGTTATTATAAGAATTAAATGCAATAGTGTATATAACATAACACAGCGCTTAGAACATAGACATCAATAAATATTAGCTTTCACCCTAGGCAGTTTGGCTCAGTGGATAGAGCATTGGCCTGCGGACCAAAGGGTTCCGGGTTTGATACCGGTCAAGGGCACGTATCTTGGTTGCAGGCTCCTCCCTGGGACTCACATTGATGTTTCTCTCTGTCTTTTCCTCTCTCTTTCACTCTCGCTAAAAATCAGTGGAAAAATATCCTCAGGTGAGGATTAACAATAAATAAATAAATAAATAAATAAATAAATAAATAAATAAATAAATAAATATTAGCTTTCATATTATTATTAATGATTATATTTATAGCCTCAAAAGGTCCATGGTTTACAATGCCTGAGAAGTCTAGAAAAAGCCAGCATGGTAGGCTGAAAGAGAAAGTGAACCTGAGCTGGTATTCACTGAAGAGCCCTGTTGGGGTTCTGAGAGCTAGACCGTTAGCTAAAGAAGCTTTAGAAACTTTAGGCTTTGAAGTAATATCAGAAATTTCCCCCAGACACAGGATATCCCCAGCCACAGATGTGCGCAATAGCAGGAGCTCCACTAGTGATTATTGAATCAGTGAGTCACATACATCGGAAACTTGGATGAAAAAGAAATGTGCTCCTCTCCATCAGTTGAGTTGTGACATCTCATGGATATATCTTTCAGGAAAGACTCTTCTGGTAGATTGGTGTGGGTGTAAGGTTAAGAGAGGAAAGGGTGCTGGCACAAGACACAACTTTTCGCTTTAAACTCTCCTAAATTCGGGATGCCTCAAGACTCTAGATTTCATTTTAGGGGAGAAATTATTAGCCTGCATTATTGCTAGGGACCCTTCTAAGTGTCTTACTGGTAGACTTTATGTTCCTTTTCTTGCTCGCAGTAGTTTACATTTCAGGGAAAAGCATAGAATATTGTCCCACATCACAAACATAATGAGTAAGCTCCCGAGTTTGCATAGAGCCTGGCATGTAGGAGGCACTAAGGACCTATTTGTCAAATGAATAAATCAATGAATGCCTTAGAGATCCAGTTCAATTTGCCTGTTTTATAGATTGGGAAACTGAGGCTTGGAGAAGAAAAGTAAGTCACATAAGTTTATCAGTGAAGAGCAGGTCTACAGGTCCATGATTTCTCCAAGACTAGAAATTAGTATAAAGCCCCAGACTTGAATGATTAGGTAGGTATGATTGTGAACACAAGAAATTCTAATTATGAGTGGCAAATAGCCCCTGGAAGGCATGAGCAAGCTTTCTCTATAAAGGACTATATTTTAGGCACTATTGACCATACAGTATTTGTCACATCTACTCAACTCTAACATCAGAGCACAAAAACAGCCATAGGCAACATGTACATAAATGAGCATGCCTGTGTTCTAATATAACTTTGGAAACTATGAGGTGAAGAAAAAAAATAGTTACTTATAGGCATTGAAATTTGAATTTCAGATAATGTACATGCTTCACAAAACATTATTCTTCTTTTGATCTTTTTTCAACCATTTAAAAGTGTAAAAATTATTCTCAGCTCCCAGGTCATATAAAAATAGATGGTGGGCTGGACTTGGCTGACCCCTGGTTTTTTCTTTTTTCTAAAAAGAAGGAAAATTTTGCCAAATTTTTGGCAGCTGTGGGAATTCCCCTATCCCTTCTCTCACATGTACTATGATTAGAAAGAGTGCCACGAGCCTGGAAGAATGGAATCCCAAAGTTGACTTCAATTGTAGTGTGTTCTTTCAACTTATTTAAGGGCTGTCTTTTCAAATCAGGCTAATTTCTTTCAAAGTGGTTCTGCAGGTTTGCACAGTACGGAAAACAACAAAATGACCCCAAATTGGGGTTGGTAAAATAACTATTTTACCACACACCAAAATGATAACCAGCTCAAAAATGATGATGGAGATGGGGAAATTGCTGTTGTTTATAAATAAGTGAGGAAAGGCAAGCTTTTAAGCATGATGTCTAGTTTAATCCCATTAATGTAAATGTAATGCTGTATAATGCATAGTAAAAATTATAAGCAAATATAACATGGAAGCAAGTATAGCACGTTGGTAAATTGTGCAATAATTTTAAAATTGCATGCAACAGAACCTTAAAAAGACTGGTTCTAGATGAAGTCTCTAGCTGTTGATTTTGAAGCCAATTGCTCAAGTGACCAGATTCCACTTAACTAATGGCACTGGATGACCCAGAAGCCCTTTCTGCTCTGTATGTGTTCAACCCCACTCAAAGAGGGCAGATGCAGCCGTTTTTCCACTTGTCTCCTCCTCCTCTTTCTGCTCCACCTCCTCCTCTTTCTTCTCCTCCTCCTCCTTCCCCTGCTGCCTCCTCTTCCTTCATCTTCTTTATAGTCTACAAACCTTTCCATTTTATAGACAAGCCTCCCTTGGTGGGAACGGCACTAACAAAGTTGTCATGGATAAATCTATTTCAGCAACCAAGAGAAGAACGTGGTTTGTCCTTAGAACAAGCTTCCAGGCCATATTGTGTGTGTGTGGGAGGGGGGAATTTCTATCATCTTTAATCATCTGCAGATCCAACCTAAGTGTTAGATGTAATTACTAAAAGTATCTCAGTGATATTACGTCTTTTGCTTATATATATATTTCCAAATTGGATGTGGAGGAAAGCAAAGAAATTAATATTTGGAGCATGCTCACTAGATGCTGAGCACTTCACCTGTCTTTCCTCATTTCCCCCTCATAACAACCCTATAAAGAGGTTAATCATCCATCTTTACAAATGAGGCATGCACAGCTCAGAGAGGTGCAGTAATTTGCTCAGTGTACACAATATAGAGAGAAGCAGGAACAAAAGTACAAGTTTATGGGTCTTCAAAGACATGTGTTTTCAGTTACAAATGTCAACAGAGCTGCATTCTGAAATAGCTTACTAATTTTTCTTTTAGGAAAAGTTAGGTAAAAAAAAAATTCAGTTAATGGCCTTAAGTCTCAAACACAAACCAAAATTAATATTAAGTAATTAACAACCTTATCTAAAAGACCCAACTTTATAGAGAATTAAAGTATGCATCTCAAGGAGTGAAATATGCAATCTGAAAACTGTTCCATACTCAGAGGTTTTTAGAGATAGGAGAGACCTTGATGAGTCTGTAATCCAACTCTTTCATTTTACATACAAGAACACTGAGGCTCTAAAAGAGGAAATGGTTTGTCTAAGTCCCTAGCAATCATGAGCGACTTGGGGCTAGAACCCAGTCTTCCATCTTTTGTTTCCTTCTGCTTGGTCACAGGGTTCCATGTTTCTCAGTTCAGTACATCAACCAGGCACTTTGTGAAATGCCTGGGAGGTTGTGAGAGCTCAAACTGGGGAAAGAGTCAAAGATGAGTACAGAAAGTTTCCTGCTCTCAAAGAGCCATCAGTGTACTGCAGGAGCATCCTAGGATGTGGACAGAGCATGTTCAGTGTTGTAAGAGAAGGACACATAGCTGGATAAGGAACAAATGTTCATGGCAACATTTGGTTCATGCCAAAGATACTTAATATTTGGTCATGCCCAAAACAGCCATAGATATTTGGTCCATGCCTATGGTTCTTGATATTTTGTCCTGTCTAAAGCAATCCATGCTTAGAAAATATCTCTGGGTTCAAATACTTCATAATGTTCATTTCTACTTTTGATTTAAAGGATCAATACATTAAAAATACTATCATGTTTTATTGGCCCAATAATTGTGTTGTGGCTGCATTGCCAAGGACCCTTCTTGCCTTGGTAGCCCAGCTGGTCATGGCTCAGGGGGTTGGGTAGATGAGTCAGGCTTCGAATCTTGCAGAAGAGTGGGATTTATAGAAACTATGCACATTTGAGACAAGACCAAATTTCATAAACCTTTTGTCATGGACCAAATGTCTTAGTGGATGTTTTAAACAGGACCAAATGTTTGCTAATCCCGTGTGTGTGTGTGTGTGTGTGTGTGTGTGTGTGTGTGTGTGTGTGTCTTTCCTAGGTGTTCTTTTAAATTCTGTTTTGAATAACAAAACCTGCCGGGGTCCAGCCCCAGCAGGTCCAGGGGTCCCCAAAGGCGTAGACGGAGTCGGCAAAGAAGGAATGACATGGAGACAGCGTTCAGTTGATCAGCAGGCTAGCCAGGATCTCCAGCCAAGTTCTGGTCTGGATCTCCAGCGAAGTTCTGCTTAGGATCTCCTGCCAGGGTCTGTGTCCATGTTCTCTTGCTAGGTTCTCCAGGTTCTCCAGCCAGGTTCTGTAGCCATGTTCCCTCGCTAGGTTCTCCAGCCAGGTTCTGTCCAGGTTCTCCAGCCAGGTTCAGTCACTAGGTTCTAGTCAGGTTCTCTTGCCAGTTTCTGTAGTCAGGTTCAGTCCAGGATCTTTTGCCATGTTCTCTCGCTAGGTTCTGTCTCTAGGTTCTGAGGCCAGTTTCTGTCCAGGATCTTTTGCCATGTTCTCTCCCGCGAAGTTCTTCTGTCTCTAGAGAACGTTCTGTGTAGGTTCTGTGCCTAGGTTCTGTCTCTCATGGTTCTGTCTTCTTACATCTGTATTTATACCAGTTGATTCCAATCCTATCAATCTCTATTTCAAAGGTTAGGGCGTTTCTTATCTCCATTCCAGGGAGTAAAGATTATGTAGCTTATGCATGATTGTTCGTAGTTAAAGTGATTAATTACCCGCCTGGCACTTAGTTAAGAGGTTTTATTCCCTCCCTAACTTCAGGGGAAAATCCCTACCTGGGGAAACAACCTTTCTCAGAGACCTTGGTTAAAACACATAGTGCCAAGAAGGTGAGCAAACATATTAAGAACAGTATGCCATATATGCCAGGTCCCTTGAAACAGCAAGCATGGACTGGCTCCCGGCAAAAACCAAATGTTAATAATGTCCCTAAATTTTACTCCTTGAGGTATGAAAGTTGCATTTACAGACCTCTCCGGTTTGGCTCAATGGATAGAGCATTGGCCTGTGGACGGAAGGGTCCCTGGTTCGATTCCCAGTCAGGGCACATGCCCAGTTGTGGGCTTGATCCCCAGTGAGGGGACATGCAGGAGGCAGCTGATCAACGATTCTCTCTCATCATTGATGTTTCTAGCTCTCTTTCCCTCTCGCTTCCTCTCTGAAGTCAATAAAAATATATTTAAAAAAAAGAAAGTTGCATTTACAGCCAATAAGCTCCTTAGCCCTTTGGTTGAGGTCCATGGAGTCTGATGAAGCAACTTGAGTTCAGGTTGTGGGGTGGAGGGAAGCTGACAGTTTACAGCAAAGCATTCCTCCAGCAAAATGCAAGTGCTGAGAAAATCCCTCTGGCCAGCCAAACTTCTGGCAAGCAAAGAGTTTGTCGACCTGCTTGGGTCCTTGCCAGAAGCTTTCGCTACACTGCTCACAGCTCACAGCTCTTAATAACCCCTTTCAAGGCAGCAACTCACGGTGTGCCTCTGGGTGCTTCCCTTCGACAGCCTCTGAAGGTCTTTGCACAGAAAAACGGCCTTTAAACAAGGAACCGGCTCTGCTGCGTACTTGCTGTGTAATCTTCATCCAGCTGTTTTTTCTTCTCTGGATTTTAGGTTTCCTCTCTGTAAAAGGAAAGTATAGGACTATCCCAGGGACAGCAAGTACGTGTCATTTATTCCAGTGGTGTGCTGAAATTGGCTCTTACCAGCTCATGAGAGCTGATTATTAAATTGTCAGGAATTCTGTGAACTAGTTCACGACTTATTCATTGCTTGAAATCTGCCATAATGGGAATGCTTAACCACGCAAACTGGTAAATGTGGCAAATCAGGACTCCACCCCCAGACCCAACTCTGAGGACTAGTTATTAAATATTTACTAGCACACCCCTCCCTTTATGATACCTGTATGGTGTTTTACACTCGTGTCCGACATTGCTAATCAATCACAGAATTCTGGTCCAACCCAGCCTAGATATGACTTAATAGTCTCCTTTCCTTCCTCCTTTCTTCTTCCCTCCCTCCCTTCCTCCTTCCTCCCTTCCTCCCTCCCTCCCTCCTTCCTTCCTTCCTTCCTTCCTTCCTTTTCCCACATCTTTTATGCATCTTTTATAATCTGAGTGCCCTCATGTGCTAGAGTGGTCCCCAAACTTCCTAATGCCGCAACCCTTTAATACAGTTCCTCATGTTGTGGTGACCCCCAACCATAAAATTATTTTCGTTGCTACTTCATAACTGTAATTTTGCTACTGTTATGAATCGTAATGTGAATATCTGATATGCAGGATGTATTTTCAGGGGTTGCGACCCAAGAGGTTAAGAACCACTATTAGTGGGGATGGAGTGATGAACAAAATCTATAAAATTTCTCTTCTCATGAAATATACTTTCTAGAGAAGAGGGACAGATATTAAATTTAAAAATGAATATAAAAATAATTTTCTATGGTATTTGCTCTAAGGGAAACAAATCCAGGCAGAGTGTTGGGACCTGAGGGGAAACTAGTTTAGATCCAATTATTAGGGAAGATTTCTCTGAGGAAGTGGCTTTGTGCAGAGACCTGAGTGATAAAAAAAAAAAAAATGATGGTCTTGCTCAAAGCCAATGGAAGGGCATTCTGGGAAGAGGGAACAGCAAGTGCCAAGGTCCTGCTGTGAAAACAAACTTGGTGTGTTTAAGAAGCCAAAGGCTATGTGACTAGTGTACAGTAAAGCAATAGTGAGAATACAAACAGAGGTGAGAAGTAGGCAGGTCCAGATCGAAAGAGTCTTGCAACACATGGTATTGAATTTGAAATTCATTGCAAAAGAAATAGGAAGTTGTTGGAAGAGGAGAGTTTGACGACTATTAACTGCCAGATTTTTCTAAAATTGTAATTGAGGTGAAACTCACACAATATAAAATTAACCATTTTAAGTAAGCAATGCAATGGCAATTCACTGGGAACCAGCACTTTTGTCTAGTTCCAAAATATGTTGATCATCCCAAAGGAATGTACCCACCAAAATCAAATCAGGGTGAAGGCCTGATCATAGTCCTCCCTTCTAATGATGTGCAGGCCGGGGCTCTGACCTCATTGCTTCTGGGTTATTGACCTGATAGCTCTGAATAAACTCATTTCTGGTTGCATAATTCTGGGATCATTTCTCAAAATCTCCTTCACTGCCATTGAACTTCAAGAGGATCTTTACATTTCTATAATTGGAGGGGTAGGGTCAATTGGCTGATGTATTACTTTTGACAAAATACTCAACATCATTTACTGAGTTCAAAGGGAACTGATAATTATCAAAGAGCAATGTTAGGTATACTTTCCTTCAAAATCCATCACCTCCAGTAATGCATCTCACCAAGATCTTCCCAGAAACAAGCGCATCATCCAAATTAATCAGCTCTCCCAGGGAATTCATATCCTGCTGGCTTTTTTTCTTTCAACATTGACAAGTAATGGGGAGTCAAGCTGATAAAATTCCACAGGCTACATAAAGACTTCTTTTTCTCTCTTTCTATTAGCCATAGATAGTTGCTAAAACCCAAAGTCAAATAAAGGACCAAAAATTACTCACTAGGAAACAGCTATGATAATCCAGGCTTTGGAATATGGGATATTGATCTGGGGTTTTTGTGTGTGCGCCTATTCTTGGAATGGTAGTCTGTACACATCTCCATGTTGCCTAATTTCTGATGCAGCACTACAGGGGGGAACACATCGTGCAGAGCATGGGGGTCAGAGATTGTGCCATTCATCTTTAATGTGTCCTTACATACCCCTGAATTTTAGACAACCTAATTCTAAAAGCATCGAGAATCTTGCAGCTCTGATTTATGCTGCTCTCCCTATCGTGTCTCATTGATGGAGAGAGAAACACATGGGTGGGTGCTAGTGCAATTCACCAAGATAAAACAACACACACACAGGCACTCATGCATGCACACCATTGCATGGGATGAAGAGAAGATCTGAAGTGGGAGATAGGTAACTTTTACATGTACTCAAGGAATATGCCAGTAGAACATGTAAGTGAAAATGTCTGGGGGAAATTGGATCAGTGATTTTAAGGTTGACGAATGAAGTCTGTGTTGATAATTTAAACGTTTGAGTCATCAGATGATATATGATCATCAAAGCCATGGGATTAAATGGGATGGTTTAGGGAGATAGTATTAAGTGACGGTAAAAGGGAGACTATCAACCTTAAGAATAGGCAGAGAAACAGAAGATTCAGTGTGTCTAAAAGCCTCCTGTATACAGATGTGCTGTTTTGTTTTGGGCAATATACTTTCCCGAAGGAGTACAGTTACTCCTCAAGCTGGGGAAAGCTGCAGAAGCACCGATGTCTCTTGGGGAGGCAATGTCCACCCTGTGTCCTCGGCCACTTCCAGCCAACACAGAGCTCTCCTGAACTGTAGATCTTCATCTCCTAGTGTCTCATTGATGCCTACAAGCACCCTGACTTGCTGGCAAAGCTGATCCCCATTGAAAAATATTTAAAAGGTAGAATATCAGGAATCAGGGATGGACTCAATGGAGAAGTAAAGAAGCGGAAGGAGTTGTTCAATGGAAGATTATAGCATCCTTTAAAAAATATTTAAGACTAGGAAACCTGTATTTTAAAAACAAAGAAAATACCAGGTATTTCCTGGTATTAAATATCCATACATGCTATGATTTGCACTCTTCAGAGCCGGGGATATATTGATTTGTAGCCCAGTACTTAAGAGTAGTGTCTGGCATGGACAAGAGTTATGAACAAATGTTTGTAGTGTTCATTTGAAGGCACATTTAAACGGGGAAGGTAGCACCTTCCCATGAGAGTGTGTCACAAACATCTCCAAGGGGCCCTAGTCATTTTTGCTTAGGCAATAATTTCATCAGTCAAATGAGGGAATTGGGTCACATTCTGGGATATGCAGTGTAAAACTCTTCTCAATTACACCAGACTAGCTTATTATACCTATTGTTTTCACTTCTAATTAATGCATGTGTATAAAATAAAATCAAAAGCTTGTTAGAGCAATGCAATTCAATTATCAGCCAGTCGTGATAAGATCCATATTTAAAAGAGTCATTATGGGGTAGGGTAATGGAGAATTAGGTACAATTCGTTTTGCGATATGAAAAAGTTCTGAAAGTAGATGGTGGTGATGGTTGCCTAAAATGTGAATGTACTTAATGCCACTGGACTGTACACTTAAAAGTAGTTAAAATGGGCCCTATTTGGGTCAGTGGATAGAGTGTCTCAGCCTGCAGATTGAAGAGTCCCAGGTTTCGGGCTCGATCCCCAGTAGGGGGCGTGCAGGAGGCAGCCAGTCAATGATTCTCATCATTGATGTTTCTATCAATCTCTCCTTCTCCCTTCCTCTCTGAAATCAATAAATAAATAAATAGATTTTTTTAAAAGTAGCTAAGCTGGTAACTTTTTTTTTTTTAAATATATTTTATTGATTTTTTACAGAGAGGAAGGGAGAGAGATAGAGAGTCAGAAACATCGATGAGAGAGAAACATCGACCAGCTGCCTCCTGCACATCTCCCACTGGAGATGTGCCCGCAACCCAGGCACATGCCCCTGACCGGAATCGAACCCAGGACCCTTCAGTCCGCAGGCCAACGCTCTATCCACTGAGCCAAACCAGTTTCGGCTAAGCTGGTAACTTTTATGTTATGTCTGTTTTTACCACAATTCAAACTAATAATTTTAAAATTGTAGCTCAGTTTTAAAAAAAGGAACTAGGCTTTGGTAGTTGTATTTAGTTTAACTTGGAAGAGAAAACGTGTGGAAGCAGGGAGAGCAATTGGAAATGTGTTGTTCAATCAATTATATTTTCTAGAGTGGCAGTTTGCTGATTGTAATTCAATTTCTTGAAAATTTAATTACACATGAAGTTCAGGATCCATAAAGAAAGCTCACAGACCCAAAAAAAAAGTCTTCAAAAATGGGATTAGAACAAAGAAGCAAGTCCCTGCCAATTGCCTCCATTACCTCTCTTCCTATCATCCTAAATAATAATCAATAAATGTCAGGGAAACTGCCGGTTCATTTGTTTTGCCATTACCTTACAGCTAACAAAATGCAAGAAACACAATTATTCCAAGGGATTTTGTTATGAGCCCCTGATTTCTAGTGCTAATACAGACTTGCTATAGACTAATTGAGATTTACTGGCACGTAGCACCTGTAAGTCTGTTTCCATAGCCTTAGTCGCCTTCACCATACATTAAACAGGGCTGGGCTCAGAACCCCAAGTTCAGACATTCCTCTCCCTCAGTTCTTTTTCGGTTACCCAACCACAAGGGGTCCTTCTTTTCTCTCCTTTTGCACCAACAGAAAGGTCACTCTCCTTTCCCTTTCCCTTTCCCTTTCCCACAGCTCAGCTCCACCCCAGATACCATCCCCCCCCCCCCCCAACACCTGCTGGTGCTAAGTGAAATACAGGACTGGCTTGGTAACAGACCCCCCACCGTAGAAGGCAAGTGAGGAACCCCTTTCTGCACTTGATTTTGCCTCTTGGACTCTTGCTCCCACCTACGGAGCTTTCACAACATTTCCCCACAAATTGTAGAAATGCTCTATGGGAGAGAATGTTTAGTCCCTCCTGGTTATTGGGCTGATAAGGGAGTAAAGATGACGATGCACCTCCTGGGTGATGGATGAAAACATACAGTTAATGTGCACAAGGGAAGGAAGAGTTGGTGAAATCACCAATTGTGCTTTTGTGTTCTCGTCCATGGTCAAGGTTGATTGTTTAGTTAAGGCCATCTGGTTCATTCAGCAGTAGCTCCCACAAGGACAGAAAGCACTGGCTTTCTGATATTAAATAGGACTTTTAAAGCCCAAATCAATCTTATTAAGCCTAGATCAAAGGTGAACTTAATTCGCTGTAGGACTAGAACTGTGAATAGGAAAGGCATTCGTGAGCAAGCACGTTATCCTTCCTTGCAGATCAGCAGACGCACTGTGCCTCTCTTCATGATGGTGGAGAAATGGAATGAATGTGGGGGAAATATTAGCACAACACTATCCAGGAAATTTGCCTGATGTAAATGTAACACACATACACATACATTTATATATGAACAGACTTCTTTGATAACAATTCACTACTTTCTCCATCTCTTAGTCATCATTTTGAAACCCATCTTCAGTATTTTTTCTACGATTTTTTCTTCACCACCAGACATCTAAAAAAAAATTTCCTGAAGGATCCCTTTGTCGATGAATACTGCCATATTAAGACTCTTAAATCCTTTAATAATTCTTTGCATAATTCCTAAATGACTCTAAGAACTGTATCCTTGGCAATAAATCCCAAGAACAAAATGAACATGGTTTTGTTGGAAAGACCCGCTGAAGAAAATAGGCATCCGGAAATGTGGCAGAAAAGTGGCAAAAGCTTTTCAGACAACCATTAGCCATCCTCACGGAGGAATAGATTAAAACGTCTGAAAGAAATAGAAACGTTAAATGCTCTAATTTCGCATCGAGTCTGTAATTTCTTTTTTGTTTTGTTTTACACTCAACCAGTTGGAACCTACAAAATAATACAGCCCAGATTTCTTTCTGTTGGTCCTATAATACTTCCCCCAGAACAATTATGCCTGCCATTCGGGGACTGTCACAGCCAAGCTGATGTCTTCCCTTGGGACCATGAGGAACAATTGCCCTTCCCCGTGGGGTGGCTGTAAAAGCGGAGTCTAAAAGCCCGGCCCATTCGATGAATGGCAGCCGTTCTCTGGAGTGTGCCACCCTTGTGGGTGAGGCAAGGAGACTGCACAGTTGAGCCAAAAGACTTTCTCCCAAATGGTCAACTGCAAATTGTGTGTGACTGCTGTGGAGCCCTGTAATAACCAAAGAAGAGAAACTGTGACAATTGTTTAAAATTAGCAGAAAACACGTTTTTTGGGTGTTTTTTTTTAATCCCCTAAGGGTCCTGTTTATTTTTTGTCTATTTTTTAGTTGCCCTGGTTTGTTTTAATCCTCTTCTAGCTTACATGTCATTAAATGAGCAAAGCATTAACATTTAATTTGCAAACCAAGTGGCACATATTTTTAAGTTCCAAACCTCACATGATGTAACTTTAGATCCATACCAAATGTAAAAATTAAATATTTCATTAACTTAATTGTTCCCTAAATAGCCATTTTTTTTCTCCCTTCTGAATTGCTCTCTCATCTCCTCCCTTTCAATCTCTCATCCTCATAGGTTTCAAAACTTCTGGAAAATGAATCTATTGAGTGTTATTTGGGGTAAAGTGTGGACCTTGGGGGGAGGGGTTGAAATCCTTGCTTGGATACTAAGCAAGGATTTATGGAAAGATGGCTTAACCTTTCTGAAACTCAATTTTTCTCATGTATAAAATAGGAATGAAAACAGTACTAGTACTTACCTTGTCTGAGTGTTGGAAGGCTTAAGTGATTTCATCATACATGCAAAGTGCTTAGACCAGTGATGGCGAACCTATGACACGTGTGTCAGAGGTGACACGCGAACTCATTTTTTTGGTTGATTTTTCTTTGTTAAATGGCATTTAAATATATAAAATAAATATCAAAAATATAAGTCTTTGTTTTACTATGGTTGCAAATATCAAAAAATTTCTATATGTGACACGGCACCAGAGTTAAGTTAGGGTTTTTCAAAATGCTGACACGCCGAGCTCAAAAGGTTCGCCATCACTGGCTTAGACCATGCCTACTGCATAGTAAATACTTGACAAATTCTTGCCATTATTGCAAATGGGCAGAACTTCCCTGCTCTCCCCCTACCTTGTCGTGTTAACGATGTGTCAGAGGTGTGTCCACTCCCTCCACCCCAAGCTCGGGGGCAGTTTAATGAACCTGTCCAGCTCCAACGCTTCTTTCCTACACCAAGAGATTATGCAGTGGCCTTGGAGTTGATGCTTGTGTGGTGGTGTAGCTGGGAGGTACCCTCTGACAGTGACTAGATTTTTGTCTTGCAAGGTCTTGAAGCACAGGTTGGGTATCGATGGCGATCATTCAGTGGGAATGGAGAGTTGCAAAGCTAAGTGATGACCACACTCAGACAATGGGCCAGTCTACCCTGGTCAGTGTGTGGGGCTGTGGTCATTGCCTCAGTCCAGCAGAGTCCTTGATTATGACCCTCATTCATGTTATGATCCCAAGCTAAGACACCAAGGGACACCTGAAGGGGACCTAATGCTGCTCAGAGGTTGGGGTGACACAGAAAGCACCAAAGAGCTGTCCACCGAGAACAATTTCTTTACTGAGGCCAGAGAGACTCAGGCCCCTGCAAAGTACAGCAAATGAATAGCCCAGCGAGAGGCATGGGGACTCTGTGAAATGATTGGTTGTCCAGGGATCTGGTTAAGAGAAGTGCCTCAGATAGCTCAACACAGTTGAGTCTGCCAGGCAGAAGCCAGGAGCCGCCAGAAAGGGATCTGAGACATTCGACTCCTGCCTCATTTAGGGGGTGGGAGAGAGTCACGCACAGTCTCCACTTTGTGGCCTATTGGATTTCTGCACTCCTGCTAGTTTAGGGCCTTCTCATAGTGAATTAGTTTCAGAATTTCCTCTCCAGTTGGTAAATTCTAGTGGAGAACCCACACTAAAAACAACCTCTCTCCTATGATCTGGGTGATTTTAAACGGTGATGATAACCTGGCATAGTGGATGAACCAATTGCCACCCATATATCTCCTAGGCTCCTTGCTTCTACCGGCCAATGGATGTGTAAGCAGGAGTTGTCAGTTCTCCCTTTGACATGTAAAACAACACAGGTCCCACTTTAATCTCTGTGTCCAGTGACCCTCTGCACATATTCCCCAAATTTGCAAATGATTACTTATTTTAAGGCCAGGAATTCTGATTTGTGAGTTAAGTCCCTGGTCTCTCATACACTTAGACCTTTGATAGTGAGTGTTGTAGGCTTTCCTCTTCATCTTTGCTCTAATATAAGTCCAGGCCCTCAAAGATGACCTCTCTGTATAAAATAAGGACATAGTGCAGTGATGGCGAACCTTTTGAGCTTGGCATGTCAGCATTTTGAAAAACCCTAACTTAACTCTGGTGCCGTGTCACATATAGAAATTTTTTGATATTTGCAACCATAGTAAAACAAAGACTTATATTTTTGATATTTATTTTATATATTTAAATGCCATTTAACAAAGAAAAATCAACCAAAAAAATGAGTTCGCGTGTCACCTTTGACACGCGTGTCATAGGTTCGCCATCACTGACATAGTGGAAGCCTGTGAAGGCAGAACTCTGATACCTAGTACAGGCCTCCCCTCACCAGTTTTCAAAAGGTTTGTGAGGCTGACTGCAGTGGTGGGGGGATGTCTGGGTTATTGTTACTCCTGGATCTCTCTCTTCCTCTTAGATAGTGCCCTCATCTTAACTGGATAACCTCAAAATAGGTCACTAAGTGGTTTAGTAAGCCAGAAATAATCCTTTACAAAGGTTCTATAATACCTTTGCCTCCCAGAGCCCAGTGGTTAAGAGAAAGACTCCCTAACTAAACGTGGTGGCTGCATCAGAAAATAAATCCCCTGCAAGTCAAAGTTGCCAAGGGTTTGGTGGGTGAATGTGCTATAGTCTCAGTATTTTACACAGGTTCCATTTTATTGAAACCCAATCACATTCCCCACACCAGGATGCCCATCTAATAAAGTTTGATAATAGACGTTAAAATATGAAGGTTTGGACTATAAGATTCTTAGGGACCTAGCACAACTTCTTGTGAGATTTCATCTAAAACATTTGGCCATAAGCATATTAGGCAGGTTAATCTGGGGGAATTGTATGTATGTCTCCTGATGGCTTTCTAAGATAATTTTAAAACTTTTAAAGTTGGCCAATGTCAAGTTATTTGATCCATATCAGCTCAATTCCAAATGGAACTAATAAAACCAAAAGCTCTTGAGGTGACCTCGGTCAAGTCTGACATTTGTCCTTCCTGGGGGACCTAATCTGCAGAGGATTTATCAGAACCTAAGGAAGCCACTCACCTGAATAAAGACGGGAGGGGCAGAGTTGATGCAGCGAAGACTCAGCATTTAAATGACTAATTTGGTCTTATTGTAGCCTGGAGGGAACAGATTGGATCTCATGCCAGCACTAAACACATTTCCTCTCCAAGGAAATTGAGTAAGGATGTCAAACCAGAAAGACAATAGCAAGCTTGCTTACCACCCTTCAGCTGATCAGTAGAATCTGGTTAAAGGTTGCTTTCATGGAGGGGAAGTAGAGGAAAGTTAATATAGGCAGGAAAAGTGGGTGTGGCTGCTCTAGAGGCGTGTGTTAAGTGAATCATTCTGGAGGTGGCCTCACTGAGTCAAAACAGGCATCCAAAAGCAGGTGCCCATTTAACTCATGCGCCAATTTATAATATCCAGTAATTGTCATCATCTGATTTAGCTACTAAGACCTCCCCCTGGAAAGCCTTATGATTCAGTTGCCTGTCTTATCCATGGACAATTGCAATCTTAATTTGGGCCAGGCCCTGAAGAAGATGTCAACATCTTGCTTTTATTGTTTGAGGTGTTTTCATTAGATTTTACCCTGTCTTTGTTTTGCTGCCTGTAGAGTGTGCTGGAACACAGACCTGGCCACAGTTACTTCCTCTTTTAGCCTCGCTTGGCTTGGCTTCTGAGTGATTTAAGACCTGTTTTGGAACTAAGTGTGGGAGTTGGACTGATGTGAAAGTCAAGGTCAGATAAATAGCCATTGTCATGAGGAAACCCAGGCAGAAATGGGTCTGTAGATCCACTGGGAATGTTCTTTGTGGGTCCTGTTCCATTGGTTCTAAATGACCTGATTCATTGTCCTTGAAAAGGATGAGGAAAGTTGTTCCCTAGGAATGTTCTCCCAAACCTAAAGCCCCTCGTTCATGCAGGAAGGTATAAAAGATTAGTCTTGGAGGCTCTCATCCAGGAATCCCTCACTTGGAAAAATAGATGGTGTGTCAGGATCCATCTGGGATGCTTGCATGTTGAAATCAGTAGGTGGTAACTGGGTGGGTGTAGTTTTGCTTACCCAGATGAATAGTCCCTTCTCCACTACAGCCAGCTGAGTCTTTGTGAAACACAGATCAGCTCAGCTCACTCCCATGCTTAAAACCCTCTGATGGCTTGCCATTGATTATGGAATCAAGTCCTAGATCTCCCACCTGCCATTTTAGCACTCCATGCTCAGGCAACGGCTTACCTCTCCAGCCTGTTCCCTCACCGTGGATGTCATCAACTCACCCTTTGTAACAAGAGTTGGCAAGCTGCAATGGGAGGGCCAAATCTGGCCTGCACAGATCAGACCACCAGCTAAGAATGGCTTTTCTATTTGTGAACGGTTACATATTAAATTGTTATCCAAGTACCAATGTTTTCAGTTTTGCCTCTTGGGATACAAAGCCTAAAATACTTACTATCTGGCCCCCTGTTTACAGGAAAAGTTTACAGTCCCCTGCTTTACATTATCGTGATACTTTTGGCCATACAGTATCCCCAAACACCCCATGGTTGCACTCCATCATGCCTTTGCTCAAACTATTCTTGCTTCCTGAAATGCCTCGCTTCCACAATTACTAACTAGCTTCCATGTGCCAGGTACTTGGAATACAAAGCAAATAAGCCAGATCCATCACAACCTCCTACCTTCCATAAATTCACACACAAGTTAGTGAGAAAGATATGCAACTTTCCAATGAGTATAGAACTGTGTGGTAAGGGCTCAGTTGGGTTAAACAGTGTGCAGTGGGGATATCTCCATCAGACTGGGACATCAGGGAAGGCTTCCTGGAAGAGGTGATGTCCAGCTGAGTTTTGAAGAAAAAGCAGGAGTTTTCAATGTTAAAAAAAAAGGGGGGTGGGGAGCTGGGGATTCAATTAAGGGCCTTCCGGGCAGATGAGCAGTACCTGAAGCCATAGAAGTGTCAAGACCTTTGTGTGGGGTCACAGAGGCTTTTCAACAGGGAATGGCAGAGTCCTATTTGCCCTGGATAAAGATGGTACTGGCAGAAAGGAAAGGGCGGGACAACATTGGGAGCAAAGAACCAGAAAGGAGATGGTTTTACTCATCCAGTGAACAAGTCGTGATATATAAATGAAGGCAAAGATGGGATGGGGATGGGGTGAGAGAGCTTGATGAATCCTCAGTGACAGATGGGTGGTGTGGGTAGGGTGAAGGAGGAGGAAAGCCTTGCTCCGGCTCCTCTTACAGGTGTCCGCTGCTGTCACTGAGTGGATGCTGGAGCCACCACCTGAGTGAGGGAAGATCAGGGAGGGATGGGGGAGAATGAGGCACTGGGTCTCTTGTTCAATGTGAACAGCTTTAGGCCCTGCCCCCTCCAGGAAGCTGTCAGTGGAGTTGGGGTCCTCCTTTGTAGCCTGATGGCATTGCTTCGTTCTCTTAGAATGTTTGCTGAGTGACACTGAACTGATCTGTACTTTTCCATTTTTTCCCCCCCACTTAAGTGGAAAGTTCATGTGGTGTCGAATTAATGCTTGTATCCCCAGGGCCTGAGCTGAAGTAGAGGTGGGGCTCCGTGGGAGAGGCCCAGTGCGGTGTGGTTGACGGAGCACAATTGTGTCCTCAGACAGACTTGAGTTGGAACCTTTCCACTTTCTAGCTTTGAGAGCTTTGCTGTCTCTTTACCTTTCAAGACATATCTGTATAAAATACGCTTCCGGCCTCTTCTCCAGGGGCGCTGTCAGGATCAAGTGGAGACAGCATGCACGGGGAGTGGGAAGGGCTTGGGAGTTCGGAAGCCGGAAGACCAGGGTTCCCTTCCTAACTCTGTAATGACAACACGACCTCGAGTAAATTATTCCTACTCTCTTGGCCTCAGTTTCTCCATTTATAAAATGAGGTTGGATTAGATCATATTCCTTTCCCATCTAGCATTTTTTATGTTTTAAGAATCCAAACAATAGATGTGAAAGGGCTGTGCAAAAACATAAATTCAAACACATCTGATAAAGTAGAGTCACTTCTTAGAGTCCAAAAAAGGCCTCAGCAGTAAACCTGTGTACTTAGGGGGTGACCCCATAGGGGATGCTGTGATGTGCCACTCAGATCCCCCTGCGGAGCCCAGGCACTTGCTCCCCAGCTGCTGGGGGTGTTGCCTGCTGTCTGCGGGATTGTCCTTAGCTCAAGGGCACTGCCTCTCCAAGGTGGCTCCTTCTGGGGACAGCCTCCATCCTGTCACTGGTCAGGGTGGGGTAGAAAGGCCCAGCCCTGTCATCTCAGCTTTGGACATCTCTGAAAAGTCACCTCAGCTTCCAAACTCCCTGGGGTCCTTTGGAACCGCATCCAGGTCAGCTTCCCCTTCAACTCTGCCCAATCCTGCCTCCCATACTTCCTCCCCAAGAATACGCCTGCACACAAACCACCGTTTCAGGAGCACTGTGACTTCTCGTCCCCTGGCTTCTTGTCCTCCAGGGACTGGGACCAGACACTTCAGTGTCCCTCCTCCAGAGGCCTGGGGGAAGGCCCCGGCTCCTCCCTGCTCTCACTACAATTACAGAAGAGCAAGTTGGGGCCTTTTACTCTAAAGGTGCCATCTGCTGTGTGTCCCACTGTGTGGTGAACAAGGTTTCTTTTCTGAGGAAAACTATTATAATAATTATAATGTCCAAAGTCAGGGAACATAGTATGTCAGAGAAGGACTAGGTCAGTAACCACCCAAAATGGCACCATGGCAAAAATAAAAACAAAAAGCCTCCAGGAAAAGAAACCATACTTTATGAAGCGCAGAGCTCAATAAATCCATCCCCAGAAGAAAGCGCCTTATTTTTCATAGGTCTTAGGCCAATGGTCTGAGATTCACAACCGGGTCAAGTTTTACGTCTGACCTCTTAAGGTCTGCAATGAAGAGGCTAGGACTTCCTTCTGTTGCCCAAGTTCAGAGGCAGAGAAATACAACAAAAAGGCAAAAGAGATAAAGGACTCGTTATAACTCTTTGAATAGCGAGGTAAATACTGACGAACAGTGCCGATTAGAAAGAAGTGTTCGGATCTGTCTGGAGTCATGAACTTCCCTCCTAGCTCCTCCCTCCCCCTGCTGTTCAGCAGCTCTGTGTGAGGGTCTGGCTCTGTTATTTCTCTCAGTGGGAGCCACTCAGCTTTTCCAGCAGGAGACCCTGCCTCCAGGTGGCCCACCCGGGCCTGGGAGAATTGAGGTCTCATTTACACCAAGTCAGAAATGCCCCAACTAGTTTTAAAGTGAAATAGATTTGTAAAAATAACAATAATACTATTTGACAGGGCTGTTACAGCTCCCAGATCGAAAATTTAACCTTTAAAGTAGAATTCATCCTTCTCCTTTGCCCAACAAAACGAACTTTCCACATCTCCGCAGGCATTGCCAACCTGAGTGGAAGCATTTGCCAGCTCAGGGAAGCCTGATGTACGTGAGTAAAAAAGCAGCAGGAGGATTTTTTTCTTTGACTTTGGCGTCTTTCTTAAATAGTCATCCTTGCTCATTAGCCATTTATATACATTTTTAAGAGGAATTTTATCTTCATACTTTATGCCTTTTAAAAAGTGTATATCACACAGAGCTCATTGGAGAGAAATGGGTGATACTTTTGTATGTGATTCACATCATTTAAAAAATTGCCTTAATGGCTTTCATTCCATTTTTTAATAAACCGGGGTATAATTTACACACAGTGAAATGCACCGATCATAAAACAGGGCTCACTGTCTCCTCCAGCTCAGGGTCAGCTGTCCTTTCCCATCTTCTCGAAGTCCCACTCAGATCAGCTCTGGTTCAGTTGCAAGCCATTCTTCCCTTGGACCGCCTCTGCACTGGGCCCTTTAAGACTCTGGCCTGTCCTCCAGGGTTTCCTGGTATGCGCCCTCCCCTGCTTCCTCTGACCTGAGACCTGGCTGTACCTGACCCACTGCATCCTGCACAACCCTCTCAAGAGAAGGCTGCTCTCCCTTCCACACTTCCCACCTCAATGGGGCTGGGAGCCTCCTCCTTTCCCACTCACCTGTCCAGTCTATGGTCTCTTTCTTCCGAGGTCTCCTTCTTTTTTTTTTTTTTTTTTTTTGTTTTTTTTTGATTTTTTTTTTTTTTTTTTTTTGACAATGTAAGATTTTTATTGTTCGGCTCATCAGGTATGTTCTTGGCCCTCTTATGCAGGAACAGAAGTGCAGATGAATCTAGGACCCCTGTCCTTCTGGATCCACACTTCCTTCAGGGTCTTCATCATTATAAATATTCTCTGCCATCTGCCACACTTGCATGATATTGTCTTCTGACACAGAACAGATCACCCAAGGTTCATTGGGATTCCAAGAGAAATCAGATATCTTGGCAGTGTGACCACCATGAATAAACAACAACTCTGGTGGCCCATCTTCTGCATCTTCGGGGGATTGCTCCTCTCCAATTTTACTTAAATCCCAGACATTCAGTCTGCGATCAGTACCACTGGAAGCCAAAATAGTCTCATTGTGAGGTGACCACTGAACCTGGAATATTTCATCCTTATGTGATTCAAAGGAATGCAACTTAAGTTTCAGATTTCTCAGATCCCACAAGGCAACAGTCTTATCAGCTGATCCTGTGGCAAGAATGAATTCACTATAAGGATTAAAAGAAAGGCAGTTCACTTCAGCAGTGTGAGCATCAACTGAGTGGCTTGGTTTGGAAGTATTGTTTGAACGAGTATCCCAGATCATAAGTTTCTGATCATCAGCAACAGACCCAAACAGAGACTCATGGAGCAGATGCCAGGAAACATCTTCTACTACTGCTGTATGCCCTGTAAAGATGGTCTTCGCATCCACAACTTTTCCTTCCTTTGGAACAGCACTGATGTCCCATAGGCAGATGGTATGGTCATCTGAAGCACTAAGTAAATGCCCACTCAGATTTGGGTTCCAAGAAAGCCCATAGCCTTCCTTCTGATGTCCACGGAGACGCAAGTCTGGGTTGCACTCTCCAGAAGGATCTGGTTTAGAAGGATGTTTTGTATAGTCAAAAACAAGAACATCACTAGATGGAGTCTTTGTTGCAATGATGCATGGGTTCTGCGGCATATAACGTGCCCGGTTTACTTCTCCTTCATGGTTGATCTTAATTTCTATTTCAATTTTTCCACTAACAGAGCCAAAACCTCCAAATTCTCCTTTCTCACTGTCGTAGTGTGAAGCATCAAACTGAGCATCATCATTAGGGAGTTGCACACTGGCTATCACAAGGTGGTTTTGTTCATCCGATGTGTGTGTCCCCAGGACAAGTCGATGAATGCTGAAATCTTTCCCTTCTGGTCTGGTTACATCGGGAAGCCACTGTGCAGTTAAGCTGGGCCACTCCAGAGCATGGGTCATCACCAAATCGTAAAGAAAAGGGGTGTTCTTTTTCCATATTTTGTACTCTTCGTTGATCACGCGTTCTTCTACTGCGTCATCAAAGGCTGCTTCCTTGTCGGCCATGGCGTGCAGGAAAGCCAGGGGTACCCCGAGGTCTACCGTTTTGCCCCGAGGTCTCCTTCTTTAAGGCAATGCCACTGTTCTTTTCCAAACCCCAGCCTCTGTGCCACTCCCCTTCCCTCATAGAGGATTTCTGACCTACTCACAGACCTCCTCTCCTCCCATATGTCCGTCATCTTTCTCAAAGACTTAGAATATGCAAAGATGAGCTCTTCAACTAATTTTTTTATTTACCCCTAAGCTTGTCCCACTGTCTGTGTGACTTCTCAATGGCCATTTCTATCCAAAACGATCAGCATGTGGTGTTTCCCCATGGCCCTCGATCTCCAAGACCTCAGCCCCGCTCCTAAGGCTCCTTCCAGCAGCATTTCCAGAGCCACAGCTAACATTGAATCCTCCTCACCATGTCTTCAGGGATTTCCATTGATTTAACACAGACCTGAAAATGCTGCTGCTTTTCTTCCAAAACCTCAACTCTGTACTCTTAACGCCAAATTTCTCACACAGGATTTCATAACTTGGACCTTGTAGACCCAAGTCATGGCAACTGGCTAGCTGTTTGTCAAACCAATTGATTCTTGCTCCTGCTCCTGTAGCAAGTCTACATTTCTGGCCTTCCTCACAGTTAGGGGGCGCTGCATGACTGCATTCTACTGCATTCTAGTCCCTGGAATGTGAGTGGGGTGAGGCATGCCCCTTCAAGGCCTGGCCCACAACAGTCTCTCACACCTAAGCCTTCATGCTCCTCCCCCTTTACAAAGTGAATGCTGATGCCCAGGATGACCTCGAAAGTCACCAGATGGAGATGGCAGAGCCAGTCACCTTGAATTCCTGAATGAAACATGAGCCCCTCTGTCTTAGTCAGTTTAGGCTGCCTAAATATAAAAAAAATCCATAGACCCAGTGGCTTAATCAACATAAATTTATTTCTTACATTGCTGAAGGCTAAATAAGCAAGGTCAAGGTGTCAGTGGATTTGGTTCCTGGTGAGGGCTCACTTCCTGGCTTGCAGATGGCTGCCTTCTTACTATGTCCTCACATGTTGGAGAGAGACATCCTCTCTCTTGTGCCTCTTTTAACACCATCACACGGGATTAGAGCTTCAGCACATGAATTTGAGGGGATACAAACACTGAGTCCATAGCACCCTCTCTCCCCATCCCTGACTGAAGATAAACATGTACCTTGTCCCTGAATAAAACCAAGCTTTCTACAAAATTGAGCCTTTGAAATTTTGAAGTTCATTTGTCACAGCAGTTACTTTCATCTTAATTCAAATGTGTAAGAAGAAGGAATTCTAAAATGGATCATGTTCAAGTACAGTCACGAGGGACCTAGAATGGTCACAGTGAAGGTGAGGGGAATAAAGGGAATGCAAGTTCTCTCTCCTTTGTGGGTACTTTTCTCTAGTTTCACCCTCTTGGCTTTCTCTCAGGCGTACTTCATTCGTGAGACTGGGTCTCCGCCTATGTCTATGCACAATGCCAGGTAGGAATGAGAGAATGATCCAGAGTAAAGGAGGCACTGAGCAGGGTGAGAGGAGTGATTATGACCTCACCTCACAGTGCAGCCCAGCCCCTCTGCCCCCATCCTGGTGGTGGACAAAGTGTGCATGTTCTCCCCAGGTGTGCTGCAGGTGTGAGGGGCCTGTAGCTTCAGTAGGCAGCTAGCTGGGGATTTAGAATTCTGGTTCCTGGTTCTCTTTTCCTCTCACAACTGGCAATCTGAATGAGGTTGGGAGGTGGGACAAAGAGGAGTTAGAGAGAAAGGTTCAGGACCCACCTAATTGTGAGGCAGACTCTGGAGCCTGGGCACTCTCAGATGTGGACTGGTATGGGGCTCAGCGTGGAAAGGGTGGGTTCGTTCCTGGTAAAAGGTGCCACGTGGGTCTGAGTGTCTGGACCCAAGCCCCGTCACTGGCAGACTGGCCTTTCCTTGTGCTTACTGTCATGGATAGTTCTATCCATGATGCTGATGAGGGAAGTTACTAAGGACCAAGGCTTCCCCTCTCCATACTGTCCAGCTTTCTTGTAGGCTGGCATTTGTACTTAGAAACATTATCTCCCCAGATCTCATTCCCTCAGGGAAATCAAAGTGCTGTATGGATAGCATCTCATTAAAGCCCTCAACCTTTCCTCTGGGAGTCAAGCCACCCCCTTCTGCCAACTCGTCATCCCTGCTGCATTCGAACCAGATTCTAAATAATGAATATTGTGATTTATTGCGGGTCATTTGGAAGGAGCAGTAAATGGACTGTCAACTTCTCTGTCCATCTGAAAGGCACCATCGTAATGTGTGTACAAGAGAGATAATGGCTGTTCTGACACCACTCACCTGGATGCCAATGATTTATGGTTATTCCCAGGTGCCTTTTATTCCCTTGGACAAAGAAGTCCCAGAATCCTTATTCTTTCCTCGAATGTTGACATTTCCTACCTTTCCACTCCTATCACCAGCCCACCAGTACACCAGGCATCTGGAAATATGTGCTGTTCTTTCAATGTACCGGTTTCCTTCAGGCTTTCAAAGCTCTGAATACACCATTTCCTCTGCAGAAGGCACCCCCTTAGCCCCTCAAGTTTGTGATCTCCCGCTCACTCTATGAACCAGCTCCAATCTCATCTCTTCTATAAGACCTTCTTGGACTTCTGCAGGATGAGTTCATTGCCCTTTCCTTGATCTAATTGGCAACTAGGATTAAGAACCTCATTTTACACCCTCAAATCTAACAAGTATTTATTGGGCACATATTATGTGGCAGATCCTGAGATAGGTCTAGGGCAGGGATAGGAATGTATATGTGAATCCATACATACATATGTATATGTACATGTATATATGAATAAGACAAAGCCCCTGCTCTTGAACAAGTCACCACCTAATAAGGGAGAAGTCACGTAAATGGATACATTTCATACAGGATCATGTTTGCTGTAACAGAGGTAGCCTGGCCCCAATGCAGGAGGGTGGTAAACTTACTGGGGAGGTCAGACAGGGCCCCAGAAGGAGGAAATATTTGAGCTGAGTCTTAAAGGATGATGAGTCTTCCCAGGGGCATGTCAGACAAACGGAACAGCATGTACAAAGGCACGGGGGCATAGGACAGGACCACCTAGAATTATACGGTCAGGAAGCGGCAAGAAGCTTGATATGGTTGAGGCAGCAGGCATGGAATCAGGATCTGGAAAGGCAGCCCAAGATGCTCTGGAAAAGTGGAATGAGTTTAAACAGTGTTTAGTCTGCCAGACCTTCGTGCAGAGGTTGGTCAGCATCTAGGCCCACGTCCAGGCGTAATGGAGAGTGGCTATGTGTGGGGAGGATCGGGGGCGAACAAAATGCTCTGGCGGAAGATGCTGAAGTTCCCAGGGGTCCCCACAGATGCTTGTAGGCATCCATTGCCTTTGAAGGGAAAATTCTATATCCACACCTGTGTGCCCACAGACACACCTGGGCTGAGGGGTGCTGGCCGACTCCCTAGGAATAACCACCGCTATCTGTGCCCCTCCCTGCTCAGAGAGGCCTCCTCCTTGGCCCCTGGGCCCCACAGACAGATGAGGCTGGCGGGGCTGCCCTCGTCTTGCAGCCAGGGAGCCAACGTGCCCACACACAGCTGCCGGCTTTCTTCCCCCCTCACGTTAAGCTGGAACATTTTGCACTTTTCTCCTCCAACTCTTTCAAAGCAAGTCGTTTTCCTCCTCTGGAAGGATGCCCATTGTTCACTTGACATTAAAGATAGGTCTTCACTGTTTTCTCTTAAGGCGGCAATTGGGGAAGCGAGGCTGTATTATGCGGACTTGTCATGAGGGTACAACATTGTACAAAGGGATGATGTGAAACAGAAATTGCTCTCTTCAGCCTTCCCAGCCACTCCGCGCAGATTGCAGGCGGCTTTCTGCCCTCTCGGGTTCCTGGAGCAGCTTGTGGGGGTCACTGGAGGCAGCGGTGGGGTTTGTGGTTCTTCACCCGCAGCCCTACTGCAGCCAGGGAAGCGGCGAGGAGCTGGGAACTGCTCAGTGGGCAGCACAGTGGCGAGGCCGGAGGGTGGTCTGGGGACCGGGAGAATGATGAGGGAAACCTTTCTTTCCTGGTTTTTCTCAGGAATATGGTGACTTCAGGGCCTCCGAGTGGTGGGGTGGCTGGCTAGTTCTACAGAGCGAATGGTCTTCTCTTTCCAGGGAGAATTCAGAGTTCATTTCCCAGGGATGGTTCCTCAGGTTGACATTACTGCCTGCACGCAGCCCCAGCTAAATTCTGAATGGAGCCCTAGTCATGCCAATGTCCTCATTCATTCGATTGGGCTGTGGGCCCTGGTCTCTTCACTTTGTCACTGACTAAACAGCTGACCTTGGACAAGTTACTGAATGACTCAGTTTCCTCATCTGTAAAACGGGAATAAGAATTAGTTCCCTTCTAGGATGGTTGGATGGGTTAACTGATACAATGCATGTACTTTTCGTGGTGCCTGTCTGCCTTAAGACCTCAATAAATGTTTGGTGCATGTTGTTATTTTAATCATCATTAGTCCACAGATACTTATTAAATGCCGCTTGTACTGTCCTGGGCCCTGAAGAAAGGAAGGTGGAGACTGGGGGTTCTTTGTGGTCTGATGGGAAAGGCAGACCAGGCTACAATAGTGCGGGGTTGGCGGTAAGGGCTGGGAAAGGGGACCATTGGGTGCCATGGCCGGCAAGGGAGGGACATCTACCCAAGGCCAGTGGTGAGAGGGCTTCTGGAGGGGGTGCCTGCCTAGGGAGACTTGAAGGATGAACATGAAAAACCAGTCTTCCTGCCAGAGGGGACGGCGTGTGCAGAGATATCAAAAGCCCCTTAGTTTCCCAGAACCATGCTCAGGCCGATGCCTGAGCCCAGATGGGGCTGTTTGGTGAGGAGATGAGGAGTTGAGCTGGAAAGGAAACTCTGTCCCTCGGGGAGCGCCTTGGGCAGGAGATGAAAGGCTGGGAT
This sequence comes from Myotis myotis, assembly GCF_014108235.1. Taxonomy (NCBI): domain Eukaryota; kingdom Metazoa; phylum Chordata; class Mammalia; order Chiroptera; family Vespertilionidae; genus Myotis; species Myotis myotis. The sequence continues at coordinate 19,427,884 of NW_023416316.1, forward strand.
TTCACGCTGGAAGGGAGTAGGGAAATGCCTAATGGTTTTCTGTAAGGAAGTAGCGGGGCCTGGTTGATTGGCTTCTGGGTGGAGAGGGGCTTGGGTGGATGAAAGCCTGGCCTGGAAGACACAGGACTAATGCGCCAGGGCACAGAGGGAGGAAGCCCTGGGAAGTGGCCGCGGAGACGGAAAGCTGGTGCTTCTGCGAGGGTTCCAAGCCAGAATCCCTGCAACTTGGTAATAACAGCACATAGGAGGAGTTGGGGACATGCCCCTGCCCCACACGCCACTGGGTTCTGTGACCATGGATGGTCCTTTGCAGAGATGAGGTGCTGGGGAGCAGCTGGAGGTGTGGTGTCCCATGAAGGCCGTGCCACCCTGTTTGAGGGCCCGCAGGTGGACATGACCAAGAGGTAGCACCACCCAGGGCTCTAAGGGAGCTCTGGGCAGGTGATCTGAGTCACCGACATTGAGGTGGTAGCTGAGGCCATGGGTGGATGAGCTCTCCCAGGGCAAGGAGCACAGCCAGAGCAGGTGACTGAGTGGAATTTAGAGAACAGCAAGATTAAAGGGATAGAAGTGATTGGAAGTCAGAAAGGAGGGGTCAGAGTGGTGGGAGGAAAACCATGAGGAAAGGGATGTCATGGAGGAGAGTTTTGTGAAGACGTGGTCGCCGCTGAGGACAATCGGGGGGCGCCTAAAAGTAGCCCCTGAATTTACAACGAAGGGAGGTTGGTGGCGATGGAGGCAAGGACAGCGCCAATGGTGGTGAGGGCAGAAGTTGAGAATGAAAGATGGGGACCAAACAAGGTCCGGCTGTTTAGAGACTGTGCCAATTACGGAGGCAGCAGAGGGAAGCACCCAGGTGTGTTATGAAAAGAGCCAGCAGGCCCTTCCTAGACCTGTTGAAGCAGAGTCTTCGGGGTGGAGACTGAGAACCTCGCTGGAAAAAACCTTTGGGCGATGCTGCAGTGAGATTCCCCGGCAGGACACTGGGATTAGCCCCAGGAGCCTGCATCAGGGGCAGCCTGGCAGCCCGTGTGAGCAGAGACCAGGAATGGGCTCTGGGCTTGACTCTGGATCCACCACGCGCTGTCTCGGGCACTGCCCAGGCCATTTACTGCTGCCATGCCAGCCTTCTCATCTGCAGGAGGGGCGTAACCTCAGGGTTACTGTGAGGCCCTGGTGAGCATGCACATAATACGCCCGGCTTATGAAAAGCGTTCATTGTTGAGTTTATTAATGCTGCCATTGGCTACATGATCTTGGGCAAATTTCACAAAACTTCTGGACTCTGGTTTCCTCATTTGTAAAACACGAGTAATTGTTTCTCACTCAGCAGGTATTGGAGGACCAGTCTCATTGTGTGGGGAAAAGTCCCTGACATATAGACGCTCAATGAATATTAATTTCGTGCTTAGTGCTGGTCACTGGTTAGAAAGGCACTCTGCAGCCATCCCAGTCTGGGGCCCTTCAAGATGGCCAGGGTGGCTGTTACCCCTTCCGGCAGACAGGTAACTTCTGGTTTCATGGGAGACAGATAGCCCTGGGACAGGGTCCTCTGTTGTCCTAACCTCCTAGGAAAGGCTGCAAGTTGAGATGCTCACAGGGGCCAGAAAGAGCTGGTCAGATGCCCAGGATCTGCCTCCAGCCAGGGCCTCAGAGCCACTGGAGAGAGTGGACAGACAGCTCTGCAGCTCACTACACCCAGGCCCAGTCTGGGGGAGCTGAAGGGCACAGAGGGAGGTGTGGACAGTGCGGGGTGCAGGGCCTGCTTGCTGCCTCCTGCTGCTCTGGCCACACACAGTGACCTGGCGACCATTGCATGCTATTCTGTTCAGAGCTGAAGTCAGAAGGTTGGGCCCGTTTGGGATCTGAGCCTTGGATGAGAAAATAGGACAGAAAGCAGTATCTGCTCAGCACTGCACAGTTTACAAAGCACTTTCCCTCTGGCTAGATCTTTTGATCCTTAAAACCACACAGTGCAGGGGGCCCGGCAGGCATGATCCTCCCCTTTATAGAGGAAACAGCGGCCAGGAGACATGTGCCAAGCCTGTGTGGCTGCGTCTGGACTCAAATCTAAGAACAGCTGGCTCTAGGGCCAGCGCTCCTGCCACGGGCCCAGAGTTGCTTGGAAAACGGTAGCCCTGGTCCAAGATGCAGGCTACCACCTTGCCCTGTAGTGTGAGACAAGTCACTTAACTGCTCTGGGCTTGAGTCAGCCGCTCTGACAAACACAGAGGTTGGCCTAGAAAACCTGGAAGATCCTTTTGACCGGACCAACTGGCTGTCTTCATGCTGGGGGAACTCTAGGCCACCAGACGTGCCAGCGTTAACTCCGGAGGCTTAGTTACAGCCCCGGACCCTCGACTCCACCCAGAGCGCCAGGGAAATACACCTGGCCAGAGAGCCCTTTACTCTTGCCTGGAAGCCACGATGACCCATCTGGGAAGAAAAGAGTCTGATTTGGAGAGGGGGAAATCCACAGACATCACTGGTCACCAGCAGGGCGGCGCCACCTCCCAGCAGTTCCCTGCCCCTGGGCCCAATTGTCCTCCTAGGCTCTACACCTGGGCCCTTCTTCTGTGGTATCTACAGAAGATTTTAGAATGAACAGATCTCCCTTCTCCCTCTGGTTTGCTGTGTGTCCAGGGACTGAGTGTACCAAAGTGGGCACTCGGCAGGCAGGAGCGCGGCTGTGTGTGTGGCATGAATCAGAAACAGAATTATTCATCTCTTCGTGGCTTTTATGTCCACCAGGCTCTGCTGAGTGGGGTCATCACTTCTCAGAGGGACCCGTTCTCCTCCTCCCAGGCATCATTTTTCCCTTGGAAAGCGAACTTTGTTTTCTGCATTTTGTAATCACAGAAGACTCAAAAGAACTTTTTTTTTTAAGAAAAGAAAAGAAAAGAAAAGAAAAAAAAAGCCCAGCCGGCATGGCTCAGTGGTTGAGCATTGGCCCATGAGACTCCCAGGAGGTCATGGTTCCATTCCCAGCCAGGGCACATGCCCGGGTTTTGGGCTTGACACCCAGCGTGGGGCGTGCAGGAGGCAGCCGATCAAGGATGCTCTCTCATCATTGATGTTTCCATTTCTCTCTCTCTCCCCCCCCCCTTCCTCTCTGAAATCAATAAAAATATATTTTAAAAAAACAAACAAAAAGAATGGTCCTGTCCTAGAGGTCACCCATGTATGTCAGGCTCTTGGCTGGGTGGAAGGACAGAGGGAGGCTCCGGTGAACACTAAACTCGGGGGAACATGCCTGACTTTGGGGGCCTGGCTGTATTCCCAGCTCTGCGGAGCAGGAGGCTGGGCTCCCCAGGGTTTGCACCTTGACCTGAGATCACTTTCTTTAGTTCCTTTTGGTTCCTTTGACCTTTTTGCTCAATATGCAGATGAAGGAGAGGGGCCTAAGGAACATGGTATCTTCAGCTGCCATGTGGATTATTCTAGAATTAGGCTGCTGCTGTCAATTTTATTTGATGGCCCCAGTTGGATCTCCAAGTCATACCTGTAATTTGGTGCACTCCATGTACTACGGTCTGCCTGAGAAATCCTATAATTATGTTTTAAGTGACAAAGTTTTACGGAATAGCTAAATAAATGCAGCTAAATTTAGAGCACTGCCTCTTTACCGTGCGATGTGGTGGGAGGTAGAGATATGAGCAGTGGCTGGTAGAAGGAGAATATTGTTACTATCCAAAAGGTGGCAGCAGAAATTACCTCAATTAACTTAACAAGAAGCCCGTCCTCTCACCAGCCCGCCCGGGAGCCCTGGCACACACCCCGTCCCTCTTCTGCCAGAATTCCGGCTCCCCCGCCACGCTGTCCCCAGCCCCATCTGCTGCTCCGACTGAGCTGGAGCCTGTGTCGCAGCCCCACCCTGCCTCCTCCCCAGAGCCTGCAGCTCAGCTTCCCCTTCCCCAGGAGCCGGGTCAGGAGTCCACCCCCGGAGGAACCTCAGCACAGATCCCTGCTTGACAGGGGTGGCCGGGAGAAAAGCAAGGCCTGTCTGCCCCGTACCAAGTCCATGGAAGTGAGGGAGGTTGCCTACCAGCCCCTGAGTGAGACCTGGGGAGGGACTCGATACATCCCTCACCTCTGCTCACCTACGCTCTTTATTTCTGAAGATCTCTGTGCTGGGTATTTGTGAATGGCTTAGAGCAAGCATGTCAAACTCAAAGGCTAACACAGGCCAAATAAATGAGGTATTCAGTTCATGGGTTGAGAGTTTGACATGCTTGGCTTAGGCTGGGTTCACTATTTGTTTGGCTCTAGCTATGTGCTACATACCCTTCTAGGTTCTGGGTTTACAGCAGTGAGCAAAGCAAAAGTCCCTGCTGCATGTAGCTAACATTCCAGGGTGGGTAAGACGATCAACAAGATAAATTGGGGGAAAGAGGTGCATGGTTATTTGGTGAGGCGTGTGAAGGAGAAAGACAGGCAGCATGAAGGGGAGAGGAGTGACAGAGATGGGGATGCTGCTTGTTGAAATGGGGACAGGAGAAGATACAGGGCTCAGGGGAGCGAAGGTGCAGTGGGATTGGAAATTCAGTGTTGCAGACATTGACTTGAAGATGGGTGAAGAGAGGGGGGGTAATCCAGGTATCCTGAGGCATTTGCTTATCTCACTCTGAAGTTCATGAGAGAGACAGGGCTGGATCGAGAAATCGGGAAGTCATTAATGAATGGATGGTAACTGATGCCCCGCCGCGCTGAGATCACTGGGGGGAGATCTGTCAGTCTGCATGGTGCCCCCATCTGGCGGAAACTCACCCAGCCTCAGATTAAGCCCCGGGTAATATGCTGCCTTTTGAAAACAAACAAACACACAAACACAAACAAACAAACGCTTCAGTTCCTGATGACTCAAGTGGCATGTGTCTGGCCCTGATTGTGCAGACAGTTTCACAGGAAGTTGCCAACACAATGAACCATCTGAAGCCTCTAATGAAGCAATTATAGCATGTGGAACGAACAATCAATCAGCTGTAAACTCGGTGGTGAGGATTTACAGGCTCATGGTGGTTGCATCCAAGAGGAACTTACTGGAGATAACGCGGGCGCCTCTGCCCCTCCCACAACACACAGGAAGGAAAGCATTCCCGTAAAAAGACTCCCTCCACCCACCAATCTGTGCTGCTCTCGAAAGTGTCCTGGGATCACCAAGAAAATCGTTCCCATTTTGGAAAGTTGTGGTTAATAAAGACCTTCATCTCCCCAGGTAATGCATTCCCCATTTGATTCGTGAATCTGCAACAGCCGTGCTGAGGGAGACATCATTGCTATGGCTATGATTATAGTATTATTTTTTCCCATTGCTCCGTGGCGGTTCTGAACATGGATTACCTCTAATTCTTATAATCAGTCTGTGGAATAGGGTTTATTAGGCTTAATTTGTAATGAGGAAAGAGAGGCTCGAAGCTGAAATCATCTGTCCTGTGTCTCAGTGCTCTGAGGTGGCGCAGCTGGGTCCATCCGGGTCTGTCTGAGACCAGCCGCCACTTCCCAGGCCAGCACCTCCCATCGGGTCTGAACACCGGGAGGCCTCTGTTCAGCCATTCTTTTGAGTGTGATGTTAGGCGGTTCTTATTGAAATCTCCACCACCGTCCAAGGCTGACTTTCTAAAGCCACCCATGTGAGAGACGTAGGATGTTGGCCCTCTGTTCAGCCCTCTTCATTAGTCTCCCTTCCAGATTCTGCAACCTTGTCCCACGTGACACAGAGGGGGACCCGCTGCTGACCACCTTCCTCACAGCCACCCCTCCCTTCCCCGACCTCTTTGCTGGAGCGCACTTCCCAGTGTGGAAGCTAAAAAGATCAGAAACTCACTCCCCCAGAAGGGAACACTGAGACGGAATTTGGGAGCCGGGGGATGAGGGGATGGGGGAGGCGGAGATGTCTGTGTGGTACCTAGGAACCCAGCTGTGGCCTCCACTCCCTGCAGGTGAATTATTTAAACTCTCCAAGGCCTCAGTTTCTTCTCTAAAACGTGGTTGACCACACTTATCACAGGTGTGTTTTGAAAAGAAATTGGATCAAGCATGTAAGCACCCAGTGTAGAGCTGGACACAGAGAAGTTACATAATACATGGATGTTATTATTTTTATTACTATTACTGAAATGGGGCTGCTACTCACTGAGTTTTATTTCGTTTTAAGGTGTGAGGTTCATGCATGGTTTAGGCAAAGGGGCATTAACATCATCATCATGAAAGTATAGAATGCCACCCTAAAAACAGCAACAAGCAAGCAGTCCTCCTGTGTGTGCAGTCATTATTCACTGACTTCAGTTGCTGGGGTCAGGGCAGAACATCACCCCAACCACAGGGGCCAGCATTTCTCAGGAAAGGAAGCCCCTTCCCTTGGTAACAATGATTAGATACATTAATTGTTTAGTCCTTTCAAGAAGCTTACAGCCACTGCAAAAGACATAGGGTGAAACTTTTAAATTTCACAGGGTCAGCGTGATGGTTAACAGGTTGGAATAATGGCTTTAATGAAGGAACAAAGTTGGAAGGCTCTTGAGATGTGACTGGTTGGGTATTTAAATTTTTTTAAATTTATTTTTCAATGACAGTCAACATACAATATTCCTTTCAGGTGTACAACATAGTGGTTAGACATCGATATGCCTTATGAAGTGATCCCCAGGAAGTCTGGCACCCACCTGACAAGCTGAGTATTTATCAAAGCAAAGGGTCTCACACTTGGGCATGTTTGGAACCATCTGGACGGTGTAATAAGCAGGCAGTTGTATCAAACATCTTAACACACCTAAGGCAGGCCTGTTCTCTCACGGTGTTGCATGTGCCATTCTCGTCAGCAGCCCCCAACCCTCCTTTAGGTGAGAGACCGAAACTCAGATGTGGCTCCATCTGAATGAGCTTGTGTGACTCCTGGAGGGACTCACTGAGTCATACATATGCCTGAAACCAAAAGTAAAACTAGCTTAGACCAAAGGGAATTGCTGGACCTTAACGGTGGAGGAGACAGCTTTCATACAGAGTGAAGGAGGAGGGACAGAAAACAGCAGACAGGGACTGCAACCCCTGGACATAGCTGGGGGTTCTCTCCTCCCCCCGCCCCCCATTTCTCCAGAACTCCTTGTATATACCTCTGTTATATTTCCACTACATATGCTGGACTTTGCTTCCATGTTCCCCTCCCCCACCCCTCATCAAAGATCGTGGACTTCCTGCGTTCAGAAGCAATACCATATCTTCCTTGGTGTCCCCAGGACCCAACAACACAGGGCTCGGCCTGTGTATGGGAATTCAGTCATTGTGGAGTGAATAACAAGAAGATGCTTAAGACAAGAAAAGGCCAGAATAAAGAAGTAAATTTCATTTCTTCTGCCACTTGGAGATCCAACATCAAATAGTGTGGAGTATATTTACATAAAACCTTCCAGGATAGAGAAAAAAAAAGTTTACTTCTCATTTTACCCAGAATTCCCTTCAACAAATGCAACCAAACACCTGGGAACTGGATACCTGCCACTGTATCATCCGTTTGATGTCAGAGTGGAAACCCCAGTCCGAGTCCCTCGCCTGCAGTTATCCAGGTGGAGCACAGACAAGTTAATAGCAACAGCTCATCTTGGTGCTGAACCTGCCCCTGGAACCCAGAGAGAGGCATCCCTCCCTTTAGTCCTCTGTGGCAGGACAGATGGCACTTACAACCCAACCTAGCACCTGGGAAGTGTTTCACACGCTTCCAATTAAGACGCGTTTCCTCCACCGTGTCCGTCACTCCCACCTGCAGGACAAACAGGAGCCTCACCAGGAGCGCCTTCCATCTGATTGCTCCCTGGTCCATGGGGGCATCTCACTACAGTTCAACAAGGTTTCAGAGGAAGAACGTGGGAGTTGCACCTGAGCTGGAAACTTCCTGCGACGCTCATGGAGATCCCCACAAATACAGGGTGCCCCCCCCCAAATGTATATGCACACTCTGAATAATTATAAAGGCAGTGTTTATTAAAATACATTTCATTTGCAAAATTGAGCTGTCAGCTGTTACAGTGTGTATACATATTTTGGGACACTTTTGTTGTTAATCCTCACTCAAGGATCTTTCTTTCTTTCTTTTTTTAAATATATTTTATTGATTTTCTACAGAGAGGAAGGGAGAGGTATAGAGAGTTAGAAACATCAATGAGAGAGAAACATCGATCAGCTGCCTCCTGCACACCCTCTCCTGGTAATGTGCCCACAACCAAGGTACATGCCCTTGACCGGAATCGAACCTGGGACCCTTGAGTCCGCAGGCCGACGCTCTATCCACTGAACCAAACCGGTTAGGGCTCTTTTTTATTTATTTATTTATTTTTTTGAGAGAGAGAGAGAGTGGAAAGGAGAGAGGGAGAGAGGAAGAGAGAGAGAGAGACATCGATGGGAGAAAAACACATCTATCAGTTGCCTCTTGCACTCGCCCCAATAGGGGCCCAGGAATTGAACCTGCAAACCTTCAGTGATGCTCTAACTCAGCGGTTCTCAACCTCTGGGTCGTGACCCCTTTGGGGGTCGAACGACCCTTTCACAGGGGTCGCCTAAGACCATCAGAAAACACATATATAATTACATATTGTTTTTGTGATTAATCACTATGCTTTAATTATGTTCAATTTGTAACAATGAAATTGGGGGTCACCACAACATGAGGAACTGTATTAAAGGGCCGCGGCATTAGGAAGGTTGAGAACCACTGCTCTAACTACTAAGCACACTGGCCATGGCCCCAGCAAATATTCTTATTTTTTCATACATTGACAGTTGCTGTGAACCTATTAGGTCCCTTCAGGCTCTACCCTGGAGGAACTCAGTCTAGTGGGGCAGATAGATGAGTAAACAGCTAATTACGGTTCATTGTGAAAGGGCTGGAAGTGAAGACACTGAGGCACTGAGCCACTAATTTTTGAGAAGAAGCTGGGTGTGTCAGTCCACATTTACATAAAAATAGAAACTCACAATTTTATAGGGTGATACGGTTTTCAAAGCATTTTCACAGTTATCTGATTTTATCCCCCCACTGCCGTTATGTAGAAATTACTCCTCTTTTACAATTTAAGGGATTAAGGCTCAGTTAGGTTAAGAGATTTGCTCAAAGTGACCCAGAAATGGAAGAGCAGAACTCCAAACGAGGTTTTTGGATTCCAGAGTTTATTTTGAACTTATTCTCCACGGACCAGGGTTCTTACCTGCGAGCAAAACTTGATAAAATAGCAAAAACAAAAAATACCCCTGGTGAAGGCACTGAGCAGCCTTCTCTGGGCGTCACGTACCAGAGCTTACACACCTGAAACCACCAACAGGCCTCTGATGTCTCTTGGACGGCTGCCCTGGAGGCTTCTAGAAGCTCCATGGAATTGCCCCACCCAGTGGTGGGTCGATTTTCACGATTCTCAGATCCTTAACTTCTGGTGAAGTCTGAAGCCACTGCACTGATTGGCAGAGTCTCCATTGGGTCCCCTAAATCCAGGGAAGGCCGGGAGAGGCAAGTGCCTGCTGTTTTTAGTTTCTTTGGAGGAAGTTGGACTCAAATTGACAAACTTGGTGATTACCAAGCATGAGACGGCGGTTTGGAAGCCAGGTGGCAACACTTTACATTCCCTTTACCCTTACCTGTCAGTCGCGCAGCTGTCCCTGCTTTAAAAATAACGTTTATTCTGATTGGCTGTCTCTAGTAAAAATAACATTTATCCTGATTGGCTCCATTTCTAGCTCCCAAAGCCCCGTGGAACCCAGCCTGGACATCAGAACAGCCCCTAAGCTCCTTCCACATCGTGTGGCATAACCATGGCTTCCTCATCACAGTCATTCCAGAAAAAGCTGCTTAATGATTGAGCCAACCCATCCATTTAGGTGTGTGGTTCAGCCCTCTTGCCTGGACCACTGGGGCCAGGGAAGTGACTGTCACTTCTGACCACTGCCTGGGGGAGGAACAGGGTCCTCACTCGTCGGTGAAATGAGAAATGTCTCCCTCTGCCCACAGGAAGTGGAGCTGACTCGGCTGTGACGAGGGTTTGCGTGAGGACTCTGGTCAGTGACTCTCAAAGGGTGGGCTCCTGGACAGCAGCAACACCCTGAAACTTGTTAGAGGGGGAAATACTTGGGCCACCGCCCAGAACTGCTGAATCAGAAACGCTGGTGTTGGACGGCAGCACCGATGTGTAAACAAGCCTTCCAGGTGACTCGGAAGCATGCTAAAGCTGGGGACCACTGCTTTAGACCCGGGAGCAGCTTCTGACGTGGGTACCAAGCTTTTGTTCCTTTGTGGACTCCAGCATCTGTCTGTTTTCCTCCGAGGATCTGACTGGGAACTGGAGGAACTTCATTCGAAGCAGTAGGCCTATCCCAGATCATCCTTTTAGGTAAGTCTGCTCTTAAAAAGATAAGCTTCAAAGAAGCTTATGATAGGTGGGTACTTCAACAGTAATTATGACTAACCCTTGCACTACTTCAGATCCGTGATCTCATTCTGCCCACACTGTAGCCCTGGGAAGGAAGTTGTTTTCAAGATGAGGAAAAAGACTCAGGAAAGTTCATTCACAGCCCCAGATCACATGTCTAGGAGTGGCAGAGCTAGTGGCCTCAGGACTATGCCAGGTATATGGGCATAACTGGGGACAATCTAGGAGGACTTCTCCCACCATTGACCCATAATTATTGTATTACAAACACCTCAGCTGATCACCTCTCTCTGCTAAAGAAATGGGTCTCTTTGACTTGTGGAAATTCTCAGGAATGGTTCTTCCTTAAGGAGCCTCTCTTTATACAGTTTCACACACATCTCCCAAAAGCTCCATGGCTGTGTAACAAAGACGACAGGACAGATGAGTGTGTGAGCTAAGTGGTCCACCCAAGCGAGAAGGCACAGAGCATGGCCAGGGGGTCCCTCAAGCAGCTACCAAACCAGCCTCTCAGGTTTAGACACAAATGGAACCATTAACCTTCATGGGTTCTTGTGAAATGAGAGGCTATTTTTAAGATACTCCTAACTCCTCTCTTTACTTTTATCCCAGTATTTCTGATCCCAGCTAAATTTCCCCTCCCACCCAATCCCATCTCATTTTTGCTCTTTTACTAATCTCACCTGGATCTAAGGACTGTTCTTCAACTACATTCAGCCCCCCACCCCTCTTCTCTCCCTCTTCTTCTCCTCCTCTCTCTCCTCTCTTACCCAGGATAAATTCACTGCTCCTGACTATTGATTGCTCCTGAACTGTGATGGCTCCCAAATGAAAGTGCTTAACCATGCTCTGAAGAAGCTTCATTTCAGATCTATGCATTCACCTGCAAGCAGGGCTCTTAAGCCTTCCTGCCAAGGCCTCCTCCTTCCCTTACTCTGTTCCCACACATTGTTCCTTTCCTCTGGCCTCCTCCTTCTCCAGATCCCACTCATCATCAACAGATGATCTTGTATCCTAGGTCACAGAAAATAATGGCCACTAAACCGGAACTTCCTCAACTCCCTGACTCTACAACCTAACTGGTCTAAATCTTTACCATTGATACAGACTGAATGTGTCTCCCCAGCATTCACAGGTTGAACCCCAGCATGGTTGTATTTAGAGATAGGGCATACAAGGAAGTGATTGAAGTTAAATGAGGTCATAGGGTAGGGCACTGATGCATCGGGATTTGTGTCTGGTCTTTCTCTGGGCCCGGACACACTGAGGAAAGGCCATGTGAGGACACAGTGAGAAGTGAGCCTCTGCCAGCCAGGAAGAAAGCTCTCTACAGTCTTCTACTAGTGCCTTCTTTCCCTTAAGTCAGAACTGCATTGCAGGGCAGAGGCTGGGGGGTCGGGCTGGGTTGGAAGGTTGATGCATGAGCCTGGAATTGGCACAGAGGGAGTAAGGTGAGTTGAATATTTAATGGCATTAATTAAGATGTCTGATGAATTCATTTTATAATTTGGAGGGCCTGCCCTGAAGACTTGAAGTCTGTAAGCTACAACTTCCTTTTAGTTGACTACAGTTGTATAGCAAAGCACCACCAAACTTAGTGGGATTAAAACAGAAAACATATAGATTCATATAATTCTTCGTAATGGGCTGCACTCAACTGGGCAATTCATTCCACTGGTTTGACTGGAGGCCACTCATGTGGCTGCTTGTGTTGGTGGGCCAGTGGGGGCTGGGCTCAGTTGGGATTCTGGGATGGCCATGCCTCCTCTCTTTCCATATAGTAATCTCAAGATCTCTCTTTCAACATGGCTTGTCTGTAGGTTTTCCCCCACAATGGTGCCAGACTCCTAACATGGGGCTCAGAACTCTTAAAAGCACAAAAGTTGAAGCAAACAGGTCTTCTTAAGGCTTATGCCCTTTTAGGCTTACTCCTCTGTAGTCTGTTGGTTAAAGCATGTCACAGGGACTCAACAGAGTGTGGTTCCTTGAAGGCTACGGCGGTCACAGAATACTACAGGTGTTTGGCATCTATCAATCAACACAGGGGGGAGGGACTTGCCGATAGAACTGTCCACATCAGCTTCTGAGACTTTCTCTTGATAACCCTTAACATTTCTAACTCCATCTTGTGGGTCATATATCTGTTGAGATGTAACAGAGCCCTACTCTTGTTGGTGCTGCTCTCTCTTTCAGGTGACTTTGCATATTTTTTTAGAGTTCTCGCCCTTCCTGTGGCTTAGCCTCCCATGCCTGGGTTTCATAACCAGAACAGATTTGAGCTCTACCTGTTTTCAGTGGTATTTAGAAGGCTACAGGTATCTGGCAAACAAGCATAAGATTTTGTGTTAACCCAGGCCTTTTCCATATCCCACACACACATGCCTCCACCTTTATACTAGACCAGCCGTGGGCAAACTATGGCCTGCGGGCCGGATCCGGCCCATTTGAAATGAATAAAACTAAAAAAAAAAAAAAAAAAAGACCATACCCTTTTATGTAATGATGTTTACTTTGAATTTATATTAGTTCACACAAACACTCCATCCATGCTTTTGTTCCGGCCCTCCAGTCCAGTTTAAGAACCCATTGTGGCCCTCAAGTCAAAAAGTTTGCCCACCCCTCTACTAGACCCTGGGAACCTTCTGTCTTTCCGGCCACAGTTAGGGCAGTCTAAGCTCTTTGCCTCAAGGAAGGCAGGCTACAGCCAAACAAAAGAGAACAAAGGCATGAATTCTCAATCTTGAGTTTCAAAAGAGCCTCTTAAAGTCCTGGCAAAAAACAAACAAACAAACAAACAAAAACACACAAAAACCCAGGTTGATAGAAAAAAGTTTTTGTTTCAAAAGCATGGCTTTTCCTGTGCCAGAAGCCAGGTGCCATGCTGTTTACAGTAGGCTTGGGGAGATTGCAGGAAAATATATTAAAAATACTTGAAATATAAAGAAATATACAAAGTTTAAAAATATATTAAAAGAGTTTTAAACGGTTGGTCTAGTTCTGCTGATCCTGAGGAGACTCCAGGGGCTGAGCTGGGGGGCTGATGGGAGAGGGTCCCAGGGAAGCAAGAGTTGCAGTGAGTGTTCCTCAGAAGGGACCCTGAACGTGACTCAGCTTCACAAATGTTGCAGGTTGGGTGCTCCGTGAGTAAACGGTGAGATGAAGTTTGGGTGCAAAATGCTGATGAAGAATTAACACCTAAGAAAGGAAGGGAAAGAAAGCAGGGTTGGCTGAGGGAGGAGATGGATCGGGATGCAAGCCTGACAGAGCCTGGGCCAGTAGGACACTGGAGTAAATATTACCACCAGAGTTGTCCTGTGTTGGTTGGAATGGCTAGACATTTACCTAACTCAGTTATCAGATACACGCAGCTCTGGGAAGGGCAAGGTGACTTTCTGCATCTGGGAGGAGCTGACAGCTGGAGACCATCTGCCGACTGCACTTGCTCCCGGCAGCTGGGCACAAGGCCTTCTGTGAAAAGGGATCTGGGTGGCTCTGTGGCTCCGTGTCTACCACACTAATCCTCTCCGCACCGGTAAGCTTAATCCTGGGCCAGGAGATGACAGAGCACGTGGATAGGTTTGGAAAGCTTTCAGAAAGGACCTGTACAGAACTTTCCAAGTGCGACCCAAGGGAGGCAGCACGGTGGACTAGAGAGGAAATGGCAGCAGGGTCCATGGAGAGTCCATGATAAATCGTTCTGTTGTGCGTCGCCCCAGACTGTCATGGAAGAGTGTCTGGAACCTTCCTGTGTCCAGCAATGGTTGATAGAGGGTCAGGCATGGATTATTTGGATCAATTGACACTTGGAATTGATGGTGGGGTGGGGTCCATCTTACCTGGTAAAAGTGGAGTTAACCAAAGACCACAAAAAAACAAAGTTCTTAGATTTTAGCAAGGACAGATGACAGCTGTAAACCAGCTCCTGTAAAGGCCTTCCCCACCCCCACTACCTCCATCAGTTTAGATAAATCTCAGGTGGTGAGCAGAAGGAAGGCATAGAGAAAATCCACATTGGTTGAGTTTAAACTTGAGGAGACAGAAAACAAACCTGAAGTGATTGAGTGTATCCAGAATTAAATAGATTGAATTTTCTGTCACCAGACAACATGGTGGTTCCAGACAAATACAAAGTTTAATTATGAGAAAAAATATTTTTAAAGTTATACCTTTGGCCGAAACCGGTTTGGCTCAGTGGATAGAGCGTCGGCCTGCGGACTGAGAGGTCCCAGGTTCGATTCCGGTCAAGGGCATGTACCTGGGTTGTGGGCATATCCCCAGTAGGAGATGTGCAGGAGGCAGCTGATCGATGATTCTCTCTCATCGATGTTTCTAACTCTCTATCTCTCTCCCTTCCTCTGTAAAAAAATCAATAAAATATATTTTTAAAAAAATATATATTAAAAAAAAAAGTTATACCTTTGGTTCACTTGAGTCATAGATTGGATTAGTTTTATAATCAGAAAACAAGTCAACGCATAATAAATGCGCTGCTGCCACTCAGAAACACACCTACACCCTGCACCTTTTCTCAGGAAGAGCATTTCGCCTAGGTTGGGCCTTAAAAATATTAATGTGTTTATTTAATTGGGAATCTTAGAGACAGCATTTGCATGAACATCAACATCCCTCTTCTGCAGTGCAAATGAGCCACTCGTACTCGGAGCTCTCACCCAGCCTGCCTCTCACTCCTGATTGAACCTGTGCCTAATTACGTGTTGCTTCTTGAGTTCTGGAGTGTGTAATAGCGACGTTTATTTGCCACAGTTGACAGTGAGGACTAAGTCATTTTCCTCTTTTTTTTTTTTTTTCCTTTTTAAAGTGAAGGAGAGAGTCACTCCGCCTGTCATGCCACTAACAAGCGTGTTGATGGGGTTGTGTGCCTCTGGTTAGTGAGAGACGGGGCAGAAATCCAGACATCTCGGGCTGTGCTGTCAGAAGTCCTAGTGAGAGAGAGTTGCCACAAGTCATTTGGAACGACTTTCAGAGAGTGGCAAAGGGCCATGTGGCCCAAACATTTATTCATTCAACTAACATTCACTCCGTCCCTCCGGTGCCCCTGGCCCTACTCTGAGCAGAGACAGCTAAACAGGACCCTGTGTAGGCTCTCAAGGAATTCGAAGTCTAGTGATTCCACCTGCGTTCAGATTGTCAAGGGGCGTGGTGAGGGAGGTGCGGGGCAGTGTGGGGAATATGGTTCAGCGTCAACGATCCCTGGACAGGACAATAATAGCGAACATTGATCAAACTGCCAGGCACAGTTCTTCATGCTTTACAGGGATTAACTCATTTCTTCCTTCCAACAACCTATGAGGTAAGTACCAAGATTGTGCTCATTTTATGGGGTGAAAAAACCGAGGCACAAAGTGGTGAAATCTGAGCTGAGTATTTAAGGGCAAAGAGGACCTAGCCAGGCTGGGGGTGGGGGAAAATGTTCAAGCAATTAGAGCAGCTTTTTGGAAAGGCAGGGGGAGTCGATAGAGCTTGAATAGTTGGAGGGCCACAGGGTATACTTTATGGTGGAGGAGGTTTGGGGCAGGGGCCTAGGAGGATGGAACTAGAAGCGCTGAAAGGTTTTCAGAAAGGGAGCTGCAGAATCATATTTGTCTCTATTCCGGCTGCCTCGTGTAGTCTGGTTGGACAGGAAATGGTTGTAGGGGTTTTGATAAATAATGAAAGCTAAGCTACAGCCCTGAGTGAGGTGGATTCATGGGGTGTTTCAAGGTGGATGACTGGATCTGGGGACCTGTTGCAGGTGAGGGGCTGGTGTGGGGAAGGCATCAAGGCCAGTGCCCAGGTTTCTCCTTGGCTGACTGGGGAAGTGTAGTGTCTCCCAGAGACTGGGAGCCCCAGGGGCGGAGCAGGCCCCTGTAGACAGATGGTGCATGGGATTTGCTCTCTGAGGTGCTTGAGCTGGGTCTCTGGAGAACAGGAGAAAACAATGCCCAAGCAAACCAGCAGAAAGGCAATGACAATATGGATGGAGACCTGAACCCGAGAGCAAACAAGCCAACCCACAAACTCTTAATCTCCCTCTTACCAACAGTCTGAATGTTCAGTATCTTCCTTTAAAATTAAGGGGAGAGAGATGTTGCAATATTCTTACAAGCCAGGGATGGCAAATAGAAATTAGTTGGATAGCACTTGTTATTAGCATTTTAATATATCTTAAATGGCACTGACATTTTATGTCTTTTTTTACTCTATTTTAGGAAAAATTGAACATATATATTCATGAGACCTTTCATGGGTTTACTACTGATGTTTTCCCCTTCTTCCCCCCAAGTCTCTGTAAGATCTGAATTTCCCCAAATCCAAAGTCTCCTACTACCCTGGCAGTTTACCCTGGCAAAGCCCATTCTTTGAGGTGGGGAAGGCATTGCTTTACTTATGAACACATTGTTCTGTGGATGAAGAAGACTCAGAGAGGTAACGTGATTTTCCCATGAGAGGAAAGTCGTAGAGCTGGTGTTGTAAGATAGACTCATCAGAGTCTACAGGCCCAGATTACCACCTGCTCTCACCACCTCCCTGAGAAGTGAGTTGGGTTCATGAGGGGTCACAGGCTTGGGGAGAAGGACTGTCATTCCTTGACTGTCTCCAAGGAGAGACTCTGGTTCTTGAAAATGAATGAGGGCTGATTGGGTCATAAGGCAGATAAGAGAAGTAGCACCGCTCTAGAGTCAAGGAAGTGGTCTGAGATGGAGAGACACAGACACCACCTGCGAAGCCTTGACACGCTTGCACATGGCTGGAGAAGTTTACGTTAACCTCTCTGAGCAAGAGGACTACTGAGGAGTAGAAGCACCAGATTGGAAAGGACCCAGCTGTGCCCAGATCAGTGAGAAGTTGTGCCTAGATCAGTGAGAGCACAGCCCTCCTACTTTACGGGTGGACTTCCCCAGTGGAACAGCTCCTAGGAGCACCAGGCCACACACTCATTTTTATTCATCATTTCACCAAGTAAGTGTTCAGCACCTACGTAAGGGGGGACTGCTGATTGTGGAGCTGACATCTAGCCTCCATTTCCTCCTTCCTAATGGAACCCAGATTTCCCACAACCCATTCCTATACCAGATGGGAATCACGATTAGCCTAAAACAATCAGATGATAGTGATCACCTGGCAGAGATCCAGGGCTATATGTGTGGGCCAACCTAAGTTGAACCAATCAGGTTACAAGGAAGGTTTTACAGACTACAGTGGGGCCTTGACTTACGAGTTGAATTCCTTCCGAGACCGAGCTCGTTAAGGAACTCGTTAACTCAAATTACTCTATCAACTCAATGCAAAAAATCGGCGGAGAGACAGCTGGTATCTCAAAAAACTTGTTAGTCGGGACACTCGTAAGTCAAGGCCCCACTGTATGTCTAGGGGAGAAGTTCTGCTTCTCTTCTAGATGTGAACAATAAAGCCTGCAGCGCCGAGGCACTAGAACACGTAGAGCATGTAACCAGTGCCTCTCCCATAGCCTGTGCTCAACCGATAGTAACTGGTCTCATCATCGTTGCAGTTTTTTTTTTTTTTTTAATTCTTTAAGTTATCGTTGCAGTTTGTTTCTTCAATGACTTGGGAGCCTGGTTTAAAGTTTCTCAAAGTGTGATGCAGAAGCCAATTAGGATCTTCCAGCATCTTCGCTAATCATAAGCAAGAGTCCTGTAGTACTTATGTTTAAACCAGGGCAGTGACTATATTTCTGTTTCTGGCCAGACTTAAATTAATAGATTAGATCATGGAAACCAGGCATCTACTCGTGTTGTTTCCACCAAAGCATGGCCATCCATGGTGTGGGGAAGCCTCTTCCCTGGCAGTCACTTAGGACTTTACTAGTAAAAGTGCTCCCTGAACCCCTGCAGAGAAGCTTTTTGCAGAGCAATAGTTACGTTTCTGGAAGACTGGCAGATAACTGTACTGACAAAATTAAGACTCAGCTACCAGTGATACCTGCTCATCTGATACTGAAGGCTTTGAAGATGTGAGCACCAGCTTGACCCGCTGAGCTAGAGATGAAATCATGAGTTCCCCTTGGGCCACGCCTCATTTCAGAAATTGACACAGGTGTGCTCCTGCCTCACCTCCCAGTCAGTCCTCCTCTGGGCCAGGTGTGCTCATAGGTGTAGCATATCACGGGAAGCCCTGTCCTCAAGAAGCATGCATTCTACACTGCAGCCCCGCTCTGGTCCAGATTCTGCCTTATCTCAGTGCATTTGCACAGTAGATACTACTGTTCTCCGTTTAATGAAGAAACTGTGGCAGAGAAAGAGTAAGTAGCCTGTCCAAGGGTTTGAAGCGAACAGAAGAAGACTGGTCATTCAAACCGAGTTCTCTTTGAGCCCAGAGCCCATACTGGGAGCTGAATATCTTCTGTTGCTACACGTTTTGTTTAGAGAAACCAAGCCCTTTACATTTTTGTAGGCCCAGCAAGAGAAAAATCAGTAAGTATAGATTCAGTGGCCACAAATCAAGTGCCTACCACGGGCCAGGGATGTCGAATTCTCTCTAATCTATTTTTAACTGAAGACCCCATTGTCCCTTCTCTGCAGATAGGGAAACAAAGGTTCCAGGTCCTTAAAGAGTTAACTGCAGCGAGAGCATCATGATGGACCAGATCAGTTGGGCACAGACCATGGGAGAGGCACTATGCTGACTGCTTTACATGTTTAATCTTTGTAATGTGCAGGACTAGGTAACTTTTATCCTCAGTTACACAGATGAGGAAAGTGAGATGCAGGGAGGTTACGTTACTCGCCCAAAGCCAAAGGTGAGTGGAGGAGTCAGGATTTGAACCGAGGCAGCCTGGGTGCAGCCTCTGCCCTTCACCAGCTGTGCTATACCCACACGCCATCTACACTCACGAAATGGAATGAAAGCTGTCATGCTATTCCTGTTCCTTGACCTTCCTCCTGCCCACGGTGCCTCAAACAGTCTGGCATCTGGGTTGACATCAGAAAGCCCATTGGGGTAGTCTCTTCCCTGACCCAAATCTGAGAAGGCAGTGGGTGACTGTAGACCAGACCCACGTGATTTCCATAAGGTTTTCCTCTCTTTGCCCTTGGATGCCCCCTCCTCCTTTTTTTGGTCTCGATGACCATTCCCTTAAGCGGCATCTATCTCTCCTTCCAAAATGCCCAGCAGCCTTCAGGCTGGTGGCCCATCAAGGACAGAAGGACACACAGAGGCAGGCTTCCCACTTGACGGGAAGTGTGGATGGGCGGGGCCTGGAGCTGCAGTCTGCCAATCAGCCTCCGGAGCAGGCTCTTTCAGCCTCAGGGAAAGGTCAGGATTGCAGCCCCGCGATTTCACTCTTAAGTGGATTTTGGAGGCACTGGCTGTCCTGCCCCTCTCTACACAGTGCGGCTAAGCTGCTGCCGCTTAGCCAGCGGCTGTGTTCCCGCCACGTTATGAGGTGGCTTCTGGAAATCATGCATGCAGTTAGCTAAACGGAACCACGCTGCTTTATTAATGGGAGCAAGCTCAAGAGAGAAACTGAATAAAAACAAGGCAAGTTTGCTTTCCACCCCTAATTCAAAAAGCCAGATAATTAAGTAGGCGGAGAAAGGAAGTGTCCCTTCTGATTCCAAGAGCTGTCTCTCTCTTTCCAGATTTTCCTTTATTAGGTGGTGGTGGAGTGTGCGTGTGGGAGGGGGAGTGTTGTGAGGGAAGTCCTAACAAAAGATTATTGCCCCGAACCCTTTGAATGAGCGATCTGTGTCACATGGAGACCATAATAATAACTAATTGTTTCCAGTTGTGCGCAGCTTCTCCAAACCCTCCACTCAGTTCCCTTCTGCAGGGCCCTCAGCAACTCCAGATCTCACCCCCTGCGGACTCACCCCCACCTGTCACTTCGGATTTCACCTCAAGGGGAGGGCTCATCGGCATGAACTCCATCCACCCCAGTCATCTTCCACCTGCAAATGCGCCTGGAGAGCACTCCCCTCTCCTCCTCCCCTGCGGGTGGGGGTGGGGGTGGGAGGGTGGAGAGGGACCTCTTCACCTGCACAGCCATTGCTCTGGACACACTGTGACTTTGCCTGTCAGTTGCCCTGGCGCTGCCATGCTCCTTCCCTCCAGTGTAACAAACGTGTCCCCATCACTGGCATTCTGCCGAAGTCTTCCCTCCGCCTGCCTCTCAGGCAACCATCCCCCACCCTTGCCTGCTTCTTTCCACATCTTGACAGTCATCTCACCCCACTTGTCACAGCCACATGTCTCCACCGCCATCAGGGCCAATTCTGGCTTCTGCTCCCTTCCCCTCCTTCCACTCTACAGCTGGTCACCACTGACGTCCAATCTTAAGATCTAGTGGCCCTCCCTATCCCTTTCTTATTCACGGGGCAGAGAGGAGGAGGGTGGCCAAGAGAGGAGGGTGGTGGTGAGGGTGTTCAGTTCTCTGACATTTCTTCAGAGAGAGAGAGCCTAGAGTTTCAAAGACATTTTTCATCTACCAAACTGCATATTTTTACTTAGATATTTAAAAAAGCAATCTCAAGTTCCGAAAGAAAATGTGGCATCGATGCCAAAGCAGATCACTAACACTCGGTATCAACAGGAATATATTTGAATTTAAAAGGCTAGCTGCATCTGACAGCAGTCTCAGCTGCAGGCAAGTTGGAGCAGGAGCGGGAGCGGGGGTGGGGAGAGGAGTCCTCAGTGAACCTTTATGAAGACAGGGCACAGGTGATAAGTGGGGTGACCGTTCCCATCATGTGTCATGTAGGCAGTCACGGAAGGCTTCACATCAAAACTTGTATTTCGTTCCTGGCCAGTGGCTCAGTGGTTAGAGCGTCAGCCTGTGGACTGAAGGGTCATGGGTTCGATTCCCAGTCAAGAGCACATACTTGGGTGGCAGGCTCCCCAGCCCTGGTGGGACCTCGTAGGGGAGGCAACCAATCAATGTGTCTCCTGTTGATGTCTCTCTCTCCCCCTCCTCCCTCCCTTCCACTCTCTAGAAATCAATGGGAAAAAAAAAATATCCTCAGGTGAGGATTTAAAAAGTTATATTGAGGCTGAGTCTTAAAGGGCAGATAACTTCCGGTGAAGAAAAGGAGTTTCACACCGAGGCAGAGGGAACGGCATTTGCAGGGCAGGGCATTTGGAAAAGAACAGACATTTTCAGGAGATGAGCATGATAGTTTGAAGCATCTTATGGTCTCCTGGGATCCAGTGCTGTCCCCATCACTCCCCTGGCCCTGAAATACAGATAGCTGCAAGGAAAGGAGTGTATCTTAGCGTAATTTTCGTTAAGCTAAGGGCTCACCGTGTGTATGAGGAACCGATTTCTCACATGCCTCCCGAAATCAAATGTGTGCTTTTCCACGGACAGAGGAAAGGCATTCACAGTCAAGGTCATCTTCCCCCAGGGTTGTCAGCATCACTTTGAGGTGGGGGCAAAGCCTCACTACAGGAAGCTAAGAGCCCAGCAAGCTCCAGGGTCTTCATGGGAGTCATTTCTCCCACGGTGCATCTCTGCCCTCACTAGCTACGGGAAGACAGGTGTCGAGTCTCATTCGTTACACAGTGGAGAGCAGCAAATAGTTGCTCAAAAATGCTGGTTAAGTACTCGGGTAATGGGACCAGCATCCTGTGCTTTCTAAAGAACGGGGGGTTTCTATCCCCCCTCCTGTTTCCACGGTGTAAGTTCCTGATCATGGTGGAGCTTGTCAGTTCATGTTCTTCCTGGGCACTTAGGTAGAGAAGACCACACTTTCATGGGTAGGTGGGCTGTGGGACCAGGTCTAGCCCATGAAGCAAGACACGAAATGATGGGTGCTGCTCCCTGGGTGAGGTATTTGAGTGGGTAGACCACCTGCAAGCTCTCAGCAATGACCCTGGGATTCACTAGTTGAGATGGTAGCATCTTGGGATATAGATGGAGGAGCTTGGATCCCTGAATTGCCAGATGAAAGGGAGCCCCCCACTGACCCTCACTGGGAATATGTAAGAATTAAGTGGACCTTATTATGCTAAGGTTTTGCTTTGCTGCAGCCCTACCATGACTAATATGTACATCCCACTTCCTCTCCGTAAGACAGAGAGGGAGCATGGATTACACATGAACTCAATGAAAACATTGCTAACTATTTGATGGAAGTAATGAGAATAGGTATGCTTTACAACAGACAAGTCCATTGTCACCTTCACTTCTTTAGAGAAATATACAGAAGAAACTTCTCCACCTGCAGTTCCAGAAAAGGTGGAGTATCCCTTGACCATTTGATAAGTTACTAAGATTGATTCTTGGTTGATCGCTTTTTGCCTTGCTAACCAGGAAGCTCAGAGCCAAATATAACCTCATGGAATGCGTTTTGCCAGTTCCCTATTATCAATCACTTAGCTACTCAGTTCTCATTTCCCTGGGGTCCTGATATTATCTGCTCTCTCGTGTTGTGCTTTATATACGCTAATAAGTAAAACTTTCTTTTGTGAAGGGGAAAAAAGGAGATGAGGAAGGATTAGAACCAAACTTTTGGATGAACTCAGAACAAATGATCCACGAGCCATTCTCTCCTAACACTGAAGGCCGACAGGGTAAGTCAGTTTGAGTCGAACAATCGGTGTTGTTGATGTTGACTTACTCTTCTTCTAGGTTTCATGACTATTAATTTTTCCTTTGCTTTATAACAGCATAGCTCACAAAGTTAATGATGATAATTGCTGGTGCGGGATGCACAGGAAGATAGTTTGTGGCAGTGGGTGTAACTTGCAGTTAGTTTAAAATAGCTGTGCTCATGGATTCAGGGTCCCCAGATGACATTAATCACGGGCACTTCCTCCTTCTGAACTGTCATACACACTGATTCACAATTTTGATGGAAAGCATTCCCTCCATAAAATTCCCCAGTTGATGATACATTACCTGATGCAAAAA
The DNA here is from genome assembly GCF_014108235.1 of Myotis myotis. Lineage (NCBI taxonomy): Eukaryota > Metazoa > Chordata > Mammalia > Chiroptera > Vespertilionidae > Myotis > Myotis myotis. Next base: position 19,451,158 of record NW_023416316.1, read on the forward strand.
AAGGAACATTTTAAAATCCCAGCTCACACCTCACCTTAGTTTTACCTTTGTTTTCCAGACCTGTGTAGATTCAGGGGCAATGTAACATCCTTTCTACATTTATCTGCCATCATATCTATCAATGATCTCCAACAGATGCACATAGACACATGTGAAAAAAATTCTTTATTAATTTCTCACATTTTATTACAAAATGTATGTTGCAAACAACTTGAATAACCTACTGTGTGTTTTTTGTTGTTTTTTTAAACCCTTGGCTTCAAGAACTCAGGATCTCCCTATCTTTCATCAAGTATTGGGAAACACTGATTATTGGAGTCAATAGGTTCTCATTTTGCTATTTACTTTCTTCTCTCAAGCTCTGAAAAAAATGTCCTCTGTATAAATTAAACACAAAAATGTTGTAAATTCTATGTCATTACAGTCAACAGAATTATAATAATGCATCCAAAATGTGCGGCCACAAAATATCAGGTATATGTTTGAAAAAAAGAAAAAAAAATGACATTCTAGCCTTGTTACAAGGATAATGGTCCCATATTTTTATTAACAGGTTAGCAAAACAAAATCCAATGGATTACAATATTTACATGTTATTTGAAAAATAAAGTAGTGATAAAAGCATGTCACAATTATTTTCTTTCTTTTTTTTTCCTTTTTCTCTCTTTTCCTTTTTTTTCTTTTTTGTTTGTTTTTTGGTAACCATTACAAACACCCAATCCAGGTATGGAACTGTTTAATACATTTGAAATGAGGCCAATTAAAAACAAATATGGACACGAAATGAAATCTCTGTTTAGATAGTTCACACTTTCCCCATTTTCTGGTTTCCACATGATGGCCCTCATCCCTAAAAAAAAAAAATTAAGATAAAAGCCCTACAAAAAAAAAAGTCTTAACAGCAAGAAAATAAAGGAAGAACATGCTTTTCAAGTAAGCACTTATTTCACAAATGCAGTATCTTTCCATGGATTTTATTTGAAGCTATGTGGGACACTGTCATCTCTGCAATTCCCTTCCCTCTCTTCCCTCCCCCTCCCTCAACCCTTCCAAGTAAAAAAAAAACAAAACAAAAACAAAAACATGAAAACCAAAGGACACACACACACACACACACACACACACACACACACACACGAGAACACACACATCCAAGCACGCAAGCTCATAGGCTTCTAAAACCTAGGCTTCAAGGAAAGTTCTTTTCTACTCTTTGTAACGAAAACTCTCTGTTCACCATCAGAACATATTATAAATGTAGACTTAGATTTAGTCTAAGCCGCTCCCTCCTGAAAAAGCTAAGATGGGGAAACGGAGCAGCTGGCAGCTAGATTTAAACAAACAACAAAAAAGTAGTTCTCCAGGCTCCTTGTAGGATGGAAGTATTTCTTGTCCATTCTCACCAAAGGGATGGGATTCCCTTCTCCCCCCAAGTTAAATGAGAAACCGCCCCCCCAAAAAACACACACATTGCAAACAAAAGCAAAACACAGATTGGAAATCACACACAAAAGCCAGCCCATCCTAACAGAACGTATTTGTGTGAGACGGATAGTGTGATAATTTGACAAGCAACAAAAGGGTGAAGAGGACTTCCTCGTCTGGCCCACAAGCTGCATAGCTGTGCCAAAAAGTTTGGTTCTTTAGTTAAATTAAAAAAAAAAAGTTAACTTCTTTGTTATTTCCATGTTTAAAATAAAAACATTCCTATTCACAAAAAAACCCTAAATCTCCCTTGCCCCAAATTAAAACAATATCAACACACACACACACAAAGAAAAACAATTTATATGAAAAACTGAATTGTGCTGTGTTTGTAACACTCAAGCTGATAGAAAATGAACATGTGGCAAACGGAACTCCACAGTCACCGTAAAATTAGCTTGTATGAGTCTACCAAAGTCTAAATCATAGTTGAACACTAATAAACAGCTTACCTGGAATAAAGGATGACAATTCACAAACAGTTATCTAGTAATTAAAGTCTGTTTCTTTTTTTTGTTTTGTTTTTTACTAAAATAATTAAAAAAATCACAGTATTTTAAGAAATAAAACCCACGTGGGGATTTTAAGCACAATTTGTGTTCCTTTCTTTAAAACTCTTTTTTTTTTCTCCATTCACCATCTTGCCCAGCAGTTCTCTCTACATTTAACCACGACGACGACAGGTAGTACTGACAAATGCAGAGAATTCCCTTGGTTAAGTTTGAGGTACTAGGAAACAGGTGACTGTTTTATGCAAAGCAGTTTTTTTGTTTTCTGTTTTTGTTTTTTTTTCCCAAAGCGGCTGCAGTTAGGTCTTGAAAAAAGCTTAACGTATGAAAACTAGAAAAACGCACAGAAAGTTGTGCGTCAGAAAATGTTGTTCCCCTAAGAAGTCTTCTACTGTCATGGAGTTTGTTTCCACACACTGTCCAAGACCACCACAGGCCATGCTGTGCCCGGGAGGCGCTGCGCATCCCGCCACGAGCGAAACTTCCACGCTGAAGATCCGGGAGGGAAGGTGTAGTGATGGAAAAGGAGCCACATATTCCAACCATTTAAATAACTTTAATTTACATACTCACTCACACAGGTACCAGTGCTTTGAAAATAGATTGTTCAGTCCGAAAAAGCAGCTTTGTTCTGTCTTCTCTTTTCTGTCCCCCACGTCTCAGCCCGAGCTGGCCCTCCCACTTTGCGTCACGGTTCAAGTAAGGTTGTGATCCAGAATTCCACCCCACGCTTATTCCTTTTCGGCCTCTGCATTCTCCAGGAGAGATCTGTCGGCAGCGACGACGCAGATGGCTACTGTCTCGTTCTTTAGGGAAAAGTCTATCCCGAGTGCCTCGTCATCTTCCTTCTCCTCTATCGAGGGCATCTTAATACTGTCCTGCACGCTCTCTTGTAGGTGGATTTCTTCTCTGCTCACCTGCTGGGTGTCATTCAACGCCCTGGGAGGACATGGAAGGCAGAGACAGGTGAGTGTTTACTGTTTCCTAGTTAAATGAAAAAAGACTCACATCCTTAACAAAAGGCCTTGGGGGTTTCCTTGGAACAAATGCTGCGTGAAAGGATGACTAAATTGCAAGGGACTTATCCTTGCTACCTGTTGTGCTTAGGTCAAGTATTGCTGGTACTTAAACCTACAAAAAGGCCCATTATCATGCTATGGTTTGATTACATCATGCCTTGTTTCCAGATGAATATAATGGTTTTAAGTTTCCCGCCTCTACTGGGAACAGAGAGAAGCTGTAAGTGGTCAGAGCAAGTATTGTCTTATGCTCAAACTCCTCAGCGGAACCCAGAAGCTAGGAGATTGGCTGTGTTTGTTAAGACTGAAAGAGCAGCCCCGGTGTTAAAGAGTTAATGGACAGGTCCAGAAACAAATCATAGAGATAAACAAAAAGCAAAAACCCAAAGGCCGAACCCATGTCTTGGGAAGCCGAGTTACAGTCTCTGAAGTTTACGTGCTTCAGGTCTCAGGGGTACTTTCTGCTAAAAGCACCAACTCGTAGGCCCTGTATCTGGTGGACTAAGAGGATAATTTTATATTCAAGGATCTTACAGGTGTTTTACAGGTGTGCTCCCACCTACCTGGGAGGCAGGCAGAAGCTGGCTCTGTCCCCGAGGCAGAGCACTGAAGGCACCAAGAGGTGCGTGGGAATGTTCCAGGCCACTCAGGGAATGAGTCATCAGAGGCAGGAACAGAAGCCAGATCTTTTGACCCCGGTCCACGCTCTATCAGAGAACGCCACGCTAATGAGAGCTGAAGGGACACTGGCTGGAGAAAGCGCGACACTTGTACGCGAGGGCTTGAGTGGGATTTGTCATTTGTAGCGAAGGTGATTTTTTCATTTGACTTGTGTCTGGGTGACCATTTACAACACCAACCGAAAAGGAGACACTAGTTCCTGACATCTGTCTCTCCTCCCAGGCCCGGATATGTGACACAGAGGGGTCCGGGTGTCGGCAGGGGAACACCACCACCACCAGGAAGAACCTGACCGCCCTACCACATCCCTCTGGGCCAAGGCGTCTGGGGATGGCTCAACTTACATGCCGTGTCTCAGCACGTGCCGCTCCCACTCGGAGCCCTGGGAAAACGCCCGCCCGCAAAATTCACACGGAAAGCGCTTCTGAGGGTTCATGGCAGCCCCGTGGTCAGCAAACCTCATCAGATCTGTAAGGAGAAAGCGGAGCAAGCGTTACCCGAGTGCTGCGGGAGGCGGCGGAAGAGGTAAGCCAGCGTTTAGGAGACCTCCGTCCCTCCCTCGTCACACCATTTGTGAGAGCGAGTTCCAGATCCCCTGTCCTTCCTCCCACCGGCTTTTCACCCGAGGGCACTTCTGGAACGGCTCTCAAGAACTGTACCTGGCTCCCAGGACCCACGCGTGCCCGTCCCCACCTCTCCAGCTGCTTCTGTCACAAACAACCGGGGTCATTCCCACGGCGCCTGAGCAGCTTGTCTATTAAATCTCCCCCGCCCGTGATGGTCTAGCAGTGCCTCACCGTTTAGCACTATTCATTTTCTACTTGACATGAGTTTGTTCACTAAAAAGAATACAGGCTCCCGAAAGCATGGACCAGGTTACGCGCAGACCCGGGGGTTTCAGTGCCTTCCAGTGGGAACGCCGTCCTGACTCTCGATGGCGGTCACCTGTCACGGATGTCACCATCAACACCTCACGGGCTCCGAGCACCGAATGCCTGAAGGTGTGTGCTGGACCACGGGAGGCCGGCGTGTGAAAGCAGGCGTGACCTCGGCTAACGAGGGAGCCTGGCCAGCTGCCCGGCCCTTACTACTCAAGCGGTGAAATACGGAAGGCGGGGACATGCAGACATTTGGACAGGTCTGTTGTAGACATCAAACGTGGACTGTCATTGTTTTTTTCTCCTCTGTGGCACTGGGCACATGGTAGGGTCTGATAAGCGTGGGTTGGGCGGCTAATTGTTTACAGGCCACTCCTCCTGGCAGCCTCCACGACAGGAACTTTTGTGACCTTTGTGGGATCGGAGTCCCAGCCCATGTGTCCTTCATGACAACACAGCGGGCCAAATTCTCCCGGGGGCTAGCACCAACCATCTCCCCAGATCTGATCTCTCGGTGCCTGTCCGTACAAGATGTTACAGCAGTGGTTCTCAACCATCCTAATGCTGCGACCCTTTAATACAGTTCCTCATGGTGTGGTGACCCCCAACCATAAAATTATTTTCGTTGCTACTTCATAACTGTAATTTTGCTACTGTGATGAATCGTCATGTAAATATCTGATATGCAGGATGTATTTTCATTGTTACAAATTGAACATAATTTAAAGCATAGTGATTAATCACAAAAAACATATGTAATTATATATGTGTTTTCCGATGGTCTTAGGCGACCCCTGAGAAAGGGTCATTCGACCCCCAAAGGGGTCGCGACCCACAGGTTGAGAACCATTGCGTTACAGGGAGCCGTCTCCTGGTTGAAAGCTCCCAGCTCATCAAACCGTAGGATGATACTCACAGGGTAGGTATCTCTGTGCTGCCTTAATCCTCAGCACACAAGGCTAGTGAATAGGGCCAGTTTGAACAAAAGATGAAACATTTTTCTCACAAATTAAGAAGATCACCACACCAGCCATTAAAAATAATTGCACAGACTATCTCCCTTGATTCTTTTCGCTGGAAATGAGACAGCACCATCTGCTCGGCGCATTAATTTCTTAGCAGGGATTATCTTGGGCAAGAAATCAACAGAATGCCTTCCTGACTCCTCCCAACTGCATAATGAGAGGGGGTGGGGCGGAGCCTGCCTGGGTTAATTTTGGTTTCTTCCTGCCTGGTTTCTTCTCTTTCAATTTCCCTCCGAGCTTTCTAGGCGGCACCTGCAGGGTGGCCAGCCAGTCCTCTCTTCAGTTTTGGTGTTGGAAAAGGACGCCGGGAATGGGGTACCTACAAGGACGAGGGCCCCCCTGAACAAGGGCCTGATGCAAGTCCGCCCTGCCAACGAGGGGCAAGCTCCTGGCTCACGTGCCTTTTACCCCGAGGAACATGAAACCACTCATCTATTCTTTCCAAGGCTCCTCTGGCTCAGCCTCCGAGGAGGCCAATCATTACCTGTCACACGGCAAAGAGCTCTCCACCCGCTGGAGCTGCCGCGCTAGAGCCACCACCCACTCTCCGCTCCTAGGAGACAGGCCGGCTGGCAAACACCCCCGGGCTATTGTGTGTCCTTTCTTCTCGCTGGCAAGAACCCACCTCCACGGTGGGAAATCGATTAGGAGACGAGACAAACTCGGGAGGGACAGGAAGGTTTAGGCTGATGATTTCCATGAACAGTACTGGAAGTCGCTCCTGTAAATCTGCCACCCAGGGGGAGAGACAGACAAGCTTCTCCACCCCGAGACTTTCCCCATGTGGTTAAGGCTCATGAATGGGAAGCTACCCGCCAGTGAGACGTGACCGGACACGACCAAGCTCTTTCCAGTCCAACCGAGCGGGTCTGAAGCTCCCGTGAGGGGCGGCCACACAGCGCGAGCGGGAACCTGCTTGGTGCCCACACACCCAACTGCCCCCTTTCCCCTTCTACTTGTCTGTGCTTTTACTGTGGAGGAGTCACCGGGGAGGCCACACAGGGGCTCTTGCCTCTGTCATGCTTATCACCTCTAAATTCATGTGCTCGCTTTAAAGACTCAGAAGTTGTAGGACCTGGGGGAGGGAGGGCGGGGTCCAGGACATGAGGAGGCACAGGAGCCCCTCTGCCCTCTGTCAGAGAACCCCTTTCCAGGGAACTCGGGTGGCAGTGCACTGGTCCCAAGGAATCCGTCACCAAGAACATACACATGGAATGTTGAGCTTCTCAGATCACAGCCCTTGTCCAAGCAAGAGGCGGAGGAGTCTGGCCCCTACTAACAGACGCTGTACCGTCACAAGGGCAATCAACCTACCCGGTGCGGATGCTTCCTCTGCCATTTATTCTTCAGGCCACCATGGGCATGCTGGCACACCCTAGCTCACAGTCCCTGCTGCCTTCCTAGCCACAGGGGACTAAGGTGGCCTCCTGCCACAGCGGCATGGTGGGGCGGGTGGGGTGGGGGTGGGAGTGGGAGCAGGTCAGGAAAAAAACCGGGAGAACCTCGGAGGGAAATTGTCACCAAATACTCTTCCTCAGGCTCGCAGACTGACCAAGGAGGAAAAAACAAAGCTATTTTTGTAAAAGTGTACCTTTAGAGTGAGACCTTAATGGCCACAGAATTGACAGAATTCAGGGTCCAGTTCCCTTCAGTAAACAGGCCACTGTCCACAGGGATGGGGAACAGGAGGTCGTGTAAAAGGGATCTTCTTGCCTTTGGAGCCAAAAGATGAAATTCGACCTCTAGTGTTGTGTTTTATAAACTTTGCATGAACTCTTGCATTTCCTAGGCCTTTATTTCCCTGTTTGTAAAATGACAATAATACACCTACATGAGGGTTATCACTTATTAGGTGGTTACTACGTTTCAAGGACTGGTTTGGGTGTGATCTCACTGTGTCTTGGTGTTATCTCACGGAAGCTTTACACAACCCTAGGAGGTAGGTGATATTATTATTACTGATGAAGAATGCACAGGAGCTCCCCAGTCATATAGCTGTATTACCCAAACAGCTACTAGCGGAACTAAAGCCAGACCCAGGCAGGCCAACCGCAGACCCCTCTCCAAGGCATCTATAAACCACCCGCACTGGGCCTGGCACATGATGATGCTCTGCAGTGGCAACTAGCACCACCCCTCTCAGCACTGTGGTGACATCTATGGTCTAGCTCTCAGGCTTGGTACCCATGTGACTCTGATAAGTCTGCAGGAACTAAAGTAACAGATTTCAACCTATCTGCTCACAGGCACCGTCTTGGGATTTCCACACTATTCTGTGTTGATCGATGTCGAGAACAACTCTAAATCACATACATGTCTGTCTGTAATTACATATACTTTCAACAAGCTTCATTTTGAAGATAATTATAGACTAAGAAGAAGTTGGAAAAATAGTACAAAAATTCCATGAGACCTTCCCCCGTGTCCCCTGTAAACACATGACTAAATGAAAACTACTGGTTTTGTCAAAGCCAACGGCAAGGAGGTTAAGGGGAGGCCATGCTGAGGACTGAGAGAGAGGGGGCCCCAGGATTCGTCTCGAAGCCTCCCCCACTCACAGCCTCGGCAGATGAGCCCGCCGCAGCAATGGCAAATCAGCGTCCCATTGGGAGTTCACTGACGTTCCCTGAGAGCTCTGGTGTCATCCGTCTTGCCATTGGCTGGTCCTTATACTAAGACCCCAAGACACCCCTTCTCCTTGTTAAAAACAAATCACCACTCTACATTGTTAATAAACACATCAACCGCAGCGAGACAGAAAATGCCTGTTTCCCGTGGAGTTTCTACAGCTGGGGACAGTTTACAGACACGGCCCCCGACAGGGTTCTCGGGTCCGTCTGTTCTGCTCCTGAACTAAGGCATCGTTCCTTCTGCTATTCCCACAGCACCCCCTGCCTTCCCGTCTCCCCACGGACGCGCTGGCTGCCACCGGGCCCGCAGGGCGGGCGGGACTCACCTCTGTCCTCGGCCTTGCCCATGTCCTCCTCCTTGTCCTCGTCCTCGCTGCTGGAGCTCTCCAGCTTGCCCTTCATCTGCTCCAGCTGGTCCAGGTTGACCCGTCCGACCAGCTCGAAGTTCCGGCTCACCTGAAAGAGGCCAAGCGCACAATGGGAGAGGCCGCGGGAGGGCGGGGGCCATCTCTCCAGCACCCTTGCCCCGCCTGTCTTTGGAACCAGGACCAAACGACACCAGTGTTTGGTCCCACATCCCACGTGTTTAATGGGACTGTCGACATCCGGCCCCCCTTACTGAACTTGGTAAGAGAAGTGAGCTACCGTCGGCCAGAAAGCACAAGTATCATGAAGCTTGGCGAGTGGAGGTGGTGGCCAGCCAACAGTTTTTTCTTTGTCAATCCTCACCGGAGGACATTTTTTCCAGTGATTTTCAGACAGAGTGTAAGGGAGGGAAGAGGTGGGGGGGGGGGGGACATCGAAGGGAGAGAGAGACACATATTGATTAGGATTAGTTGCCTCCCGCCCTGCCAGGGATCAAATCCACGACTCTTCTGTCCTCGGGCTGGCGCTCTAACCACTGAGTCCCCGGCCAGGGCTGGGAAACCCTTTTTAGTTGAATTCAAAGCGGTGACTTTTGTAAACCACCCAGTTCTCCTGGAGGCGAAGAGGCTCTAAGTATCTAGAGAACCGGCGGTGACAGTCGCAGCCTCTTCCCCACGGTCCTGCCACCTGCAGGGCTGCAGGCTGTCCCAGTGCAGGCCCGGCGACAGTGATTTGATTCCTAACTCACACGCTGACCAGGAGCCACAGGTTAGCACAGGACTCAGGTCAACACACAGCCATGGGCTACCCCTGTGGCAGGCGCTGGGCTCCCCCGTTGGAGGGAGGGACGGGGGCGGGATCCAGCGAGAAGGAGACCCAGTCTGGCCCCCAGAGGCTCACAGTGTACCAGGTAGTTGGGGAGGGCAGACAGACATCATTCGCTAGATTCCAAGGCAGACGCCCACAGCTGCTACACAGAGAGGGTAAGGAGGACGAGGAGAGGGAGGATTTACAAGACAATCCCAAATGTGTCCCCTGGACCAGACCGGAACACAGATCCCCTGAGCACCAGATGCCGGGCAGATGGGAACATCACCGTCAACTGTGCCAAATGCGAGAGAGACTCGCAGCGTCAGGGCCAACGCGCGGTCCTCCGACAGGCTCGACATCGTCCCGACCACGTTCTGTAGGAGGGAGCATTTAAGAGGAGGAAGAGCCCTCGGGATAAAAGCTCTTTTGAAACCAGAGGAACAATACATGGACCTAACACCACGAGGAACCCGGGAAGGCAGTCACTTTGAAAACAACGAGACACGAGGGCGGAAGAGCGGTCTGCGTCCGTCTCAATGCTCAACACTCGAGGACGCAGGCTCTTCTTCTCACTAAGAAAGTTGTAAAGATTAACAGACAAAAGTGAGGAGGAGGAGGAGGAAGCTGGACTCAGAATCTTGATGTCTCCTGCCACCCGTCTAATAAGAGTTCACAGCAACAGTCTCAAAGGCACTTTTGCTTGTGGCACCTTCCTAACCAGGGGTTTATCCACCAGGCCTCACTCCCACAGGCCTATGGGAAGCTTCACAAATTCATTTTTACAACATGAAGGGGGAGGGGGGAGGGCACAGGAGCAAGAGCTCTGAAGTCAGCCAGACCTAAATTCAAGTCCAGGGTTTGCCGTCACTCAGACGCTGGGCAAGTTATTCACCATACACGTCCTCCTGTATAAACGGGGGGTCGGCACACTACCCGAAGCACACCGTTCCCCCAAATGCCGCTTCCTGCCCCTTGCAGGGAATGTGGTCTTTTCCAATTTTGGCTTTTGGAAAAGGCGTATGGTAAGCATTGTAAATGCATATTCATGAAGTTATGTTTAGCCACAAAGTCTGTATTTTAACCCAATAGCATTTATGACAAATATCTGAATAGAAGTTTGCTAGGTTGCCAGTTTTTAAGGAAAAGGAGGCAAGGTTCCAATCTGCCTAATTTTGAACTATGTGTAAAGAAACATCTTTTAAATGACTAGTACTTAAAAGGCAGCCTTTTCTGGCCACCTTCAGGCAAGCCACCTGTGTGTGTAAGGGACATGAGGGGTGGCAAGATGCCAAGAAACAAAAATAGTGAAACCGAGACTGGCCAAAAGGAAATCCCGTATTGTTTAATCCAGGAAGTCTTCATTGATTCCTTCATTCACTGGACAAGGACTTCCTGAGGGCCTACTGTGTGTCAGGCCCTGCACCAGGTACCAGAGCCCTGCTTCCCAAGGGCTCCGGTGACAGACCTGTCACCAAACCGAATGTCCCTTTTTGCTTTCCCGCCTCCCTCTTTCTTTTCCCTTCACTGGGAAACTGTTAACATTTTGGATTCTGCACGATTTTGAAAGAGTGCAAGACATTTTCCTGGTCTGATATTCATCTGAGGCTGCCCCAGGATTCAGCTGTCCTGAAGATTTCTAAAATCTCTCCTAGGCAATTAAAAGATTTAAAAGGAAAAACATTTTTGTTATGTAATTACAAGATTTTTTAAAAAAACAAACACTCTTGATCGTGTTGGGGTTCTAACTCTAAGTCCCCCGGTCAGCCAGCCAATATTCATCTTACTGCACAAGACTCCTCGCTGCATTTCTGAGCCCATCTCTCACCTGGATTAATGCCACGTCCTCCCTCCTGTCATCCATTCTCACTCCTCTTGCATCTAATCTCTGGTGCCTTCTGAGTGATTTTTAAAAAATTTAAATCTGTTCATGTCAGTCTCCGCTTGCCCTGAGGATACAATCCTCATTTCTTACTGAGACTTGTGTGGCGGGCGATCAGCGTACCCCGGCCTGCCCTCTCCCGGCTCTGCCTCCCCTTTGCTCCCATGGCCCTGAACTCGCTGAGCTTCCTGGGATCTGCCACGCTCTTGGCCCTGTCGCCCGCCCCACCCCCCCTTTGCCCGTGCCATTTCCCGTTTGGAATTCCAGCCTGTCCCCTTCACGCGGCGACTTCTGTCTTCCAGCCTCGCTTCAGTGTCGAACTCCTCCTTGGTTAAATACCCTCGGCTCTGCACTCCCACAGCACCCTACCCTCGCCTTAGGTAACTCATCCCCTCAGTAATTAATTGTTTATGGCCTTCACACTGCCCCCCTCCGCCTCCCACCCAAACTGCTAACTCCTGGGGAACCTCTGCCTCCGACTCCCAGCGGGATCTCACCGGCCAGGCCTGGCATACATATCCTCTGTATCAGTGGCATTCTTACTCACTATATAACGTTTCATTAGGGGATATGTTAGAGTTTACTGTTCCCATGTGAGTTTACCTTTGGCTTTTCTGGCTTGTCACTATTAAAAGTGCAGTAATAGACCTTATGGTATGTAATCCTTTCTTTCCTGTTTAGCTTTAATTTTATAGGCTAAATTTGCTGAGGCGAAATCACAGGGTCAAAAATCAAAGAGTTTGGACTTTATTGAAATTCCAATATATGTGTAAGTTGGTTTCTGGAATGAGCATCCCTGTCACGTCTGGACCAGAGACTGGAGGGTATCTGACCACCTTTCTAACGGTACGGAGGACAATGAGGGAAAGCCACCTTTTTCTCTGGAGATGATGGTAATTTATTACCTGTTTTCCAAAAGGCCCACAACGGAGGGAGAAAAAGAAGCATAAGAGTTTAACATTTAGGAGCCTTTTGAAGGCAAAAGCCACACATGGCTTTGAAGGGTGGATTGTTCAAATACATAATCACTCAGACTATAAAACTATATGCAGCCTTGGCCAGTGTGGCTCAGTTGGTTGGAGCATCGTCCCGTACACCAAAGCGTGGAGGGTTCAATTCCCGGTCAGGGCACATACGCACGCTGCAGGTTCAATTCTGGTTGGGGCGTGTACTGGCGGCAACCAATAGATGTTTCTCTCCCCCCCCCCCCCCCCCGCCTCTCTCTCATCAATGAAAGGCATATCCTCAGGTGAGGGTTAAACAAAACTACACGCAGATCCTTATATCCTGTGAAAGTTATTTGTGAATGCCCCAAACCCCAAAGTCCCCTGTGAAGGCCACTAACCCAGAGTCGTGGTGAAGTCTGCCATCCAACAGGAATGTGAGATAAGGGGCACCGACCAGCAAATGCTTTCCCCTGAAAGTTAACCTTGCACCGATGACCCTGCCAACCCTTCCACGCTCGCGCTGAGCGTCCAAGCGTCACAACCACATTTGTCCCTGCTTGTTGGTCCTTAGCCTCTCGGCCGACGGCTTAGGTCCGCCCCCAGCATAGGAAAGGAATTCCGTACTGAGGCTTACTTCTCCAGGAGAGCACCCCGTGATGTACAACTATTACCAAGGTGAGCATGCATTTTCATAGGGTGCTAGGTGGGCAAACCCAGTCTTACAGGGAAAACTGAGAGACACCTGTTAACGGAAAAGCGCAACTGGACACCCGTCTGCAGATCGCTTAGCAGACGCGAAGTGGGGCAGCCGGTGGCGAGGAAAAATCCGCCTAACGTTCCCAGAGTTTCCTCCCGCTGACGCAACATCTGTACCTTCAGAAAGGGACACCCAGCCAGGGTGTTCGCGTCACCGAACACTCCATGTCCGTGCTAAGAAGGAAGGCCAAAGGGAACGTTTTATTTCCAGAGAACGTGACACCGGAGAACACGGGAAAACTGCCTCCCCCATCACAAGCCGAGGACGTGTCGCGCGCGCAGATTTCCAAGGACTCGCGGGCAGGCTGGCCGTCTTCGGGGAGGGCCAGGTGGGCACGTGTCTTAGGCTTTCAGGGCCCCACAGTCTCTGTCGCAACCACGCGACTGCTGTGCTCAACACCGAAATCCAAATTTTATGTCATTTCACATGTCACGAAATACTACTCTTGATTTTTTTCCAGCCGTTTAAAATGTCAAAACCCCTGTTAGCTGGCAGGCCACATAAAACCAGGTGGCGGCCGGATCTGGTCCAGGGCCAGAGTCTGCCACCCTGATTACAAGAGCCAGGGGTTTAGCAGCAGACCACGGCGCCACCTGAGACGTCAGAATGGGGAGGAGGGAGAGAAAGCAGTGGGAGAAAGCTTCAGCAGGGCAGCGTCCCCCCAGTTCCTCACAGGAAGATGGCCAGGGGTGCGGGTCAAAATCTTACATTCCCAGGTAAGAGCATTTCCATCAGAGCGCTCGTAAAGCTTCTAGAAGGACGTTCTCAGGTTCCTTGGGAGGCGCGCTGGGCCAGCACATCTGCCCCCTGTTTTATGGGTAACTTTATCAAGCACTTAACATACTGGGCTGCGTTCTTTATTTAGCTTTCTATGCTCAGTGCGGAGTACAAGGTCAGCCGTGTGGTTGACACTCAGTAAATGTTATTTCAATTTGCCAGTAACATAAACACTCATGGTAGACCGTAAAGCATAGAGAAGTTCATAATATTGCCTTAAGATGTGCGTCCCCACGATATAAATACGTTTGCTAATGAGAGAATAAAATTGGACGTTTTCTAAAAGATTTTGATTCAATTCCAACCAAACAGCTATTACGCGCTAAAAATTAATCCAGTAATTTTCTATGTATCATTTAACGCCTATAACCACTCTGCAAGATATGCGTTACCTTCCGTGTTTGTAGATGAGGAAAACAGAACACAAGACAAGTGCGTGCTAAAGCCAGGGTTAGCGCTCACATCGTCAGGTGATAAAGCGCCCACTTCCCCATTATAGTGCCAATCCTCTGGAGACATGTAAAATTATTTACCAAATAGTCAACGTGACCCAACAGGCGGAATACAAGGAAGAGAAAGTACTGTGCCGACAATGCTCTGTTGCAAAACTAGAGGGGACAGAGGAGTAGAATCTTTTGGGACTTTTTCTTCAGAAGAAAATGCTTTCTAAGAACAATAAGGATAAAGATGGTCAATTTCCAGTAAGGGTATGGAGCACAGAAGTCAAGAAGGCAACTGCTTGCTTTTGCAATCACTGGGTCAGAATCAGAAAACATGCTTTCCTGCCAGACCCATCTTAGCAAAGCAGACAGCATCAACTTGTGTTGAGAATCTCGGCATAACTCCGGTCCCAAGTTCTCCAGAGAGCCGAGTGCAAGGATCATTAAGAACGTCAGACCGCTCTGCTGTTGGCCAGTGGAGCCCTGGCCAGTCTCCCGGGCTGGAACTCAGAGGCAAAGATGCTGATGCTGCCGCCACGTTCTGCTTCTTGGAACAAACGGAACACTTAACATTTCCTACTTGAAGAGTGATTTCATTGATTGATTGAGCAAACGGCTACTGGAGCCTTTACAGCATGCAGGGCACTAGATCAGACTTGGGAAGGAAAGAGAGGTAAGTAACGGGGTTTCCGACTTAAGAACAGTGCATCCAATGGCAAGACAGGGACTTGCTGAGAGTCAAGGGCAAGGTCAAGCAGCATGAACTAAAGGCCTTTATAGAGGAAGAAGGAAAGTCCTATGGACGCCTGGAAGCAGGAGCAATTACTTCTGATGGGAGAGGTTAGTGGATAGTTTCGAAGGAGATAGAGAACGTGGAACATCTGCTTGGGAAATTTCATCTCAGGTTCTGCCTGGCAAGTCTCTCTGAAAAATGGCCTCGCCTCCTTTTCATCTACTGAATTCCCTCTTCCAAAGTATATGAAGAAACGGGTCTAGAACTGATAAATCAAGAAGCAAGACTAACATGAGGGAAAACAGAGCTGGAATGACCTAATCTTCTAGAGGAAACTTTAGGTTGCAGAAATCCTTGGGGCTTGTAAAACTAAAGTTGCTAGTCCTATATAATAAAAGGGTAATATGCAAATTGACCCTAACAGCAGAACAACTGGGAATGACTGGTCACTATGACACACACTGACCACCAGGGGGCAGACACTCAATGCAGGAGCTGCCCCCTGGTGGTCAGTGCACTCCCACAGGGGGAGCTCTGCTCAGCCACAAGCCAGGCTGCCAGCTGCCAGTACAGTGGTGGTGGTGGGAACCTCTCCCACCCCCTCAGCAGCGCTAAGGATGCGCGACTGCAGCTTAGGCCTGCTTCCCGCTGGCAAGTGGACATCCCCTGAGGGCTCCCAGGCTGCCAGAGGGATGTCTGACTGCCAGCTTAGGCCCAATCCCGCCCCCATCACCCCCCCCCCCCGGGGAGTGGGCCTAAGCCAGCAGGTGGACATCCCCTGAGGGGTCCCAGACTGCAAGAGGGCACAGGCCGGGCTGAAGGACGTCCCCTCGCCACGAGTGCACAAATTTTTGTGCACCGGGCCTTTAGTAATAAAATAAAATAAAGAAGTGGCCAAATGTGTGTTTATGATCTGGCATTGGGCAAGGTGCTTCTTTTGTTTTGTTTCTTCTCTCATTTCCTTTGCTGGAAACAAACAAATGCTCTATATGACTTTTTTTTTTTTGCCACTGTGGATTTCACTGGTCCAGAAAGCTGAACAGTTTTATTGGAATCACTAAACTGCTGGTGATTCCTCCTGAGCTTAGTGTTCTGCTGCTTTTGCCAAACTGGCGAAAAGGAAGAGATACGAGTTCCTTAGAGTTCAGCCGCCTGAGGCTCCATTTGTATAAAAAAATTAAAAACATTTCAAAGTAAATTAAATTAGTGACTGTGTATTGCCTGAATAGACTATCCTTCTAAATTTAATATACCGAACATGACAATTTTATGAGCAAACTAAGTTAGAGATAATATATTTTTATGTTCCTTAAAGTAGCAAAGAGACTTCAGAACCATAAAGAACACTAACAAGGTATTGAATAGAGTTAAACTTTCTTTAAAAAATGTGTTTTGTGGTTTTTTTTTTTTAAATGAGAGCGCAAGGATTGTGGGTTGGTTTTTGTTTTGTTTTGTTTTTTCATGACTTCAAGTTTCCTGGAGACGTTACGTTTTAACTTTCACCAGCATTGCTAATAAATGGCACTGTAGATATAGGACTTCATTGAGTGTGAGTGTGTGTGTGTGTGTGTGTGTGTGTGTGTGTGTGTTGGCGGGGGGGGGGGGATGGAGGGAGGGAGAATGGAGGGGTTGAAATAATAGAATAATCTTTTAGGAAATCTAGTGAGATCAAAAAATGACAGGAAGTGGAGGATGAAAAAAAAAAAGTAAAGATACTGCACTGCTTACTTTAGACTCCAAGATAGTCCAAGTGCTTCCCTGTCCGCCAGCACAGAGAGAAAGGTCTGGGAGACCAGGTTCTAGGCCACCTGGAAAATGAGTGCTGGCTGTCCCCCTTGGCTTCCGGGGACAAACATGACAGTGTCAGTCTGGCCACTTTAGAATTGGTTCTTAAAAGGCAGGCTGCATTTAATGCCTCTCCGTCCTGCTGTAACCAGTGTTTGGTCCCATGAACCATACAGTCTTTACAGACATTCCAGGCAGAACGGACAACTCCAGTTTTCCATGTCCAGTTCTATGTCATCAAACCCTGTGGCTGAAAATACATCCTACAGTGTCTTTTAGTTTCCTCTGTGGATTCTGTCCATCACATGACATCAGCTAAAGCTACTCGTGGAACACGGAGTCTTAAAGCTGAGGAAAAAGAAGCAAACCTTAGCTTAGAACCTATTGCAAAGTCTCCTGCACATTTCTATTTTGGGCAGTTTACACATTAACCTGGATCTCGGGCATCTTGCAGACTTATCTGTCCAGGATCGACTTTATGAAAGCGGCAGGAAATTAACATTTATTGAGAGCCTGTTATGTGCTAGGTCCTGGGAAACGTGTATCTTTTAGGTGTTGAGTTCTGCTTTCCTTACTATAAAATTCATCTATTATATATTTTTTAAAATCACCTATTTTAAATGAACAGTTCAACGGGTTTCAGTGTTCATGCACTTGTGCATCCTTCAACACAATCTGTTTAAGACCCCTCCTATCACTCTAAGAAGTTCCCTCACACCCTCTGCAAGGAATCCCTGCACCCTAACTCCAGCCCCAGCCAACCTCTGATCTGTTTCATCTCTAGTTTTGCCTTTACTGGAAATTTCATATAAGTGGTGTCATACAATCTGAAGTCTTTTGTGTCTGGCTTTTGTACACTTAACATGGTATTTTCAAGAATTATCGACACTGTTGCATGTGTCCATCACTCATTTATTTTTATTGATAATCAGTATAATTCTACTGTGTGGATATATGTATGTGTCACATTTTATCAGTCAGCTTTATGTGGGAGACTTGCAGGATCAGGTGATAAGTGTATGTTTAGCTTTTCAACAAATGCTCCAAATGCTCCCACAAGTGGATGTGCCATTTTATACTCCAAACAGCCCTGGGTGAGATTATCTTTGTCATTTTAAATCAGTTATCTTCTTACTACTGAGTTGTAAAGGTTCTTTATATTTTTTAGTTAAAGTCCTTTGTTCCGTAACTACTTTGCAAATATTTGCTTCCCATCTGTTGCTTGCTTTTTCATTTTCTTAATGGTGTCTTCTGAAGAACAAAAATTTAATTTTGATGACATCTAATTTATTGATTTTTTTCTTTTGCTGTCCAGAACTTTTGTATTGTATCTAAGAAAATGTTCCCTAACCAAAGGGAAATTTTCTACTCTTTTTCTATAAGTTTTATACTTTTAGCCCCTTCGTTGAGGTTCACAATACATTTTGCTTTAATTTTTGTGTTGGAAGTGACGTTAAGGGTCAATGCTCATTATTTTGCATATGCAAGTCCAACTGTTCCAGCACTTTTTGTTGAAAAACTCTCTCTTCCTTATTGCCTTAGCACTGGGATGCAAATCAATTGACTGCATATCTGAGGATTTATTTCTTCGGCACCACTGATCTCGACATCTATCCTTATGCCAAAACCACATGCTCTTGGTTACTGTAGCTTTACAGTAAGTTTTGGCATTAAGAAGAACGAGTTCTCCAACTTTGTTCTTCCTCCACGCTGTTGAGGCTATTCTAGGTCCTTTGCATTTCCATATACATTTTATTCTCAGTTTATCAATTTCTACCAAAGGACAAAGCCTACTGAGATTTTGACAGAGAGTACATTGAATATGCAGATCAATTTGGGAAGAATTGCCAATATTGAATCTAGTCCATGAATATGGTATATATTGCATTAACTTAGTTCTTTTATTTCTCTCACTGATATTTTGTAGTTTTCATTGTACAGCTTTCACAGGTCTTGTGTTAAAATTTATTAAGAATTTTATTCTTTTTGATGTATTAGCAATGAAAATGACCTGTTTAAAATTTCATTTTCAGATTTTCCATCATCAGCATATAGAAATATCATCTATTTTTATTGATTGACCTTATATCTTGCAACTTTGCTAAACTCATTAATATTCTAGTAACTTTTAAGTGGATTACTTAGGATTTTCTACCTACAAAGATCACATTGTCTGTGAACAAAAACATTTTATTTTTCTTTCCAATTCTTATGCCTTTAATTTCTTGTTCTTGTCTTATGGTCCTTGACTTCTGTACCTAATTATTAGCAAACGTCTCTTCAGTACACTGTACGCTCCTACACTCATTTCATGAATGCTGAAATCAGATTTTTGTATATCCTTCACCCTAACAAATGACTGTTTTTAATAGTGCATAAATGCCTGCCAGTCAAAAATTCTATTTCAGCAGCAGTGCTATCTTTGTTTATAAAATAGTGTTTGGATAATTATTTAAAACATGTGAACTGCATTTTGCACTTATCATTTAGAAAAGAAGGAACAGAAATGGGAAAAAGATAGTGCTGCCATCAGTAATAAGCAGGAGTCTCATAAACTTAATGGCAATTGAGACAAAGATGAAAATCATTAGCCGTGTGAAAGCAGCAATTCTGTGGCATCAATTAGGTGTTCGGCGGACTTAATAAGCTGGTCAACCACAAGAAAGAATAAAACTAAAGAACATAACTTGGCAACTGAACATGTAACATCAAAGTCGTGTCTGAAATGCAAGGTCTAATCAGTGATTTTATACACGTTAGGTCTTCGGGAACGTAACTGCTTTTGTGACACATACAACCATTGTTCTACTTGAACACAAATCAGTTCACAGATACACTGAAGAACACAGTGGATCTCAAAATGTGGGAAATACCAGGACTTCCTTTAATCTTACAAAACCTGCCGAGAAGGGTGTCACGATTCCCATTGAGAAATCACAAACCAGACACAGAAATGAAGTCACTTGCTGAAGTTATAGTCAATCGTGGAGACAAGACTCAAACCCAGGTCTGTTTGGCTCCAAATGCTCTAAACGAGGCCTGTTTTCCTGAGCAACCCAGTTCCCTGGTGCAGATGCCCGAGCCCGGCCTTGCTTGCTTGCGCAGGAAGCTTCTGGTTGCACATCTGCATGGCTTCTAACCCCGGGACCCCCCAGTGACTCACAGGCTACCCTGCAACAACTAGGGAAGAATGATCATCCTGACTTGCTCTAACCTAAAACTACCAGCCTGAAGTTTGAACACAATCTATACTAATAAAAGGGTAATATGCTAATTAGACCAGATAGACCAGACGTCTTCTGGACGTCCTTCCAGACAAAGCCACGGTGGCGGGGGCAGAGGCAGAGGTGGTTAGGGGCAATCAGTCTGCAGACAGGCAGAAGCAGTTAGGGGTGATATGGCAGGCAGGCAGGTGAGCAGTTAGGAGCCAGCAGTCCCGGATTGTGAGAGGGATGTCTGACTGCCGGTTTAGGCCCAATCCTGCAGTCGGACATCCCCCAAGGGGTCCCAGATTGGAGAGGATGTAGGTCGGGCTGAGGGACAACCCCCCTCCTGTGCACAAATTTTGTGCACCGGGCCACTAGTTAATAAGAAATAAAAAGATGTGAGGTGGTTACATAAATAAGATACATGGACATACATATGAGAGCTGGGTTTGAAATCAGTGAGGGATTTTCTGTTGAGTTTGGGGGCAGAGATGCCCAGGAAGTTGGACTAAGAAAGGATATTAAAGTTTTTAAGTGGGGTAACTCAGGCTTTCTCTGCTTTCATGTTTGGGCAGACGCATTAGAAAATGAATGCAGAAAAGTTACCATAACAATCATTAAACTGTGGCTGGGCGATAAAGTTCAGCCTTCTCTCTCAACACCACCACCCCCCACCCCCCAGGAAAATTCTAACCCTTGGATGCAGGTGACTCAGACCGAAGTCTTTACTGTAGGGTGGTTGTGCAAGGCCAGGAGAGAGGCTCGGGCTGTATTTCCACAGAGAGGACACGGAGCAGGAGAGAAGGAAGCAATAGCGCAAGCGCTTCTCCTGGTGCCCTAAGAACACACTCGCTAGAGGTTGTGGATTTCTTGGTTAATTAGAAAGCCTTTCAACAGGCTCTTTCCAGAAACAAATACAAATCACAGTGCCCCCTGCACTCGGCAACACACGAAGCCAGAAACAATCGTCTCCATCCCTGAGGTGAAAAGCTAAGCCCCGTGAGAAGTGAGGAGGCTGTGCTACATCACGGTGCCCCCTGAGTAGCAGCCCTTTTGAAAGAGATCCCCCTTCACACCTTTTATTTTACTTCCTGCGTGAACCTGGTCATCGATCCCACTCCCCAAATAGCACACGCATCTTACAGCCCGTCTAGTGTTTACACGTGAAGTGGGATGCCCTGGGAAAAGCTTCGTAGTTAGCACAATATTAGAAACAGCCTACACAACCGAGGGACACGGGCAGAGGAGGGGCCTGCAACTATGGGTTCACAGCCTGTCACCCATTTGTAAATAAAGTTTTATTAGAACATGCCCATGCCCATTCCTGGAGGTCTTCTTCTAAGGTGGCTTTCTTGTTACAAGGGCAGAGTTGCCACAGAGATGGTCTGGCCCACAAAGTCTAAAATAAGTACTATGTGGCCCTTTGCAGGAAATGTTGGTCAGCCTTTGAGATAATATGTTTAAAATAATATGGAAAAATACCCATGTTAAAATGTTAAATAAATAAATAAAAAAAGGTAAATCAGCGGTTTCAACCAGTGTGCTGCAAGAATTTTTAAAACATGCAATACCCGACTACTCAGTCAGGGCACTGACCTCTTTTCCCTTAGATTGTCAAATAAAAAATGACAGCAGCCAACGTAAGAGCCAACTGGTGTGAATGAATCAAAGTTATACCTTTTTTTGTCAGATTGGCAAAAAATATATTTTTTGGTGTTCCGCAGAATTTTAGTAATTAGTTTATGGGTGCCACAAGATGAAAAAGGCTGAAAATAGCTGATGAAAATCAAAGGAAAGTGGGCCTAAGAGAGACCAAAGTGTTAAGCAGTTGGATTTGGGTGGTAGCCTTACGGGTGATTTTTCTTACTCCATCTATAATGACCTTACACGTCTGCTATGATAGGAAAAACCGAACCTCAATGCAAACACGGTTTCAGCTCGCGTCTGCCTCGCACGCAGCGGGTGTGACTACTTTCAGCAGCCCCGCCCGGCTGGGCCACGCACGGTGCGCTGAGGGTGGGAGGCGGCAGTCCCGGCAAGTACCTTATGCTCGTCCCGAAGGTGGCCGTCCAGTTCCTCCGTGTGCTTGGCCTCGTAGTAGCAGAGCTGGCACTTGTAGGGTTTCAGTTCATTGTGCTTTTCTATGTGCTGCTGGAGGCTCTCGTCACTGGAGCAGGTGAAGGTGCACTTGTCGCAGCGGAAGACCACTCCCTGCAGGTACTTGGACAGCTTGGACCGGCACACCTCGATGGGGACCACGCGCTCTTCTGTGGGGACAGGGTGAATGGGAAGATGGGGATCGTTACTGGCGGCAAGCAGACCTTCTTCCTTCGGAACATGAGCGGGAACTCACCCCTTCAATTAGCTACCTCTGACGACTTTCAGTCCGTGAACCACACGCACAAACTGCCCCCTCCCCGCCATCGTCCGAACAAACGTGTTCCTTGACACAAATCGGTGTTTCTGAGACCGAAAGCTCTCTGTGTATTACTATCCAGAATGATCTACAGGCAGGGGTGGGCAGGCTCGATGGTGCCTGGCAGGTTCGGAATGGAGGTGAGGGAAGGAGGGGCGAGGGATGGGAAGTGGCGGCCGTTTCTACCAACATTACTGACGATCAACAGCCACCAATTCCTACTTCTCCCGTGTGATGTGGGTGGACTTGCCGACGTCTTTAAGGGGGCAGGGCACCGACATTCCCCGAGCACCTCTGTGCCCCCACCGTGCGCCTTCCTAGCAACTCATCCAGACTCAAGTTACTCCCATTTCCCACAAATGAGTAAGGTGAGGGACAGAGCCCTCAGGGAACTTCAAAACCCACAGACACTGACATCGGCCACGCTGCCGACCTGCGAACCCATGACGGCATCGTCTCCAATCCCATTCCTGTTCCCCTTCCTACATGTTCTCCAGGGGGCAGTTCTCCTTTCCCAGAAACCGAGGGAATGTCTAGTCTAACATCAAATCTGAAAACAAGCCCGTGCACTTTCATTCACTGAAACTCCAACTCCCGCTGTGAAGCGCTCGCAAATGGCAAGGCTGCGGGCAACCTGCGGGCGGAGGGGGTGGCGGCGTGGGAGACGCAGAGGATTTGTGCCTTTTCAATCCCTGATCTGACTGTCACGGGGGGTGGGGAGGGGGTGGATAAAATAAAAGAAGAGGATTTGGGTGCTTTCCCCGGGAACATCCAAACGTTGCAGGGCTGGGAACGCGTGCGTGCCTGTTTACGTTGCACTCCCTCGCCCTCGTGTTTAACTGCTCAAATTAAATTTCACACCAGTCTGCCCAGAGCATCGGCACACGCGCCAGAAACCCATGCCTGGGATAAAATTAAAATCTGTGCTATTTATGCAAGGATCAAATATAGCTCGCGTTTCACGCTGTCTGGATTTCAGAAGGCTGGCTGTAGGTTTACAAATGGACGCACACAACATATACTTACATTATTTAGAAACAGCGATGTATTATTAAGTCAAGAAAGCGCGATTTATCCTCAGAGCCACTGAGCAGCGCGGTTCCCCGAGCGAGCGTCAGTATCTGGTGCGCCGGCGGGACGCACGGGGGAGCCCTCCCTTTGCTGTTGGGGTGTGTTGGGCGCCCGGGGAGAGTCCCCCCACCCTGTGCTATGCCTGAGTCTCAACCATCACATCCTCACTGCAGGGCAAGCACTGCCTTGGGAGCCGTGAGTGCAGCGACTAATTGGCCAGCAAAGGAGCTGGGCAGGGGGAGCTGGGAGGGGGGCCTGCGACTCCCTGGAGCTCTATGCACGTGTCGTTTTCCCGAAGCAAAGAGTCAGCCGCTCATTTAGAAATGTAAGTGTTTATAAACCGAAGGGCGGCAGACAGCTAAGAAACACATGATCACCATGCAATCCACACATTTTCCTAGAAGGGCAAATGTTTACCAGCCTTCCAACCATTCAGCTCCACGGTTTGGTGTAAAGGAAGGAGGAAACGCTTTGGCGTAAACCAGGAGCCTTACGAGAGCCCATCCGACCATGCGTGGCTCCTCTAACAAGCTTCTCACGAGTAACAGGCCTGACATGTTGGGGGCCAGTAATTCCTCGTCGTAGGGGCTGTCCTGTGCATCGCAGGATGGTGATTGGCATGCCTGGCCCTGACCCACAGGACGCCAGCAGCACCCCCTCCTCCCCACGTGTGACAACCCAGAGTGCTCCCCAAGGAGGCAGGGTGGACCCTGGTTGAGAACACTGCTCTAGGCACCAGGCCAAGCACTAGCGCCAGCTGCTCTGGGTTCGACGTGAGTGGCCATGTACCATGAGCAAGCTGGTGCCCACAGCAGGAGACGGGGTGCAGCTGAACCAGGGGCACCAGCACACGGAGGGCATGCTTCCACTTGGGGTCACAGGCAGTGCTGATGCGGGCTTTTCTGGCACCTTCCTCGAGACTGCATCCCCCTTGCTCTCTTTGCGTTTGTTCCTGACTTATATTCTGTCATTTCTTCCACTTCATCTTTGGGCTCTGGCCTGTGCCGTGACCCTGGTCTGTCGGCCTCAGTGGATGGTTAAGTTTTCCACAGAACCATGTCCAACACCTTGAAGATGTCGCCCAGGCCCCATCCAGGCTCCACTTCTCCCCCGTAAAGCATCGGTCCTTTCCAGCGCTTTTTTATGGGTCTCCGTTTGAAGTCCTCGACCACTCCGGTTCGTTTCTTCGCAGCGTCGTCTCGCTCTGTGTGCCTAAGTGGATTTTACACAGTCCTGAGCACCCGGAACAACGCCGTGGAGTTTAAATAACGGTGATTCAGGAGAACGACCGCTACGATTTATGAAGTGCTCCCGCGTTCCGAGTGCGGTAGGCACTCTACCCCACAGCGACTGCTCATTCTCTTACCACTCTGCGGAGTCCGTTTTATTATCTTCGGTGTGTGGACGGGGAACCTGAGAACCGACCTGTTCGCTCCCCCCTCCAAGTCCCTCCCCTGGTTCAGTCCCAGTTGTGACCCGGGAGCCCAGGCCTCCTCCTGACCTTGGCCAGGGCCCTCCTCCTTCAGCCCCAAGCACAGGGAACATCCCATCCGCATGCAGCCAACTCATAAGCCTCTCATCCCTAATCGTGTAAAAAGGCAAACGCCGTCGACGTCTAAGGCAGCCACTTCTACCTGAATTTCCTTCAAACATCCTCTGGATTTGCCAGAAGGTAAGTTCCCCGCTTACTTATCCTGGGAAAGGTGGGGCTTCCCACTTCCAAACTGTGACGTGACCAACCACGTCCGCCCAAGGCTCTCCGTTATATGGACTTCCACTAGCGCTACTTTTAGAAAACTGTTAGCTTTTTCTTTCGAAAAAACATAGCTAACATGACCAAGATTAAAAAGCACAAACAGGAGAGATTCTGAAAGGCGGGCCACGAGCGACGGCGTTTTCTGAATGAGGTTATTCATTCCTGAGGCGAGTGGAGGACAGAGTGAGAGGCGGGACCGTTTCTAGGTGTGGACGGAGCCCGTCTTGGCTGCAGAAGCTCGGTGCTCGGGGCTTTTTTTCTGTGGGGGCAGCGACAACTGTGGGCCTTGCTTGACTTCACACCTCTCCAAATTACCCTGGGTAAGAAATCAGGGCCTGAATCACACTCATTGTGACTCAGCTTCCAGCGCTGGCTGCGAAAATATTATGACTTCAGCGGTCCAACTACAAGATAGATGGCGTCTCGCATCTCCTACTCGCGTCTGGTGCTGCAGCTGGACAGGCCCCGAGAGGCTGACCCGAGAGACACGCACGTGGAGGCGCGTGGGCGCCGGGGGCCGCGGGACCGGGAGGTGCTCCGTGGACAAGCCTGCGGAGCTGCCGCTGCAAAGTGCGGTCACTTCTGCTCCAAACGGCGAACACCACCTCCCTGCGGAGCCAGCATCCCCGAGTAAAAACCCTTCCTGAAAGGCAGACCACATGCGCCTGGGTTTCCTCCCACACATGCCAAGCCCAAGGGAAGCAGGGAGAGGCTTGGAAGTCATCCGCCCCAACAAACTCCAGGCGCAAACCATCACATGCAGTGCTCAGACCAAAGACCCACCCATCACGCCCTCGCCACCAAAAAGCAACAAGGGTGAGTCCTAGAAAGCTGTTAGGAATATAACAAAAGTCTCTTTAAAAGACCACCCCCTGCACTGGCCAGCGTGGCTCAGTAGTTAGAGCACAGGTCTAGGTCCATAGACCAAAGGGTTTCGAGTTTGATTCCCGGTCAAGGGCACGTACCTGGGTGGCAGGTTTGCTCCCCGCCCTGGTCAGGGTGTGTTCAGGAGGCAACCAATGCATGTGTCTCTCTCACATTGATGGCTCTCTCTCTCTCTCTCCCCCTTCCTTCCCTCCCCTTCCTTCCCTCCCCTTCCCCTTCCCTAACAATCTCTCTCTAAGAAAGCAAGAGAAAAATATCAGGTGAGGATTAACAACAACAACATCATCCCCTAACATAACCATATCAAGACACATAAACATAAGCACAATAACTACTGGTGAGACATTATTAAGTTTCGATGTGAGCCAGGTCACCACCCTCAAGCCAGAGAGAGCTGGAGACCGCACCTCTAATTTGAACAGGCAAACACATTTGATGGGGATGGAAGGGAACATGTAATTTCGCTGAATAAGATGAAAGATTGGCCATCTCACTGTACATTTTTTTTTCCCTCAAGAAAAATGACACTGATCAGAAAAATTAGGGGAGATCAGTTCTGGTCCAAAGAGACAGCCACCTACAAGTTTTGGTTAAATTCATTATCTGTCTAGGGGGTACTGGGGTTACAGGCTGGGAAACAAAAACTTTATGCTCACATGCCAACTGGAGAGCAGTGTCGGCAAATTACACAGCTCCATAATTATAATGCAAATATTTGGCAAAAAACCCCACACACCCCTGTGTTTCATCCCATAATTCAATCTGTCCACTGCAGGTGCCCAAGGTACATATAGGCAGAGCTACGCATGAGATATCCTGCTTCCAATGACCATAAATTCAATGGACATAGACTCATGAACCTTTGTTCATTGTCGCTCCTCCCATGAAAGTTCAAGTTCCCTCAGTGCACAGGCCTTTGCCTGACTCGCCATGGCTGTAGCCCAAGAACTTAACACAAGACTAGCACCTTGTGAGCGTTCAGTAAACGGCACAGAGGGACCCACACAGGGAAGAAGGCCTGTGCAGACGGAGGCGGAGACTGGCATGATGCAGCTAGAGGCAGGGGATGCCAGGAGCCACCAGAAGCCAGAGCCAATGAAGGGATCCTTTAGAGCAGCGGTCACCAACCTTTCGGACCTCATGGATCACCAGTGATCCGCTGACCACCAGCTGGCGACCGCTGCTTTAGCCTGCAGGGAGAGCAGGGCCCTGGGAAACCTCCATTTCAGACTTCCAGGCTCCAGAATGGTGAGAGAAACTTGTTGTTGCTTTAAGTCGCCCCGGAAAGGAACAGACCTCGCCTGAAGTCTGCCCTACCTCCTGAAGTGTTATCATGGCTGTTTGAAAGCCACCTGCTCCACCTTTCGGGACCCTGAACAGAAGCCCATCGGCCACTGTGAATCTCCCAAGACACCTGTCGCTCCCTACCTTATCCTTACCCACGCACACCTCACCTCCTCGAGGAAGGCAGGCGCTGGGTCTTACAGACGCCATCGCACCCAAAGAGCCCGGCTCAGCGGGGCCTGTAACCAGCAAATAACGAACGCCTGCCGGATGCACGAGTGAGCAGTACGCTCTCTCCTGCCACAGCCAACACAAACCGGGAGCATTTCTCATTCAGGTTTCCCGGGAGCGAAACAGATTCTCTTTTCCTTTCCTCCCTATTTAAACACACCCATTTGTCTGGGCGAAAAGCTACGGGAAGTTCGATTCTGGGAGCAGTTGTTCTGTCTCAGGACCAGTTCAGCAGTTGTTTTTCTTGCCTTTCATCGCAAGTGTTTTAATTCACTGAGGCCTCAGAAAGACGTCTTAGTCTTAACACAGGCCCCAGAGACCAAAGATGTTTACTCATCCAGGGAGCCAGGGGGGGAATGGTGCAGAGCGCGCCCCATCTTGTGCCGAGATCAGCCCCACTCTCAGCCTCACTCGGCAAGGCAGACACCCAACCATCTCTCGACTTGTCAAGACCAGCCTCCCACTGAGCTGCATTCTGAGTTGGGATGGCCAACCGCGTCCCCCATTAGCATTTAATCTCTGGCATTTCATTTCGCTCTGCGCTCCCTCCCTTATCTGGCTCCGTGTCCCCCTTCCTTGCGTTCTCAGCGCAGGGAGGGAAGGTCACGGAGCTCATCAGGATCGTAGCTCTGACCCTGCCCGGCGGCAGCAGGGAAGGAGGGAGTCAGCCGCAGAGGTGAGGTCTCCCCGTTCCTGTTTGCTCGGCAGCAGCCCTACCCAGGGCCCCTCCCAAGCTCTGAGGGGGCACAGAGCCTCCGCCACACATGGGCCCAGGGACCAGAGGCCAGGTGACCGAGGCGGAACCCCAGGCGGGACCCCTCGGACTTCCTGCCTAAATGTTCCCGCGCTGCTTCTCCCAGCTTGCAGGGCGCCACTTGTCTGATTCAAACTTAGTAGGAAAAGAAACGGATTCCCCCAAATACTCCATTTTTTTTAAGTATAGTTGACCCATATTAGTTACACTAGTTTTAGGTGTACGATATAGTGATTCACCATTTTTATACCTTGCACTCTGATCACCCCACTAACTCCAGTAATCAATCATCTGTCATCATGCAAACTTATCACAATATTGACCACATTCCCCTCCCCTTTCCCCCCATTCCCCCATCCCTGAACAGAAACCTAACACTTTATCCTGGAAAAGGAGAAATTTCTTATTAAAATCCCTAGAATGCCACCCGTGCCCCTGCCACCGTGAGAGGGCTCCCTCTGCCGCCCGTGCCCCTGCCACCGTGAGAGGGCTCCCTCTGCCGCCCGTGCCCCCTCCCCCGCCCCGAGAAAGCCGAGTTGGGAGGTTACCTCGGTGCAGCACGATGTGGTCGATCATGTTGCGCTTGTATTTGGTGTGATAGAGGCAGAGGGGACAGCGCAGGTCTTTGGGGCCCTCCTCCGGAACAGCCGAGTGCCCGGCTTCCACGTGCATGGTAAAAGCAGATCTGGGGGAGAGGCGGGAGACAGGCAGGCGATCAGTGTGACAAGGGACCGGTTCACTCGCGTGCGCACCCCCTGCTGGCGAGCTGGCCACAGGCTTCCCGTGCGATGCCCTTGCTTGGGGGCCCAAACCACTGCCGTCGGTCATGGTTGCTCACCAGGAGCTCCTGGGTCGCCCACCCAACAACGGACCACGGTCGCACAGTCGTCTCCTTCCTGGGAATTTTGCCACTTGGCTGGATTCAAGCTTAGTATAAAAGGAAATGGATTCCCCTAAATACTTTTTTTTTTTAAAGTATAGTTGATAGATATTAGTTATACTAGTTTTAGGTGTACCATATAGTGATTCAACATTTTTTTATACCTTATAATATGACCGCCCCACTAATTCTAGTAATTATCTGTCACTACGCAAACTTACAGTATTGTTGACTAGATCCCCCTCCCCCTTTCACCCATCCCCCCCACCCCTCTGGTTTCTGTTTCTATGAGTCTACCTAACACTTTATTCTGGAAAGTGAGAAATTATTGAAATCATTACAACAAAATCCCTACGAGAACGCATTTCTCATCACGCTTGGAAAGAGAGGGACTACTTTAAAGATGGGTGATTGATCACCTGCCTCATGACTCTTCACAGGTGAGGGGGCGGGCAAGTCGGTGGGGAAGCAAGACCTCACCAATTGGTAAATTACACTCAGAGCCGGGGTTCAGCCTGAGATGGGAGAGTACTGCTGCCTCCCCTTCAGCCTTCTCAAAAGCTCACAATTTTTTAAAAATACATTTTTTAATTGATTTCAGAGAGGAAGGGAGAGGGAGACAGAAACATCAGTGATAAGAGAGAATCATTGATCGCCTGCCTCCTGCACACCTCCTACTGGGAATCGAGCCGGCAACCCAGGCATGTGCCCTGACAGGGAATTGAACAGTGACCTCTTGGTTCATAGGTCAATGATCAACCACTGGGAGAAAGTTCACAATTTACAAAGCCTTAATAAGACATTTAATCTCATAAGAATGGATGAAACCAAGAGCTGAATGGGTGGTCCTCTTCTAATTAAGCCGAGTGCTTCCCCTGGGGAAAGGTGCACACCTGTGGGTGGGCCCGTGTCACCTGGGCCCTGTGGCCTCCTCTCAGTTCTGAGGTCACACGCATATTTCTCTGGAACACACCAAACCGAGTGAAGAGTCAGAGATACAGCACTTTCCCATCAAGACCGGGCAACCGGGGGCTGCTGCAGGAGAGACCGGCTGTTCTCGCAGGAAGCCCTCTCGCCAGCCCCTCCGTGTGGGGTCTGTAGTCAGGACTGCGGCGGCCTGAGGCTCAGGTCCCGACTGCACCAGGGGCAGATAGTAACAGCCTTACATCTGCAACATGATTACTTTCAGCTTTTTAAATTCATGTTTACTTTGTGCCAGGCACTTCGGATGTATGGGTTCATTTACTCCTAAGAGCGCGGTGCGGGAGGTACTATTATTATCTTTATTTTACAGATAAGGAGCCAGAGACACAGAGAGGCTGAGTGATTTGTCCAAAGTCACACAGCCAAAAAAGAGCAAAGCTGGGATTCAAACCCAGGCAGTCACGGCTCCGCATTCTACACTCACCCACACGGTATCTCCTGGGAGGACATGACCTCACAGGAGTTTATTTTAAATGACAGGCAGCACCCCATTCTTTGAGCGCATGGGTGCTGTCCCTCACAGGAGCAAAGCTGCCTTTGGATGGTCTTTTTCTAGACTGGAACTCTCTCTCTACGGTTGCTCAAGTTTAGGCTTCACAGTGCCGGGGTCTTGATTCTCTGGGGTTTCTAAATAACGTGATCTTGAGAAGTAAGACTTTCCTACCAGGGCAGCAGGGAAGTCACTATTGCCCAATGTTCTCCCCTTGGACTTGGACTGTCAAGAACATTTTTTCCCCAAAGACAAATAAAAGGAAAGGGCGACAGTGACAGAGTGCCAACGGGAAGCACTCACTGCTTCATGCCCGGGGCCGGGGAAACCCTTTCCTGATCTCACGCCTGGGGGCACCTACTTGCTTTGACATTTTTTTTTCCTAGATGTTTCCTGCCTGGTTTGTCTCCTCAGTCACTGTCCACAGGGCTCTGAGAAGTTGTAGGAATATGCAGGCGCAGGCTCAAGGCCCGGCTTTCTCTCCAACGTTGTGGAAAGGGACCGTACATCACGGGGCAGAGCCCTGTGCTCCCCTGCGCCCCCCTGGACAGAGCCCCGGGGAGAGTGACCTCCCGGGGGTGTCCACGATGGGATGCTTTGACTTTTAAACTCCTTCGTTCTGACACAGCTCTTCATCCCTCTCACACGCCCAAAGCAGTCTCCTGGAACCGGCCTTTTGTGGTACAGATAGGGCCCAACCCCTGCATCCCCCGCCAGGCTGGGCCTCCCTGGAGCTCCAGGTCGGAGAGTGTAAGGAGCGTGTGGTGAGGGCTGAGCGGGTGCAGCCACCTTGTGCTGCGAGGCTGTCCTTCACGCCACTTACTTAAAGCCTGTGTAAAAAGAGCAGTCCTTGCACTTGAAGAGCTTCTTCCCGCCGTGCTTGTCCCTGTAGTGGCGCCTGATGCTCTGGATGTAGCCGGAGGAGAATTCACAGAATTCGCAGTGGAGCACCGCCTCGGCTTTCTGCTCCCCCGCAGCTCCGGAGAGCGGCCCGGGGCTGACGCGGCTGTTGTTCCTCGCCAGCGCGGCCGACTGGTAGTGGTTCAGCTGCTGCTGCACATCCGGGGGCTCCGAGTAGGACGAGTCTGTGGACAGACGGGGGACATGACGCGGACACAGAGAACACAGTGGGGTGACGCTCGGAAACCCCTGACGTTTGTTTCGTGGATGCTTTTTAAGGGGGGGGGGGCAACGAGCCCCTCTTTCATCTTCATTTACACTGGACAGCACTTCTCTGGGGAAAGGCGGGGAGGGAGGACGCGTCACCCCCTTTCCTCTGACTTGGAGGGCCCATGCCATTTGGAAAGAAAACTCTGAGGTTAAAGGTTTCAAAGTGAAGGAAGAAAGGGAACTGTGTCCCGTAAAGGAGACCGAGGCGTGGCCACCGGCTGCTGCAGGACGCCCGTCCTTGTGGGTGAGATCAATAATCCGCACAATGAGCCCAGGACCCCAGGGGAGAGAGGCAGGTAAGGAGGTGATGCACTATGCCCCCCTCTGCAGCCCAGAATTATTCAAACCTCCCCCTCCCCTCAAAAACCCCTTTAACAGAAGTGCTCTGGCTCACAGCACTCGCCAATATAAAAATGTTTTATGCCTTCACAGCCGAGCGATTTAAATTTTAGAATATCAAAATCCACCAGTGCTCCCCTGGAATGGATGTTTAGAGCTGAGTCAGCATGGAAATGGAGATTTACTCACAAATCCCATTAAAATGAAATGCAAACAAGTTTCCCTGAAAGGTGTTTTGAAGTTTGCCATTCGGACGAGAATGTCGGAAACGACGGGCACCAATCTCAACCCCAGGAGCTTCCAAGGCCCGGGGCGGAGAGATGCGGCCTCGATGGCTGGGAAAATTGGAGTTTCTTCTTTAAATTAAAAAAAATATATATTAAGTAAATAATGTCTTTGGAAAAAAAAGAAGAACGTAAAAGAAAGGCCTTGAACTTTTTCCAACACGCAGCGTTGCCTGCTGGTGCCGGGAGTTCGACAGCACTGTCCAGGGCCACCTACAGCGGCCGCGGGAGGCGCGACCACGCCGGTGAACTTCAGTGGAACTGTCCTCAAAAAGCACACACACGGCTCTTCTCCGACAGCCTTTCAGGCAGCAGCGAGAGGGGACAAGGCTGCACCCGCCTCCTCCCCACTTGACGGACACTTCATGTTGCTGGGCACGACCCCCGGCAGACGAGGGGGTTTCGGCAAAACCCGTATGTGACAAAAGTATTCGGTCCATCCCCGCTGGCCTCTTCGTTTCCAAAAACAAACCCAGAGCAGCCTCGCTTACGGGGAAGGCATCTCCTGCCTTCAGCATACGAAGCCACCCTCTTCCGTTCTCGCCCTCCTCCCCGCCCCCAATCTGTGTTCCTCACGACTGAGAAAAACCCCTTCGGAAATTGTACACGAACCTGCCAGACGCACAGAAATGAAACAAAAGGAAACGTGAACAATACCGGAGCCTCCCTGGGTTCCTTACCAGGTGTGAAGGGAAGACAAAGGGAGAGGGAAGGCAGGACACACTCAATTCATTCTGCCCCCTTCTTTCGTCTCCCTCTTCTCTAGTCCTCGACCTCGCTGATGAACCCACTCAGGACCACAACAATGCGATTGTCAACTTCTCATTCTTCCTTTCAATAGCAGGCTTGTTTACCATTTCAGGGATTGTTCGAGAGGTTTCCTATTTAAACCCTCAAGACCAGTTTCTGCTTAAAACGCGTATAATGAAGCACACAACGCTCCCCGCCTCTCTCGTTAACGCGGCGTGAGCTGCGGGCTCCGCACGGTCCCACCAGCACCCCAAGCCCGTCCCTCCCAGCAGTGCTTGTCCTGCTTCCCTCTTAGCTCCTCAGAAGGGAAGTCTGTGACCCACTATCCATACACGTCTCCTTAGACTTAACCCGTCATTCTCTCTCGGGTCCATTGCATAGTCCATGATCTCAAAGCAATGGATTCGACATCTGAACTCGTGTTTACATGTGATAGGAAACCAGAAGAAACAGACATGCACGGAGTGGTGGGGAAAGCACCCCAAGAAAGGGAGGCTCCTCACCCTCCCCAAGTGGCAAGGCAACAGGTCGGACCAAGACAGACGTGTGTATCCATGTTATAAACTCCCCTTTTCCTGGGTCAGTCACATGCACAGGTTTATTTACAGCAACAAGCAATTCCCACCCCTTAATGATACATTGTAACGCCCAGGTTATAGCTTTTGGGGTCTTTTTAGCGCTTTACTTTCCTCTCTGGTGCCAAGACACACACACACACACACAGTCTCTCTCTCTCTCTCTCTCTCTCTGCCCCTCCCCGCTTGGAGTTTGTGAGTAATGTACAACTTTGGCACTAACGTGATGAAGATGTGAGCATGTATGATTCCACGATCTTAAAAAAGCCCACTTGCTAAGCTACAAAAAAATCCCAGTTTCATCATCAAGCACAGGCTGAAGGGCAGGAACGGGTTTTGTGCCCAGCGAGCAGACAAGCAGGTCGACAGGAGTGACGGGCACGGCACCGAAGTTAAAAATCATCATCATTAAAACTACCTTCTTTAGTTCTGCGCTTGAGATAAGGAAAGGGAGGACAGTTTGAGCTTGGAGCCCCTGTGGTCAGGGGGAAGCAGGAAGCGCAGGAGTGTGCACCCCCTGGGAGACTGTCCCCAACCGCAGGCCACACAAGTTCCACCTCTGTCACCTTTACGGCAGGTCCCATGCACAAAGGCACCAACAGCAAAGGCGACGCTGGTGGGACATTCCCAGCCCCGCCCGCCACAGGCAGTCTCGGGAGAGACGTTCACTCTGACTTGCGGCTTTATTTCAGTCGGAGGAATTAAATTATAATTAGTTATTTAATTAAGCCATTATATGTAGCTGGCTATTTTGAATAATTGTCTATAATAGAAAAGAGTTCATTTTGAAAAATGAGGAACAAGCAAGAACTTTAGCACGGATGGTCCCGTGCCTGTAGGCGTGGCTTCGGCGTTTACTGCGCCGCCAGCAATGAAGTCGCACAGCTCCCGAGTGCAGCGTGCTTCTCATCCCAATTCCACCCCGAGGCTGAGAGTGACTGGGCACACAGCTACTAAGAGGCAGAGGTAGAATTTGTTTTAAATATTTATTTTTTAAACGTTCTCTTTCTAGGAATACAAATTTGCAGTTTTTAAGAGGAACTCTTTTTTAAAAAAATTTTTTTAAATTGATTTCTGAGAGGAAGAGAAAAACATCAATGATGAGAGAGAATCATTGATTGGCTGCCTCCTGAACAGTCCCTACTGGGGATTGAGCTCGCAACCCAGGCATGCATGTGTGCCCTTGACCGGAATCGAACCCGGGACCCTTCTAGTCTGCAGGCCAACGCTCTATCCACTGAGTCAAATCAGCTAAGGCCAGAGACAGAATTTGTACAAAGATCTGTCCGCCTCTAAAGTCTGAGTCATGTCTATTAGGCATCTGTACCCAACGGTGAGTCCTGTGATGGAGGTCAGGAAGAATGAGGAAGACTATCTGAGTGCCCCACCATCAATAAACACACAGGAGAGGGGGCAGAGAGGGAAGGTGCAGAAAGGCTGAAATAGGCGAGAAAATAACATTCGAATAGATAGAAATGATAACCAAATAGATAAAAAATAACATTAAACTGAATACGAAAGAAAATACTAAAACAAGCACTTTACAGCACATGGGGAAAAACACAGTAGATTTGTGGGAAAGAAAACCGTTCAAAATTTCAAAATGATTTATGTATTTTTTAAAAAGGTGTGTGGGGTGGGGTATCACACAGGAGACATTTCTGCAAGCCCGAGGCACAGGTAAGCCCGGAGAGTACCCAGAACAGGATGTCCACCTGCCCATCGGCATGTAGCAGTGAGATGCTTGATAAATTCCCCTAGAAAAATAATGCTCTAAAAATCATCGCCTGGGATTTGGCTGGAAAAGGAAAGGTACAGGAATGCAGACGGGAGAGGGGTGCTTCAGGCTGGTCTTGGACAGCCCAGGACTTCCAACCAGGGGAGGGCCGAGTCCAGATGAGCCCCCCCCCCCCACCCCCGTCCCTCTCACTGAGGCATCTTCCCTGAGAAATGGGAAATTTCTTGCTCTAATCCCAGCTCCCCAGAACACCAGCCAAAACCAATTTGAAGGTTTTATTTATTTTTTTCTCCAGAAATTAGCCAGCACAAAGACTGACTAATAAAGGGAATCTGACTTTACAAAGGCAAGTGACACAGAGTGAACCCTGGAGGGATGGGAGCGTGGCAGAGGGAAGCTTTCTTCGATATTCTGATTCTGTGAACATCTCGTCAACACCCTTTGGCGCCAGGCCACGTGCTGGCTCTATGAGTTCCAAGTCAGAGAAGACGTGAGGGGTGCCTTCTAGGAACCCAGGGAGAGCACAGAGCGGCCGGCTGCTATGAAAATACAGGCCTGCTCCATATCTAGCAAACCCACTCCACCGACTGAAGGAATAAGAGAGGCACAGAGAACAAATGAGCCGAAGTAACAGGAGAGTCTAACTACGGCAAGACCGAGGAAGACACACGCAAGAGTCAGGATGAACTGGGCAGTATGTTGTGGGAGCCACAGAGGACGGCGCCCTGTGCACCGAGTGGTCCAGAAAGGAAGCCACACGGGAGGCCCCGTTCTCCATCGTCTGCGGCCGCGTGTGAAGGTGGAGAGGTAGCAGAGGCGCCTGGGGGCCGGCAACCACATTTAGTTCTCTTTGGGCTAGATTTCTGTGCAGACTTGGGAGACAGGCTCTCTGGTCAGTGTGAATCAAGTACCAGGAGGAAAAAAAAAAAAGACAAAAGGGATTTTAGGCAAGCCCATTTTAGAGGTGGCCAGGGGGCAAATGATTTAAATTACACCCATTCACTCAGCAAATTTTTACCGAGCATCAAAGTCAACTGTTCTGGGGCAGTCAGACCTGGCCCCTGACTTCAAGCAACTCCCTGTCTCAGACAGATGTGTAAATAACTGGTTGTGATACAGTGCAAAAAAAAAAAAAAAAAAAAAAAAATGTCTTGAGACGTCTGTAAAGAGCTGGTGGAGGAGAAAGAAAAAGCAGCGGCACCTGGGACATGACGGAATGTGGGCATGCGGGGGATGGAGGGACGAGGTCAAGAGCACCTGAGTGTCCATCAGTAAATTAACTATTAGTCAGCGTGTTAGCTAACGAATCAACACTAGACATGAAGATACCTAAACATTCAATTCACCAGACCTCCACCTTAAGTCATAAACAGGTATTAAACCAACGACATTCTCATCACAATGACTAGAAAGTAACTCAATTCCTACAGGGAAAAGAAATGAAGACCCGAGGACGAGCATGAACAAAACGTTGTGTACATCAGAGGGTGCCGTAGGCTGCAGAAGGGAGAATTTTAAATCTTCAAGTTCTAAAACAGCATCGGAAGTTCAGAAGGATGCATAGACCAGTGATGGCGAACCTTTTGAGCTCGGCGTGTCAGCATTTTGAAAAACCCTAACTTAATAACTCTGGTGCCATGTCACATAAAGAAATTTTTTGATATTTGCAACCTTAGTAAAACAAAGACTTATATTTTTGATATTTATTTTATATATTTAAATGCCATTTAACAAAGAAAAATCAACCAAAAAAATGAGTTCACGTGTCATAGGTTCGCCATCACTGGCATAGATGGTAGTTCTCTTCAGAAAAGCAGGCGGTGAGGCAGCTAAAGGCTGGTGGTGTAAGGAACCCGAAATAGAATAGTACCTGTGGATAAGTTAACCACAAACGCTGTATACGGCCACAGCATGGGGGTGGGGCAGGGAGGAAGACCCGAATAAGCTGGGATTGCAGCCCACTGTTTCTAGTGGAGAAATTACAATCTGAGAAAAGCACACCGACAATGACAGGAGAGCAGCCATTCGCCAGGAGAATTCTGGAATGCCACGTAACTTCTACCACACAGCTGCTAAAGAACTTGGGCAGAGGACAGAAATGGTCTAAGCATTTTCGTGCCTGTGACAGGGACCCACCCACGTGTCTGCAGTGACAAGTCAGAGGATCCCGCGGCCGTGGGAAACCCAGAGAGATGGTCCGCGCCGGCATCCGAAGCGGAAACCCTTTCGAGCTTTATGGCTGATGGGCTCCTTACACTCCACGCGCTGAACGCTGTCACCGTCTTTGCCCACACATCACCTTCTGCGTGCTGAACGTCTGCGAATGGCTCTTCACTTCATTTAGGCTCAAGCTGAGGTTCTCCCTTCGGAGTGTCACACGCCTCCCGCAGCAGCACACTTAACCAGCTATCTCGTTCTGGAGACACACGCCATGACCCCCTCCCATCATTTCCTCTCC
Organism: Myotis myotis; assembly: GCF_014108235.1. Classification (NCBI taxonomy): domain Eukaryota; kingdom Metazoa; phylum Chordata; class Mammalia; order Chiroptera; family Vespertilionidae; genus Myotis; species Myotis myotis. The sequence goes on from NW_023416316.1 coordinate 19,489,150, forward strand.
GGTCCCCGGCCTTCCCTTCCCATGGCTCCTTCAGAGCCTCAGATCCCAGATGGGCGACTCTAACAGCCTCCTAGCTGGTCCTCCTTCCTCTGAGGTCTCTTCTAGTGTGGCCCACACACACATCAGACACATCTAACACACACCTTTACGATTAGGATATGATTATGCCTCGGTGCTCAAGGATTACAGTCTCCTTTCCTGCTCTCTGCATATCCAGCCCTTCAGCCCGGTCCTAGGCCACCTGTCCAGCCTCACATGTCCAGCCAGCTCCCGATTCCCTGCACCTTCTTCACGTGCCATCGCCGGAGGCCTTGATCAGGGCTGCCCGGTGCTCTTCCTCTGCTTTCTGTCTGGCAGATTCCTAGCCGCCTTTCAAAACTCAGCTGAAATGCCACCCATCCTGTGACGATGTTCCCCAACAACCCAGGAAGAGCTCTGCTGTCCTCCGTGCTGGCCAGCACACGCGCCTCGTGACGCTCACCCTCATCTCCTTGAACCTCACATGACGCTGACACCGTCTCTTAAGCAACCTCCACCACCATGGCCAGATCTATGCCTTCGACCTTCAAACATCCTGACCACAAAAGACCATGGTGTCAGTGTCCCTGCTGGCGTGTGGGTCTCTGAGCAGGTCCATCCACTGCTGCTTCCAGCAGTTGAGTTAATAATATCAAGAATCAGTTTTGCCCTGGCTGGTGTTGCTACATGGTTAAAGCATCAGCCCAAGCACTGAAAGGTCACAGTCAAGGGCATATACCTGGGTTGCAGGTTCCATCCCCGGGCTGGTCAGTGCATATGCGGGAGCCAACCAATCGATGTGTCTCTCTCGCATAGATGTTTCTCTCTCTCCCTCTGTCCCTCCCTCTCCCCCCACCCCGCTGTCTCCTCTTTTCCTCTCTATCTGAGAATCAATGGAAAAAATAACCTCAGTTGTAGATTAACAACAACGAAAAAGGAATCAGTTTTACTTCTTCCCAAACTTCCTTGTACTACTTATATTTGCTACTGAGCTTCTTCAACTTAATTAAGATCATCTACAATGATGAAATGTAGGTATAAAAGGTGTCATTTCTATGAAAGCTACACTGAATGCTTTGAAAAGTCAAGTTGCTAAAAAAATTACTGTCAGATGATGTTTTGGCAAGACCAACTGTGAGAGACGGAGGAGAACATGAAAGTCTAGGAGGACTCTTCTCTCAGATTGTTCCATGAATGTCTAAATTATCGTTCCACTTAAATAATGCGAAACCTGGAAGCAGCATGTGAAGCAATGTAGGTGACAGCGGTTTATGCGAGAGGCTAAAGAGAAAATCCAGCCCAAGAACCCAGACTCCAACACACACACATGAACCTACACCACCCAGTACAGGCGAATAAACATATTTATATTTTCAATGAAAATAACATGCTTAAGGCATTTTAAAAAGGATTCCCTGGATTGAGAGACTTTCAAACGTAACGGAGAAACTCTAGGCCTCTTCAAATAAGAGTTTCTACTGTACCTACCTGCATGTTTGTCCCCCATTTTTTACTAATTCAGAAAATATTTACTGCAGCCTTCTGTATGCCAGGCACTTCTGAGCGCTTTGGATATATCAGTGAAAACAAACAACAAAAACGGAGCTTACATTTTAGATGGACAGGAACAGTACCTTCTGTGCTTACGTAGCCTCACAGACTCATGGTTCTTTCATCAGGTTACTAAAGAATAGATTTGCCAGGTTGTGGAGAACTGTTTTTTTTTTTTTTTTTAACCTCCAGTCCCATCTATCTATCTATCTACCTACCTACCTACCTATCTACCTACCTTAGGTTATGAAAATAGTATGTAGCATACTGCTGTCAAGGTAATTGACACTCGAACAGTTTTTAAATAAAAAGATTTCTTAAGTTCTATCTGAATTCCTCTGAAACACGATTGAATTCTTTCTCAAGATACCTGTGGTTCCATGTGCTATTAACACAGAGCCAAGTCTGGCACGCAGAAGAAAACCACCAAGAACAAATCACCAATGCAACTTTCCACGGATTTCCTTCAGAGAGTCTCAACATGTCCTCTTCTCTCCATGGGACATTCCAGAAGAAAGTTTATATTAGAAGCGAAGCTGTGGGCCACAAGCCATTCCAGCTCCTTCTGGACAGTGTCTGAAGGGAACATAAATCTCTAGAGGCAGCCACGTTATTTTATTTCCTTCTTTTGATTATGCCTTGAAATTCTCCAGGCCAAGGACTCTGGCACCTCCTTGTCTCGTGTCATCAGTGGAGTTCTCTGGCCTGGATGCACGAGATTATGATACAATGGCCAGGGGGACAATGGGCACCGGGCGACTATATATAGGAATTCTGGGCTTGGTTGTCATGGAAGCAAATGGGAAAACAAACGCCTAATCCTGAAAATAAGGCCGAGGCCAAGCTTGAAGGAAACACACACCAAAAACTTCCTGTCATTCTGATGAGTGAAAACAAAACCTTGCCATATGATCAGGGAATAGATGAGGAAAAACCCAAACCAAACAAAATGTTAGTTTTCAAAATGACAAATGCACAGCACGGCAGGCTCTCTTGTTGAGATGAGTGTCCCATCGTAGATTAAGTTCATTGAAAGGGTCTCACAAAGGCCTGTTTTATGAAGCTTCGTGTTCTCATTCTCCCTGTATTTGGGGGGAATCCAGGCAAGTCTGCCCTAAGACAAAGAGGATTCCTGGACCTGCGATTCATTAGGTCCTATATGTGGGGACAAGCCCATTTGTCTCTCTATACTTTTTCCCCAGTAGCATCACCATCCACCAACCAATGAAATCAGATCAAATCCTTGACTCATTTCTCGTCCTACAGTCAGTGGAGGAAGTCCCGTTGGTCCAACCACCTGAAAAGCTTAGTGCAAACCACACACCGTTCGCTGCACTGCTCTTGGCCAGGCCCCTGCGGTTGCCGGCGTAGACCCCAGGGCACAGCCTTTCTAACTGGCTTTCTAGTTCCAAGTTTCTTTTCCCTTAAGATTCCTTTCTTTTCTAAAAGCAAACGTGAGTGTGGGACCTGCCCACTCTTACAGGAGGAAGTCCAAGCTGAGACCTGGTGGCTCTCCATCTGCCCAGCCCCAGCCCCACTCCACACCCACTCCACCCACGGCGCTGACCACGGCCACAGGGAAAGCTCTCAATGGCACTCCAGGTGCTTCCGTTCACGGCTTCTTTGCACATTCTTTTCAGCCTGGCAAACCCTTACCATCTTTCAAAACTGCAGTCAGTTCACATTTACCACCACCACGGAGGAGATCTTCTCTGATCTTTCTACATGTGCATTCAATCCCTCTCTGAGCTCCCCATGCGTTCTCATCAAGTTGCTGTGGGGCCCATTTATTTTACCTCCACCAGACTAGGATTTCTTGCAAGCAGGACACCCATCTATTCAACCACATGTAACTTTTCATTTCACTTATTTAATTTTTAAAACTGATTTTAGAGAGAGGGGAAGGGAGAGACAGAAACATGGATGAGAGAGAAACACTGATCAGCTGCCTCCTGCATGCCCCCCACTGGAGAGTGAGTCTGCACCCTGGGCATGTGCCCTGACCTGGAACTGAACTGGTTACCTCCTAGTGCATGGGACGACACTCAACCCACTGAGAATTACACTAGAACATACGTAACTTTAGAAGTTCATATCCCCCAGAACTTAGCTCAGGGCCTAGCCCAAAACATGTGGTCAATAAACATATTCCACAGATCCAAAAAGTTCAAACAGAAAAAAAAAAAAAAGTGCTCTGGAAAACCCAGATTTAAAAGAAAACCCTAACTAACCAAGCGTCCCTCTCTCTCTTTGGATGCTGAGGTTAAGAGAGCCTTCCCACTGAAACACTGACCCACTTTTTAAATTGCCTGGAGAATGGCTTCTAGAACATTTGAGAATCCAAATGGAACAAAATTCGTAACCCCTGGCCATCCAAAAAAGCCAAAAACGTAATTTCTGGTTTTGACCCTGAATCAACTCTGAAACGGATACTAGGCATCTGGTAGCTATGTTAGAAATGTCTATGTACAACTGTCTCTCCCTCCTTGTACCCACTGGTAGGCACAGATGCCTGTGCAATGCACAGGTGTAACAGGTGCCAGGTACCTGAATGCACCGTGACTTCCTTTAGTCACCTTCTAAGGCCATGAACATAGAGCCCTGGGGGCCCTAGGAGGAGGTCCTCACGGATTCCTTTCAGGTGTTCAGCACCGCACTCTCACTGTACACAACGTTTCACCCGTTTTCCTCCGTCGGGAAAGCACTCATCCCGGATCTGTAGTGTTCAGACCACCATTCTGCAGAACAACCTGTGGCAGCGCGAAAGCAGCGATGGCTTCACGTCGCCCAGCCCGTCAATGGAGAAACAGAACACGCCCGGGGCGCCTGCAGGCCCGGCTTTCCAAACACGGTCCTGTCCTGCCACAGGCACTAGCGAGCATCATAGGTCTATCCCTCTGCACTAAACAGTATTGGACCCCAAAGTGCCTGTTCTTAAATATCCTCCTTGACACAGGCTGGGGATTTGTAGGGACACAAACGAATGTGCGGTGCCTTTTTCTAACGTTTTTGGGAGGAAGCTCGGTGGCATCTGCCATTGTTAGTTCAGACGCTCTTACAATACCAAGTGCTTAATTCACCAGTGACTCTTTTGAATTGAGTGATGAGGAAGTAAGGTTTCCTACTGTTTGTTTGGATCGTAGAGATGTCTTTAACGCACTGACAATCCAGGGAAAACAGTTGAGTACAAAGGCCTCTTTATATCAGTGACTTGGCCTCAACCAAAGAGAGCCTGCCAGCCACTTCAGGGTGATAGTTGGAGTTCAGAAGCCATGGCCAAGGCCACAGTGCTTCCTCCTCAAGACCCAACCGGAAGGGAGATGCCTACGGACTGCAAGGAGATGGTGACAGTGCATGGTGCACTGCAGAAGTGCAGTGAGGGCCCAGATAGGGAGTCACGGTAGCGAGTTCTTAAAGATCAGACAATCAGGAGGAAAGAACACATATGAGTGCACGCATGTATGTTTAGATACATGGACAGCTCTAAGTGATGACATGGAAAGCAGACGGGGAAGGCAATGGTCGGTCAGGAACAGGAACAAACAGCCACGCTTCAAAGCTGAGTTTCTCTACAACTGTCCCCCTGCAGCGGGCGTCTCTGAACCAACAGACCCAGTGAGTTGCGGGCCCGTTTTTCTTTTCCTTTCACCCATTCCCATGCAGGGTAAGAAACTCCTGGCAATGGGTTAAGCTATATATTTAATCACCATTAAACACTACATCAGTGATTTCAACCTTTTTCATCTCACGGCACATACAAATTAATTACTAAAATGCTGTGGCACACCTAAAAATATCAATAATAATAAAAGTGTAATATGCTAATTAGATCGGATGTCCTTCTGGATGAAGCCAGGGCTGCAAGGGAAGCCCGGGTCCTGGGTGCCTGCTGGTGGCTGGAGGGAAGTCGATGCTGGCAGTGGGTGGTGGTGGTGGGGGGGGGTGGGGGGAGAGGCCTACTCTTGCATGAATTTCGTGCATCAGGCCTCTAGTATTATATATTTTGCCAATCTGACCAAAAAAAAGTATAATTTTGATTCATTAACACCAGACGGCTATTGTCTTTTTTTTTATTTGACAATCTCAGGGCAAAGAGGGCAGTGCCCTGACTAAATAGTCAGATATTGCATGTTTTACAAAGGCTTGCGGCACACCGGTGAGAATCACTGCACCAGGTTCTTCCTTTAGGGCAGTTCTTACTCCAAACGCACCCACAGGAATACTGCTCAGTGGCACTGGGCTCAGGTGTAGGGCAAAAGCCTCCAGGAAGCCAGAGGGGTGGGGAAGTGAGGCCCAGGTTCACCTTCTGCTGTCGCAGCCGGGTCTATGTCTAGCGACTGTCAGGTGCTTTTTACAAGGTCACTCGCTGACCTTCACCAGGACCTTAAGAAATGGAAATATGGTGTCCCGCTATACAGACAGGGACACAGGCATTTCTCAGCTCTCCTCCTATCCCTGTGGAGACTCTCAGCTATGCAGACCTCCGGTTCCTCACCTGCAGAATGGAGACGATAACACTGGCGACTCCCCAGGTGCTGCGGGGAGTCTAGGAGACCAGGTGTGAAGCACAGTGCCTGGCACACAGGCTTTAAGGGTCTCAGTGCCACAGGTGTTAAAGCCTACGCCGTACAATTCTGCACCGAATTATAAATTGCCTTTTGGCGTTGGCGTTTCCTACAGATGAAAGAACTTGGTCCCTTTGCTGGACAGCAGGATGGAGAGGCGCAGCATCTCTTACGCTGCTCTGAACAGATGCAGCGAGCGTTCCTCCCGGCGGCGGGCTCGCGGCAGGTGCACGGCAGCTAGTGTTTGACTGATTGATTCTGGGCAAAGCCAACTGCACTACTTCTGGCAACAACTCGCCAGCTTATCCTGCAAGTGGAGGTGGCTGCAAAGGGGAGGGGACTGGCTGTGAGACCAGGATTCAGCTCAAAGGCAGGCTCAACCCGAATGACACCCAGGATTCAATGAGTCACCTCCATTTTGTTGGGTAACAATGAGCACAGAATGGCCCCAAGCCAACCTGCTACAAAAGGGCTGGTGAGAGCACATTCAATTCTCAAACTTTACAGGCTTTTTTGGGCAACCATTCTGAGGTCTACCGTATTTCCCTTTAAATTTCTTTCAAGATCACCTCCACCTTTCGAGCAAGGTAACTGGATATGGGACTAGCAGTTGTGTCAATCACCCCATCTCAATGACCCTCTCCCACCCCACCTGACCCTGCAGCCCTGTCCTTTCCTCCCCTTCCCCTTGTTCTCCTTCTCTTGATAGCACATCTTACCACCTGATGTGATATGTACTGGCTGTCTGTCTGGTTTTGCACACTATCTATGAGCGATTTGCACCGATTTTTGGATTTTAGTTCACGACGGATGAGGGCATTTAACCTTTTGTACGCCATAAGCGTCTACAGACGCAAGGATGGTTTCCGTTTGGGAGCGTGGCAGTGAACTGGTTAGACTCAGCTGAGCATGAAGCATTTCCCCAATGCTCAGTATGAGAAACCTCAGGGTCTATGCCTTACACCTGCCTGGTAAGTCTATGTGACTGCCGTGGCCAGGGTGGCACCACAAACACCAGCACTCAAGACTAGATTCAGTCCCTCAAAGAACCCGTCTGACTGCCTGTGGCGTGCAAGGAAACCCAAAACTTAAACGATGGCCTCTGCCTTCAAGACTGGTGGTCTGGGGGGCGGGGGGGCGGGGGGGGGGGAGGTGGAAAGACAGTTACAACAGAGTGTGATCAGTGCTATGATCCCAATAGGAGCTCAAAGATCTGCAGGAGCCAAAAGGCGGCCCCCTGGTCAGACAGGAAGACTGGGAAGGCCTCTGGAGGAGACGGGATTCCAGTTTCCAAGGACAAGTAGGAACCAGTCAAGTGCATGGAGTAGTGAGGAGGGCGCCGTGGAGAAGCGTGATCCAGGAAGAAGGAAGAGCAGGCCTGGAGTGGGAGACGGCAGGACTGTAGGGACAGGGCATCGGCGTGGCTGCAGCGCAGTCCACTGGAGGGAAGGAGGGTGAGAGCGGTCCCAGAGAAGCGTGGGGCCCAAATACCAGCCTTCCATGCTGAGCGTGGAATTTATTCTGATGGCAAAGAGCCAGCCACTGGAGGCGACACAGAGGCCGCACGTTTTTACCTTTTCTGTGCCCATAAACTGCACCCATAGCCTCGACCAGCTCCCTCTCGGAGGGGAAAGCAGCTTAGCGTAAGGGAATTTCCACGGTGAAGAAAGCAACCAGCAGCACGACCCGCTGACAACAAATGTCAGCAGACCACGATTCCACACCTTGTTTTGTAAAGTGGAAAACACCAGTGTAGGACCTTTTCTCCTCTGGGTTTTATGAGGAGGTTGGACCTGTCCCTTTGAAATCCAGTGCCTGCCCTAGTTGGTTTGGCTTGGTGGATAGAGCGTCAGCCTACGGACTAAAGGGTCCTGGGTTCGATTCCAGCCAAGGGCACATGCCTGGGTTGTGGGCTAGATCCCCAGTAGGGGGCATGCAGGAGGCAGCCGGTCAATGATTCTCTCTCATCATTGATGTTTCTATCTCTCTCTCCCTCTCCTTTCCTCTCTGAAGTCAATAAAGAAATATATATATGCATTTGGACTGAAGGATCCCAGGATCGATTCCAGTCAAGGGCATGTACCTCCGTTGCAGGTTCCACCATGGCCCTGGTTGGGGCAACCAATTGATGTGTCTCTCTCACATGTTTCTCTCACGATGTTTCTCTCTCTGTGTCCCTCCCCATCCCTTCCACTCTCTAAAATAAAAAGAAAGAAATTCAGTTTTTACTGTGTCTACTGAACGCACTATTCTTACAGCTGGAATAGATTAAGGCCCCAACCAGGGGAAGGGAAGATGGAAGCTCGGTCGGCTACCTTGTCTGCTCCCCACCAACCCTTCATGTGCAAAAAAAAATGACAAGGAAGCACAGGAAACCAAGTGGTATGTCCATGTGCTGGCAAACACCAAAAACATGCAGGCGTCAGCCAAGATCCCAGGGTCTGTTTTCCAAACACAGGGCCTCAGCAACTTCCCAAATGTCTCTAGATCTGAATTTTACTCCCGAGCTTTCACACCCATGTGCCAACCCAAGGACACTTGACAACACATTTTGTGGGCTCATTTAGATTCAACTTAATGGTCCAAATTTTACCTTGTAAAGAGATTCAATATCCCTCTGGATTCATTAGCTTTTTATGAGTGGTTGGTTTGATCATCACCAATGTTTTATCGGTTGCGTGTTAGGAAGCTGACAGACACAAAGGTCACCAGATCGTGTATTTTATGAGCTCCTAGGGCATCAGGGGAGAGAACAACAACACACACTAACATGAGCGCTCAAAGAAAGGAGCGAATGCCCACGGGCATCTCTATCTGTTGTTAGCAGAGTGGCCAGAAGACAATGGGGCTCTGGAGTCAGGAAAAAAATTCAAATCTTCATTTACTGCTTTACACTGTTGTAATGACTACTTACAGGACATAACTTACTTTCATTTTACATTTGTAGGAACGTCTGCTCTAAGAAGGAAGCGGCCCTTGGCCAGACGGTTAGAATAGAACATGAACAGGACAAAACCCTAAACCTAATGAGCTTCCTTTCTGGCAGAATGGATCCCATGTCCCCAGGGGAGGCAGGGCACAGCGCAGCGGGGCAGGGACGTTTTGAGAAGCATCATGGGAGCGAAGGCAACAGCACGTGGCTTTGAAGGACAAATAGGGCCTGGACATGTGGAAATGGAGCCCAGAAGGGGCATGGGGAACGACGGGTTGGAGTTATTTGACAGGCACGTAGAGCTGGTAAAGACTCTGGCCACTATCAACAAGACAGGCAACAACAAGTGTTGGAGAGGTTGTGGAGAAAAGGGACCCCTCATTCACTGCGGGTGGGAATGTAGACTGGTGCAACCACTATGGAAAGCAGTCTGCCAATTCCTCAAAAAATTAAAAACAGAGCTACCGTATGATCCAACAACCCCACTCCTGGGTAGATACCCAAAAAACTAGAAATCATTTATACACAAAGATATATGCACCCCTATGTTCACTGCAGCATTATTCATGGTGGCCAAGAGTTGGAAGCAGCCAAAGTGCCCCTCGATAGAGGACGGGATAAAGAAGATGTGGTACAAATACACAATGGAGCACCACATGGCCATAAGAAAGGATGAAATAGCGTCATTTACAACAACATGGACGGACCTTGAGAACATTATGCGAAGTGAAATAAGTCAAACAGAAAAAGCTAAGAACTACACGATTTCACTCACGTGTGGATATAAAACTAAAATGCATGAACACAAACAGGAGTGTGGTGGTTGCCAGAGGGAGGGCGGTGGGGGAAGAAAGGGGTCCTAATATGAGGCGACAGGAGGAGATGTGACTTTGAGTGGTGGGCACATGGTCCTATACAGATTTTGTAAATTAGTAATCCGGACATGAAACCTATATGTTCATGTTGACTAATGTCACCCCAATAAAAACTAAAGAAAAAAAAGACTCTTGAATAGGAGAATGGTATGACTCTTAACCTTGCCTAGAGACTGAAGGGAGGCATTTGCAGATGGGGTGAATATGGTAATGGCTCAGGCAAAAGACGGGGACGGGAAGGAGGGGGTATATTTGCGAGGAAGTGAGGAGATGGGAACAACTGGGCTGACCAGGCAATCGACTGGCTGATGGAAGGCAGGTCCAAGGAGACCTGAAGACCCAGAGGATCCCAGGTGGGCACAGGAAGTTCGGGAGGAAGTCACTGAGTTCCAGTTTAGAACCTTTGACATAAAGGCTGAGTGAGGCCTGCAGGTGGAGAAAGGGAGGAGCACATGCAATAAAGGATCTGGGGCTTAGGCTGAGAGGTGAGGGCCGGAGGTCGAGACTCTGGCATCATCAGACAAGCATGGATCCATGTGCATGTGAGGGGGGAGCAGAGGAGAGGACGGGAGTCCTGACCAGTCGCGTGACAGCAGCTGGAGGAAGAGCGCTGAGAACAAGGTAAAGAGATGGTACTGCCAGAGGACGGCCCGGATCACACGCAGGCCCCAAACCAAGGGAGGAGTATTTCCCTGGGAGGAAGGTCAGCAGTTTTAAATGCCACGGACAAAAAAGATGAGGCAGGAGCAAAGGCCATGGACTTGTTTGTCTGAAGTCACGGTCAATCCTGAGGGAAGCCACTTCATTAAGCGGTGGGGCCAGAGTCCCATGGCGAGGGACTCCAGAGAAGGAGAGGGGGCAAGGGGAGGCGGCGGCGGATGCCAACAGGCAAAGGATGCCTCCTTCCCAGGGAGAACGCCCCTGGAGGCCGCCGATGGGAGGCCACTGCATCAAGTGCCAATGCTGAAGGCACAAGACAGATGCCAGCAGTTCAAGGCAAGAATGGGTGGCAAGTAAAGGTCCCTTTAAGAGATTTGGAGACAAAAACTGCAATTGCAGGAACAGGATGACCAAAGGTCCTATTCAAGAACGATTGTAATTGTTAAAACACAAAACACTTCCCTGGGGCTCCTATAGCTTCTTTTTTTAGACTCTTCAGGGGAAAATAACACCTCTAAGAACTGAGGTTTGGGGGAGCAGTGTGACGTAGGACACAGCACTCTGGAGCCAGGCGATGTGCACCTTAACTGCAACTCTGACAGAGGGCGACTGTGGCCTTTCTTAAGCCCGTTTCCCCTCGCTCCTTGCAGAACATTTGGTCCTGCCCAAAATGTCCACTGAGACACTTGGTCCACACCCAGAGGTCCTTGATATTTGGACCTGTCCAAAATGCCCAGGGACACATTTGGTCCATGTCAAAATGTCCTTGACGCGTAAACCCTGGTCTTCTGCAAGATTCGAACCCGGACTCACCCACCCAACCCCACAGGCCATGGCCAGCGAGGCTCCTGAGGCAAGAAGAGTTCTTGGCATACGTCCACAGTACAATTATTGGGCCCATAAAACCTAATCGCGCTTTTTATTTATTAACCCTATAAACCAAAAGTAGGCATAAACGTGATGGGCTATTTGAACCCAGAGATGTTTTCTAAGCATGCATAGAAGGTCCTGTCTCATGGGATGTTTATGCTTAATCATCCAAGATTTTTATTTAATTCATTCATTAACGAGGGAGCCAGTAAGATGTCACAACTGGTCAGAGAAGGTTTTTTTTTTTTAAACATGTGTTTATAGGAAGTAAAGGAAGCTTAAATGAGTTTATGCACATATGCAAAAACTTATCTCTCCACAGGCAATGATCAATTGCACTCTTAACAGGCACAACAAATTTATAATATGGGAAGAGCCATTTGCATTAACGTCACTTTTCTACAGCTTAAAGGGCTGTCAAATAGCTCGACGAGAATGAAAGGTGGGTGAACTAATCAAGACACCCACAAATACAGATGTATGTCCATTTTAAAGTTTTTTGTTTTCTTTATAATTTTTCTTAACAGAGCTATTAAAAAAATAAGACAACAGTCAGAAAAATGGAGCCACTTCTGCTAAGTCCCACATCACCAAACTGAGATTTAATTTCATTAGTTCCAGCTCTCCCAGAAATGGAATCTTCCACCTGTCAATCAGCAATGTCCTGAGCAGCACCAGTGGGAAATCTGCCTGACAGAACCGTCACCCCGCAAAGAAGTAACCCTGCAATGACTAACCCCCTCTTCTGCCCCGGGTAAGTAACATCCCGTTCCTGCTCCCTCCGGCCTGCAAATCCTCCGTTGTGTATAGCTCCTCAGAGCTCCTCTCGGATAGGCTGGACACAGACTAATTCATCTACCGTCGAATAAAGCCAGTAAGAGCTTTAAAATTTGCTCAGTTGAATTTTGTTTTATAACAGAGTTAAGAAGTAGGTTAAGCCAATAACGAATTAGTTACTAGATCAATACTAAGTGCTTTCTACGGGTTTACAGGACAGACTGGGATGGGAAAAGTGGAGCGTTTCTTTCACGTCTGAAGGAGGCACTTAAAATGTTGGTTACGGAGCTATGGAAGGTGCCTTCTCTCTCTCCTACCGCCAGTCGTTTTCCCCTAAGAATGCTCGGGTCCACCAATTCAGAGCTATGAATGCCCTCACTTAGGGAAGGCGATTGGTCTGGAGTAATCAAACAGCAATAGCAAGCGGCCTGCAGGGTGCTGGCAATTTCCAAAGAGTTTTCGAAGCTTCACTGAGAGACGGTCTGTGAATGGCCCCGTAGTTGTGTGTAAAGTAGTGATGGCGAACCTATGACACCTGTGTCAGAGGTGACATGCGAACTCATTTTTTTGGTTGACTTTTCTTTGTTAAAAGGCATTTAAATACATAAAATAAATATCAAAAAATATAAGTCTTTGTTTTACTATGGTTGCAAATATCAAAAAATTTCTATATGTGACACGGCACCAGAGTTAAGTTAGGGTTTTTCAAAATGCTGACACGCCGAGCTCAAAAGGTTCGCCATCACGGGTGTCAGGCATTTCAAAGCCATGGGAGGTGCCAACAACAGACCAGGAGCACACCTTGCCCTTGAGCAGCCCAAAGGCGAAGGTTTTGTAGGAACAGGGCAGGTAAGGAGAGTGGTAGGGAGGGAACAGTTACCCTTGAGTTTTCAGTGAAAAAAAACAAAACAACACACACACACACACACACTTGATCATCGCCACCATCATCATCATCACCAGCAGCTTCAACAGTAGCAGATTCACAGACTGAAACCCTTTACAAAGCCTGGCGCGGCCATAAAATCAGTGGAATCGTTCTGAATGCATCTGCTTACTTCAGATGACATGATATGGGGAATAAAAGGAATCAACCGAAACGTTTTAAATGTGCTTCGCTGGACCATTTCCAGTCATCTTCAGACAAGTTTCTTAAGTTCTAATGAAGTAGACAAAATGACCACGCACTTTATGAAAACAGGAATCTCTGCAGCGTATTTTGAATCCATCCAGTAAGATTAAGAACATACCTTTGCTGTTTCCAACGACTTCACTCATTTGTTGTTACAGTCTGATGTCTCCTAATACATGTGGTCAATCCTTAGCTCTGATCTAGAGCCCAGTATTTGGTCAGGAATGTAATCTCTTAAAAATTACAACATCGTTCCAAAGGGAAAACGGGGCGTGCTTTACGTTACTGCATTTCATTACGAGAGTTCCCAGAACGCCCTGGGTAAAAAGCAGAGCGTTCGTACAAAAAAAAAACACAAAAAAAACCGGATCCCTGATTCTTAGATTGGGAAATAATTAGGTGGCTTTTGAAGTGAAAAGTGACTTTGCAAGATTATAAAATACTCATTCGGTTATTCTGCCAGCTGCTGGGTTTTACACAGGTTGCTGACCGGCTTCATGCGACTGTTGTAGTCAATGAAATGAAACAATGTAAGTCAGTTGGAAGATAAGCAATAATGGATAGTGTAAAACGCACATTAATTAATGTCAATAACAATAACACGAAGGGCGTCTGACACTGGGGCTATCGATGCCTTGTACCCATTAGGACGTCAAGTGCTGCGGAGTTTCCTATGCGGTTGGTTTCAAATTAGCCCCAAAGGTAAAACACATCTAGATGATCAGATCTCCAGAAAAGCATCACTTCCCAAACACTGAATTACTTTAGACTCCTAAGAAACAGCTCCCGATGTAAAGAGATTTCATTCAGCTTCCCACACAAGATTGAAATTTTCTTCCTTTTTCATTAAAAAATAAAATCCCCATCAACCTCTGGTTGATGACAAATTTTCATAAACTAACAAGAAATCTGCTCCTACTATACTACTTTAATAATATCGACTATTTCTGCAGTAATTGAGAATATGAAAGCATTCCTGTATGTCTTTTCATTTGATCCTGGAAATAACCCCATAAAGTAGGCATCGCTTTTTTACACATTAGAAATTGAGGCTCAGAGAAGGGGAAGGGCTTGTCTCAGCCCTCACTCACGGGCAGCGCTGGTGCTGCCGGGACCTCCGCCTAAGGCTGCCCAGGCCGGGCGGTTCGTGGCCTGCCACGTGGGTAGTGTTTCCTGGACTGGGGCCTGCAGCCGCTCTCAAGCCAAACCTCAACCTCAGGGGTCCAACATCTCCTGTGCAGACTATTGAGGAAAGATGATCCATACAGAGACCAGTTTTGAAAAGATCACTTGCCCCTAATTTTCACTAGCTCGCTTGGGAGAAACGGTTTCTCCTGGCATCTGCTCAACCAAAACGAACCCAATGATACACAGGAAGTCGCGCTCGAGGCCAGTCCTGCAGCAGGACTTCAGGATTCCACAGGGGGGAAAGGGTTACGAGTGGAGGAAGTGGTTCCATGGAACACTTGGATGCTTCCCCAGTGAGAGTGTCCCAGGGAAGCCACCGCCACCGGAGCTCGGAAGGGCTTGCTGTGTCGTCCAATGTGGCAGCCCTGTTGCTGCTGTCAATTCCCCCCACTCCCCTTCCAACGCAGGAAGCCAGGGGCACAGGTGCTGCTCCACCTGAGTGGGTGCTGCTCCACCTGAGTGGGTGCTGCTCCACCTGAGTGGGTGCTGCTCCACCTGAGTGGGTGCTGCTCCACCTGAGTGGGAGCTGGTGCTGCGGGCCTGGCGGGTCTGGGCACTTCCTAACTCCCTCTGGCCTTAGACGGCCAGCTCCAGTAGCCCCCTCCTTTCACTGGGATGATGACGATCAGTATAAAACCACCTCCAATTTGCTCCAGGCATTACAGTTTTAAAAGTTCTGAGGTACTGTTTTTGTCATCCCCCAATTTTGGTAACATATAAATAAATAAATAGGAAGCAAATCAACAAACAAACCGTAAGCCTGCCCTGGACTTACAGAGGACCACCGTCCCTCCACCCTGCAGTTCTCACACTCCTTCCTGCTCTGGCAACACACAACGGGTGGTCATCTATGTACTCAGCACTCTTCCATCGGCAAGCTGTGATTTAGATACTAGCTCAGAAAATTAGGAGGGAAATATAGTGAAAAGTACTGTAAACATTTTTATTTTAAAAAAGCTAGAGGGATAGCCCTAGCCAGGTGGCTCAGTTGGTTGTAGCATCGTCCTGTACACCAAAAGGTTGCAGGTTCAATTCCCAGTCAGGGCACATACCTAGGTTGCAGGTTCGATCCCTGGTAGAGGCACGTACAGAAGGCAACCGACTGATGTTTCTCTCTGACAGCGATGTTTCTCTGTTTCTCTCTCTTTCTCTCTCTAAAAAAAAAAAAAAGAAAAGAAAAACCAATAAACATATCCTCTAATGCAGATTTTTTAAAAAGCTACAGGATAGAGGCATACTAATGAAGCCATTGGGGAAAAAATAAAGAGAAAAAATAAATCTATCTTTTATTTAAGTACCGGATTTTATTTTTTAAAGAGTTAGTCTTCCATTCTGTAGGTAACATAACCAAGATGCAACAGTATGCTGTGGATGTATTAGCAGAAATGGTTTTATTTTACTGCTAACATAACAATATACAGATTTGCTGATTTAAATGCATTAGTTGGGAATTTTATTTACACTTTACTGTCCGCTTCTGATTTAGTTATCGCGATTATTGTTTTTTTCTGAAAGACATGTTGGTGGCTTTTTCCCTGCTTGCATGCAAGGAAGATGTGGCTTTCTTCATCTTTCCTTCTCCATATTCTTAATTAAAAACTTACCCATGGGCAAAATTTTAAAATACTGTAAAACTGGAGTAACTGAAATAGCAACTCACAAGTACAATCATTTGTGATCGCTACAGCTATTACCATCTAGCTCCTCACTCCATTTCTTTGCTATCAGCAACAATCTGAAAATTCTAGCACATCCGACGTGGCTCCATTTCTCTCTCTTTCACTCTAGAACAGTGGTTCTCAACCTGTGGGTCGCGACCCCTTTGGGGATCGAACAACCCTTTCACAGGGGTCGCCTAAGACCATCGGAAAACACATATATAATTACATATTGTTTTTGTGATTCATCACTATGCTTTAATTATGTTCAATTTGTAACAATGAAATTGGGGGTCACCACCACATGAGGAACTGTACTAAAGGGTCGCGGCATTAGGAAGGTTGAGAACCACTGCTCTAGAAGGTTCCTTGGAATACTTATCAAACTGACTTTTGAGAGGGATCAATCTGAATCAGCTCAAATTTATTTTTAAAAGCAAACCAGATCTGTGGTTAACAAGGATAATCCTGAAAACGGATCGGAAAAGGCTGACACTGAGCCAGGAAGACGGCTAAAACCAGAAGTGCAGAGCGAGGGCCGATCAGGGCTGGGGCCTGGCAAGTTGTAAAGGAGAGGACAAGGACGTTAGGGTCACAAGGATGCTGGGGAAAACCCCTCTGACGCAGCTGCCTCCAGCGTCTAGGTGGGAGAGGCGGGTGGGGTAGAGGTCAGAGGGAACTGAGGAGTTGGAGATGCAGGAGGTGGAGCGATTATAGGCAATTTAGCCACCGGTGAATGGCAGTCGGTGTAGAGTTAGGAAGGAGGTAAATGTCTAGCTGAAGAGACCGAGTACAGTCATCCCTCAGTATCTGTGGGCAGTTGTTCCGGACGGTGGCAGATGCCAAAATCTGCGGATGCTCTAGTCCCTTGTATACAATGGCACAGAACAATGCATCCACGGATTCCCAACCACGGATAGAAAATACGGTTTTCCACCTACAGTTGGTTGAATCCGTGGATGGGAAACCTGGAAATACAGAAGGCCAACTGTACATTTACTGAAAAAAAGAAAAAAAAAGAAAAAGAAAATCCACGTGTAAAGGGAGCCAAGCAGTCCAAAGCCGTATTGTTCAAGGGTTAACTCCATTTGCTGGGTCATTACCACTGAGTCTAGTATTGGAATTCCAGAGCACGATGGTCACGGCTGGAGTGAAAGGGCCGACTGTGAGACTGGCACTGCATTCACTGAGAAAGGTAAAAGAACGTTCCAGAAGGTAAGGAGGAGGAAATAAGCAGAGAGCAAGTGTCTGAAAAGGGAAGTGGAAATATTCTCAAGCGGTGGCAGAAAGTAAGGAATGCGCCCCCTCCTCTTGGCTGCATGGAAGAAGGGGAGCATTAGTCACTTTGGTTGCAAAAAGCTGAAAGGGATATGGTGTTGCCATTGGGGGTGGGGTGGGGTGGGGCCGGAGGTGTGTGGTCAAAGTTACCTAGAGGAAGGAGGTGTGATCAAGGACTTATGCAACAGTGATGGACTGCACGTCACGGTATCCAGGCAGCCCCAATCCACTGGCTTTCCCCAGACACTGATGACACACCTGAGCCCCCAGGCGCTGAAATTCCCAGGCTTTGTCACACTTAAACTACTGTTCTGTTGGTTCTCTGTGGGTGTGGTTCATTTTGCTGCCCCAATTCAAGTCCAGGAATATTTGTTGAACGGCCTGCCAAGTGCTAGGGCTCTGAAACAGCCCTGGACCTCAGAGAGCACACAGTTTAGGTGGGGAGACAGATAGGAGAACTGCCAATTATAAGACTGCTTGGCACGACTAGCCATGGAAGTAAATGCAAAGGCCAGAAGCCACCCACCCTATTTCATTTATCCCTTCGCAAAATCTCATTTTCAGCTCATTACTCTGAACAGTCTAGACAGTCTGTAATCCTGATTTTGTCATGTAACTTATAGAACATTTGCCAATATTTTCAAGTGTATTAAGTCTGAAGCAGTAAGAAAAGACATTTTACTTAAGTAATTTTTAAGGAGATGAATGAGCCTTAAAATGAAATAAATTAGTGAATTCTCACCTTAAACACAGGCATCACATCCACAAACATAGAAGCCTTTAAGGACTCAATATCTATTATCTGAAGAGGAATCATTTGTTTTGGTTTTGTTTTGCGATATGGACCCCCATGTTTTAAAACTACAGTGAGTCCAATAGTGAGAGAACTTTTCAAGTGAGAGCAAAAACATGAACAAATTAGGCTGTGTATTACAGTCCCAGTTTTTAAAAAAATAAGACAGACCCAGTGTGTGTATGCATAAAAGACATCTAGGTGACTCCAGGGCACACTGTTACTACGGATTATTCTGGATGCTCAGAGAGAGGCAGGCACTATGGGTGGCCCTTACATTTTATTAGGCAGTGCCATAGAGCTGTTCTTTAATCACGAACGGGTATTACTTTTCTAATCAGAAGGAAAATCTATGCAAGCATCTTAAAAGGGGTAACTACCACCCATGACTATTTTTTTGTCTCTTTTGTTTACTTTTAATAGACTTCATTTTTTAGAGCAACTTTAGGTTCACAATAATATTGAGCAGAAGGTGCAGAAATTTTGCATAGACCCCGTGCCCCCCACATGCACAGCCTTCCCCGTTATCAGCATCCACACCAAAGTGGTATATTTGTTACAACTGATGAACCTACATGGACACATCATCACCCAAAGTCCACAGTTTACATCAGAGTTCTTGATGTTGTACATTCTATGGGTTTGAACAAATGTGTAATGACATATATTCGTCATTATAATGTCATACAAGGAAATCTATGCTCCCCAAATGCTCCTCCTTTTGATTCCTCCCCCAAACCTCCTGGCAACCACTACTTTTTTATTTACTGTCTATAGTTTTGCCTTTTCCAGAATGTCATATAGATGAATTCATTCTTGAAGACCTATGGATACCAGCTCAAAAGTACCCCACGACCACTTAAAGCAATAGGCACCTTGCTGCTGGTCTTCCTTGTTCAGCCAGCTTAACAAATCTAAAGGCTTCTTCCTGGTACTAAGTACCCTGTCATCTGGCTCTACCTCTCCTCACCCCCCACTGTCCTCCCACTAATTTCCCTACACACCCACCCCTCTAGTCAGACTGGCCTCCTTGCTGTTTCAAGATCCCTTCTTCTATAAATTCGCTCACTTCTGATACTCCTTCCACCTGTTATGGACTTCTTTTGCCCCTGTAAAAATCCTACTCACCCGCCAAGGCCCAGCCTGAGCTCCACCTCTTCCAAGGAGCCCTCCGGGACTCATCAATCCCTTTTCTTCTCCAAGGTTACAATTATTAAAATCCAAATACACAATTTCTCACGTCAGTCTACTCTGCTCTTACAACTTAACACCATCTGTAGGTCTATCACCCCACAATAAAAACTTGGCTTTCGTTTCCCAAGGAAAATTCCAGGATCCCCAAACATAAAGACGAGGCTGTGCCCTAGTGGCTGTGGATCACTTATGGGTGTGTACTTCTGCCGAGAGTCTTCCATGAGATGGCACAGACACTCCCAACACGGCTTGGGATTTAGACCGGCTCCACCACATACATGTTTCGTGATCTTTGGACTCATCATTTCATTCCTCAGGGGCGCAGTCTCCTTCTCTCTTAAATGTGACTGATAATTTGTACCTCCGATTTATAAGACATACTGATCCAGATGATAAATTGAAGGCAATCAGCAGAATTAAAAAACAAAACAAAATGCTTCGTTTTATCACCCAGGGATTCAACAGACGCAGCATTCCTATAATAAACCAGAATGGATGAGTTTCACTCTGGGCGAGGAGGAAAAAATAACTAGCAATGCCAAAAATATCAAGGCCTAGATGAAGGGTTGAGAAGGTCCCGCTCTGCTTCATGTGGCTGTCCCTGCAGCTTTGCAGGGCTCACGGCGCATGAAAATAAAGATGACATAAGGAGCGTGGCTTGCACAAGTCATCTAAGAATATGCTGTGCTCCCAGGAAGCTCAAGAACCTAGCCCCAGGATGACTTCTCGGACAGCAATGTCCTGGTAACTAAAACCTTAGCCCGCCCTGCACTCTGGGCCAAACATGCCCTCTGGGTTGAGCCTGACGACTCTGAAACTGCTTGCAAAGGAGAAAAGCCTGTATGGCAGGAGCCTCTCTCTTTCTGGGCGTAAACAGTGAGGGACTGAACCCAGCAAAAGGCAAGCAGATCCTCCTACCTGAACAGTGGCCATTCTTTCCCCTCGCTGCTTTTATTTAACCGCCACCAATGGGGTTTTTCCATAGGGTATTATTCAGGATTATGAATGCGTTAACAACGAAATGTGTACATGATTTGGACATGCTTTTCTGGGTGATACCATAAAACCTCAGGTGACTTATTTTAAAAAATAAATGATAGTTATTTCTAAAAGGTAATTTCTGGCATCTTCTTTTCACCTCAGCACTTAAATTCTTTTGCTGTTTCTCTCTCATCAATGTTTCTATCTCTCTATCCCTCTCTCTCTAAAAATCAATAAAAGCATTTTGAAAAAACCTCTTTTGCACACAGTCAGTCATCTTGCCCAGGACACAGCCTCTCCTGCAGCAAGGCCATGCCAGGGTCTATGCCTGTCAGTGACAGCTCCTGCACGCTAGCTCTCCCGAATCCAAACCTCCTTTCTGCTCGTGTAAAACCCTCCAATGCAGAACAGTGTTTGAAAGTGAGAAGAGGACCAGGAAGTCATAAGAAGTCTCAAGAAAACGGAGGAATTTCATACAAATATAACTGAGCTCAATGATCTAGCTCCAGCTCCAGGGAAAGAAAATTCGAGGGGGGCAATGGGAAGACAAGCGGACATTCTTTCAAAAAGAACCGAGATTAGTCATTTAGATGAGCTGACTAACAACTGAATATATTTTCCGCTAAAGAATAGGTTTCTTCTCCCTTTTAGCCACTTCCCATAACTGGGGTTCCAGAACACTTAAAGGTAACCTTCAAGCAGGAGATGCAAACTATCAGACGTGGAATTATGAAGCAAACGCCAGTGTTGCTAGAAACTAGCTCTGAATGACTTGGGTAGTATAGGCTTATATTTCTTTTAAGTAGAGGGAGAGACAGAAACATCAACGATGCCCTTCACCGGAATCGAACCTGGAACCCTTCAGTCCGCAGGCCGATGCCTATCCACCGGCTAAGGCTATGCTTATATTTCTGATGAACAAATGTTTTTCTTGGCATGGGAAGAGGGAGATGGTTAGTTGACTAAGTTCCCAGGACATGGAAAGCTTACACTTGCAATGTTTTTTAATCCTTGGCACATGAAACTGTGGCTAATTCAAAAAACCCCAGAAATCTCAGGCAGGTGGGTTTCTTGGGAAGGAGAGATAACGTGATATTCAATGTCAGGGTGGTGGCCACTGTGGAGGCTTCCTATTTGCTGTTGAAGACAAATTCCAATAAGGCAACCTCTGAAGACGTCTGGGCGTCCAACAGAGGATGCAGAATCACCTGTGCCACGTTGCACCACTGCAGTTACCAACTCGAAGTCTTTAGAGCAGAAATGCCATCTTCATAATAAGCATGAAAATAAACTCCAGATCACATTTTAATGTAGAAATTCGGGTATCGAAAAGGGGAGGTTAGCATTCTCCGGTCAGATAATTTGGAGATCAGCAGAACCCATTAAATGTCTTGGTCCGGCCATTAAAATGATGCCTTGGAGCCTATGTGCTCTGAACGATGTACATCTTTGTACTTTACACAACTATTCACTCGAGACTTTCCATTTCATTATGGTCATTTTTAGAGAAACCACCTCTTCTTTCTCTCACCCCAAGAGAAATCTGGTTGCAGTGGGCACCTGTGTGGAAGGTCTGATGCCCTTGCAACTAATTGGCTCCTTGTAAAGGCTGAGTTTTCGGTCTGACCTATTTAGAAATCGGAAAAGCTTCTCTTTGAAAAACAGGCACTTCAGATCTTGATTTTTAAGTGTCTAGTTTTGCTAGAGTCAAGGTTAAATGAGTTTGTAGTTTGGCGCTCGACGCAACATAATTTCTTAGAAAACAGTTTCTCTTAAGCTTAAATGTAATTTACATGCTAACGCTTCCCTACATATATAAAATAAAGAACATATTCAGGTCGAGTTACATGTTGAGTGACACCTAAGAGTGGTCCACATGTGCCCAGCCAGTGTACCTCAGTGGTTGAGAGTCAACCTATGAACCAGGAGGTCACAGTTCAATTCCGGTCGGGGCACATGCCTGGGTTGCAGGCTCAATCCTCAGTAGGGGGCGTGCAGGAGGCAGCTGATAAATGATTCTCTCTCATCACTGATGTTTCTAAGTCTCTCTTCCTCTCCCCCCTTCTCTGAAATCAATAAGAAAATCTATATACATAAAAGGCTAATATGCTAAGTGTCCCTCCGCCCATCCAACTGGTCACTATGATGTGACCACCAGGAGATGCTCAACACAGGAGCTGCCGAGAGACAGTGACTTGGCAGCGGTGGTTCTCGGGTGATGCACTCTGAAACCAGAGAGGAGGGAGCCCAATTCCTTGCGGGGCCACAAGATTCCACCTTCGGCCGTGTGTTATGTTGTTGCTGGGGCACTGTGGGCCCCAAATCTGGTTTACTGCACACCTGCATTTGCATTCCACACCCTGTACAACAGCAACTTTGCAGAGTGCCCTCTTGCACTCCGGGACCCCTCGGGGGATGTTGGAGAGCCAGTTTTGGCCTGATCCCCGCAGGCCAGGCCGAGGGACCCCACCTGCCCGAGGGACCCTGCTCACTCTGCAGATGCCCTTCGTGCCACAGCACCACCCCAGGTACGGCCAGACTGGGAGAGACCATGGGAGGTTGGCTCCAGGGCGTGTTCTGCCGTCTGGCCCAGTCCCGCCCTGCTGGTTACCTTCTAATTAATTTCCTTTCAATGTGCACGAATCCGTGCACCGGGTCACTAGTTTATTATAAAAAGGGAGTAGTGCCCATGTTAAATATAAAGGTCTATAATGGCATTTATTAAAGATGGGACTAGTTTCGTGGGTATCACTGTACTTTTTCCCCTCCAATCATCTTTGGCAAAGGTCAGTGATATACTGCCCAGGGCTGAATGTGGCCTCCCTGACTCTGTGCATGAAGTTTTACTGGAATGCCACCACGCCGTGTTTACGGCAGCTTTCACATTACAGTCCCAGCTGAGTTGCTGTAACACGGACCGTGCGGCTCAGAGTTGAAAATATTTTCTATCTGACCCTGTACAGAAAAAATTTTCCAATCCTTGACTTAGGATTTGCAGAAATTGACCAGGATAAATCTCATAAAACAGCTCTCCTTCTAACCAATATATTAAGTTAAAATCCCAGTGGGTAAAATTGTCAGGCAGAATCGGAAATTTCATTAATCTATCCGTTTTGTTGTTCAGTTTCACGCAAGAGCTTCTATGAATGTGGACTGAACTGCAACCAAACACTGTAGGTTTTTGGACAGAGATAGACAACAAGAGAGCCTGTTCCAGGGCCAATGACCATGTGCATTTGCTCCAAGAAGGGGCTCTGCTCCCAGGTGACCACACTGGCAGTGCCCACTGTCAAGCCCCACGGCACCTGCTATCTCCTCTGAGCGGGGAAGACTTCCACCCGCCTCGGCCCTCAGTTTCCCAGCTCCTCACAAGGCCTCGCGATGCAGGGAACAACGACAACGTCCAAAATGTTCTTTGTCAAGAAAGACCTTTTCCTCTTGGCAGACCATGTGTCAGAAGGTTTCTGTTAGAACAGTCCCCCAGGTCCCGTCTTTGGACTGATTATCCTGGAACGTGCTGCTTAAATGGCAATGCAATAAGCTTACTCCGGTGCAACTGGGTTCTGTGGATTTAGAAATGCCAGCACTCCCTGCCATGAACTGTATGAAAAACTGTGATGTCTCCAAGAAGTCCCCGGTCAGTCCCTACCTAACTGCCCCCAACGGAAAATTAGGGGACAGGAACCATAGCATATCCACAAGCACAAAGAGGGAGCTGAGACCAGAGGTAAAAGGGTAATCGCGTAGAGGCAGTAAAAGCTGTTCTTCGGCGAAAGCGCAAGTCGAGTCTCGGAGAGAGAAGCCGACGGGGAGGGAATTCTCCCACACGCCCAGCAGAGCTCCTTTGCAAGTCCAGGCGGAGAAACCGGGAGGAGGACTCTGGCGGCAGCAAGTACCGGGACAGAGTGGCCACTCTGGAACGGGGGGGGGGGGGGGGGTGGGTGCCTGTATGGCAAACTGAGTGCCTGAAGAGGGCTTCGACTCTGATAGGATGACAAGGAGTGCCTGTGGTCCCTTGATGAGAGGTGTCTTGATAAAAATAGTGTTTGGTAGCAAATATTATGCTAGAGTTTAGAATAGAAAAAACCAACTGAGAATAACAGAAAACTTTTCTCACACACACATACAAACACACACACACACACACACACACACACACACACACACACAATATCAAAGCACCTTAGAACATTCTCCTGTTAATCATAACAGCAAAGACACCCCCGCTGGGTGGATAGTATTGAGACAGACAATAAAGAGGGGACAGCGTCACAACAGGGTTCTTGCTTCCCTGGGCTGCTCCCCAGGACGTGAATGAAAAAACTCATTCACCTTATTCAATCTGCAGCTGGTCTTAGGGTCTCATTTTTTGTTTTAAACACATCACGGTAGCTATTTCCTAGAGCAGACCATTCCATACAGCATAAGTGGGTAAGAGAAATAAAATAACCTATTCTTCGGGGCGGGGGAAGGGGGGACAGTCGAGGGAGTAAGGAGGTGGAACGTCACCACTGGCCTGACTTCTTATAAATGACCTGGCTGTTAAGTTAATGATCCGCTGTCCATGCACTGCGTTGCCTCTCAGACCTAAACAAACCTCCCAACTGAACTACACATTCTGGTTTCTTGGTTATTTTGTAGGGGTGTGTGTGTGTGTTCCTCTGTACTGCTAGCAGAGGCCTGTGGGAAAACCCTGACAGAACCCAGCCCTGTGCTTTGTACGGCAGGAGGAGGGACCCCGTAAACACAAACAGAGCAGAGCGCTTCCTCTGGCTGACAACCTTATGATTTCCCCTTAATGCGCTGTTCAGAATCGCGATGGCGTGTCATTTCCCATTATCCTCTACACAAGACCAACACCACACGGCCGTGGCTTTCCTTTCCAACAACCCATCAGGAAGAACATACAAGACCCTCACGTGCTGCTGAAACCTGTCAAGACGGACAGCCCAGAGCCCAAGAGCCCTGTTTCTGCACAGAACAGGTGTGTGGCCAGGCGGCTGGGGCGAAACCTCCCCTCCAGCTTCCCGGCCCTTCTCAGCTTCCCGCCCCTGCAGGCCTCCCTCTGGGTGGGGAGGGAGAGCGGCCTTGGGAGAACCTTTCTCAGGCGGCTTCCTTCTGCCAGGGAAGACTGGCTCGCGCTCAAGACTGCAAGCATTTGACAACTGCAAATAGCAGCGAGCATGTCAACTCGTTTGATTCACAGCCCTCACTGGGGAATCAGAAAGCCAAGGACACAGTGGTGAGTTCCCTGGTTTTATGGGTCTCCGCTCCCCCCAGGCCTGCAGCTCGCCAGTGTCCTGGCATCCACAGTGTGGGAAACCTTCACTGAGAGCCAATAGCCCCACAGCTTCACCCCATTAAAATGTGCAGTTGGATCTCACATGCGTGTTGCAAACACCATTCGAGGCGTGATTTACAGGCTTCTGTCTAGCTAGCCCCACAGCTGTTTTCTCACCCCCAGACTTAGCCGCTGACAGGGATCCACCACTGGCTCCCCAGTACAGAGCCTTCTCACCTTCGACCTCCTCCATCACTCCTAAGCATCCAGAACTGTGCGAGACTGATAGCAAGCATTCGAGAAAACATTTACTGAATAAACTATAAAGTTCTCTTTCCACGGAATTACTCATTGGCGAGAAGAGCCGACTCGCGCGATGCCTTCTTTCTGTTTTCCCCACCCTCTAATCAAGGTGTTTTTTGTGTGTGGTTTTTTTTTTTTTTTTTCATCAAATTACATAAATCACTTCTGACCCATTGGTATTGGCTATTTACATGTTAAAACCAGCACAGGCCTCACTACATAGATGCCACCCAGGGCTTTCACACTCACTGTTCTTTCTTTTAAAGGAAAAAGGACCCCACCACTTCTATTTATTGTAAATTACCCGCCTGTGGCTGAGTCAAGACAGACTCTCTGTGCTGCACAGAGTTACTCAATAACGTACCATCATGACTCTGTGACCACCCTCCCCAACCTAGTCTAGCTTCCAAGAACCTGAAATCACCCACAAAAAGGACAAGTCTCTGGCTTAGCGTTTAGTTCAGATGTAGGGACTGATACTACCTTCTAAATACCTGATTTTTTTATTGACTTCAGAGAGAGGAAGGGAGAGCGATAAAAACATCAATGATGAGGGAGAATCATTGATTGGCTGCCCCCTGCACACCCCCACACTGGGGATCGAGCCTGCAACCTGGGCACGTGGCCTGACCGGGAATTGAACTGTGACCTCCTGGTTCATAGGTCGATGCTCAACCACTGAGCCACACCAGCCCAGCCTTCTATTCATTTCTGATTCTTCTGTGCACAGTGCAGCTATCAGCATATAGAGTACAGACTCAGGAAGTTGCCTGAACTTAACTCTTCTTAGTCCACCCCATGCCGTGAGTGGTCTGTGGGACTCCCGTGTCCTGTGAGGAGACCCACCCTGCAAGTGAGGAAGACAAAGGAAGATCTGACATTGAGAGAAGTGTCCCAGGTAAAGCCTTTGCGGGAAATGGTGTTTGAATGGATCAGTTTCACCCTAAAGGCTCCACAGGTGTAGTTTCCATTTCAGATGAAAACAACGCACTAAAAATGTTAGTACATGAAACTGTATTTTGCCCTTTGTTGCAACATACCAGTCTTTTCCAACGCACAGAACCTCAAGGTGCAAAGGGGGCATTTTCTGTGCCCTTTCACATGCCCTCGCCCCTGCCCCCGGTGTTGAGACTGTACGTTTTCCCTGGAAAACAACAACACGGGTTTCCTCCTGCATTTTAAACTACTACACAAGAGTGGAGGAGAGAGCATGCTCACTCCATTGCAAGCCACAATCATCATAACAAGCCTGCTTGGTTAAAGAGAAGTCCTCTAAGACAGGAATGCCAGGAAGAAGCTACTGGGCGGGACACAGGGTTTAATGGTCTGCAAAGGAAAGGCTCTCAGGTTCTACAATTCATGAAAGGCAGCTGTTACCTCTCCTCCCCCTCCTACAGCGGTCTTCTTGTAGACCTCAGGAATAAAGACCACTCACTGACCCCCTCGATGATCTAGTAATGAGACCATGTGGACATGTTGGGCGGTCAGATCTTCAGGTTACCCGAAGAGTCAACATTTTTAAACCCTTACGTTAAAAATAACCCCAAATTCATGCTTCTGACAAAAGGTCCCAAAAGCCAGAATTTCAATCAAAGGATGAGACACACAGGAACAAAACGGCCACTTATTAAATACAAACCACGCGTCAGATGTTGTATCAGGCATCTCACCTCATTCTCATTAGTGTACCTTTTCTCATTAATCTCTCAAGGTCAATAGTTCTCTCCACCCAATTTCATATGGGAGTACAGAACGCTAAGGTGGCCCAGGAAAACACAACTGGCATTGAGAGACGTAAGATTCAAAGCCAAGCCTTTGTTCCCAAGACCCCATGAACTTTCTAGTCCACCAAGCTCCTCCCAAGAATGTCACAGCAGACCCTGGGCAACAGCCTGTTCCCCGACCTGGCACTCAAGCGGGTGGGAGATAACTGGGTACCAGAGATGCTGTGGAAGGAATCTGGGCTTTAGAGGGACCTGGAAGAGAGCAGCTCTAAGGTCTCCTGTCCTTCTCAGACGTCCTCCTCTCCTAAGTACCTGATTCTCACTCACCGGAGGGGAGCTGAGTCATCAAGACACTTCTGTTTCCTGCTGTGACCAAAACAACAATCGATCCCTTTGCTCCCTCCCTTCTTCCCTCCCTGCCTCCCCTACAGCTTTGGTTACATTGCCAGTGAGGAGACCCCCTCCATGGCCTCCTGTATTTCTTCTGAGCCTCCAAAACTGTGCAGTTTAAACCCTCCTCACAAATGATGCTTTCTCAACACCCTTCAGCTACATGAAATCCCTGCCTTACCTCTAAAGCAGCTTGTGATCCAATCAGACATATTCGCCCCACCCATTCACCCTTTCCATTCCTACCCTGAATTCTGTGTCGTTAGCTTACATATCTCATACCCCAAACACTTCAAAATACACGTGTATTGCTTTCGAACAAGACAGACTATAAACAAGTAAACAAAGAAATACATCTGTCTGGTATCCCATCCTCTTTCTTGCTCCCAAACAGTGAAAGAACCAACACTAACCCATCCCTCACATGGTGCTCTTTCCGCAAGCAAAGCTCACACATGTCAGCACCAACACACACTCCCGACTTGCCAACACCTTCCAACTCCAATCTCATTTTTTTTTTTTGGTTAATATTGAGGATATTTTTTCCATTGAGTCTTAGAGAGTAAAGGAGAGGGAGGGAGAAAGAGAGAAACATCAATGTGAGAGAGACACATAGACTGGTTGCCTCACGCATGCAACTTGACCAGGGCCGGGGATTGAGCCTGTAACGCAGGTACGTGCCCTTGATCAGAATCGAACCCAGGAACCTTCGGTCAGCAGGCCAGATGTTCTAACCACCAAAGAATTGGCCAGGGCCCAACTCCAATTTCTAGTTTCAACCCTTTCACGTTTCTTCCTTCACTTGAACCTCCATGTTTTTGCCTAAGATTTCCTTCTAGAAAGAAGGATTGGCAATGACCCCCAGCCCACCGCCACCCGCGGGGTTAGCTCTGGCTGGGCAGCCCACGTTACCATTGGAGTCTTCCACTTCTTCAGCCGAGGTGGCTTTCTGGGCGGAGTGGTGGTTGTGTGAGGAGAGCAGGCTGACGATCCGCGGCCTGGGCAGCGTCAGGGCTTTCCCGTGGACCTTGAGGGAGTGTTCCTTTAACTGGCTGATTGTCATGGTGGAGAATGAGCACCAAGAACACTTGTAGGCATGTTCACCTGGGAGATGGGGCAAGGGACAAAGGGGCAAGGAGGGCACAGGTGGGGTGGAGACCAGAACACTGTTAATCACTCGATGGAGGAGCGTCCCGAGCTTCAGGGTCTAAGACCTGCACAGACCAACCCCCGCCCAACCCCCAGCCACTGCTCTCCTCCGGACTGAACCCCTCGAGGAGCTCCGTATTCATGCGACCTGGCTCCTTTCCATTTCACACTCTAATTGCGTGGAGGGGCCTATGGGCTGTTCCTCCACAGGGAGCCAAACCGAACGTCTACGATGCCCCCACCAGAAACGCTTCCCAGTCTAGGCTGCCCTTCTGTCGTCATCAGGAAAGAACACGCCCAATTCTCCTTCCAGGGCCTGTGGGTGGCTTTCCATCACCCGTCCCTCCGTGCGAGTCCACTGTGCTGGTTCCATTCACCACTTCCTCGCTGACTCCACACCTCCCGACTCCACTCATCCTACAGTGGGCTTTGTTTTTTTTTCTGGGCCAATTCACAAGCCTCAGCATAAAACCCCATTTCCCTCTGTAATCAATAACACAGAAATGGGTAAAAACAAGTCATTTTTTTTAAAACTGAAAGAGATATGGGTCTACATATGAATATGTCTCTGTGTGTATATAGCTCCATCTTCTTCAATAAACAGGATATTTCAGTTAAAATAAGAATTTTCCTTTAAATTATTTTTATACCACTGAAATGCAGGACAAATCACTAGGACTAAATTAAATTAGAGTATGACTTACCTTTGCCCTAAGTCAGTTTTCCAATTAACTGCATTTTCAGAAGCGAGGGTGTGAAATGGGCAAGCTTATGTTATGTTACCCTGGTACAATCACCTCAGAAAGCAATTTTGCTTTTTAGAACAATAGGCTTTGGATGTTCATGCCTATAATGCAGTAATTCCACTTCTGAGAGTTTACATTAAGGAAATATCCTTTAGTACATAGAAAGCTTTATTTAGAAATAAACAAGCATTTATGCTTAAAAAAGATGAAACAACCTAAATTTCCAACCATAGAGAAATGATTAAGTAAATGTGGCCCTATCTTCTTGATGAATTATCATTTTCTTAAAGAGTCTATAACAACATAGGAAAATAAAGTACTTGAAAAATAGATAGGAAGGCATAATATCTTTTAGATTAAATTATAACCACAATTGTTAAAAATAATTATAGAGGAATGGTTGAAAGGAAAAACAATCAAATGTTAACAACAGCTGCCTGGCTGGTGTGGCTCAGCGGTTGAGTGTTGACCCATGAACTAGGATAGCGGTTGCCAACCTTTCGGACCTCACGGACCTGCTGAACTAGGAGATCACGGTTCAATTTCTACTCAGGGCACATGCTGGGGTTGTGGGCGATCCCCAGTAGAGGGCGTGCGGGAGGCAACCAATCTGTGATTCTCTTTCATCATTGATGCTTCTTTCTCTCTCTCTTCCTAAAATCAATGAAACATTTTTAAAAAATACACGTTAATTACAGTGGTCTTGAGATAAGATTATGGACGACTGACTATATTTCATTCATTTTCAAATTTTCTGTAAACATGTATTTTTAAAATTTATTTTTAAGTGAAATTTAAAAGCCAGAGGAGATGAAAGAGGAGGAAGTAAAGGAATGAGAGAAGAATGGCTTTATTGAAGGTTCTCTGGGCCAGTGGGAACAGCTGAGGGCGGAGCTGATGTCTCCAGTTTAGTAAGTGAAGCAGGAACTGGAAGGTAAAACTCTGCCCTTGCTTCACCCAGCAAAGGGCTGCCGCCTGCCACCCGATGGTTTCACATATGAGGTGACCCTGCATCCCAAGTTCTGCGTTAAGTCTCCTTTTCACCACTGATGACCCCAGAGCTTGCATTTCCAAGAAAGTCTTGGAACTAGCCTTGATTTATACAACATGCTACAGCCCAAGGCAGAACAGACATTCAAAGAGGCCAGAGGATCCAAACAAACAGAACATCCATCAGTTGTCCCCCCATAGTTACCTAGGAGTTACAGGGTAATGCTGGGCCATGAGCAATGGGCTTTACTACTATTACCTATATAAGTAATACATATATATATAATATATACACATTATATGTATATATTATATATATAGGGTGGGGCAAAGGTAGGTTTATAGTTGTGAGTACTCAAAACATGGAGTTTATTCTTGTCTTATTAATTATTGCATTATTACAATAATTATTATATTACATTATATATAATACCACTGCTCTCCTGATTCCATTTTTCAACTTTTAAAAAAATCTTTATTGTTGAGAGCATTACATATAACCCCCTCTACCCCCCACCCCCCCCACTGACCTCTTCTAGCCTGCCTCCATCCCCGCCCCAGGCCTTCCCCACCCTATTGTCTGTGTCCATGGGTTATACATATATGCATACAAGTTCTTTGGTTGATGAACTTTGTTTAGTGGTTGTAAATAGTCCAACTGAAGAGAGAATTCAAATCCAGGTTACTTGGTTCATCTACACGACTCTTTATCCTTTAAAATAATCCATCTACAACAGACGAGATGAGTCAACAGTCCTTTGCAAAGTGTACTGGCTCTCCCTTAGCCGGGCCACTGTCAGTGGCTAAGGGCCATTTGTGGACACCAGGGCTCCCAGGTGCACAGAGAGCTTAATTACACCGCTCCCACTCTCTCTCCCTCTGGATGCTTCCTTCTCTCCAACCAGTGAGCACAGAGGCCAGTCTGCTCGCCAGCTCCAGGAACATATACTTCCGCTCAGTGCCCTGGAGCCAGTGTGTGCAGCCTCTGGCACCCCTTCAAAGCCCTTCCTACAGGCAGAATCCTTTACCCACTCCCACCGCGCAAGTGCTTCTGACCAGTCGGAGGCCTATGGGAAACACACCAGAAAAGGTCCCAGCTGAATCATTTACAATGTACAGTTAGAAAAGAATGGCTTGAACCCTGGGGCCTGTCACTCCATGAACTTCAGTGGAATTTTCCTGGGGATAGAAAAATACTAACAGATAGAGACAAGCCCATTTGGCTAATCCCCCGTCCCAGGCCCCACCCCCTCGCCCCCACCCTCTGCCTCCCGTGGGGCCCAGGGCATCTGGAAGCCTTCAGTAGCTTTACTGCATTGAGCCAGGTCAACGGGACCCAACGCTCAGGAGGAGACAGCAGAGAGACAAGAATGTATTTCCATGGGCAATGGGGAGATGGCAAAAGGAAGGCAGGACTCGGGGTCTCGGGGTCTCGGTGGGTTTTGTAACCACACAAGGGGAACCAAAAAATGAGAAGAATTCCAGCTGTCTGCAAATTTTCAAACTAGGATCTAAATACCTCAGCCCAGGAAACTCAGGGAGGAGACTGGACTTCGGAGAGAATCTGATAGTATAGCTGGGTATCCTGAGGCCTCATTTCCCCAATTTCCCTTTGGGTTTGATGTGAGTTCCTCTGAGGTTGTCAAAACCTCTGAGAGGGTCACACGCAGGCTGCTGCTGCGTTGGGGTTCTGAGAGTGACTGAGAAGGTCATGGAGACATCCCCAGGCCCCCCCACCCACATCTACTGCCTTTCCTACCTCACGCCTCTTTTCTCTCGGGGCTGAGTTCCGATTATCTACCTGTGGGCATCCCCCATCATATGCAAAGTAGAGAAGAGCAGAAGAGAGAGAGGCAGCAGCCCATCGGTGACAGGGATGTGCTTGTTCTGGAGTTAAGTTCTCAGTGAATGGACCACATGGCTTTGAGCAGGTCATCTGAAACTGAGGGTGACAACCTGCCCTTTAGGACTGCCATGAGGATTAAAAACGATGATGAATGTAACATGTTTAGTAAAGAGCCCTGTAGGTAAAGGGTGTTCAATGAAGCAAGCACAGTGAGATGGGCCGATACAGTGATAGAGACCCGCGTAGCTCCGGGACATGCATGATACTAAGCCACTTCTTATCTTGTATCTGAAAATGTATGTAAGGCATCTCCCAAGAATCTCACTACTTGTCCTGAGTTCTCTTAAGTTCCTCTGAACTTCCTCAAGCCTACAACATTACTTTATTTGGGGGCTATCTTTAGTGGATGTAACAATTCTTGCATTTCCATTAGAAAGGCTCGGGAATTTAGAACTTTCTCTTCGCCAACAAACGCTGTTAGCATGCATCAACTGTGACGTGGGTGACGCCGGCTGGGTATTATTTTGGCTTTGGGCGATTCCTTAGATTTTCTTTATTCGATTAAAAAATAACTAAATGTGCAACCATCTCAAGAATAACTTATTCTCATGTGTGGGACAAGAGACTTTGAAAGTTTTACTCAGTGAAGACCACAGGATTTCAAACTCGGCAGACTTGGGGGCACCACCAATGTCAACTCACCAGCATGAGCTTTGAGCAGGTGTGTTTTTAGCCGACTGTTGTAGGAGGACTTGAAGGAGCAGAGTTTGCATCGGAATGGTTTATGGTGTCCGTGGTGGGTTTGCATATGGCGATCCAAACTTTATGTAGGAGAAAAACGAACAAACAAAAAGATGGGGTTAAAAGCTGCGCGTAACATTGTCTCATTGCCCTCTTCCAGAAATCCCATTTCTAAGCTGTTCAAAGTCATTTTGCTACTTTCCAATAATGGTGCTTACAAAAAAAAAAAAAAAAGGGCAAGAGTGGCACCTACTCTAAAAGGAGGGGAAGCTCAAGGAAGGAGGAGATAACTCTTGAGCAGGGAAGGGTTTCAAAGTGTTGAACTACTTGGAATGAGTGGTTTGTTCCCAAAGCCTTTGTAAATAGGCAGGTGTGATTATGGGAAGTCACGTGATCCAGAGGCTAGTCACCCCTCTGATAAACACAACAATGTTTGCCGTACATCCGTCTTCCAGAAGCAACTTACAAGGATGTCATTTAATTATAGGCATTCCCAGTATTACATAATTACTAGTCTAAAGAAAAAAAATAAATCCACCAAACCAGGTGTGGGAAAAGTCCTAATTTGTGTCACTACCCCACATCACACCTCCTTTCCAAACCACTCAAGTATTATCTTCCTATTTCAAGTGCTCCCGACTCCATAAAACCTTCCTGATTCTTCCAGAGTGATGTTCACATCTCCCCTCTTTGAAACTTCATAGCGTTTTATTGACACACATTTTTAAAGATGTGGGCCTTCTTATGGCAAGTCACTGGTGTGCTGGCTTTATTTATCATCTGCTAGACCCTAAACTCCTGTAGAACACTGACCATGGTCCATTCATCTTCACATGCCCCAGAAGCCTCCAGGACACCACCAAGTACAAGGGCATACCCACTTATTCACAGCGATGTCCTGAGGTTCTGCTATGTGATAGGTGCTGTTATAAAGTACTTCGGACCCTTGCCGGTTCGGCTCAGTGGATAGAGTGTCAGCCCATGGACTGAAGGGTCCCGGGTTTGATTTAGGTCAAGGGCACCTACTTTGGTTGCAGGCTCAATTCCAAGCCCTGGTCAGGGTGGGAGTGCAGGAGGCAACCAATAAATGTCTCTCTCACATCGATGTTTCTGTCTCTCCCCCTCCCTTCCACTCTCCCTAAAAAATCAATGGAAACATATCCTCGGGTGAGGATTAACAACAAAAAAACCAGTTTTGGAACTGATGAGAACTACACAAATTTGATGCTAGTGCCTGGATCCGATGGCAAAGATTAGATATTCAACTTTGAATAATAATAATAATAGAATAATAATAGTTTTAGCCCTGACCGGTTTGGCTCAGTGGAGAGAGCGTCAGCCTGCGGACTGAAGGGTCCCAAGTTCGATTCCAGTCAAGGGCCTGTACCTTGGTTGTGGGCACATCCCCAGTATGGGGTGTGCAGGAGGCAGCTGATCGATGTTTCTCATCGATGTTTCTAACTCTCTGTCCCTCTCCCTTCCTCTCTGTAAAAAATCAATAAAATATATTTTTTTAAAAATAATAGTTTTAAGCATCCCAAACTCTGCAGAAGCACTGCCTCCTCCCGCCTTTCCACCTCCACTAACTAGCACTTTGTCTGTTTAAAGAAGCAAACAGCCCATCAGTTATTTCCAATTATCATAAAAATAAACAGCATGTCATAGTCTTACAATTAGTCACCTTCATCCAAGACCGCAGAACACATTACAGAACATTTCTCTCTGGCACACAGTCAACAGAGAAAGGCAACAAAATGTTGTTGTGTCTCAGAACCCTCCCTCTTCTCATCACCCAGAAAAGCCTTCATAAAAACTCCGAATTTACAATTTCTAAGCCGTGATGAGCAATGGGAAGCTCTCCCTCTTCAACCACCCTGAACTTCAAGCATCCCTCTGGATTCCATCAACTTATCTACCTTTCAAGGTCTTTTTAAAAACATCAAGCAGCCCTAACTGGTTTTGCTCAGTGGATAGAGTGTCAGCCTGCGGACTCAAGGGTCCCAGGTTCGATTCCGGTCAAGGGCATGTACCTTGGTTGCGGGCACATCCACAGTAGGGGGTGTGCAAGAGGCAGCTGATCGATGTTTCTCTCTCATTGATGTTTCTAACTCTCTGTCCCTCTCCCTTCCTCTCTGTAAAAAATCAGTAAAATATATTTTTTAAAAAACAAACAAACAAAAAACATCAAGCAATGATGCCCAGTCGGCATGGCTCAGTGGTTGAGCAATGACCTATGAACCAGGAGATCAGGGCACATACCCGGGTTGCAGGTTCCATCCCCAGGGGAGGACATGCAGGAGGCAGCCCTTCAATGATTCTCTCTCATCAGTGATGTTTCTCTCTCTCTTTCCCGCTCCCTTCCTCTCTGAAATGAATAAAAAAATATTTTTTTTAAAAAAAAATCAAGCAATGAGCCTTTGGTCACATGGGTTAACAGTCCTAATTTTATCTCCTAGTCACTCCATTTCCCAAATGGAACTTAGTCCTCAAATGATGATTAGGTACCAATAAACTTATCGACTCTCAGATCTTTGTGTACGTCAGAGCCATATCTACAAAACTGTCATTTATTTTTTAAAAAGCCTGCAAATCTTCTGTCAACCAAGCAAGCTCGTGTTCTTAGCCCCATTTGACAGATAAAGTTCAAGGTCACTGCCAACTGGACAGCAGGTGTGAACCACGAGGGGCAACTGCTGACTCCTCCAAGCTTCTCCCGCCCTCACGCAGCTGCCCTCCGCTAGGCCACCTCCGCCCAGGTACACGCGACCAGCCGCTCCTCAGCACTTACTTGTGCCTGAAAGCGGAAACAAAGGAGCAATACTGGCAGCTGTACTTGTCCTCGCGGGTGAACATGGCCAGGGCCAGGTGGCTCCTCTCATGAGAACGCAGCCCCTGCATGGACATCAGGACTCGGTCACATTGACTACAATGGTATCCCCCCGGCCGGGTCTCATCCTCCAACATTCCATCAAGCAAGCAGTGTCCACCATCCACCCGGTCCACCAGGGCGCCACTTGCATCTTTGGCTGCTTCCAGTCCATCCAGGAACAAGTGGGAAGGGTCCTCAGCCTCCTGCTAAGAGAACCACACACACACACATACCCCACCAACAAAATAAATATCTATGGTCATTCGCCCCGGCCTTCCTCCTCTCCTGCATTCTCCCACAAGCCGCGGGGCGGTTCCTGACAGTCTCCTCCCGGCCTCTCCGGCTCCCCCTAGAGGAGACGGCAAACCCGCCGGCATTCCTCATGCAGTGGTGGTGGTTTTAGGGCAATGTGTCCAGGCACAGGGTGCTACTGCCTGGCAAATGTTGAGAGAGGGGATCTCCCACACTGAAGACGGTTCGCTCACTTATCGCCCATCTTAAAAAAAGAAAATTTTAATTGTGATCTCACCTAAACTGACATAAAGCAGGGTTAGAGTTACGGCTCAGAGAAAAAACAACAACAGGAAAGGAAGGAAACCACGCCGAGTAGTGTGGGCATCATCCTTGGGAAATCAAGGAACGTGAAAGAGCCTGCCCTGTGCCCCCCATGCTCACCCCGCCCCGCAGACGGTGACTTCAGCCCTTGCCTGAAGGTTGATGAATAATCAATTCAAAAAGTTAAGAAGCTGCCTGGTTTGAAGTCACTCATGTTTCCAGGTGGCCCCTTGGATTACTGATTACGGGGAGAGCCGCTCTGTCTCCCCTGAGTGAGTCCAAGGCTGGGACACCCCGCAGAGGCAGGGAAGGCGCCGGCCACCGCGGCCCCTGTGCTGCCCACAGCCAGGCAGTTTCAGTCTTCGGAGGAGAAAAGCAGAAGGTCCGCCTCCACGCCACACAGGCAGAACAGGACAAGGTCAAACGGGGCCGGTGACAAATACGCAGTCACATATCCAGGGAGGAAGAGCAGAGCCCTGAGCCAACTCCTCTACCTCAGCAGGCCAGCCCTTCCTGGGAGGCCGGGATGGCGGTGTGGCTATCCAAACGGCGGCTGCTGTTCTGGTTATGAAGTTCGCAACAGGCAGCCTATGAAAGGTGTGTGTGTGTGGGGGGGGGAGGTGGGCTTGGGGGCATGTGTCAGTAACAGGGGGAGGGTGGGTGGGAGGACAAATCAGGTCAAAGGCTCTCAGGGTCAACTGTGACTTAAGGCTTTTAGTTTTAGGTGTCATGTCTCTGCCACTCCTTCGAGGACCCAGGGTAAGCAGCAAAAGACGGACTCTCCCGGGCTCTCTGCGCCCGCCAGCCCGATGAGAAAGGACAGTGAGAAGTCAGGCAGTGGGAGGAGCCGAAGAGGACAGGACAGAACACACTTCTTCTCAAGGGCTCGGAAGAGCAAACACCTAGCGGTGCTACACGCAGAAGAGAAGGGCGACCCGAAGCCTCCCGCGCCGAGAGGCCCGGATCTTCGGTTTCCGCCAAACTACCCACGTGGCAGGGAACCAGATCGGAGCTCGACCGGGTCGAGACAGCAAGAGGAGGGACGTCCAACCTGCAAAGAAATCAAAACAAGCCAGACCGACGCCGGCAACACTCAGGAATGCGCGCACTCCGGGCCGCCCGCTCCGGAGCTGCTTTGAGCAACGGGGTGAATGAGTAACGCGCGCGGCTCACACACAGAACGCGCATCCAGGCCTTCCCAGCGCTCACCTTCACGGCGGACACGGCGGGGACGCTGCCGTACTGGACGTGCTTCCGCAGGTGATTGCAGATGGCTCGGAGCGTCGGGTGCACCTCCACACAGAATTTACACTTGTAGCCCACCACCTTCCGCTCCTTGATCTTTGGCACCTCTTCTAAGTGGCCAAAAGGCTGGTAAAATACAGTGGTAGCTGTCAGTACTCCGAGCCCCTCCCGCAACGGCCGGCATTTATTCTTGTAGCTTACTAGCAGATTTTATTTTAAAGCAGATTAGCAGGTTAAAAACCAAGGGAGAGAATGAGTATTTTTTTTTTTTTTTTTTTTACATAAGGAATTCGTCAAGAGTCGTGGCACACTGCCTACTACGCAAAGTCTCTGGAACCCGCGTGCATTACGACTTGTGAGAAGATTTCTGTGCAGAAGCCTCATCGTCACGGCCACCACGGGATCTGGTCTGCAAACCCATGTCAACTACGCAGGTGAGAACGTTGCATAGCTACGCCGTTAGTGAGCTTCTTGACACACACACACCATTCTACTCCGGGAGATGTTAGGTTCATGTAGCCACACTGCAGACCGAGACACGCCTGAGAAGCGCTCGTGAGACCAAGAGACAGCCCACGGCGGCCTCAGGAAAGAGAGCGAGCGTCGCCGTGGACCTAGGCCTCCGACGAGGCTGCTTGGCAGAGAGAGACACAGAGAAACCACCCCAACCCTCCCCTGGGGAGCCTCCGGAGGAGTGAGAGGGAGGGGCACAGGACCGTGGAGAAGAGTGAGCACAGAATGGGGATAATCAAGCTCGAAATGTTTAATTGACTTATTGAGCTCTCTGGCAAGCTAAGTCACTAGGAAGCCCGTGGCAGCTTGGCTGGCAACGAAGACGTGCGTGTGGGCACCAGTGCTGAGAGGCCTCCTGGGGGAAGGGAAATCAAAACATATCCTTACCCTCTCTTGTTTGAAATCTGCAAAAGCACCATCTGCATATTTCTGCTTGCTCAAAAGCTGTTTCCTCCTCTCCTGACGTTTGGCACGCTTCTGGAATTCCTCATTGTGAACGTTCAAGTGTGAGGTCAGCTCCGCGGTGCTCTGCAGTTTGCTATCGCAGTGCTTACACTGGTAGGCGGGGCCCTGCGGGCGGGGGCCGCTGCCCAGGATGACGAAGTCCCTCTTGAGGTCCCGGCTGTGGTGGTCGGTGTAATGCATGCACAGCAGCTCGGCCGTGCTGAAGGAGAGCTTGAAGCACTTGATGCAGCGGAACGGGAGCCACTCCATCTCCTGCGCCTCGCCTCCCTCCACCTCGGCTTTCTCCAAGCTGCCTCTCTCCTCCTCCTCCGGCAGCACCGGCTTCTCGGGCTCGTCGGCGTAGACGGCCGTGAAGTAGCCCCCCAGCTTGCTGGCGTGCTGCTTCTTGGGGAACACCCCCGGGTGGCGCTTCATGTAGTGGGACACGATGCCCTTCTTGCTGAAGGACTGGAAGGAGCACAGGGAGCACTTCTTCTTCTCCACCGCCCGCCGCAGTTCCTCGCTGAGCTGCGGCGAGTCGTCCTTGGGCGGGGACGGGATGATGACCTTGTTGGGCTTGTCGCTGATGGTCCTGGAGGCCGCCAGGCAGTGGGTGTAATAGGCATCGATGTCGTGGCGCTTCTGGTAGTGGGCCGCCAGCCCTTTGCGGATGGGGTTGGTGTAGGAGCACAGGGCGCACTTGAAGAGGTTGTTCTTGCCCTCGGGCTGGGCGCGGACGTTATTGTGCTTGATGCGGTAGTGCCTGGCGATGCCCTTCCTCGTGGAGCAGAAGTACTTGCAGAGCTGGCACCGGAACACCGTGTGCGAGGCCAGGTGCGAGGTAGAGAAGTGAGCAGCGGGCACGGGCTCCTCCCCCACCTCCTCCTCGGTGATGGAGACTTGGGAGGGGCTCACTTCAGTGGTTATCTCGGGCTCGAGGGACACCGGCAGCTTCGGGGGCGACGGGGAGAAGACATCGAATTCAGGCTGGTTGTGGTACTTCTCGTAGTGGATTTTGAGCTTCTCCAAAGTGCCGTGCGTGTAGGGGCACAGCTTGCAGCGGTAGGCGCCGAACCCTTGCTTGAAGATCCGGCTCGTCTCCTCCACGTCGTTCTGGGCGATGTC
This sequence comes from Myotis myotis, assembly GCF_014108235.1. Classification (NCBI taxonomy): domain Eukaryota; kingdom Metazoa; phylum Chordata; class Mammalia; order Chiroptera; family Vespertilionidae; genus Myotis; species Myotis myotis. The sequence continues at coordinate 19,529,543 of NW_023416316.1, forward strand.
GGCGGACTGCTCCACATCGTGCACAAAGTCCTCGGCGGTCACCTTGATGGCCGGGTGTCGCTTCTGGTAGTGGGTCAGGACGCCGTGGATGCGGGTGTTGATGTAGGGGCAGTGCCGGCACTTGTAGACGGCGCCTGGGTTGATGTCGATGTCCTGGGCAAAGTCAGCGGCCTTCACCTTCATGCCGGGGTGCTTCTTCCCGTAATGGGTCAGAAGGCCGTGCAGGTTGTTATACTCGGACTGGCACACGGTGCACTGGTACGGGGTGGAGTTGATGGCGGGGTTGGCCGAGGAGAGCTGGAGGCTCTTCTCTGGGGAAAGCCGGGCATCCTCGGGGCATTCCATGTCCTGCTCGGGGAGGGGAGCGGGCAAACCGCTTTCACAATTCACGGGGCCCACCAACTCTTCGGCCGAAGGGATGGGGTTCTCCACAGCATCCTTCTCCTTGATGATGTCCAGCAGCACCGACTCGTCACCATTCATGGCCCAGGGGTGGAACGCTTGGTAGTGATTGGTGATGTCCCAGATGGAGATGGCTTCGAAGACACAGTCTCGGCATCGGTAGGTTTTGGCTTCGGCTGGCATCATGAGGGAGGGAGGGGATGGGTCTGGCCCGGCCCAGAGTTTGGTAGCCATGTAGGTGTAGTCCACATAATGCTCGGGGTGCCTCCTTTGGTAATGCAGGAGCAGGCCGTTGGGCTCCGTGTGGGAATAGATGCACCACTCGCAGTGGTAGCCAGCTTCTATGGAGCCATCGAGGAACGCCCAGCGCATGATGGACGTGACCGTGGCCTTGAGGGCGGGGTGGTCTTTCTTGGTATGCTTCCTCAGTGCATAGAAGTAGGGGGAGGTGTACGAGCACTGCCTACACTTGAGGGCTCGCAGTTTCGTTTTGTCCCGCTCCGCGCCGGAGGGGGCAACCAGCATGCAACTGGCGGACTTCCTCTGGTTCCGGTCACAGAGGCTTCGGATGGTGGCCGTGTGCTGCCGGATCACGTCTGCGTTGGCCTTGAAGTCTCGGTGCTTCTTCTGATAATGAATGAGTACCCCTTTGACCGTCCGGTTCCCGTAATCACAGTGCTGGCAAAAAAACATCTCGTTCTCCACAGGGGGGCCATCTCTCTCGGAGCTGCTCCGGCTCAGCGGCTGCATGGGGGCGGGCGGCCGGGGGGAGCCTTGGGGCCCCTCGGCCCCTCTCATCATGGCCGCTGTGGGAGGAGCCTGTCTGATATATTTGGCAGTGACCTTTATTTCTGGGTGTCTTTTCTGGTAGTGGACAAGCACTCCCACAACTGACCGATTGCTGTAGGAGCAGTGTTTGCAGTAGTAAAGCTCAGTACTGAGGTCTGGTGGCGGGGGTTGTGGGGGGGGTGGGGAACCCATGGTGGACATTTTGGGAGACATGGGAGCACCCACCTCAAATGATAATTGAGAAAGGGCCGCGCCCCTGTCCACAGACACCATTCGCATGGTTTTCTGGATCCTAAAGTAGGAAGCCTTTTCTTCGGGGTGTTTCTTCTGATAATGAACCAAGACAGAGTGCATGTTGGGGCTTGCGAACGAGCAAACGTCACAGTCGTAAACGACCACGGTGTTCACGGAGGGGTCCTTCTGGTTTTCACATTCTGGAGGAAAGGTCTTGGGAGGGGTGCTTTTATTGAACGCCATGCCGCCACCGCGAGCCACGGGCGTGGATGTCGCCAGGTTCTTGGGCGCCGAGTTCAGGATCTCCCGCAGCGTCTGGGACTCGGTGCTCAGCCCCTCCTGCTGCTCCACGACATAGCTGGAAAAGATCATGGCGTTGTTGATCTTCACCGTGGGGTGCATTCTTTGGTAGTGTGGCATCAGGCTCCTCACGTTGGGGCTCGTGTAAGAACAGAACCGACACCGGTAGATCAGGTCCGAATGGTCAAAGTTGAGGACATTCATGGCTTCGGGGTGGTGCTCACCGTAGTGCTGCTGGAGATCTTCGAAGTTGGTGTAATCGATGTAGCACTCCAGGCACCTGTACACCGCACTGTGGTCGTTGGGGTCCAAGATGTACCTGAAGCTGAATTTAATGTACGGGTGCATTCGCTGATAGTGGGTGCTGACACTCCGGGCAGATTTGTTGTTAAAGTCACAGTGTTTGCAATAGTAAAGCCTCCCAGAGTCACTAAAGTCTGTACTTTCGTTATTGTGCTCGGTCCCATACAGGGGAACCTGGGCGTTCAGCAGAGCGGTACCGGGAATTTGGTGATCTTTCAAGTTTGTCGAGGAGCCGTAATAATCCTCTTCGTCTTCCGAAAGCGTGAGCTCAATCTCCGCCCCGTTGGTGGCATTGTAATCGTGGCTGATGTTTCTGAAGTTGGGCTCCTTCTGGGGCACACTGGTATCTGGCACCCACAGCTGCTGCGTTGCAAAGGGAGGGGGCACCTCCAGGACTGGCTCCGTTGGCTCTTCTTCCCGGTCCAACTCCACCTCAATCTCCACTTCATTGTCTTCCTCTTCCTCCTCATCATCCTCGACGTTGATCACGGCATCCTCCTGCTGTTTGCTCTGGTTGATCTTGCTCTGCAGGTTGCTGGCGATCTCGTCGATCCTCGTCCTCTTCTTCACGGGCGATAAGTCGAGAGGAAAGTCACTAGCGAGCTTCCGAGAGGCCTTAGCTACAAAATTGTTCTTGGAGGACAACCCAAGAATTGAGGTCTGGCTTTTCTTCACAGTGTTGCTGGAAGAGGGGTGGCTGTCTGTCTCACTTTCCAATGGGAGGCTGGAGGGCGGCCCCTCGAATTTTGGCAAGTTGTCGCAGAACGAGTGTTTGTGCTGCTGATGGACTCTTAGCCCTTTCAGAGTCGTGGTGGAGTAATTACACATGGTGCATTTGTAAGGGTGCAGGGGTGGGGCTTGCACGGGGGGCTGTGGCGGCTGCGTCGGCGGGGGCTGGGGCTGGGGTGGCAGCTGATGTGGTGGCGGCAGCTGCGGTGGCTGAGGCTGTGACGGAGGTGGTGGCGGTGGCAGTGGCGGCGGCGGCGGCTGTTGCTGCAAGGAATCCAACATGACTCCTGACTTCCTGCCATTGATGCTTGGGCTCTCGTAAGACACGACCCCTTCATTCATCGAGGAAGCAATGCTTTCGCTCTGGGAATTCACAGCATCCCAATCTGACGTTGTACCCGTGTGACACTGTTTGTGAGCCCCCAGTTTTAACGAGCTCTTGCAAGTAAACGGACATTCGTCACATTTGTACACAGCTGTCTTTCCGGATAAGTGAATGTTTTCTATGTGTCGGGAGATGCTACGTCGATGCATGGTGAGGAAAGGACAAAAGGGGCACTGGAACCTGTTCATAAATCTCCTGAAGGGAATCCCCTTGGTCTCCAACAATTTGTGGCCGTCGGAGCCCATCAGCTGCTCTGCAGACATGCCTGCTGTCTGGTGATCCATAGCGTTTAAGCCATTCTCACTGTCTATCTCATTGAGCTCTTCCTCGGAGCTAGAGTCATTCAGCATGCTGTTCGTTTCCAGGTCGGCAGGAGAATTTGTCATGTCAGCCATTCCGTAACGGGACCTCTCCGCCAGGTTAACAAGGCCAGAATTGTGAGGTGACTTCGGCTTCATCGGAGGGTAGGACAGGGGCGAAAACTTGGAAGCTGAAGAAGAATTGGGTCTCATGATGGAGTTGCTGATGGAGCCCCTGTAGTTGGAGACGTTGGCGTTGGGCATCTCCCGGCTGACAGCATTCATGGACAGGTAGGTGGAGTTGGAAGTGGGGCTGGGGTCGTTCTTCGGCAGGTCGGGGAGACTCGTCCCTTCCTGCTGTCTGAGGTTGGAGAGGACCTTGACCATGCTGCGGTGTTTCTTCATCATGTGGTCACACCACCGTTCTCGGCGCGGGGTCTGGTAGCTGCACCACTCACAGCAAAAGTTGCCTCGAGACTTGGTCAAAGGCTTGACCATGGATTCCAAGATGCTGCGCTCCACGACCTCTGCAGGCAGCTCCTTGCAGGGGTCCTGCAAGGACACAGGCGGGATCACGGGGTCTGGCATGGGGACAGGGGCAGGAGGGAGCGCAGCGATCTCCTTCAAACTGTTTTTGTGATACATTTTCTGGTGCTTCATTATTCTCGCCCTCCTTGGTGACTTGTATGTGCAAAACTGGCAAGAAAAGACCTTTCCAAACCCCTCGTGCATCATGATATTATAATTTAAGGATCCTGGGACGGGGGGTCCCGCCGAACTCCCTTCAGCTTGAGCCCCATGGACCTTCCTAGTGTGTTCAATGAGGAGGTTTTTTGACCTGAAGTAGCGTACGCAGAACTTGCATTGAAAAAACTTGCTTGTTGGTTTGGGATTAGGGGCAATATGTTGACCGTAATATCCTGGACTGTGGCCATAGTAACCTCCGGTCCCCAATGCAGTTGCATTTTGACCTAAAGAGAAAACATAGGGTAAGTGGGACAAGAAAAGCAAAGCAAGAGAGAATTAAGAAATTCAACCATGCAAATCCACTTTTCTTTTCAATTATTCTTCATAGCCACAAAAGCACAAGTTTCACCAACTGCAGTCTCCATTCGAGAACTTTCAGAGAGACTACACCTTGTTTTCCAAATGGAAAGGAAATTAAGAGTCAGAAGGAAGCCGAGAGGACAATAACCTAGGAACTCAAGAACCGAAACATGATGCCCAAACCACAAAAAGGGCTCAAAAGAGCGAGAAACTCTGCAGAGCAGAAGCCCATGTATCAAGAACCAAGGCCACTGGCTCAAAATGCATGAGAGCACTGAACTATATCAGACAGGCTGAGGTTAGTCTAGATTTACCTGATAAATCCTCTGCGATCCCAAATTCATCCTTTATAGACGAAAACTCCACCTCGGTCTGATTGCTGGCATTCATGGACCCGGATCGTGGCTCATGCGCGTTGTCTTCGGCAACATCAGTGGGCTGCAGAAACGCCGTGTGGACATCCTGAATGTGCGCCTTGAGATCCTCATAGGATGGGGCTCTGAAGTCACAGCCATCACACTGAAGCACCTCCATGATCGGGGTCTACCCTCTCACATCAGGGACCTGTGGCAGAAGGCACAACGAAACGTCTTAAGGAAGGTAGGGAATGCACAGCCCAAGTCGATGGGGCTGAAGTCATTCCTGGAGAAAATTCTAGTATCGGCAGATTTCGCTTACTAAACTCTACCAGTTGGAACACTGGCTAGAGGAAGGCCATCAGACATAACGGGGATGATGTCCTTGACTTCAAAACTTCAAAGAAGGAAAGAAAAAGAAAACCACCCAGATAAACTTTTACTGGCTTGATAGATCTTTAAATGCCATTTGTCAAGGAAATGTCCAGAGTTCTAGTACTTTCTGAATTTCTTGACCAAATTCGAATTTCTTGGTAAGTTAATTCTGATTGTGGTTCTGGCTTGGGCCCATTTTCTTTTTTGAAATAGAGGCTGGCCATACAGAGGAAAAGAAAAAACTTCAATCTCCATTTGCCGTTTTAGTATCATAACACTGATGTTTTACCACTACACTGTGAAACAGTATGGCATCTCAGAGTGGTGGTAAAGAGAGCTTTTATTGGACCTTTTATTATTTTAATCTTAATAATTTTAAGAAATAAAAATTTTTAAAATAATTTTATTATTTTAATTTAACATCTTAACTAATATTGGGATACACCTCTTTCCTCCCTTCCCCAAACACTTTAGTTGGCTTTTTTTTTTTTAATGAGCTAAATGGTTATTTGCTTTTTACTACCCACCAATTATAACTTAACAGCTTCTCCAATCTAATTAGGTCATAAAATATTTCTCATGAGGTTCTCAAACAACCAACTTTAAGATGACAATCCAGTTTCTTGTTGAAAGTTTGCACCTTCGTACCTCCATTTCCATGAAGGCAACAGACAGAAACTCGCAGTCTTGAAGAGGGGCTTCCAAGTCACGACTTTTAAAAATCTTTTCCCATTTCTCTCCTTTACAAATGTGACGTGTATACTCGAACACACACACACACACACACACACACACACACACACACAGGCTGTGAACCTGATGTAGAATAATTTTTAAAACTTGCCCAGCTACCTTCATTCTGCTATTTAAAATGGGATAGAAACATATAGACAGCTTCCCACTAACTCAATGGAGAGTTCCATCATTAAGAACAATGTAGAAGGTACAGGCCTTCCTACCATAACATATATTCGGAGTGGAGATAACCAACTGTTATCTTAATGAGCGAGTGAGTTCATGGAGCTCACCCACCGCAAACTCTACTGAGTCACTGCAATCTAGAACCAGATGTCCAAGAGCAAACAAATCTCTCCACACTTTTATTGTGCAGCAACTTTCTCTGCTTTCATTGGAGAAGATGCCTTATGCCTGCGGGAGAACAAAGTCTAGTAGTATGTCCATGTAGTAGAAGCAGCCGATGCGGGAGGATTTTCCATGAAGGCATGCTCCTGCTGATAGCCTACTAAAATAACTTCTGGCAAGTCCAGCTCTGGGCAGACAGGGGCCTGCAGAGTGAGGTGCAGATATGCACCTCCTCTTCTCTCCCCGGGCAATCTATCCTTTTTCAATAAACATCGAGCCAGAGCCTTTTCAGCTAACTAAGTCTCAATATTCCAGATACACAAGCTTTTAGGTCTAAGCACCAACCCAAATTGTGTGGAAGAGGGTTGCTATCAGCTCTGGATCGAATTACAGCAGCCACCCGGGCCCCACCCCACTTCTCTCGCACAGTCCATTAGACCTGAAAACAAATTTTTCCATGGTGCAGACGACTCCTGCATTTAGAACACTTCATAGGGAAGAAAGAAAAAAAAAAGAAAGCAGATCATCCAGTGTGCACTCCCCATCCCCCAAGCTTAGTCCTTTCATCTCAGCCAAACGAGCCACAGCTCTGCCGAATGTGTTTATCACACTTCCAAGAGATAGGAGCCCTGCGTCACTGGAGCCCTAAGACTGGCTGAGCTGCCCTCGTCCTGAGCTTCAGCGCAGCCATTTTAGCTCCGGGCACAACATGGATTCTCTGGGATTCGGCTGGGCTGACACTCGGCAATGAGCCTCCAAGAGCAGCCTCCTCCTAGCCTCTTCTCCTCCCAACAAAGAACAAACTGTTTTCATTCCTTTCCCAAAAAAGCTGCACCTCTCTCCTCCTCACATGGCATGCACCAAGATTTCCGAAGGTTCTATTATCCCATGATTGATAGGCTGGTCCCTTGGTCCCAGCAGAGCACTGGCTACTACAGGACGACCCTGGACCAGACCCTACGCTCCAGCAGGATTGGGGGGCGGGGTGGGGGAACCTCCAGAATGCCTTGGCTTCTTGGGAGTCGTCCTTCCACACACGCAGAAGACATACCATCCGACGCTGCTTGCCAGATTCCAAAGTCTAATGACCTTTGTTAATCACCAGCCAGTCTGTCTGCATCAGCAGACCCTGCCAACAGACACACCCTTCCACACAAAGGCTGTAGCTATTCCTTTTAAAAGAGGTTCTCTGAAAGCTCCATTGTGTAGCCGGGAGGAAAACAAAATCTCTTCCCTTCGAAACTTCAAGCCTTTAGAAATAATGCAACAAAAGCCTTTCTGCTGTGTCTTTTGGGAAAGTTGGGAGCCCGGTTTGCGCAACATCAACACAAACGATGGTTCTGCACAAGGAAAGCAGGGCACCTTCAGCGTTCAGTCGTCCACCCAGAGATGAAATTCCTCTCTCTGTGTAGTCCACAAACACCTCGGGCTCTTCCGAAGCTGCTAAGGATTCTAACTTCACCGGATGCAAACACAAACCAACAGTCTCCTTGTTCAGCTACAAAGGAGATTAAAGGGTTATGAGATCAGAAAAAAAAAAAAAAAAGCCACTGATTTGGAAAAAAGAAGAGATGATGAAAGTGATTTCCTAATGGGTTCTAGCTTTAATGTTGTTGCAGCCTCTACCTCAAAAATAGCTCAGAGCCTTGGAAGAGGTTAATCTCCAGGCTGCTGAGAGAACCAGCGTCGGGTACAGCTGAGTGGCCTTCAATTTGACGTCTGCACCAAGTACAGAAATGAGGATGTCGCCTCCTTTGAAAGCCATTTTGTCTTTGTGTACACATTTCTCCTGAAGACGCCGACAGAAGAAAACAGAAATTGCCAGCATGGCCCAAACAATCAAAGAAAACAGAAACTTGATGTGGTTGTGAGACTGAGGAGGTACCCATGTGCAAGAAGGCAGAGGAGGAGGAAAAGGGATGAGGGGAAGGGAGAGACAATGAAAACTGGACCCAAGGACGACCCATCCATCAACCAGAGAGGGTGTTTTTGCAGCAGATGGTAATCCTCTGAGAAACCAACAACAAGGAGGGAAAAGATGAGAAATAAGTTTTATGAAATTGACTGCTCCAGCAACCCTAAAAGGCTAAACTAGACTGATCTGCTACAAAATTGGGGTTTAAAATCAAAAGCCTTGATCTCACATCTACTTACTTCATTTAAAAATACTGTCATAATGATATTAGCAATGGTTTTTCCCCCCTCACTGACCAAATCAGCAAAATCAAAGGCAGAAGCAGCTTCTAAATTAACTAAAAAGAAATGTTATTTCAAAAGATCATGAGATGAATCTACAAATCAAACAAGCACCCTTCCCACTCTCTGTCTCCTATTCCCCATACAGTAGTTCTATCGGGTGACTAGACTCTGAACACCACCCATGATGACACTGGCTAGGTGACTATGGATTCATTCTCCAATAACCTCACACTCATGTGCTAGGTCCCCCTAACATGGAAGCCCTAGACCAGTGGTTCTCAACCTTCTGGCCTTTAAATATAGTTCCTCATGTTATGACCCAACCATAAAATTATTTTCGTTGCTACTTCATAACTGTAATGTTGCTACTGTTATGAATCGTAATGTAAATATCTGATATGCAGGCTGGTCTTAGGTGACCCCTGTGAAAGGGTCGTTCGACCGCCAGAGGGGTCGCGACCCACAGGTTGAGAACCGCTGCCCTAGACCAGTGGTCAGCAAACTCATCAGTCAAAAGAGCCAAATATCAACAGTACAAATATCAACAGTACGATTGAAATTTCTTTTGAGAGCCAAATTTTTTAAACTTATCAACTATATAGGTAGGTACATTGTTATTAACTTAATTAGGGTACTCCTAAGGCTTAGGAAGAGCCACACTCAAGGGGCCAAAGAGCCGCATGTGGCTCCCGAGCCGCAGTTTGCCGACCATGGCCCTAGACCAGGGGTGGGCAAACTTTTTGACTCGAGGGCCACAATGGGTTCTTAAACTGGACCGGAGGGCCGGAACAAAAGCATGGGTGGAGTGTTTGTCTGAATTAATATAAATTCAAAGTAAACATCATTACATAAAAGGGTACGGTCTTTTTTTTTTTTTTTTTTAGTTTTATTCATTTCAAACGGGCCGGATTCGGCCCGCGAGCCGTAGTTTGCCCACGGCTGCCCTAGACCATCTGACTACTCATTACTCTCCAGTTCTTATTATCTATCAGCTGTTGATTCGTTCAATTTACATTGACAGTTTCGCGAATTCAAAATGTGGGGTTTTGATGGGAAACCCCAAACCCAATTTTCCATATTTGAAAAACTCTTAAAGTCACACTTAAAGCAAACCCAAAGGTTTTGTTAAAGGTTTGGAATACACGCATGAGAATGGGGAAAGGGAAGTTTGGGGAACAGGCCGCTCTTTCTCCACCTTAAGAACACCAATGTGAATATGTACCGTCTGCCCAGACACTATCTGTGCGCAGAACTCCTGGGATCCATCAGGCCTCCGTTGTCTTCCTGGGAAGGTGAAAGGAGACAATCCACAGCTCCATGGGGAGTCCTTCCAACTCACTGCACAGGAGTAACTGGAGATGGGGGAGGTGCCTTGAGGGTTCACAGCGTTCTCGCCATCCACGCTTGCCCAGGTTGGGCACTGCTCTTTAAGTCTGCATGTCCCAGGAGCAGAAACCTGGTCTTCAAGTCAAAATCCCAACTGTCTCCAGGAGGGGCCCAGATTAAACACGCAGGCCTTGCCTGGATCTGACCAGTCCTCTGACTGTAGGACTGCAGACCAGAAATAAAGCTGCGAAGCACCCCCGCCACAGGGACTCAGCAGCAACTAATTATAACCTTCAGAGCCTTTGAGAAACAGAACCAGAAACACCATCAGGTGCTTTTCCTTTGTCCACTCCAGAAACCTAGTTTCGCTTAAGACAGCGAGCTCCCCAGTTCTCCTGAATCACAATTCTAATAAAAGGCTTTAGTCTGAGCACCTGTTGCTTGTGCCTTTCTTACTTTCCTGTCCTACCAGGAGAAAACACAATTACCCAAGGACTGGTAGTGGAATACATACATTTTGGAGTAGCTCAGCTAGAAAAACAAAAATCAGGAGCTTAAAGATCTTCCTACAAATGTTTTTGCATATCAGAAACTGTTGAAACGAGGAGGTCAAAGAGCTGTGGGTTGTTGGGGGGGGAGGGTTAATGTTTCTATTTGCAAGCCCCAGGACCATGGTTTGGGAGGAATTTTCATGCTTAGGGTGAAAATGTGGGAGGGGTGAATCACTAATTAATCCACTTGTGAATGTTGGGTTGCTACTCTTAGCAACAAGGGGTGTTCTATATCAGTGGTGACCACTTGGCGGTCCATAAGGTCCGAAAGGTTGGAGACTGCTGTTCTATATCACTTATCATCATGGTCAAAGTGGGAGTCCTAATATTTTAAAGTGCAAATATAATATGTCTCTCTCTTTCATATAATACATATATATGTAATTTTTAAAATTTAATTTGAACTCAGACATGAGCATGTGCACTCCAAATTAATAGGAGATCTGTTGGCAAAATAAACCAACAAAGAACATCCAAAACAAGCTACCTCCATCGATCTCACAGCATTTGGTACGACTATAGATCATAGCTCACCATGTGGTGTCTTCAAATGTCCTATCAAATGTTGATACTGTTTGCTACATGATCTAAGCAGTTCTGTGTACTCTTGGCAATCACCACACTAATGAAAGGTTTAACATATCAGGGAGGATAAATAATTAAGGAATTCAGAAGGGAGACACAGCTGCTCTTCAAAACCAAATTTTCAGAAGAGAAAGAATTAATTTGCAACCACATATGTAACCCCCAATATGAGACTGAATTTACATAGTAGCAGAGAAATACCATGAGACCTTGAATCCTGCCAATGCAGGTGGCCTCTGTGCTACGTGGTCGGCCTGGTCCATCTGTGGAACCTTGTCCATTAAATGCAAAGTCTGAAGCAGGCAATTTGTGCATTAATAACCCAGTCACCTTCTGGCCAAGAAAGCTAGTCTTCAGGTTATCTATTTTAGCTTTGTTCTCCTGCATACAGTTTTCAAGTATTACAGAGCATGCTGGGGTAATATTTCCTAACAGATACCTTTGAGATCATCATTAAAATGAGATGAGCACCTAGGGATGTAATCCAAGTGACTACAAAAATGCCAGGTATGTAAATAAGCAGTGATTCGGGCTGAGTGACCTGTTATGAAAGTGAGTGTCTAATACAGAAGGAGATAGTACATACCTTCTGGAGAATTCATGCATTCCTTTGCAATGATACAAGGCTAATGGAGGCCAACAAGCCAATAGGCAGCCTGCCAGCTCCCCTGTCCTTAGAAAAGGAAGCGTGTGATTTGAACGAGGAGATAAAAGAGGAGAGAAGGGACTGGAAAAGAAAGGGAGGAAGCAGGGTGGTATCTCAGTAGCTTCAGACTTCATTGTCTGTAAAGGGAGACCTTCAGTGCACCAGATAACTCTTAATTCTGAGACGTGTCCTGACAATATTCTCCTCGAGAAACAAAACGAATCCTTACACTACAATTCTCAAAAGACAACCATGACAAAAGAGATCCCAGCTCATCTCACTCTTTCAATTGACGGAAAACCATTCTTGGTGTTGACTGAATTCTCTGAAATGGCCTGGTCCCATCAGGAAGTTCCCTGGAAACGTTGAGCCCATTCTTGCCCTAGCATTTAGGGCCAGAGAACACTGATTTCTCTCCTCCTGAGCCAACCCTCACCCAAACGGCAGAGACAGAAAATCACGGTGTTCCTTTACAGACTCTTCCGAATGCTGGCTGGGTTTCTACAGACACTTTTCACACTACAAGAACTCTCATTATAAAAATTGTAAAATTAAAGGGAAGTTGCAGATATGCTGCTGGGTCTTCATTACAGAACTGATTAAGACGCAGACTAAGCAGAAGCTGCGGTGCAAGGCATTTTCCACACCATAGAGGACCAAGCGGTGCACAGGGTCCCTCTTCTGTGGGTCTGAACGCTTGACTGACCTCAAGGCTTGGCCATAGCTGTTTTCTGGCACAAAAGGTTTGAGTTCTACGTTTTCAGTGAATGAATCCAGAAACCATTTAAACAATATACCTTATCTCAATTAGCATTCGGGGGGGGGGAGACCCCCCAAATGATGTATGGTTGGCATGTGGACAGTATAAGGAAGTTTTGTTACAACTTCTTTTACTTGGGGAAAAGCCCACAGCTGTCCCAATCTCATTCCTCTGAGACTTGCTCACCACCTTCTAGGCTCTTCGTTTGCTCAGAAAATTCAGACAAGTCACTTCCTTGAGAGGAGAACTGTCCCTCCCAATTCTGCCTGTATCAGTGGCACACAGGGCCCTGATCCAAGCAAGGCAATGACCTTTACGATCTAAATTTTTATATCTGATAAAACCATTACACGAGCCTGGCACCTGGGTCTGTCTGTCCCTCTCCAAACCATGGCTCCTGATCTGATAAAGCCCTAAGCAGACTGGGATGGCTGGGATGGTGTAGGTCATGACCACATTCATAATTCTTCCTCCCCAAAAAGAAGGTCATTTTCTTCCCCGCTCCCCTTGGCCTCCACCTTTAGCAGAAGCCATTAGGCTATCCTCCCGCCTAATTAAACTAACCACTGGGCCCTTTCAGGTCCACTAATAAAACTTTACAATATGAACAAACAAACAAACACAGTATGTGTTTATGGACAGGAACAGCAGATACCCAAGAATTTGGATTTTTTTTTTAAGGTAGCTAAGAGATTTCTCCCCCTTCACAATTCCCATTCTACTTTTCCATGAGTTAAGTTCACTCCTAAAAATCACTGCACCCCAAAACCTTCTAAACAGAAGGTTAAGACGTGTGTCTGTCAACACAACAGTAGAATTTATCACCGTGTGAAAACACAGCAGTGCTCAGGAGCGTGGGTCAAGCCCACATTCCATGAAGCCTTGATAAATCTCACCTTTGCCCCACAAACTTAGGTTTTTCAGCTTATTCACTATCGGCCTGCTCTAAAAATAAGTGACAAGGATACAGCAATGCCTACCTAGCAAGTAAAAGAATTTGTTCCCAGCAGGCGTGATGACACTGCCTGCCATCTTCACCTGCAGCCAAGTCTGGTGAAGCCTTTCCTTGGATCATTTTGTTAAATGAAGAGATCAGATTATGATGTTCCACCTTTCGGTACAAAAGGTGTGTTTTAGAAGATTTCCTTCTCAGATTTTCAAAAGATTCCCCGCCCCCCCCCCACCCCCGGCCCTGCCCCTAATTCATTCCCTTATTATGATTATTCAGAGACAAATGCCCAGTTTTACATGGCTAACTCCTCATCATTCTGGTTTGGGCTGAAAGGTTTTATCCAAGGGGTTTTTCCTGACAACTCCATCTAACATTAGCCCACCCTCCCCACCCCATGGAATCCAGCCCCCTGTCCACAACCCTGACTGAACTCACTTTTTATCACCTTATGCTGTTTTACTTTTTTCACAGTTGACATGATACCTATTTGTTTTGTTTCCCTCCCCTAGAACATCAGCACTCTGAGAGCAGGTCCATGCCTGTCTATGTACATTGGTATCTTCAGCACTGGGGACACTTCACACCAATGGGTACTCAGCAAATGTTGAATGAATGAATGAATGAATGAATGAATGAATCAAAGCTTCTGAATTATAGGAGTCCAATAGAACATAAAAAGATTTATGATGAGTTAAATTCTTCTACTAACCTTATGTTATCATTGAGCAGTCATCCCAACCAGTGGCAATTTTGTTGCCTCTCCATCTCCCCACCCCACACCAGGGAGTATCTGGCAGTATCTGGAGACATTTTTGGTTCTCACAATTGATGGAGGGTGCTACTGGCATCTACTGGGTGGAGGCCAGGGATTCTACTAACTATTCTACAATGTACAGGTCAGCCCCAACAACAAAGAGTGATCTGGTCCAAAATGTCACCACAGTGCTGGAAACCCTGTCACAAGCAGTCTCTGCATTTAACCTACCTGCCCTTACAAGCCTTTCATGGGGTCCTGGCTGGGGCATTTCTGGACTAGACGATCAGCACGTTCTTTCCTAATTTAAAGATTTTAGGATTCTATGTTTCTAAATTATCTTAGTGGCCTTCATGTCATATGGTATCACAAGCTTTTAGTTTTATTCTTCCGATTTGGGTCTTTTACTGAAAACTTTCCAAGAAGATTTTTTGAGCGATAAGGCCCTTGCACTGTTAATGATCGTGTGGGCTTTGTGGGTAAGGGGTTGATGTCATTACAAATGGTCAAATTCTACACTTGGCATGTGGCTTTCAACTACAATTTCTGTAAAAAACACGATGCATAATTTTTCCAGTTCAACGTATAGAATTACCTTCTCGCCCATTGATGGGGCCCCAGGCTACTCAAAATCACTTTTGCTTCTTATATCCCCAGGGGCCAGCACAGGTCTGGCCCTGATGAGATCTTGGTATGAATGAGTGTCTATATGCCTGCTTTCCAGGAGAAAATTAACCCAGGGTACCAACACGAACTAAACATTCAGGAAGCTAAGTAATTCCAGAGAGCCTCTGTGACCAGAAAAACCAAACAAAACTGAGGGCGATGTGACAGTGCCCACACTGCACCTACTGAAGCTCATGAAGCCACGTCACAATGATAAATGCGCTAACCATTGGGCACTAGGAATTCTAATTCTAAGTCCCCACTTGTCCTTGATATTTGAGTAAGTGGCCATCTTCCTTTTCCTGGTCATCATCCATGGGGAAGGTGCTCTGGTTGCCTCATCCCACTCTCGTATTTATAACTTTGCTAAGCTCCCCTGAACTGAAGTGCCACTTGGAAATATCATCTGCAGCCACACTGGAAACTATTTGGTTGCTTTCCCTGCACAGAAACCATTTAATTCTTGTCTGCAAGGATTCTGGGAAGGCTGAGGAACAATTCTCCCTTACACCTCCACATTCTTTACACTTTTGCATGGAGGGAAGTATAACGAAATTAGGCAGGACTGGAGTTTCTCTCCTTTGCCTCCTTGAAAAGTACTGAAACAAATGTGACTGTGCTTTCCTTAAATCAAATAAGAGAATTCATTCTAAAAGCTAATTATCTATAGGCTCGCAATGTCCATTAGAAAGGAGATACTAAAGAACACGTGATCCAACCTGATCCAATCTATTCGTTTTTCAGATCATGAAACTGAGGTCTCAGGAAATATAACCTGCCCCAGGCTCCTGGAACACAAACTCTATGAAGCCAGAAAAAAAAGGGGGGGGAGGGGAAACAACTTTTGAATTCTACAGTTTGAGAATGGAAAGTAGCAGTAAAGACACTCTATAAATGTTATTCAGTTCATTAGTAGCTATTCCCACTTAAAGCTCATGCCCATATATTCTCACTGAGACTAGTCTTTCTTCCCTGGGGAGGCAGATTCCAGAATAAGCCCCCGTGTCTCTTCTGCTCTGAATTCTCCACTCACGACAGTCCCTGAAAACCTGCAAAACTCATCGTCTGCCACTTGACTGTTCAGAGATCTCCTTAGGCATGCAAGCAGTGTGCTCATACTTTGGAAAGACATTTGGAAGACTGAAAGTTGCTGACAAAGGTATACACAGAAGAACAAGAGCTATAACACTGAATTATCTTTCTTCAGAATCCAACCTCACGGAATCAGAGCAAGGTTATGTAGGAGCTTTATGTCTGCCAAATCTACCCCATGAGGAACATCGCCTTGTTTCTTATGGAAAATGTGCACTGCCAACAGAGTCACTGACGGGGCGGGCTGAATGAGCCTGAGGGGGCTCTGGAAATACAGGGTCAGTTCATTTACAACGGAAAGGAGAAGAGCAGTCAGTCCCTCAAATGCCTGGAAAGGAAGCCAGTCTTCTCGTGGCACAGCTAGTGAGTGGCTCAGACCAGTAATTCCAGAATATTGTCGATACCGGATTTCACCTCGAATATACTGTGTTCTGAAATCAACCACAGATGGAGTATTTTACCACATTTATGAATATATGTGTGTATGCGTGTGTGTGTGTGTGTGTGTGTGTGTGTATCCTTTAGTTATCTCTATTTCCAGTAGATATCTATATCTATTTGAATATAAAAAAGCAAAATGTATCAGAAATACTCTCCATAAGGGTCTCTCTTATAAAATAAATCTTTATCATAGTGAAGAGAATGGTTTAAGAAGGTGCTGAGATCTGCATGTTTGACCATGTTTTTCCTCCATGTAGAAAGAATACTGTACCTACATTTTGAAGGTCCAAGGAATTCCCTTCCTTTAAGACAGCGGTTCTCAACCTGTGGGTCGCGACCCCTTTGGAGGTCGAACGACCCTTTCACAGGGGTCGCCTACGACCATCGGAAAACATATATATAATTACATATGGTTTTTGTGATTAATCACTATGCTTTAATTATGTTCAATTTGTAACAATGAAAATACATCCTGCATATCAGATATTTACATTACGGTTCATAACAGTAGCAAAATTACAGTTATGAAGTAGCAACGAAAATAATTTTATGGTGGGGGGGTCACCACAACATGAGGAACTGTATTAAAGGGTCACGGCATTTGGAAGGTTGAGAACCACTGCTTTAAGACAATGTTTCTCAACTGTATCCTGCCCGGGAATTTAACCATGACTTTGTAGACTGCTTGAAGGGGTTACAGAAGAAAGACAAACCATCAAGACCCCAAATCAGGTTCTGAAAGCAAAATTAAGCAGATCTTTAGGAGAACATTTAAAGAGATATCATCCTCATTGTTTAGGGGCCAAGAGAAAGTTCTGATAATTATGTCCCAATCAAAGATAAATAAGTTAGGGGAAAAAATGAACTAAGGGAGGGAAAGGGGGTGACAGAAAGAAACAGGGCACAAAAAAGGCCAGTGAATTATCTATTTTGAAAGAACAGGGCACAGAAGAAAAGTATACACAACAATTAACAGAGGTACTAGAAAAGAATAGATCAAAGATGAGATGATAAGACATCAGAATGAGATGAAAGGGGAGCTGGCAGTTGAAGAAAGAAACCAAGGACAAAAATGATATTGCAGAACCAATAAATATATTAACGTAATAAGAGGTAAAATCCACAAACCAGAAACAAAGTTGATGATGTGGAAAACAGTCTTCAAAAAACTGACAAAATGCAAAGGAGAAGGACAAGTAGATGAAAGCAAGTAGAGAAGATGACAGATGAGAAGGTTTGAAAGTAGAGATCCAACATACAGATAAAAGGTATTCCAGAAGCAGACAGCGAAACAAAACAGAGCCAAACAAAATATGCTCAAATCTGTGTGACAGAAAATAACTTTGTTGAAATACAGGAATATCAGATATTCCAGGAGAAAGTTAGAGGATCATCAGAATCGAGACATATTAATGATAAACATGGAATTCTATAAAATCAAGATATTTAAAAATTAATCGATGACAAGGGAAAAGGGAAAAAGGTCACGCAGCCTCTGACCTTTTCACAGTAACAGTCAGTGACAGAAAGCAGGGAAGTCTTGAGACAGAGCAAGAGATCCGAGTATTCAGTTCCCAGCTAAATTCACAGCCACGCATAAAAGTAATAATAACTCGTTTTCCATTAGTCAGGGAATGCAGCACTTATTAACTCTCCTTCCAAATCTACTCGGTGATGTAATACCATCCAACCAAGAGAAGATTCAGAATCAATCAAGATCTCAAGAACAGGAAATTTAGAGGCAAGCAGAGGATGTGAGCGCCGAATCCACTTACACTTAGAACTAAGATCAAATAATTTATAATTGCAGAACAAAATTATAATTCCTTAAATGTAATAAATACAAGAACAGTAAAGTATCTCATGTGATAATAACAATACATTATATAAAATTGGGAAAAACCCTCAAGCATAACAACAGAAATAAAGAGGTGGGGGGAGGGGAAGGTAGGATAAATCCAAGCGGGAGAATGGTCTCAACTTTCATAGCAGGACATAAATACTTGACGTTATTTCTTTCTGAAGTAAAGAAAAAAAATTTAAATCCCTTCATAGAGGTATTAGAGCGCATAAATTAAAGTTTAAAATTTAATTAGTAATGAAAATAAAAACGGACTATATAGCTTTTAATTTTTTAATCAAAGAAAACAAAGACCATATAGTAAAAGACAGAGGACAAAGGTAAATTGCACAGAAAGCTGCACATGAGTGCAAAAAATTAATTAGAAACAAGTATATCTATTTTATCAATAAATGTGAATTAGACAACTGCTACTGTGGAAAATATCCCCAGAGTAGATTAAAAACAAACTCTAATTGCATTTGTCTACAAAAGACTCATACCAATGACACAAAGTTTAAAAGTAATAATATGATCAAAGATATGTAAAAAAATAAGTAGGAATTATGATTAATATTATTCATGGTTAAAAATTCAAGATAAAAATGCTTGTAAGTTTATCCTTAACTTTAAAAAAAAATAAGCAGAAAATATCCACAGATGTAAAGGAAAATAAATTATCATTTTAAAAGTTCAAAGATAAATGCTTAATAATGTAAAAATGTGTAATCCACAATGAAGATTTATCATGCTATTATGCCCTCACCCCCACAACACCAAATAGGTAAAGAAAAAAAAAATGGCAACAGATACAAGAAGGAACAGACAGAAGTACTTAATAGATTCAATAGAAGAAGACAACTAAGGATAGAATTAATAGAATTGACTTAAGAGACACATTTCAAATTCCATTTCCTGGAAATAGAAAACACATTTTCATTTCAAGCAACGGTGGGACATTTACAAAGGTTTTCAAATGCCCACGGAGGTTTACAAGAGTCTATAAAGCCAAAAGTAAGAGATAATAAATTACAAATAGAAAAAATAGTCCATCATTTCTACTTACTAGTCAACAAAACTTGGGGGGGGGGGGGGAACAAAACATTCCAAGCACTTGGAAAATTTTTAAGAATTTTCTCCTAAACAATTTATTGGGCAATGAAATAAAACTTCGACAGCAGAATGTGACTTTCAAAATGTTATGTACATAAAATGTGAAATTTGCTAAAAGCTTTAAAAACTTTACTTAGAGAAAATTTCATAACTTTATAAGAATTATAAATCAAGAAATAATAGTAATAATTCTTAAAATCAAGAAAGAACACTATTAAATGAATTAAACATCTTAAGAAAAAGGAAAAGAAAAGTGGAAGGATTTAATTAAAATAAAGTAGAAAATCAGAAGTCAAAAAATCAAAAAGCAATAAAATTAACCAAGTGACCACATATTTTCTTTAAAAATATAATACCACATAAAATTAAACAAAAACCATTATCTAGCCTAGTAAGGAATGGGGGGGGGGGGATAAGGAGAAAATACAAATATAGAAAATTAAGGCTAAAAGGTAGAAAATTAAGGATAAAGAGGTAGAAAATGTTCACCAATGTACAGGAAAATAAAGTATAACTTAAAAATGACTATGTACAACTCCAGGTCATATTTGCAAACCTAATTGTAATAGATGAACGCCTAGAAATCATCTAAAAAAAAATCAATGTTCGATCTAAATCCGCTTTTCCTCCTGACTTCTCTTTCCTCCCCTCAGACAGGTGCTCCTGCCGATTCACCGTTTCATTTCTGCCCAGTCGGCTGACGTTTACCTGTCTTCCACTCTTGTGTCAGGTTGAGAAGAGAAAGAGGTTCCCATCTTCTCCTGCCTTTCCTTCCTCATCTCCTGCGTACCCGTCCTTTCCCCCTCTTTTGTTTGCCACATGGAAGGCACGCTCCCGCTCCCACTCCCACTCCCCACAGCTGATTCCTCAGCTTGGGCTCTTGATCCAATCCTCTCCCGCCTCCACCGGGGAGCCCAGCTGATCTGCATTTTCAGCTCTGTCTGATACCAGCTAAGTCCTTCCCACCTTAAACGCTCACCCATCCAGGAGGAACCTTCCTCCCTGCCCCCCCAACCCCCCCACAAAAGCATACCCACTCACAGCCCCCGCCCCCTGTCCCTTGGGCCTGTCTCCTTCCCTAGAGAACTGGGAAAACTGAAAGTGGAGGTACAGGTAAAGCCATCTAGGGTTGAATCCCAACTCCGTGATTTAAGAGCTGTATGAATCCCTGACAAACTAAATTCCCCAAACCTCTATTTCCTCCTCCATGCTAAAGAGTCCCATTTCATAGGTATGTTGTGTGGAATAGTCTGGATAGTGATCATAAAGCGTTTGGCAGAGTTTCTGGCATACGGAAAGACAATTATAATTGCCATTATTACCATTAATCCTCCCTTTCGCAGACAAACTGCTTCCGCGCTCCCTCCTCAATCCTCTACACCTGACCTTTGCAGCGACCATTCAGCTGAAATCAGTTCACCGTGGTCAGGAACGACCTTCTGAGGACCAATGAAAGGCTAGTTTTACTGGCTAACTTTCTTCCACACCCTTCTCCACCACAGCCCACACTCTCCCTGAATACCCACTCCCCCATCACCCCCCATTTGCATCCATCCGTCAGTCTCAATTTAGACCAGGGTTTCTCAACTGTAAGCATCACCAACGCTTGGGTCCGGATCACTGTTTGTTGTGGGGGAAGCTGTCCTGGACGCCGGAGGACATTTACCAGCATCCCGGCCTGTACCCACTCCCACTGCCCCCAGCGGAACCAAAGTGTTTCCACTGATCTCACTGAAGACGCCGGGGAGTGAAGGTGGGGGGTGGGGAATCATCCCCAGTGGAGAACCACTTCCTCTGGAAGGCCCTGCCTGGCGGCCCAGGGCTGTGCTGAGGCCCCTTCTCCGTGTTCCTGAATCTCCCAAGCACTTGTCACACCGTCTGCCTAACTGTCCATCTTGCCACCCTGACCTGAGAGGTCCTTGAAAGCAAGGACTGTGAGGTTCATTCCCAGCACCGGCCAGTGTCCGGGAACCTATACAGTCTTCCTCGGCCACTTGGAAATATCTTCCTCTCTAAGACATACCTTAACACAGACTTTCAAGGGAAGAAAACCCACGCACATTAAATGTAAACTGATTGTAACATGTATCCCTTAAAAAAAAAAAAAAAAAAAAGGTGTGTCTTTGTACCCAGGAAATAAGGAATCAGGCTAAACTAATGGGCTGTATGAGTTTGGGGGGAAGTGGGGAGAATGGGGGATGTTGGTGAAGGAGCTGAGGATCAGAATTAGCGAAAAGCTTTAGCTCCAATCCCATATGGCTACGAATTCCGGGCCTGGCTTGTGGCTGGAGGCTGTTCTAAGGTAGGTCAGCAGGACCCCTCCACTGGCCTCTTGCCCACTGTTCTCCTCACACACAAGTCCGCTCCTTCCCTAATCTCAACACTGTCCTTGTGTTCAGATTTCCTAGCTGATTTGGGATTTCTGAATTTACTGATATGTTTCTACCTTCATCCCCCTTTTCTCATATCCTTGTGCTCCTGCCTCTATCGATGAAATCTCAGGCAAAGAAGATTGTCCTTACAAAATACTGCTTTCACTCAAAGAGCAATATTGCGTTCTATTTGGGAGATGAGAAATGTCAAGATTGAAAAGAACTAACTGGTCTCCAAATGGAATTACTCAAAAAAGTAAGTCTTTAAAGATACTAAAACAGAATGAGGTCACCGATGGCCAGGGTTCAGCACAGCACAGGCAAAGCTCTGGTCACCAAAGCTAAGAAGCCCAGACATCCAGCCCTCATTTCAAAACCTGTGCTTCTCCTTAAGGAAGTCTTAGGAGAATTCCTTAGCAGTTACAGATAGTGAAAAAAATAAGCTGTAAAACAGAAGGCATAGTCTGTTGTAGCCTAAATAATGATGATAGGAATAAGTTAGTATAGACTTTAGGTACTGGGAGACAATTACAAGGTACATTCCCTAAACCAGGGGTCCTCAAACTACAGCCCGTGGGCCACATGCAAATACAAATATTGTATTTGTTCCCGTTTTGTTTTTTTACTTCAAAATAAGATATGTGCAGTGTGCATAGGAATTTGTTCATAGTTTTTTTTAAACTATAGTCCGGCCCTCCAACGGTCTGAGGGACAGTGAACTGGCCCCGTTTAAAAAGCTTGAGGACCCCTGCCCTAAACCCTTCGCAGTGAAAAGGGACTTTCACTTTCTCTGAATTCCAACTTCTATCATGTTTGTATATTTTTTATTAGTATGTTGGTTTTACAAGCTGGAAATGATTTTTAAAGTTGAAGTGCTTTTAAGAGAAATATGTAAACAAACAAAACAGTCTCCCTATTTAAAAAAATCCCCAAGCCCAAGTCAGCCCGGATTTAAGGGAATGTGCGAGTGTGCGTGTGTGTGTGTGTGTGTGTGTGTGATAACTATGGTGTTTAAATCCTTAACGTATCCACACAACACTTCGGCCACGTGAACAAGAGAGGCACAGCCGAGAATGACCACACAACACGTGCTGCCTATTAGCAACCAGAGCAATTGTCAGTGTTTTGCTAGCCCTCTTCACAGCAGGTGCGCCGCCCCACACCATTGGAGAAAGGGAAGTTTAGCAGGATCACATTTGAACACAAACGTTAATCAATGGAGCCCACGGAGTGACCATTCGATCCAATGATCACTTCTGTTCCATGAAGCCCTACGGAGGACAAAGCTCGGATCTCAAGGGACTGTCCGCTTTACCTTATACCCCCAAACACGTAAAAACATCTTAAATGTCTCTCCAGGAAATATGAGAAGCCACATAATCCATGACCTCCCCCCGCCCCCCCGGAGATATATGGGACGCCAGTCATGACCACCTCACCCCACAACTGAGATAAGGTTGGAAATCTGAGACTAGATGAGGTCAAGTCTGGCTTGGAAGTGTCTCGTCATTGCCAAGGTCCACTTCATCTCACATTTAGACTGGTAAAGAGGGAGTCATTGACCTGGCGCTCTCTGCCTTCATTTAAAAGAAAAATCATTTTCAATTGAGCCCAAAACACATACCTATTGATCAGCTACCATGTGCCAACAGCATCCATTTATTGAACATTTGGGTGCCTACTAGGAAGCTGATATGGGTCTGGATATAAGAGTAAAGCAAGTAACGCAAGGAGACAAAAGGGAGGTTTGGAAGTTAAAGTACAGTTGGGACAAGACTAACATAAAAAATTAGAGAATGAAGAAGTCTAAATACTCTGTAATGAAGTGTGGATTGTTATGGAACAGTTTGCAAATACCAGTATAATTAGGACAGCTGGGAGGGCAAAGGATGAGGTGGGTCCCTGGGTCTGATAATAAATGTTCTTGAAAGCTAGGCAGGCCAGCCTGGGTCAGTAGAACTAGCAGAGGTTTTAGCAAAGAAAGATAATAGGACCTCATCATCCTAAGGGGGGTTAGAATGGAGCTTTATCGCCTACTACCTGACCTCAGGCAAGATGCAAAACTGCTTTCTCACCTGTATAATGGGACTAAAAATATCCGCCTCCCAGGGATTAAATAAGATAATATCTACGGAGTCTCAAATGTCAGATTCTTCCCTCCCTGGCTTCATTGGGAACTCTTACGAATGAGATAGATGACAGCTAGGTCCTTTCAAGGTGAAGGTCTGGGGGCGGGGGAGCAGGGACGGGCTGGAGGGGGTCGATGTGGGGAAAAAAGGGGACATACGTAATACTTTCAACAATAAAGATTTTTTTAAACACATTATTTTGGGACCACAGAGAGGAATTTATGGGGGCTGGGAAGGGGGAGTAGTGTGAGACAAAAGCTGCTAAAGCAGCTGCTGGCTGGTGTGGCTCAGTTGGTTGAGTGTCATCCTGTGCACCCAAAGGTTGCCGGTTTGATTCCTAGTCAGGGCACATGCCTGAGTTTCAGGCCTGATCCCCAGTAGGGGGCGTGCTGGAGGCAGCTAATCCAATCAATGTCTCACAAGTCTGTTTCTCTCCCTCTGTCTATAAAAAGAAATTAAATATATACATACATATATATATAAAATCTTTAAAAAATTAATAAAGCAGCTGCCAAGATGGTCCAGAAATGAGATAAAGTAGGACTAGGCCGGGAAGATGCACTGGGGGTAAAGAGGAGGTGGTCAAACCTAAACCATATTGAGAAGGGAGCAACAACAGAGGCCAATTCTTTCTGTGAACTCCACCTAATGACCAGGTCACCACATCAAGTAAGTGTAACTAATGAGATGTGGTCTGGGCTCTTTTTAAAAAACATATCAAGAAGAGTTATTCAGGGATAGATTTAAAACAATTATACTTTGAACTACATTTTTATATGACCAACGCCAATGAAGGTGTAGAATATCACCCAAGAACTTTAAGAAGCAACAGTCCTTAGGTTGAAATACTTGAACCAGTTGGTTCTTCAGAGATAGTTCATCAACCTATGATAACGGCATTCTTATATATTTTCTGTTGAACTAGATAGCAAGGAAATTAACTTGAGGCAGCCCTGTCAGGAAGAAATATAATGTGAGCTACAGATGTAATTTTAAATTTTCTACCAGCCAGAATCAGGTGTAATTAATTTCAATAATAGTCCATTTTAGCCTACGATATCCAAAATATTATTTCAACATGTAATCAATACATACACATACCAATGAGATAGTTTACATTCTTTTTCCTACTAAGTCTCAAAATTCAGTATATTTGGGTCTTAGAGCAACATCTCCATTCTGACCAGGCATATTTCAAATGCCCAATCGCCACCCATGGCTCAGGGCTACCATCCTGGACCACGTAGAGATAGACAACCTTCAAGTCTCCCTTTGAACAAAGTCCTTACTCAATAGAGTTTTTCATTGGGAACTCACCTTGAGGTAGTCACCTACTGCAGCTGCAGCTAAACATCTGGAGTGAGAGATAAAATGCTAAATCACATCTGTTCCCTGGCTTATAGCCCTGCACTATCTTTCCTTTCCCTTAAGATAAAGACTAACCACTTAGGGATCCCTCCCATTCAAAAACCAGAGTCTGTCACACTAATTTTTATGGATCCTTAAGTAATATCTTGATATCTTATCTCTGTAATAATAGAGATACGAAGACCTTCCTCAAAGCACACTCTACCTACAGGGTCAAGCTGGTTGTTTTCATAACACACCAAACCCAGAGCTGATCCAGCTGAAAAACACCTTTGACCAACAAGGGCTTTTTTGAACTTGGCAGTTGGCCTGCCTAGCAGCACCCAGCATGGTAGCTAAGAACATGGGCTCAGAGCCCACTTGCTTGAGTTTGAATCCAGTTACTAATTAATTGTCTGAGCTTGGTAAAA
The DNA here is from genome assembly GCF_014108235.1 of Myotis myotis. Classification (NCBI taxonomy): domain Eukaryota; kingdom Metazoa; phylum Chordata; class Mammalia; order Chiroptera; family Vespertilionidae; genus Myotis; species Myotis myotis. The sequence continues at coordinate 19,555,049 of NW_023416316.1, forward strand.
TGTATGGCCTCTCTGTGCCTCCATTTGCTCACCTGCAAAAAGTGGTTTAAAAAGAAAAGGTGGGCCCTAGCCAGTTTGGCTCAGTGGCTGGAGTGTCGACCTGGAGATGGAAGGGTCCTGGGCTCGATTCCCCAGCGCGGGTCCTGGTCAGGGCTCATTGTAGGAGGCAACCAATTGATGTGTTTCTCTCACATCGATATTTCTCTCTGTCTTTTCCTTTCTCTAAAATTCAATGGAAAAATATCCTCGGGTGAAGATTAAAAAAAAAAAAAAAAAGGTGATACTAGTTCACAGAATTATAATAAGGATTAAATGAAATGTTACATAAAAATTATTTGGGTACATAATCGGTCACCAATAATTCTTAGCCATGATTTCCATGGACTTCCCCAGTCCTCCAGAAACACCAGTATCATGTTTCTCCACAACCTCAGAGAAGTTTGCAGGCAGTATTGCACAATGAAATGAACACAGCTGACCTATATTCACATCACCTCATTGACACCTAACACTAATGTGCCCACATGCAAATTACTTAGCCTGTCTGAGCCTGTTTTTTTTCATATGCTAAATAGGAATAACAATAAAATTGCACCCACTGTACAATAACATAGTGAAAATTAAATAACATAGGAGATAATCTGGCCCTGGAAAATACAGTGCCTGCCTTCTCTTGAGTACCATTTGCATCTCCCCCTTCCCTTCTCCATCAGAGCCTGTTGCTCTGAACACATTAGTTTCTCTTTACCATGTCCTTAATCATCACTAAAATAAATGCTACATAGCAAGTCAGCGTGACCACCAGCTCTGAGGAGGCCTAGTCTATGAAGAGCATGGTGTTTTCCTTCCATGATGATACATCCTCACAAGGTTGGAGGATGTCTCCTGAATATCCCCAACTTCCTTTAAAAGGCTACAAAGCATTTGTCATCCATGGGTGAGTCATCATGGAGTACTGGAAAGGGCTGGTCAGAAGACAAGTTTTGGGACTTTGTCCTGGCTTTCAACCAACTGTGACTTTGGGGAAGTCACTTGACCTCTGTGAGTTGCAGAAGGCAAATCTGCTTCATGAAGTTGTTGTGGAGAACAAATTTACCTAATGTTCACTGAGAGTACTTGGTCTAATGTATGAAGAGCTTTGCACATCAATGTAAGGCAGGGATGAGTTATTGAAACCTGACTTCCACACTTCTGTGTGTCAGTGGTATATTTGGGGAATTTGCTCTGAAATATAGAAGGGCACTCTCATTTTATATGAGCTGTGACATCTACTACCTTCTTTTCCAGTTCCAAAGTCAGATCTGGAGATCCAGACCTCTGACCTTGAGAGCAGGAATAGAATGGGGCAAAGGCAAGGAGCCCGGGGCCAGGGTGACTCAGGGCTGTGGAATTCATTAACCAGTGAAATGCTCTCTGCATTTCTCTCCCATGTCAGGTCTCTGGGTTAGCAAAGCATACATGACAGATGGAAGAAAAGGGTATATTTCTTTGTAGACCAAATATTTTTATATGCATACACACTTGCATATATGTGTCTGTCTCCAGATATGAATGCAAGGATCTAAGCAAATCATTCCTCTATTACAGTGGTTCTCAACCTTCCTAATGCACGACCCTTTAATACAGTTCCTCATGTTGTGGTGACCCCCAATTTCATTGACAAATTGAACATAATTAAAGCATAGTGATGAATCACAAAGACAATATGTAATTATATATGTGTTTTCCAATGGTCTTAGGCGACCCCTATGAAAGGGTCGTTCGACCCCCAAAGGGGTTGCGACCCACAGGTTGAGAACCGCTGCTCTATTAGGTTGTACAAAACCAGAAACCAGCTTACTGTTTTGAGAAAAAGGTGTTTTAGAAAATACAGCATCTCTTCCAGTTGTCTTTTTCTCCACTAGCTCAAAATTTGGCAAATTAAGCCCCATAAATTATTTGATATGATTAGCAATTTTAATTAAAAAATTTAAGTGAAGGGCAAGAGAATTCCTTAGATAAGCCATTAAAATTCTCAAACACTGTAAGACTCTGAAGTTGTGTTGTTATTGGGTGGGACATGGGGACATGCAGGTTGTATGAGGAGCTTAATGATTCCAGAATTTTAAAAAATAATAAAATAGGTTGGAAAAAATGGCAACCAGCAGGAAGGTAGGGGCGGAGAGAGTGTGAGAGCGCAAGGAAGTGATAGAGGAGTGTGTGGACGCGTGTGGTGTGTGTGTATGAGCTAGGGACAGTTAGATTCTGCAGGTCTTCTAAGGGGCTGCTAAACCGGGCAGTCTTAGGCGGCGGAGCCCCGCTCCCTGCACGGACACTCCTGGGCGGCCAGCACAGGCACGGCGACCACGCCATCTTGGGAAACAGCTGCTTAAGACTAGGATCCTGGCCTCAGCACCACCCAGTCTGATCTCAGACGCATACCAGGACCCTGCAGCCACTGGGGACAAAGACCTGTGACCACAGCTACAGACCTGCGGACACCAAAAGTTCAGAAATCCCCGCAGCAGATCCGTGAGTAACAGAGCCCATCCCCCTCCCTACAGGCGCACGGGCAGTGCCATAGTAACTGATAGACCCACCCTTTGCCCAGGCCTCAGTGCTGCCACAGGAACTTTAGCCCGGAAGCACACGAGCACCTTGGAACTGGTCCCACATAGTGCCAGCTTCAGGAGTCCTGGGCTGGGAGCAAATGCGCGAACACTGGGAACTGGTCCCGTGTAGCGCGGGGCCCAGGGACCATGATTCTCTGGACAGGAGGCAGCACCAAGCACCAGTGACTTGACTGTGTTCCTTATCACCTGCGCCTGAGGTCCCTGACTCCCTGTGCATTCATACTAAGAGCCAGTGACTCCAATTCTTGGTGCAAGGGCACACAGGGACCCTGATTCTCAATGCAAGGTCGAGCGAAGCAACAGAGACTCTGATACTGGATTCTTGGGGAACTCTGACTCCTGGTGCACGCTAGGGGGCGCTGATTTTCAACACGCTACAGGGGGATCTCTGTTTCAGCACGGTGCAGGCAGGGTCCCTGATTCTAAGGGCGTGCACAAGGCCACATTGAGCACTGGCAACACTGACTCTGAGCAAACCTGGTTCCTACCAACCCACAACAACAACACACCTTAGTGTCAGAGCTCTTCAGTGACACTAGGGTGGTGTGAGGCTCCCACTGCACACGGCCCAGGCCCACGCAACTCTACGTTTGAACCATCGGGAGATAATCAGAGTGAAGAGACGGCACAACACCCAGAGGAAAGACAATGAGGAGTCACCAAGAAAGGAAATTAATGAAGTTTAAGCATGCAACATGACAGAAAAAGAACTGAGAATAATGGTTGTACAATTCATTCACCAGATGGATGAGAAAATCAACAACCTATGCAAGAATCAGGAAGAAATGAAAAGTGATATAGCTACAATCAAAAACACCATGGAAAGTTTCAACAGCAGACTAGAAGAAGCAGAGGACCGAATTAGTGAATTAGAAGATAAGGCAGAGAAACAAGCTCAACCTGAACAGTAACTGGAGGAAAAAATTAAAAAGCAGGAGGAGAGCCTAAGGGAGCTTTGGGACAACATGAAACGAAGTAACATACACATAATAGGGCTGCAAGAAGGACAAGAAGAGCAGCAAGGATTAGAAAATCTATTTGAAGAAATAATGACAGAAAACTTCCCAGATATGGGGAAGAAAAAAGTTACACAAGTACAGAGAGTCCCAAGCAAGATGAACCCCAAAAGACCTACACCAAGACACGTCATAATAATGATGGCAAATGTACAAGACAAAGAGAGAATCTTAAAGGCTGCAAGAGAGAGACAGAGAGTTACCTACAGAGGATCCCCCATCAGATTATCAAATGATTTCTCAACAGAAACACATCAATCTAGAAGGGAATGGAAGGAGGTATACAAAGTGTTGCAAAGCAAAAGACTGAATCCAAGAATACTATATCCAGCAAGACTATCAATCAAAATTGAAGGGGAAATCAGGAGCTTTACAGACAAAAAAAGGCTAAGGGAGTTTATCACTACACCAAGCCAGCACTACAAGAAATGCTAAAAGGAATGCTGTAAAAAGAAGAAATATAAAGGTAAGAAAAAGCACAGGCACAAAAATAGAAATGAATCCAAGCACATACCTTTCAATAATAACTTCAAATGTAAATGGACTAAACGCTCCAATCAAAAGACATCGACTGGCTGAATGGATAAAAAGGCATGACCCATATACATGCTGTCTACAAGAGACCCACCTCAGAAAAAGGGACTCACACAGACTGAAAGTGAAGGGATGGAAAAATATCTTTCAGGCAAATGGAAATGAAAAAAAAGCTGGGGTAGCAATACTTATATCTGACAAAACAGACCTCAAAGTGAAGGCCATAACAAGAGATAAGAAAGGCCACTTCATAATATTAAAGGGATCAATACAACAAGAGGATATAACCCTTATAAACATACATGCACCCAAAGCAGGAGCACCCGAATACATAAAAAACCTCCTGGAAAATAACAAGGGAGAGATCAACAACAACACAATCATAGTAGGGGACTTAAACACATCACTGACATCACTGGATAAATCCTCTAGACAAAAAAATCAGCAAAGAAACAGCAATCCTAAATGACTCACTAGATCAGATGGACTTAATTGACATCTTCAGAACATTTCACCCCAAAGCCACGGAATATACGTTCTTCTCAAGTGCACATAGGACATCTTCAAAAATAGACCACATATTGGGTCACAAGCAAAGTCTCCCCAAATACGAGAGGACTGAAATCATACCAAGCATCTTCTCAGATCACAAGGGCATAATATTAGAAATTAACCACAATAAAAACAATCCAAAAAACTCAAAACACTTGGAAGCTGAATAGCATGTTACTAAATAATTATTAGGTTACCAGTGAGATCAAAGTAGAAATTAAAAACACCCTGGAAACTAATGACAGTAACAGTACAACAACCCAAAATCTATGGGACACAATGAAAGCAGTCCTGAGAGGGAAGTTTATAGCACTACAGGCCTACCTCAAAAAACAAGAAAAAATGGTAGTAAATCATTTAACTCTACAACTCAAAGAATTAGAAAGAGAACAACAAAAAAAGCCCAGAGTGAGCAGAAGAAAGGAGATAATAAAAGATCAGAGCAGAAATAAATGACATAGAGACCAAAAAAAACAATACAAAAGATCAATGAAAGCAAGAGCTGGTTCTTTGAAAGGATAAACAAGATTGACGAGCCTCTAGCCAGGCTCCCCAAGAAGCAAAGAGAGAGGACCCAAATAAACAAAATCAGAAATGAAAGAGGTGAAATAACAACAGATCCCTCAGAAATTCAAAGAATTGTTAAAAAATACTATGAACAACTCTACTCTAATAAACTAGACAACCAGGAGGAAATGGACATATTCCTAGAAAAATACAATCTTCCAAAACTCAATCCAGAGGATTCTAAAAATCTCAACAGGCCAATAATATTGGAAGAAATTGAAGCAGTCATCAAAAAAGCTCCCAGCAAACAAAAGCCCGGGGCCAGATGGCTTCACAGGGGAGTTTTACCAAACACTCAAGGAAGAACTAAAACCTATCCTTCTCAGACTATTCCAAAAAAATTCAAGAAGAAGGAACATGTCCCAGTTCATTCTATGAAGCCAGCATCACCCTAATACCAAAACCAGATAGAGACAAAACAATGAAAGAGAATTATAGGCCAATATCCCTCATGAACATAGACGCCAAAATACTGAACAAAATTCTAGCAAATCGGATCCAGCAATACATCAGAAAGATCATACACCATGACCAAGTAGGATTCATCCCAGGAATGCAAGGATGGTACAATATCCGCAAATCAATAAACGTGATTCATCACATAAACAAATTGAGAGATAAAAACCACATAGTCATATCAATTGATGCAGAAAAAGCTTTTGACAAAATTCAACACCCTTTCTTGATAAAAACTCTCCGCAAGGTAGGAATAGAAGGATCATATCTCAATATAATAAAAGCCATATATGACAAACTCACAGCCAACATCATAATCAATGGGCAAAAACTAAAACCATTTCCCCTGAGAATAGGAACAAGACAGGGATGCCCCCTCTCACCACTCCTGTTCAACATAGTACTGGAAGTACTAGCCATTGCGATCAGACAAGAAGAAGAAATAAAAGGCATCCAAATTGGAAAAGAAGTAAACCTGTCCTTATTTGCAGATGACATGATACTGTACATAGAAAACCCTAAAGACTCCATCAAAAAATTATTAGAGTTAATAAATGAATTTGGCAATGTAGCAGGATACAAAATTAATGCCAAGAAATCTAAGGCATTTTATTACACCAATAGTGAACTTACAGAAAGGGAGACTAAAAAAGCAATCCCATTTACCATCACACCAAAAAAATGAAGATACCTAGGAATAAACTTAACTAAGGAGGTAAAAGACTTATATGCGAAAAACTACAGGACACTGAAAAAAGAGATAGAGGAAGACATAAACAGATGGAAGAACATACCGTGTTCATGGATTGGTAGAATCAACATCATCAAAATGTCCATACTACCCAAAGCAATCTACAGATTCAATGCAATCCCCATTAAATTACCAACTGCATATTTCACAAATCTAGAACGAATGTTCCAAAAATTCATATGGAATAAAAAAAGACCTTGAATAGCTGCAGCAATCCTGAGAAAGAAGAACAAAGTAGGTGGATTCTCAATACCAGATATCAAACTGTATTACAAAGCCACTGTTTTTAAAACAGCTTGGTATTGGAACAAGAACAGACATATAGATCAATGGAATAGAATAGGGAACCCAGAAACTGACCCATAGCACTATGCCCAATTAATATTTGACAAAGGAGGCAAGAATATACAATGGAGTCAAGACAGTCTCTTCAATAAATGGTGTTGGGAAAATTGGACAGATACATGCAAAAAGACGAAACTAGACCACCGACTCACACCATACACAAAAATAAACTCAAAATGGATAAAAGACTTAAACATAAGACGGGAAACCATAAAAATACTAGAGACATCCATAGGCATTGAAATAGCAAACATATGTCGAAGGAATTTCTTCTCTGATAATGCTCCTAGGCAATGGAAACTAAAGAGAAAATAAACAAATGGGACTACATTAGAATAAAAAGCTTTTGCACAGCAAAGGAAACCATCAACAAAACAACAAGAAGACCCACTGCATGGGAGAACATATTTGCCAATGATATCACTGATAAGGGTTTAATCTCCAACATTTACAAGGAACTCATGAAACTTAATAATAGGAAGATAAACAATCCAATCAACAAATGGACAATGGACCTAGATAGACACTTTTCGAAAGAGGACATACAGAAAGCCAAGAGACATATGAAAACATGCTCAAAGTCACTAATTGTACGAGAGATGCAAATCAAAATGACTATGCGGTATCACCTCACACCTGTCAGAATGGCTATCAACAACAAATCAACAAACAACAAGTGTTAGAGAGGATGTGAAGAAAACGGAACCCTTCTGCACTGCTGGTGGGAATGCAGACTGGTGCAGCCACTGTGGAGAACAGTATGGAGCTTCCTCAAAAAACTAAAAATGGAACTCCCATTTGACCCAGTGATCCCACTTCTAGGAATATATCCCAAGAAGCCAGAAACACAAATCAGAAAGGACATATGCACCCCTATGTTCATAGCAGCACAATTCACCATAGCTAAGATTTGGAAACAGCCTAAGTGCCCATCAGCAGATGAGTGGATTAAAAAACTGTAGTACATCTACACAATGGAATACTACGCTGCAGTAAAAAAGAAGGAACTCTTGCCTTTCGCAACAGCTTGGATGGAACTGGAGAGCATTATGCTAAGTGAAATAAGCCAGTCAATGAAGGAAAAATACCACATGATCTCACTCATTTGTGGACTATAGAGAACAACATAGACTGATGAACAGAGACAGATCCAAAGACAGAGAAACAGCAATCAGACTATTAATCCCCAGAGGGAAAGTAGGGGAGGGCGGGGGTAAGGGGAAGAGATCAACCAAAGGACTTGTATGCATGCATATAAGCCAAACCAATGGACATGGACAACAGGGGGATGAGAGCATGAGTTGGGGGGGGGGGGATGATGTGGGGGTTAATGGGGAGGAATGAGGACACATTTGTAATTCCTTAACTAATGAAGAATTTAAAGATAAAAAAAATAAAATAATTAAAAAGATGGTCAAAAAAACCCTAAAGCAAATGAAGCCTGTATTACATGCTCATGTATAGAGCTACCTAATCTTTTGTCTACGTTGCACATGTATTAAATGGGTGCCAGGATTATTCTAGAATAGGAAAGGACCTCGAATGGGACATTCCAAATACCTTGTGCTTGGATTTTTCTCACACAGCTGTAGCTATACAACTCCATTAAACCAGCTGCTAATAATTTTCAAATGGTCCATCCATTCTACCAATGACCTTGGGCCACCACCAATTTCACACCTCATCTTCATGTCTTAATCAACCGCCTCAAATGTAATCCCTTCCTCTTTCCAAAGAGAAATGTTTTGAAGAAAGATTGTTAATCATGTAACTTCTTTGTCATTAGGGAATTTGTCTAATGTGGAATTTAACCTACAAACCTCAATCCTTCTGAGATTTTCTTCTCTGAAGCAAGGTAAAAAGCTAATTTTTTTTCCTTGTTGAACAGAACAGAATGCATGGATGGGTCTCTCAGGGCCCTGGAAAATTCTCTTGAATGTGCTTGATCAACAATGGGAACTCATCCAGAGCATAATATGCCAGGAAAATATATCCTAAGCTACTTAAGATAAATCTCAGAGAATATCACTTTCTGTATCATCGAGGGTGTGGAGAGGAAAAGAACTTATAAAAGTGATTTCATTTTCAGATGTGAGTTATTAATGGGACTGAAGATGATTCGGAGAGAAATCAGAACCAGGAAAACAGGAGTGCCAGGACTAAAAGGAATGTCCTTTTCTTAGGCTTGGAACCGAAAATATTTTTCTCTCTCGTGACCATCTTAACTTCAAAAGCAGAAGCCAGGAATGGCGATCCTTACGGAGCTGAGCTGGCTGCTTACGATGTTTCCATTCTTTCCCCGAGAAGGGGGAGGGCGGCCCATTGTGCGTCTCCGCCAACAGAGATGAGAAAAAAAACCTCTTGTTTTTAAACTTTTGGAGGACACAGATAACTCAGGAAGAATGAAAACAGAGATGAAAATAAAGACTATTTTAGAATTACATGTTAGATTTTAAAAATCAAAAAAGTTGGACATTCAAGAAATGTCAGAACTTCCAGTAACAAAGAGATAGGCTTCATCTGTGTGCTAAGGAAATGATGTGTCGTTGTTTTTTTTTTTACCTCTTTTTGTTATTTCTTCAGTACCTTTGTTCCAGGAAGACCTTGTCTTCATTACTGTAAAAATATCAAACCGGCTCCCATTTCCTAGAAATTGATCATCTCCTTTTCCAGCCACTATAGTCTCTGTTCTACCTTTGACTTTTTACTAATTCTCATCAAATTAGCTCAAAACCTTGATTTCCTGTACTAGCCATATTCTTCGTAAAAAAAAAAAAAAAAAAAAAAAAAAAAAAAAGGCTTGCCTTATTCTTTACTCAACCAGAAGGTACAGAGGAAACCATCAGATATGAAGAATGCCATTTATAGTCTCCATGAATAAAGGTGAGAAAGTGGCTTGGGGCAGCATCTCTTTGTTCACGATTGCTGGCAAGCTTCCAAGCAAAAATATTCAGTAATCTCATGATAATTGGATAACACTCCATTATGCACGGCCGATGATGCAATATTGTTTCATGTCGCAGCATGATGCAAGTGACATGAGCTCTGGAGTAGAGGACATAGATAGGGAATGACCTGGAATTCCATAGCAAAGCATATATCTCTGACCTAGATGTATTTGGCTAACCTGAGAGATTCAACCATACTGTTGAGTGGAGACAAGTCTCGAATATTTCTCGTCACAAATGATATTTAGCCTAACTGCATAATGTACCACACAGTGTTCTTTATATATGCCTGAAAGTGGACTCTAGAAATGGGGGAAAGGATTTCCTTAAAGATGTTTGGGAAACATCCAAACCAAGAGACGAGTCAAGAAGAAGAGGAACTTTAGGTGTTGCTGAGTCCCTAACTGGAATTTCTGAAGAACATATATGCAAATGATGGTGGAACATAGGCTGGCAACAGATTTGAAGAGTAAGGGCATCCATAGCCTAGTCAAAGTCAGAAAAGCCTCACAGAATATAGTTGTTATTGCCTAAGGAGCTAAATGGATCACCAGATTCTGTAAGCTTGCAGCAGAATGATATCCAATGGCTCAAAGGTCAACTAGTGCAGAAAAAGACCTAATCTAAGAATCCTGTAGGCATTTTGGAAGGATGGCAGGTGAGTGTGGGATCTAGTCTAGAACACAGAGCACTCAAAGATACAATCAATCATCACCGTGAGTTGGTTTGGAGATACATATATATCAGTGCTACTTACAGCTTCTAAGGGAGTGATCCTGCATCCTCATCACTTGGGTAGCCCAAAATGTCTGAAAGAATGGATGACAAGGAAGACATCCAAATAGCTTTATTTGGGGGCGTTGGTCTTCAGTAATTAGAGCGTACAGAAGCTAAAGAACATGCATTACAATGCATCCTTTGAAGTGTGACAATGTGTTATACCTGCTAACTACTGGAGAAGTGAACAATAGATTATGAGCTTCTAGAAGGCCAGTGTGGCTCAATAATTAGAGCATTGGCCCCTACACCAAAGGGTCACAGGTTAGATTCCCAGTCAAGGGAGGTACCTAGGTTGCCAGGTCCCATCCCAGGCCCCAGTCAGTGAGCTTGTGGTAGGCAACCAATCAATGTGACTCTCTCACATCAATGTTTCTCTTTCCCTCCCCTTCTCTCTTTTTCTCTCTCCCTCCCCCTGACCTCCTCCCTTTCCCACTCTCTCTGAAAGTCAATGGAAAAAGTATCCTTGGGAAAGATTAAAAAAGTAAACAAATAAATAAAAGAAAAGAAATAATTTAAAAATTAAAATATAAGGCAGGGCCTGAGTCTCTCATTTCTGAAATCTCCAACAGTTAGCACAAAGCCTACCAAGTAGTCAAATGCTCAATAAATGTTTGAATGAATGATCAAAGGAAAGAACAAAAGTGAAAGATAAGTAAGGGTGGTGTTCAGCATTCAAAAATTGGGGAACGGGCAGTCTTTTTTCAACTTACGAAGGAAAGTCTAGGCAGGGAAGGGCTGTGACATACCAATGGCAAAAGCAAATCAAAGAGAAGGGCAGGGGACGCACAGTCAGACAAAGAGAGTTCGCAGGCCCTGTTCCCTTTTAACCACACTCCCCCACCTACAAATACCACGGCCCATCGCTGGCATGACTTTCAAATCCAAAAGGCAACAGCAGCAACAGCAACCACCTGAGCTCATTAAGGATCACAACAGGGGAGGAAAGAGACAGGAAAGTTTTACAAGATAAATGGAGAGGCAGCAATTTCTGAGGCCTCCCTTTAAAAAGGGGTGGGGAGGAAGGGTGTGTTCACAGGGAGTGGAAGTACTAACTTCCACCTAGGTGCCCCATTAGGCCAATATTTTGCAAAACCAGGTGTGTGCAATTTGCTTATTAAAGTTGTCACCCTGGGGCAACTGACAAGACTCATCAGTCCTGGAAGACATGTGCTATGACCCCAAGGCAAGTTAAGGCATATCCGGAATATTTTAAGCGAGAAAGAGAATCTTTTTGTTAAAGTGAAAGAGGATCATTTTGCTGAAACGACTGGGAGAAAAAGGCATTGAGGGTGGTTTGTTCCCAGTTTGATGCAGAAATTACACCATTACATTCCAAAACAAAGGCTCAAGGTTAGATTGAGTTTCCAAGAACAAGGGAAATTGATTCCATTCTGTAAGTGAGGGCACTTCAAAAGGAAATGGTCTGGCAGAGGGCAACAGCTCCAAGGTGAGCCGCCTCGCCTCCGCCCTAAGAGGTCCCTGAGTCAACACTCTTGAGCACCAAGATCTCTTAGAGATCCAGACAACTTTCCCTCCTCATCGGCTAATATGGTGGAGACAGGAATGGATGTGGAGTGGCCCATGGGAACAGATGGCAATGGCACAGCTTCAGAGCTGTCTGCTGCTGACAGATGCTAAAAAACAGGAGAGCTTCGATTCTGTTTTCAAGACCAGCCAAGAGGGGCAAATGAATGCACCTATGTGGGAAGTGACATGAGCCTTTTTCTATGTTGGTATCGATGGCATTCATCTCAAATTAGATGTTAACAGGTTGCTCTCCCTCTACCTGCCAAACACTGACCCTATAGGGCAAAGGATGATCATACATGCTTTGTTTATCTGTAGGATAACCATGGCAGAGCTCTAGTGGTAGTCGGCCCATATCCTGTGATAAAGTCTCATTTACATGACAACTCTCACGTGCCTCGCACTGTGCTACAGTCTAGCAGCTAGACCATCACAAATCCACAGTCCTGTTCAGACTGCCAGGCTCCTTTACACCCGCCATGAGACCTCACAACAGCTTCTCTTTGGAACCAGAAAGGGTTCCAGAATTATACTTAAAACCTTGGGAGGATCATATTACAGGAAAGTTTATAATCAAAGTTTTTCCTTCTAAATGTACTACAGCAACTACTAAAGAATACTCCAAAAGTCCTCTCTAATCAGTTTCATCAAACTGTACGGGATCTATCGATCCTAACAGGTTACAAGGCAATCATGCCCCCTGTTCATTTTTCTCATGAAAATAAAAAATAAATAAATAGAAGGCACAGGGGGAAAAAGGTTCACTGTGTGTTTGGCTTTGTTCCTCAAGATCTAGAGGGTTTCTGTGCTACTTAACAATATAGTTAAGTTGGGCAAGTCCTTTAAATGTTCTTGGATTCCATTTCTCTGGCCATAAAGTGAGATTAAATAAATAACCTCCCAGGTTTCTTGTAGTTTCAAAGTCACATGTGTTGTAACAGGTAGGAAACCTTTAATGAAATATCTTGAAGCAGTGATGATCAGGGTGCCGGGCGAGCACCCTGGGTGAGCCTGGGCAAGGTTAGGACCTTTCTGAACCAGGTACAAAGGGAATGGATTTAGTAGATAGATGGTCTATGAGGTCCCACAAATCATATAGGCATTGAAAGGCAAACTTTGGACAACATGTAGAACAAGTAAAAAGGTGACGACGGTAAAACAGGGAGCTGAGTGACCCCTCACCAGTGTCAAGGTTAGACTATACAAACAACGCAGAGAGCTCTTCAGGCCAGTTGATAAAACTCATGGTGAAAACCCTATCATTGGTTCAAAGGGCTGCTTGACAACCTAGTTTACCTTGGGTAAGTCACTTGGATAATTGTTCTGAGAGTTTCCTCCTGACTAAATATCCTCTTCTTTGGTTTAAAACATTTGGAAATAGGAAGTCTTCATGGACACCAGTTGAGAAAGTGTCTGGTGGGGAGGAAGGCTGTGATTTTAAAACACATAATTGTAAGGGACGGCAACTAAGGGGAAGGGCCACCGCCTATCATCCACCCCCTCCCGCCCTCTGCAGCAGTCTCTGCCTGATCTCCACGCTCCTTTCCAACAAGCCTAGACAGGGCAGAGAATCCTCAAAGCCGAGCTCCAGGCAGTCTCCACCAATCAATCAAAATTGGCACAAGAAATAAAGCCTATTTGCCAACACTGTTGTAGCGGAATAGGCAGAGATGGCCAAGGCAGGAACTGACATTCCATTCCAGGCCTCCGTAACTTCTCACAGTGTGGACTTTGGACATACCACGTTAGCCTCTCCAGAGCTGCAAAATGCAGGGGTTGGGCAGGATGATTTCACAGGTCCGTTCCAGCCTGGGATTTCATTTCTTTGAATATCGCTAGCGACTCGATATTCCCTCCCTTCTGGACCCCATCTCCTTGAGTTCTTTGTAGTTGACACCGCAGTGTACGGACGCATCAAGATTTAGAATGTGCTCACAGACTACGTGTGGATCCTCAAGGCAAGCACTCCGGCATTTTATTTATAAAACCAGGATCCAGCCTTATTGCCAACATGCAGTGGCTTGAATTCTGAGAGCTGGATACCCTTGAGTCATTATCAACTTTCAAAATAGGCAGGCACATTCACTCAGCTGGACAGAAAGACATTTCCAGCTTTCAAGTCATTTCGGATTTACATAAACATACTGGAGTCAAGAAAGCTTAAAGAGTGGTCTGGGGAGGTAACAATCGCAACCCCCTTCTTACCACCCCACCCCCATTTTCCTCTTGTGCTAAGTCAGTAATGTTCAACGACTCATCATGCAGCTCCCTCCTCTCATGCTAAGGCCGCACACCAGCTTCTTGGGGATGAGTTACCTCTTGGTTATGATTTAGTACATCAGAAACTATTCGAGTCTGTTACTTTGTTTAAAACAGGCATCACACATCTTTTAAGCTACCTTGAGCATACTTTACCTTTTCCTGGGGAAAACAAAAGCCTCCGTCTATCCAGATGAGAAAACAGCCCAAGAGCAAGTCATCATGAGAACTCATGACTCTCTCTGGTATCCTCCCCTTCTCTTCAAGTGGTTTATGCACGAGTAGGGGTAAGGGGTGGAGGTAGGAACTGGAAACGCTTATGAAAGCAGATGGGTCCCACACACCAAGCAGTCCTCAACATCAGTCCCATGTGCAGGATGGCCAGTTCAAGTTGTCTGTGTTCTAAAGTTCTGATGGTACATGAGCTCTGTACTCTATGCCTAAAGGGCAGCCGGGGCAGGACAGGATCGTTTGCCACAGTGATCTGAGTCACTTCTCAGCAACATCTCGGGGTTAACAAGATCACATGTTCAGCTGCTACTTAAAGCCTTGGAGGCACTTCAACCTCTTAACTTGGGTAAGCATTAGAAGCCTAGTAGGTAGTGTCCAACTCCTCAAAATAACTTGAAGAGACTATCTTCCATTCCTGGAGCTTCTGAGCATGCCAAGGACATAGCCATGAGTTCTCAGGCCATGACCACTATTTTGTTACTCACAAATTACTGTCAAGAAGAGAAATTTCCTCAACTTTCTTTTTTCTAGTCAATTGTTTTCCTCTCTTCTACTTCTAAAACGACATTCTTCTCATTCCCTGAGACTTAAAGTTCGAAGGAAGCCTAGAGAAAGATCATCAAATACCCTTAGCAATGTCTGTTCTGCAGCCACTCTCTTTAATGCATGCAGGATATTTTTGGGGTGCTAGTGATGATAGTTGTTTTGGGGATAGACAATCCACAAAGAGAAGAAATAACATCCCTGCTTTTTCTTAGGAAGCCAAAGTCTTTGTCCGATCTGTCCAATTTTGAAACAGGGTCATTTCCCTTGTTGTTGTGATGAGTGCAGAAAGCAGCCTTAAGAAGGTTATACTGACCGCACACATGCTCTGAAGCAGCATCTTCTTTCCCAGTTACTTCTACCTCTTGCGGGAATGTTTACTTAGCTGGCTCAGCCATTCATTCATCCATTAACTGCACCCTGAAGATCAACTATTTATCAGGAACACGAGTAGAACCCGGATCAGGGTGATTCTGTGGTCAAGGTCATTCTGATTCACAAATGGGTCAGCTTAGCTGTGGCCCCAATATCAGAGACAACAGCTTCAAACCAGGTCAGGCAGGCAGCCATTTGGAGAAAGTCCTCGGTCAACAAGTACATCTCTTTATTGTTCATAGGAAAACAAAACAAAACAAAACACACCCGGAAGCTAATTGGATGGATCAGTAGCAAGTCCTTTGTAAAAAGAAATCAACATAATATAACATCCCTTTGTTTCTGCCAAAGGTATTAATATGCATCCAATTTAATTGACGAATGACAGATATTGTGCTAACATTGTCTCTGTGCTGGAAGGGGGCGCGGCAGGGCAGTGGGGGATGATGGTAGAGTATAGTAAGTAGCCTGCCACTAAGATGACATTTCCCAAACCTAAATCATTTGGTATACAGTACCCTTAAGGTGCCCTGGAGGTACTGAATTCCTTGGGAAGAAAAAACGAAAGCCTGCTCCATAGCTCAAATTATTAGCAGTTACAAATATCTAGTTCTGACAGCATCTCTTTTCCCGTTCCTACTTCCTGCATGTGAGACATCAGAGCACAGTGGCTGCTTCTTCCTCTCTTGCCTAATGATACTGAATTCTCAAGAACTGTGGTTCCTAAATTTGGCTTCTAGGGTCCCACCCTAGACCTACTGAATCCCTCTCCTGTGGTAGAACCTAAGTATCTATTTTTAATAACCTCCTTTTTGGTTCCAAGTTCTCAGAATGATTCTGAAGATCAGCCCGGTTTAGGAATCACTGCCCCATGCCACAATTATGGTGAATTAAAAAAAAAAAAGTTTTTTAAAGGACTGTCCAGCCCATCCCACCCACCCCCGATATGTGTGGTTGCTTCAACATTTTCATTATAAGCAATGGAGAGAACAGAACAGCTTCCTCCACTACACCCAAATACCCAGCAATTAGCAGACTAGACCCACAGATTCTTCACATTCTGAAGCTGTTAAAACAAACACTGTGTGTCTGATGCAAAGTTTGCTCAGCAGCTCCCATGATTGTGTGGGCTCCCCTATCCATCTAAATGAGCAAGCCAAGGCTGCTGGTTCCAGGTAAAATGACAATTAAGGAGCCTCAGTCTTCCACTCTGGACTCCATCCAACCTCAGACCAAGATTGACTAATCCCTTGTTGGCGATACAAAATTAATAATACAAACAAAATCACCTGCCATTAGTCAAATCTAATCTAATCATTCCTTGCAGTAATAATTTTACTCAGGATAGTTCAACTTCAAACTTGGCCTGGCATGCACAAGAAATGAACTAACGATGCTGGCCTTATGTGCAAGGTACTGTGGGGGAAATGCAACTCTGTAGACTGGACTGGGATGAAATGTGAGGATTAAAATCAGAATTAGTAAACAGGACCATGAAGAGAAAAGTCTTTTCATTTTCCATCCATGTACTATTCCGTCTTCACGGGGCCTGCATTAATATGGTCTCGGCTTCAGAAAGGCTTTGACTTTCCTGCTATTATCCTAGTCTTGCTTTAACACATACTTTATATTAGAATGCGTTCCAGGAAGCATATGGCAATAGAACTAGGTCAACCATTAACCAAATAACAGGAAACTGCTCTGCAGCGCACACCCTTCAAAAGCTTGCTTATTGAGCTGGCTCTTCAGAATATGTCCTTCAGTGAGGTTGAAACTAGCAGGTCCCATGGGTTTTTTTTAACGCTGCAAGGTCATCTCATACCTAGAAGGCTTCTGCACATACTAGACTTTCAATGGTCTAAATCATTCCATTGAAACATTCGTTCAAGAACTAAAGCCAAAGGTGAAGAGCATGTTTTCTGAATCTGCCTGAGCATCTTCAAAGAATGAGCCTGGTTCCATTGCTTCATTCTTTCAATTCTGTTAAATTGATAGGAAACACTATATTCTCATCTTTTCTTTCTCTCCCCACCCCCCCATATTCCTTGTTTCCATGCCACCAATTTACCCCATGAAATACATGCCACAGTCCTTTTAGACTTAATAGGTCAAATAAAGTCTTGGAAAAAAAGACCTGTCTTCCCTTTTTCACATAAAACTACAAATGAGTTTCCTCCAGACCCATCGGCCTTGAATTGCTGAGTATTCCTCAGTTTGAATTTTTCCTCTCCAAAGTTTCACACTCAAGTTCTACAAAATCTAACTTTACAATGCCCTGAAGAGTCATTCATTCAGGGCCATGCTAGTAAACTACCAACAATCACACTCACCTTGGCTTCTTTAACCCGCATTACATATCCGTCATTCTTACTTGCAAAATATATTTCAAATGGAACTTAGAGTTGGGCAGTTTCCCTTGATGAAGAACTTACATTAACTCTCATTTTTAAATTAAAATGTCAGTGCCAAATCTCCACTTATGGGAGCTGACTGCTGAATGTCTAGTGATAGTTGGAGTAGCAATTATTGTTTAGAAGACACTAAAAGATAATGTTCAGTTTCAGAAATCCAGGTGTATTAAAGGAAGATATTTAAGAGCAATATGACCTTTCAAAAAGTGCTGGGTCTGGTTACGGACTGAACACACCGACTATGTACAGCTGCCCGGGCACTGTGCAAGGCACTGACAATACAGGCGAACGAGGGAAACCCAGGGCCGGGCTTTCTGTAAGCTTCTAGTCCAGTCCCACTCAGTAATTAATTATGAGACAAACCAGTGGGTTGGCTTTCCAAGTTGATGTGGCTAAATTTTAACTAAGATCTTTTTCCCTGAAAATAGTCAACAAGGCTTCATGGAGCACCAACATATGGCACACTGCACCAGGGGTCAAATGAAAGAGGCTGGTAAGAGTCGTTCGAATTGTGCAGTCTTTGGGATTCTGGGCACCCAAATACTCCCATCCATGCTCTTCTTGGGAACTGTCAGGCTTTTCTTTTAAAGAAGTTGGTTGTATAACCATAGTCAAAACAAAACAAAAACCCAGAACGTCATCTAAGGAATTTAATAAATAATCTATTACAGAATGTTCAAGATAGTACAAACAGAGGTTAAGGTACTTTTCTTCCCCTTCACAAGAGTTGGAGTCATGTTTCATAGAGGAGCACACTGGCTTTTAAAAGTCACCATACAATAAATAGGATCCTGCCCAGCCTCTAAGGACAAGAAGCTAAGTATTTGTCAATCCCACCACTACAAGCTTCAAGGAGCCCCTCACAGGGATTTTATTTGGGCTCCACTGTATTCTGACTTATAATCAGATCGTCACTGTTCAATAATGTCCTGTCTATAGTAAGTGTTCCTAAGGATGGGAGGTAAGGGAATTAGTATTTTTATGTGCCCACTATATATCAGGTTCTGCACCAGGGATGTACATTCACACTCTCATTTATTCCCCACAAGAAGCTTACAGAGTAGACTTTTTTGTGGTTTTTTTTCCAAATAAGGAAAGTGAGGATCAGAGATTAAGTTATTCACTCCAAGTCACACAGCAACTCTCGGGCTACATACCATGGCTCTCACTGCCAAGGTCTTCATGGGCCTCCCCACACCGAGAGCAAAGGGTTCCTTTCTAGGTGGTCTCTATGCCAGTCAAGTGTTCCCTCGAGGATGAGAGCGCGCTGCTCCCCACACAATCGCCAGGCCCCTGGAGAGCAGGTCCTGCGTTGCTCTGAGTGCCCAAACACTGATGGTGGAACAAGGTCAGGCCAGTTCCTAAGATACAAAGCAAGATGAACTCAGTGGGTCCTCCTGCCAGTTGCCCTTGTCCTTACTCATCTGCAGGAGCGTGCCAAGGCCTGCCTGGAATGACGCAGGCAGGGGTCACCATGGGTGATCCTATACCCCTCCAGACTGTTACGAAATAAAAGCGCGGTGCTGAGACAGGCTGGCTCCTTGAAAACCCACCACCATTGTTTTGTAGGAATCGAGCTTCTTAAAGAAACCATTTGCGTCTGTCAATTTCCACCTTAAACCCAAGAGATACAAAGTAAAGCGGGGCCTAAAGGTAAAAGGTCTAGGAATCTGTGGACCCACTCCGTCTGGAAGTCAAAGTCCTTATATTTCTGGCTGGCCCTTCATTTTCAGTTCACAAAGGAGACAAAATTTTCCCTTTTACTGAAGTTCTGACTACAAACACATTTAAATAGAGGAATACAGATGAATGTCATATTTATGAAAGGCCCAACTTGTGCCATTAATAAAAATGTATCCCGACAACCACTCTTTCTACTCTTAGCAGCTCCTCTAGACCAGCCCCAGAAAGACAGGATTGCTGCAATGTAAAGCTACTTAACATAAACAAACATAGAGGCGCACTTGGGTTAGGAGATGAGGCTAATTTTAGATGACTGTTCGTATGTGATGAAGCGGAGCCTGGACTTCTCACTGCCTCAATGCAACCCTCGTGCCTACGTTTAACCAACTCCACCTCAACTTTTTCTCAACTCTGGAGAGCAAGTGGTAAGGCAGCTGAAAGAAGGAATTCATTCCTGCGCCGTGAGGTCTTCGCACTGGCCAGTCTGATCCGTGGCTTGACGCTGAGAGGAATTCAGCTTTTAGGAACATCTGATGCTTGCCGGGCCTTGCAGTGTTTCTGCTGATCCGCATCTGAGAGTGCTCACTCAAGAGAAGCTGTGAAAATCCTCCTGAACAGGCAGCAGGAATCCAGAGAGCTCTTGGTGATCAAGTGTGACTCCGTGGGTCCCTTCCTGGGAAAACTCTGGAATACTCCATGCCTTGAATGCATACAGAACACAGTCTGAGATATTACCAACAAGTCAAATATCATATTCAATGGACACCAGAATCCACTTTTCCAAGAGTCAGTGACTTGCTCTCCCTGTAACATAGCTGTGAAGTCCACTCAATGTCCGGCCAAGGGTACTTGTGAATTTCCTCCCTCTCATGCCAATGAGAGGACCCAGTTCCAGCCTGGTGGCTTGATGTACTTGCTCATCAGTTTTCAGGTTTCACAAGAGAAAACAATCTACCCCTTAAATTGGAGAAGCTTTCTTTCCAGAACTAGACAATCCTGATGGCTCTCTCCAGTTACATAGCAATTATGTAATTGCTAAGCTTCTGCAGAATCACTGGAACCATTCTGCAGCCTTCTCCTGACTACAGCTGCAGCACAGTGTTCCGAGATGATTGCAGC
Source organism: Myotis myotis (assembly GCF_014108235.1). Taxonomy (NCBI): domain Eukaryota; kingdom Metazoa; phylum Chordata; class Mammalia; order Chiroptera; family Vespertilionidae; genus Myotis; species Myotis myotis. The sequence goes on from NW_023416316.1 coordinate 19,575,758, forward strand.
CTTTGAACGGATGACCGGTCTCCAATCTGAGCACAAAGGGGTGTACAATGGGATTCCATCTCCAGCACAAAGACGCTCCTGCCTCACGAAGCCCTTCCTCCTCCTCCCAGGCTGTGCAGCTAACTCTTGCCTTTGCCCGCCCTCCTTGTGTGCAGAGTGTGGTTCATTCTGTTTATGCAGACAGGTTCCAAAAGAGGCAGATAATCAGCTGACGTTTTGCCATGGACCATGCACCAGGCAATCATTTAACACATAACATGGAAGCTCCAGAAGAGGACAAGATGCAAGGGGGGGCGGGAAGATCGCTCTAGGCTTCCTGCACTGGCATGAAATGAGTGCTTCCCTTCCTCCTGCCAGCTCCAATCCTTCATGTTGACATTACACATCCTGTACTGGAGATCCACCCCCATGCTGCCGCTTGCCCAGCTGAATTATCTCCTGCGTCACAGCGGTGGTAACAGAACTGCTGGCTTGGCAGACCTGAGAGCACCATTTCAACGCTTAATGCACTCAGCAACTGGACATATTACCAGTGCGCCGGGGCTGGTCTGTAGCCCTCTCAGCAGCCGAGCAATACTCGACCTAACCGTCTGCTAACCAGATGGCTGGGTTGCCTCTTGGGACCAAACTATTAAACTTTACTTTATTAAATTCTATGAAAATGTGGGGACAGTTTACAGCAGTGTGTCTGGTTCATCTCCAACAGGGTTGCTAAGATGAAAATGACCTAAAAATAACTGGGAACTCTACTACTTCACACCAACGGAGAACAAGATATTTCGGAGTAAATATTTAAATGAGTGATCTGCCAGATTACGTCCCCCAGCAGCACTGACTACATGCTTAGCAAATTATATTGTAAATATATACAAACAAAGACACAGACATGCATGCATCTAAAGAGGGATCCATTTCCCACCGCCTCAAGCCACAGCTCACCATCAGGCTCCAAGCTATTTAAATGTGGCTAGGGACACCATCTCCATCGTAATCGCCCAATTACCAAAACAAAGAGCCTAACACAACTGACAGAGATGGAACATCTCCTGGGTTCGACCACCTAGGCACATTGCAGGCCAGCTAGGTAGGCAAAAGGCGCTCAATAAATGTTTTGATAAATAGATGGACACATGTTTCTTAAATATAGCAATCCTATAAAACACGTTCTTTCCAACTCTATCCTCACCCCACAACTGCTAACTAGGCGTGCAAAGCCAGGCGGCAGATGAATGGCAAGGAGCAAGCCATCTGCACCAGAGGCACTGGATGGCCACTAATTGATTACTGCAAATGAACTGCAGAGGCGGCCCTTTATTGGGTCCCTGGCAGGGTGCTGGGTGCTTTATATACATGAATGCCCCTTGGCCTTCACTAGAGAGAATTCCATTTTAAGGATGAACTGGAGGCTAGGAGCAAATCAGGAGCCTGACCCAAATTAAGCCAATCACCTTTCTACTACTTTGTAGTCACGAGGAAGGAAGGACCCCCGCAATTTGTAAAGAACTGAACACTTGTGAAGGTGGCACTCCCAAATATATCCCTCAGTTCCAGGGAAACGGGGAAAAAAATCTTTCCACTCCCAGAGCTTTTCAGACATCCTAGGAAGTCCTAGTTTCAGATCCTATTGTATCTCCCCATACTTCTTATTCTACTGAGGGCATTCTAGTTTATTGTAACCCCTACCACACCCAAAGTTACTCCTCCACTCCTTGAGTTGAGGGTCCACCCTTTGAGGCCAAAAAAATCTCTCATTTGAAATCATTCTAGAGATCTGAACCCCAGTAAGTAAATGCATGTCTCTCTCTCTCTCTCTCTCTCCCTCAAATATCTCTGGGCACCGTTTTAAAGTGGTGACTGTAAAGTTTTATAATTAAAAACAACAACTTTGTCTCTGGGAATTTTCAAAATAAATAAATACATAATTCTTCTTGGGTAATCTTTTTTCACAGGTGAAAAATAAATCACTCTACTGTTTTATCAAAGAATCATGTGCGCGTCCTTTCTCTACCACTAACTGCACCACCAACCACCACCACACACTACCACCAGGGAGGCCACCGATGTGCTTCTGACTTGGAGCAAACCAGGTTAGAGAAGTCCTGTTAAGACCTATCAACACCACTTCACATTTTGAAATATCATCTACCCTGAAGGCATTCTAAAATTAGCCTCCTTACCCTGAGATCTCAAGCATCTGATATTGCAGTACGTTGGTAAGACCAAGTGGACATGGACTATGAAAATAAACATTTGCACAGAGAAGACCAGAGCAATTCTCAGCAAGACCACAGGACACCCCCTGAACAGGCTCAGCCCTAACTATATGAGGGAAGCCAAAGAGGCCCCCAACCCTTTTAGAAGACAGAGTAGCCAGTATTTTCACTGCAGTAAGTAAATTTTCTTAGACAAGCCATTTTGCCAGAATGATGCCAGACAACAGGAACAATAATAACATCTTTCTTCCAAAAAGCTCAGAGAAGTTCACAGTGATTAAAAATGTGTTCCTCCACAAGACTTAAGGGAATCATTCTGCAAGGTTGGGAGAGTCTTTGTTACCATGTACATGTTCTTGTCTAAGAGGACATGGCATCAACCCTGAGGTTGCTCACAAATCCCTACTGAACACACACACACACACACACACACACACCAGCTATGGAGTGCAATCTGGAAAAGTCTACCTGAGAATGGGCAGGTAGTTAAGGCAGACAGGCAGACACGGTACAAAATTAATCAGGCAGGATTCAAAACACTGAGTTTAAGACCAAGGATGAAACAATTCACATCTGGCAAAGCCCTGGGAGAACATCTTGACCTCAGCTTCTCCATCAGTAAGGAAGGAAGAAATGATCATTTTTCAAGTACCAATTATGAACCGGGACCTAATATACTTAGTAGTTTTTAAGTCTATGTCAATTCTACAGATTCTTATTATCCCCATTTCATTGGGTAGGAAATCATGGGAGCAGAGAAGTCAAGTGACTTATTCAAGGTCCTACAGCTAGGAAGGGACAGAGCTCAATTTCACCCTGTGCTTATACAGGGCCCAAGAGTGTGCTCCACCCACCACACATTACTTCCTTAATGAAGACCTCTGCACTAAAAGCTGCATGTTCACCCAGAAATATGGAGAACTCTGCACTCCCGATGTTTCAACAAAACAAATAAATTGCCTCTCCCAGAGAGAATATATATACAGGTGACCCCTGAAAAGGGGAGGGAAGCAACTGCCTTCAGTCAGAAATGAGCATATCACTGAAGTCAACCCTCAGCTTACAGATTTCCAACCACGGATGAAAAATATATGTATACACATATTTTTACAAATTTATACACATATCTATATCTATCTATCTATTTATACACATATACACTCACATATACGGTAGCCAAGTTCCTAGTTGTTCTTCAGACAGTTCAATTGCATTGAAGTTTAGCCCTGGCATGCAAATTTTACATGCATTATTTCCCCATATAACTTGCGTGTCAGAAAGGGAAGGCTGCCAAGAGACAATCTGGCCCAGTGATTCACTGTGTCACACCAACATGCCCACTTCTGACATAGGTTGTTGTTTGTATTTCCTAGAAATCATTGTCTTCATTTGGGAAATAAACAGCAAACAGCCTCCTCAGCAATGACATGTTCTTTTTCTGCGAGAATACCCTGGCAGCAAATGTCATGAATTTGGGGGGAAGAGGGTAATATAAAGTGGCAAGCTCTTGCTCTTTATTCCTTAGACCTTAGCGATCATGTGGTAAGGCAGTATCTTAAACACAGATGACTCTCTTTTCCCTTTCAAGATTACGCCTTATAAAGTAAAAGATTTATTCAAATGAATCACATTAAGTCTACGGAGCAGGTTTCATGTGCTGAAAAACACAATCTAGCCAATTTTGGATTTTTATGGTTGAAGATTCCTATTTGCTGGTTTATGATGCTTTCCAGTCATTCGACTCCCTGAACTTTTTTTCTTTAGACAACAGGCTATGCAATGTGTATGGTCATAGACAAAGTAATATTGCCACAGTCCTTTCCACTAAAGCGGGGAAAAGATGATGGAGGTGTGGAGAAGGGAAAGGGGACAGTGGGGACATTGGAAATTCACCACCATTCAGAAGCTACTTCAAAAAAACACTGCTAACACTTACCTGTGCTGGGGTCAATTTTGGTAATTGTAGCTGACGTCTAGAAACAGGGTTATGAATATAATTATCATGAAGCAGCAACGGGGCAATCATAACCTAATTAAACCCACTGACTAGATTATCGTTTTCCCCCTAATAAATACATAGCATTTAACACTTGCTAATTTCAGGATCTATAGGTGATGTTCATTCATATTAACAAGCTACACTACAGCCACAAGTCAGAGAAAGAATGGGTGAGGTACTCGGATTCTTGAGTCCACCAAGGGGTTAGGGATGGATTTCAGGGACAGCTGATATTGGTTCTTCAATATCACTTCACTTCTCCACCCCGCAAGAGAAGAATGAGTGATGAGAACTTCCACACAAGTTCTGGATACAATTCTGCTTTATTAAAGACTCTGCTATTTTATGTGAGCTACACAATGTGCTTTTTCACATGACAATGGAATCTGTCTTTGAAATGTGATTTCCTTTTCTTTTGAGTAGAATGGAGGCTTCCTCCCCTGGATCTAAGTACAGAAACTTTAAACATTTACCTCCAGGACATGCTCTGAGGCTTCCTCTCCTACCCCACCTCTCATGAGTGTATTTTCAAAGTCAATGTCCTATTCCCAACTGGGTGTCACTGCAGGCACATGGATACAAGACCCCATTTACCTTCACTTTTTGCAAAGCCCCTGAGGGTAGTCTGGGTAGATTTCTCCTCAGAGAAGAGGAAGGCTGAAGACACAGGCTGGGGGCTGGTCTTGGAGAAAGGCTAGTGTGAGGGAGTGGCTCAGAGGGCTAGGCACCACTGACCGGGGCCTCAGTTGATGCTACCTAAGACTGAGGGGAGTCCCTATTGCTCTTAAATTAGAAATCCCATCTGGACAACCACATGCTTCATATAGGTTACATTTTACTCTCTTCAACTATGGAGTTATTTTTTCTGAGCATTTTCCTCATATCTTAAGAAAGCAATGGTTTGGTAAGTTGAGTAGATATGAATGGCGGGTAAAAATGGGTGACCGTGACCTCGTCTTGTACACTTTACATACAGGACACATGCTTATCCTCCTACAAGGTCCTGGGTATGAGGCTGTCTGAACAGTTCCATAACAAAATTAAGATTTTATAAAACTACTATTAGTTGCTTCGAGGTGAAAGAGTCTAGTCAGCAATTAATGCCCAATTCCCTGTCTTACAGAGAAGCTACTGTCCTGAATATCACCGGGATATCTGGACCTGTTCCATCTCCCTTAGTACATCTTGTTACTCTATTAAGGGCATCTGTGGTCATCCATGAACAGCAGCTTCCTCACTGTGCTGTGATGTTTCAGGGAGAAGCAAATAGAACCAAAACATTCATCATGTCTCCATGATCTAAATAGAGCACATGGTGATCACTGAAGGGCGTGGGGGACTCTAGCACCCAGCCTTTGAAGAGTAACTGCACTGTTTTCCCAAAATTAATGGAACCAATTTTCAAATATGTCTATGTGGCTTCTGAAAACCCTTCTCGTGTCTATAGTCACCAGAGCCAACACGGCACGGAGACCTTCAAAAGGGGCCCTAAGGGGGAAAAAAATCAGACACTTCTCTATTTTAAAAAAAAGTTATACAGTATATCTTCCTGCCACAAGACAGGGGCTCTTTTTAAATATCCACATGTATAACTACTTTGCACCACTAAGCTTGACAGAGTACAATTTAAAAATAGTTATTCTCTAAATTTCTTTCTACATGGTCTCTTGCTCCCCCCACCCCCAATCTCTGTAACTCAGAAGAACACAAAGAGGTACTCTTCAGTTAAACACACTTTGTCAAGCTATTACAGTAAGTTATACCTCTCATATTAACTAATATATCACAATTAATTTTCCATTATGCTCAGATTTCCTTCCAGAACACTAGGATATATTCCTGGCATAAGCAACTGGAAGAGATAAACCATCAGGAACATAAGCTATTAGCATACTAAGTAATAACCAAGGCCAGTTCCCACCAGCCAAGAGCCAAGAGGTAATTCCCCCACCCCCACACCTTGTGGCTCCCCTATTTCATAGCTCCATGACCTTGGGTAAATTACCTCCCAAGCCTCAGTTTTTCTCTACCATATGAACAGTCTCTGGTTCATATTAAATGCTAAATAAGCATCACCTAGTATTCATATGAACTATTAGTCACTCCAGGAGGAGAAATAGCATTATGTTGAAGGCCCATGGGGTCTTTCCACTCTATATAGGAGTTGGCAGCATTTTTTGAGGAAGCAATCATATTTATTCTCCTTACAGACAGTAATCTTACCCAAAATTAGAGGAAACAATATTCAACAACTGACAGCAGAAGAGAGAAGTTCTTTCAGATGAACTCTGACATTCAAATGAAAATGGTCTCTCCCATACCAATCCCTTCCCCAATTATCATGATTAAATAATAATTAATAGTCTCTGAGAAGATCATTTAAGATAGAAACCATTGAAGAAAAGTTTCTTTCTGATAACTACTTGTAATTGAAATCTTTGCCTAATATACACCTGGTATCTATTCTGGGCCATCTTTAGTCTATAATTCAGTGTTCAAATTTTTTTACCCCACACGAAGGACCCCTAGATCAGGTCCAATCTGGGCTGAGTGACTGATGCTCGCTTGCTGACCAACTGGTCACAACACAGAGGGATGATGTAATTAGGGATTGGAACAGCTAAACATTCTAGACCACAGTGGCCTTACTTTGGATTTTAAAATGCCAGGATTGGATTGACAGACCAGCCTGTGATGCGTGGCTGAAGAAAATGGCTTAATCCCAAACTGGACAATAGGTCTATTCCTTTCCCCTCTGAAATAAGCATGTCTTGGTTCTTCATTTCTTGTAACACCCAGAGCGTAGGTTGAGAAGCTCTATGGATAACTTTAGAGAGGACTATCACATTTTCTGCCCATTAATAATGCAGCTACTTACTGCTGTGCTCTGGTCTCTACTTCATTCATTTTCCAGGAAAATCTCCACCTAGGCCTACTTACCCAGTTCTCCTTCAAGTTTCCATCTGTCCTTTATCAGAAAAGCTGTATTTGTAACCCCAAAGTCACATAAACTGTCTTCCAAGCCCAATTCTATTTTTCACAATAAGAACAGACCTAAGAATGTGGGTCTGAGCACTGGTCTTCATATTTCACATGCAATAGGTACCAAATTACAAGGTCTTTTTCCACTGGCTTTATTGTTTTCTTAAAAGCAATGCCTTTTATTCTTCCTGGAGGCTCTTCCCAGTGGACAGGCCTCTTCTATTTTCACTTGTCAATCATTCCCCCCTGCCTCTCTTCTTCTTTTCCTTCTCCCATCCAAGCAGTCTCTCCTTCCCAGCAAATTTCCACCACGTAATTATGGCAATGCTTCAGCCTACTTTTTTCTGTTAGCTTAACAACCCTGTCTATTTTCTACTTGTGCTGATGCTACTGTTTGCTTTTCTGACGGGCTAATCCGTGTATCCTTTCAAGGCCTAACTTCCCCTACCATGATAGCAGCTGGAGCTCTAATTCACAGGTGCCTTCCAAAGCTTTTCATTAACAATAGAAATGAGATGGTTTATAAGCCCATTTCTTAGTCTGCAGGTGAGTATTGGAACCTTTGTGCAGCAAACATCTTTCAAGTATCCCGCATTGTGCCACTGCACAATTATTTTCTGAGTAATAAGTACAATGTTATAGGCACATTTGTAGTGTTAAAGGGAAAATGTTCCCTTAGAGGGAATCAGCTCCCCCGACCCCTGGCATTTCCCAGCTCAAGAGAGAAGCACTCAGCTGACATGAGCAAAACTGAAGAATAATGACTTTACTCTCTTAAATCTGAACAGGGAAGAGAAGAATTCCAAAATCTGAAGGCCGTAGCTCATGTTCTGGTTCAACTGGCCAGACGAGGGCTTAGGGAGTGAGGTTGGCCTCCCCCAGCTGGGCTCTGTGGCAGCTAAGCCTCTCCACAAATCCTGGGCTTAATTACTTCTGACACAGTTGTCTCGCCTGGGCCTCCAGCCTCTTTTGTGCTCAAACCAATCTGAAGTCAACGGTAAGTCCTTGCTTACTCATCTTGGTTAAATGCTTCATTTCCAACTAAGTGATCTTAAAACATTTAAATCAGGATCCATTGATTCCTAATAGAATTTTTCCTTGCATGGTCTTTGTTAAAAAGTCTACTCAGAAACCTACCAAATAACTTTCTGAGTTAAGCAATCTTCATCTCAAGAATTTATTCTTGAACAAACAAGTACCCACCAACCTTCCCTTTACCCCCAAGAGGAGGCTCTGCTCTTTGAACTAAGTGTGGGGTTAAGGTGTGGACGGGCACAGCAGAAGTATTTTATTAATATCCAGAAGCAACATGCAATGAGCTGCACAAGCAAACCCATGAAAGCAAGAAAATCAACACCGAAATAACCATGACCTGGCACAAAGAGAAACCTTCCATCCAAGAATAACTCCAGAAAAAAAGGTCTCCAGCTAGGAATTAGGTAGGAATGCTTTGAAGACACCAAGTAATCTGCTCATCAGAATTAAAAGACAATGCAACTGCAGGTGACCATACTGGTGCCTTCTTGTACCATACCCACGCTGCTTGTCTTTCCAAACCCTGAAAACACCAACTCTGTGCTGGAACCATACATCCAAAGACTAAAAATCTATAGCTTCAACTGCTGAGGACAAGAGCCTTTAAGTAGATAAATTTGATGATAGTATTTCCAAGCAAAAAATGTAAATCCAAAATGCTTCCAATTGACTTCCTATTTATCATATCAGTGTGTGCAGTTCTCAAGATACAAAGTTCAAGGGGACAAAAGATTCAGAAGAGCTTCCTAGTCAACAGCAAACACAATCTAAAGTCATAAAAATCCATTTTCCCTTTGGAAACTTCTTCTCGTGGGTCTTATAAATCCAGGAGACAGTTCAATGTAGGATTATCTTCTCTCTAATAACCCCACCCCCCTTTCTTCCCCCTTCAGTACTGGCATGCAAACCATGCTGTTTTAACTTCTTTCCTGTTCTCCCAGTTCTTCTGGAACATTTTATTTTCGACAGTCAACTCATTTGGAGGAGTGCCACACTGAGGTTCAACTGTTTATAGCGTTAACTGTGTTCCTGCCAGAAGTCCCCATCCAGTACTACCTTCTCCAGACTGCCTCCTGGATTGAGTATTTATGCTTTGGTTTGGAAGAAGCTTAGAAAATGTGGAAACTTCCAAACATCACTCATCTTTACAAAGTTGCCTTCACTTGTCCAAGAGGAATCAGAAATGGAAACCCATTTCACCCTTCCTAAAGTACTGACCTCTCTCTCTCTCTCTCTCTCTCTCTCTCTCTCTCTCTCTCTCTCTCTCTCTCTCATGGTTAAATACTGCTCGTGTCATTCAAAAGTCATTTTAAGGGTGTCTTCGTGTAGAGTGGGGAATGGGAAGTAGCTACCATGGGAAGTAGCTAGCCATTGGTCTGCAAGAGAGAATTGGGCTCCTAGAAGGTGCGTGGAGGGCACATTTCTGGATGAGTACAGGACACTGGAAAATCACCAGTAATTGTTTTAGACTGGATTTCACTCTCTTGGATTTTTATCAGTATTACAAAATGGCATCTCTGAAATAAGCCAATTTAAGTCTGTACCATGTTGCAAAATAGATTCTCAGAGTCCAATTGTGGGCACTTTTGTAAGCTGCAATTGACCCAGACAAACTTCCAAAGAAGGGCATTTGAAAAGGACTCCCAAACCCTGGGTGACAGAACTGGAGAGGAGAAGAGGACAGTGAAAAGCACAGCTACAAATTCAATAGCTAAAACTTGACTGAAAGTCACACGAATAAAATTGGCCTCTGGAGTGAAACAAACCATGTTCAGGCCAGGGTTCCCCAACATGTTAAATTCAACTAACACTAAATCAACTGCCCCACTAATGTATGATTAGTGTCTTGAGATGGTGTTTCACAAACCGCTATAATCACGTGCACTGGGGCACCAGAAAGGGTACTGGGTTGGGAGTCAGCCGACCTGAGTTGTAGGCCTGGCTTTGTTACAGCTGAACTTTCTGACCTTGGGCAAGTCACTTCAAGTCTTGGTGCCAATTTCCTCTTCAGTAAAATGCAGAGGGGGAAGGGAAGACTTGAAGTTGATGATCTCTCTAAGGCACAAAATAACTAGCTTCTCAATTAGAAGTTCTGACTGGTGAAGATTAAATACTTAATACTCATCACTTATGGTATCTCTTTGTCAGTTTTTAATGTTAATTTCTACTTGGGAAATAATATTTTTGTCCATCACCCCAAAACCTCAGCTTCATCTGGGTGCTCCCTAGAGTTCTTTCATATTATAATAAACTCCTCTTTTCTTTTCCTTTCTTATTTTTTTTTAAGCAACCTTCCCCAAACTAAGAATTGTGACTTGTGCTATTAAAAGAGCTTAGAACTTCCCATTTCCTTGCTAGGGCTAAAATTAAACTGTCCATTCCTTAGGGCCCAACATAACATCTGCCAGATGTCTTGGCATATCACACAAGAAGAGGAATTTTGTTCTAGCACTCTCTCTCCTCCTCTCCGTTTTCTCATAATCAATTAATAGGTCACCAGCTAATGTTTCTCTCAAGGCCACCAACTTCATAAGTATGTGAACTTCACCAAAGATACTTGCTTTCACACACACACACACACACACACACACACACACACACACACACACACAGTGGTCTCCCACCCTTCAGTTCACTAGATTTTTAGTGATAGATCCTGGAAATATTTTCCCCCACTTCTTTTGAATTTCCTTAGTTCCCATGTACCAATCATCCACTTATACACTCCTGTCAGATCCTTTGCAATCTGAGTTCATTATTTACATATTTCCTAATTTGGGAGTGTGGCATTGTGAAATAGCACCTCTGTTCTCCAGTCATCAACTTGAAACATTCAATACAGCTTTGTCAATGCTCTATCCCATAAGGCAGTGAACTATAAGTCTGATAAAAGCACACATCACAAAGAAGATAAGTAAGGTTACCTTAACCAAAAACAAAAACAAAAGAAACCCCACTCAACACCAGGAAAGAATTCAAGATAGACTAGACTCTATTAAACTTCATCACACAGAGAACAGAACTCTTTCCCAAGGCAACTTTACCATTCTTTTCTTTCAGGACCATAAGTACTCAAGTCCATTAGTAAAGTTGGATTCTTTTCCCCTCCTGTCTTCTGGAAGACTCCTTAGCAAGATTTTATATAGGCCGGGGAGGGTTGGGTTGGTGGGTAAGAGATCAACTGAAGGACTTGTATGCATGCATAAAGCATAACCAATGGACACAAGACACTGGGGGGTATGGGAGGCTAGGGGAAGGTCAAGGGGAGAAAAAAAATGAGACATATATAATACTCTTTGTAATACTTTAAGCAATAAAACAATTTTAAAAAAAAGAAAAAAAAGATTTTATATATTTATATATAAAAATTTTATTTATCTTGCATCTAAAAGTTGTCTCTAACTCCAAAGAGTGGGGGGAAAAAAACAAAACCTCAGGGAATGTGATCAATGAATCAGATGGACATAAATCCAATATGAGCGATATTATGGACTACAAAGTTCCAACAAGAATCTTTTTTTAATGACAGTGTGTATCATAGCTCACATGTATTTCTTCAGAATGATTTTTCTTGATGATATATTAGTTCTGGCAAAAATTTGCATAATGAGCTTCATCAACTAGATGTCTCAAAAAAAAGGACCTCTGAGCTTTGACATCAAATGAGAATGTTCAACTTGACACTCTTTTTAATTCTCACACTATGGTTTATCCAAGATACTTGTCCCAGTTCAAGTGTATATTCTAGACCAGTGGTTCTCAACCTTCCTAATGCCGCGACCCTTTAATACAGTTCCTCATGTTGTGGTGACCCCCAACCATAAAATTATTTTCGTTGCTACTTCATAACTGTCATTTTGCTACTGTTATGAATCGTAATGTAAATATCTGATATGCAGGATGTATTTTCATTGTTACAAATTGAACATAATTAAAGTACAGTGATTAATCACAAAAACAATATGTAATTATATATGTGTTTTCCGATGGTCTTAAGCGACCCCTGTGAAAGGGTCGTTCGACCCCCAAAGAGTCGCGACCCACAGGTTGAGAACCACTGGTCTAGACAAACACAAGAAACCATGTGTTTAATAATATGGTACTTCCCATACTGATGAAGGGAATCAGAGATAGGATGGGTCTGTTAGGTAAACATTTTCTCAAAATCCAAAATGCCTCTTAGACACTTAATTCTTTCCTTCCAGAAAGTTCATCTCTATAAGACTGTCTATAAAGACACGAAAACATTTGGTTGCAAAGTAAAAAAATGTGGTAAGTCAAACTGCTGGACTGGCAACCAGTTTGTCAAATTTTTCCTCCCATTGAAATAAATAATTAAGCAGTTGTCCTCAACAAAAAAAAGATATTATGGAAGTTTGCTTCAAGATCAATGTTTAATGTATTTATGTTTACATAAACATATCTGGTAAATTAGATGCAAAATTATCTGGTAATTACTTTCCCAAATAACTCCTTATTCCATTGCATTTGAACTTCTGAGTTTGAGCATGCAGATCTTAACATGCACTACGAAATTTAAATAAAACACTGATGACATTCCACTTAAGAGCAAAAGCAATGGGCATCAAAAGATAACATTCAAAAATGAGTAATAAAAGGTATGATTCCATGTAAGATTTTTAAAGTGCTCTTGGAGAGGCCTAGGTTTGGAATAAAGAAGCAGAGGTCTAAAGAGAAATATTTTTAAATGAGCATACACATTAATTGAAAACCATACATCTTCATCTGCAAAAATCAGGGATTTACTTCATTGACCAGGGACAATTATCAGCTAAAGAACCATGTGTTTCCCCCTCTGCTTTCACACCCCTTAGAAGAACAATAACCCTCAATTAATGACACAACAGTTTGGTTTGAAAAATGTTATGTTGTCATATACAGCACTGTGCATTCACTGAATGACACTGCTACCAGCTACTCAACAGAATATAATTGCATCTGGAATCTAAAACCACTTCAATATGCACAAAAATACTGTAGACACAGGGAACTTCACACACACACACACACACACACACACACAAATCCGACACATAATGAGAAAGCAAAGCAAGAAAAAAGCTGGTATAAGTCGCTCACCAATGTGCTCCTTGTTTGTGTAGAAGCTGGTACCTTTCTGTATTCCTCCTTAGTTGAAACAAGGTCTAATCAGCTTCCTTACAATACATTAATTGGTTCTGAATCTCCTCCAAGTCTTCATTCCACCGTGGAGCCCTCCTCACCTATCTTCAATAGTCCATCTAAAATTCTTCCAACATCTTCCCTCATCCTCAAGATGGCTACCTTACCTAATGGAAAAGCAACATCTTCATGGTTGGCTTTTATAAAATCCTCAAGCATTTCAGGATTTAGGTCTTTACTTGGATCAATTACATACATTCTCTAGAACTAATCTGTGAAGAACTCCAATCAATGTGTGTGGACTGAGGGGGATCCTTTCTTCACATCATCCTCACAAAATGTCTTCCTAGAAGACTAATAAATGCCTCCCCACCAAAAAGGTGAAGAGACCTAGACATAGGTTTTCTCAACTGACATAATCTTTAAAAAAAAAATTGTTTCCATAGTGACACTGTTAAGAAGACATTTGATATTTGTGGAGACTCACAGTACTTGAGAACACAGAAAAAAACCAGCAGGATGGAAGGGAAGGGAGAAAACAAAGGAACTAAAAGAAGGCCTAATACACACATGGAACAACCTGAAGAGAAATGTAGACCCTGGAGAAACTGGTGTCAGTAAGACTTCCTCTGAGATCTTGTAGGATTTGTTGTTGGTTTTCATTTTGTTTTGTTTTGTTTTTCCCCAGAGATCAACCCAAACCAGACAATAAAGTCTTGCAATGCATCAAAACATGATGATAGCCAAGCCCAGAACTCCAGAATCTCAGCGGAGGGCACCACCGTCTTCACAATGAGGAAAGTCACCATTTCCTGGCGACTTTCAGGAGACCTGCAGCAGCTGAAAGTTGTGTGAGGACCTCAGTGGAAAATGTTTAAGATTTTGCCTTGCCTTTCCTGAAGGAGGTCAAAACCCTTCAGGTCCACTCAAAAGGTGAAAAAAAAAAAATCCAAAAGTTTACTTTAAAATGGAAACAAACATCTCAATAACTTGTGAAAGCACTCCTTTGGTGGGAGAAAAATCTGAGCAGCCCTTAAAAGCCCCTCATTTCCTTGTATAATGAATAGACGGTGAGGAACCACCACGAGACTTCCCCCAGGAAAGGGAGAAGGAGTAGGCAGGCAAGCCTCCTCCTCCAGCCATCACCAACAGAGCTTCAAAATGGAAACGTCCATAATTCTATAAACACTTCTCATCTCAGCTTTGTCTCCTGGAAACTCGCTCTCCTCCATTTTCTGGTGGAGTTACAACATGACAGGGCTTACCTGACTCAGTTCCCAGCTCTCAACCAAACTAGTCACTTCCTCCAAAACCTGCAAGCCACCTCCAGAAACAAAACCAAAGCAAACCAAACAGCCAACACAGACACTCAGACACGGCTCCCCCCGCCCCCCAACCCTGGGAGAAAGCCCCAACTGGTTGGTCTTTTCCCATCCCAGGCGCGTGCTTAAAAATGAAACTTTTTTTTTTTTTTTGGTAGGGGAGGAATATGAAAGGAACTCCAGGCAGCCTCCCTCCCTCCCTGTAGGTTAGAAGCTACAATGAAAAGAAAATGAGGGTTCCTTCAGGAATGGTGAAAAGCTGGAGAATGAACGTGAGAAGGAGCTTTGTGTTTTGGAGTCTGGACTGGAACCAAAGCAGACAGCTTGCAAATGGAGGACAAGGGAGATAAAGAAAGGGAAAGAGAGGGGCTGCTCCAATGGGGGGGCGGCTGTGGCTTCCCCTCATGCCTGGAAGGAGGGCAGACCCCTGGGAACTGCACCAGGAGTGAGAAGACCCCCAGGCCCCTGCTTTCTTTTCTCCCTTCCCCAGGAGAGCCAAGCGTATGTAATGGCTTCTCCTCTCCTGAAACCGTTGTCCTCTTCCACCAGACGCTTCTGAACCCCCAGCCTGGAGATAGCTCCTCAGCTGCTCCTGGACCTGCGCCCCCCACCCGGCCGGTGCCCCCCGCTCCTGGCCTCTGTCCTCACCAACAGCACCAGCAGCAGCAGCCACCCCCCCGGACACATCCCGACCCCGCATCCCAACTTCGGAGACAGAGAGAGCGAGCCAAATACCTGAGGAAGAGGGGGGGTGCCAATCCGCACGGGTTTGCCATCGGGCTGGGGACAGGCAGACAGAGAGGGGGCAAGGAAGGAGAGGGACAGAGAAAGAAAGAGGTCAACCGGCTCAGGTCGGGGCGGCTCGGAGCGCTCCCTCCTCTGCCCCTTGCTAGCTCCCTCTGGCTCTTGGCTGAGGTCGCCTCCCGCTCTCCACCCCCCTCTCTGTCCCTACTCCTGTCCCCACGCTCGGAGCATCGGTCCTAAGCCTCCAGCTCTCTTCTCACTCATCTTTCATTTTCTCTTCTCTCCATAGAACTACACGAAATTAATTAAGCCACAGCGCTCCGCTGCCCCCAGCAGAAGAGCAGCCAGCAGGAAAAGCACAGCCACCTCGCTGCCACTGCCACCACCACCACCACCTTCTCCACCTCTTCCTCCTCCTCTTCCTCCCTCGCTTCTCCTCCTCCTCTTCCTCCTCCCCCTCTCACTCTCCCTCCTCCCCCTCCTCCTCTTCTCTCTCGCTTCTTCTCTCCCAACTGCCAGTCCATGCAGGGGACTTCCTCTCCTCGCGCTCCACCAACCCTCCTCGGCCGAATGAATGAGCGCGTTTGTGCGTCCACCACCCCGCGCTCTCCTCCCGGGAGCACTCGGACCACCCCGAGGTGTCGGTTAATTGCAATAACTTACAGAAGAAGCGTCCCGGCGCCGGGAGGTGTTTCGGGTTCTCCGGCCCCACCGCCTCCTTATCCTCTTTCTCTTTCTCCTCTTCCTGCTCGGGTTATTGTTGTGGAAGTTGTTTGGGAGTCTCATGTGCTTCTGCCGGGTCTCAGCAATGGAGGATCGCCATCTTCCCTGCCTTCCTCGGCTCCTCAGACTCTGCAGCTGCAGATGACCTGAGATATCCGTCTCTCTCTCCCTCTCCCTCCCTCCCTCCCTCCCTCTCCCTCTCCCTCTCTCTCCCCTCTCCTCTTCTCTCTCCTCTCCTCCCTCTCGCGCGCGCTCCCTCTCTCTCCCTCCCTCTGTGTCTCTCTCTGAATAATGAGCAACCAGAGGGAGAGAGAAAGCAAGACAGAAAGAGAGAAGGAAGACAATCTTCTCCTGCCACACAAAACGCCGAGGCACCAGGGGGTGCGCGAAGCCTTTCTAATAACAACACCGTGCAGGAGAGAAGAAAAGAAGAAGAAAGAAAGAAACGAGGAAATGGGCAGGGGGCATAAAAGGGAAGAATTTTATCCAAGAGCTGGAGAAGAGCAGAAGGAGAAGCTGGAGGAGATGCTGAGGCTGCGGCTGCTGTCCCCCTCCCCTCTGCTGAACCCCAGAAGGAGGCAAGGTGGTTGCAAAGTTAAGGCTGGGACATTGTCTTTGTCACTTGGAGCCACACAGAGCCAGGCCAGTGAGATGCAAGAGGAGGAGGTGGCGGCGGCGGCGGAGAAGGTGGTGGTGGTGGTAGAGGAGGAGGAGGAAGAGGAGGAGAAGGAGGCAGAGGAGGAGGAGAAGGGGAAGAGGGAGATGAGATGAATAAAGACCTGCGGAGAAGGCGGTGCGAGGAGCGCGGCGGCCGGGCTGAGACGTGCGCGCTCGCGTCCCGAAGGCGCCCGGCCGCCCGGGCAGCAGAGGACGCCCCCCGTGAGGACCCTGTCCCGTGGCTCCCAAGGTTCCCACCATCAGCCCTGCCCCAGAGGCCGAGCCCAGGGCCCAGAGAGTCCCTCACACGCATCCATCTAGAGGCCAGTCTTTGCACAGAACAGACATGGGGAACTAGAGGTTGCAAGTCTAAATCCAGATCAACCACGTGGGGCTTTTTAATCCCTTTCCAGCTTGCGGTGTATCTCCAGTGAAAAGCTCAAATTGTCCATTACTGGCACGTATTTTGAAGACTTCTCCCCCGAAATAAAGGCTCATTGTGCATTTTATTTCTCTTTTGATATGGAAAGGGGGGTGGGGAAGGGAGAGAACCTATCATTCCAAACCTCGGAACCACCACTTTCTTTCCTAACTTGTGAAATGTTTTGACGGCGCACCAAAAGGAAAAAAAAAAAAAAAAAAAAAAAAAGCCTACTTAAATAACTTTACACCCTCCAGCCCCGCGTTGTTTGCACTTTCTGGCCGATCATCTAAGGCTCGGAAAGCAACAATCAGCGCTCCTAATGATAAGGTGTCGTGGTGTTGAAGACAAGAGAGCCAAAAAGGAAGCTTTCACACCTTGATTTTTTTATGTGGTGTAATTTCCCCCAAATCATTCTGACCTATCCCTTTTGCAAAGGAGTGGGTCCCCACCCCCAACCAGGTGGGGCATCTCCTACGGCTTCAATTTAATGGGGGGGGGGGGGCGGGGAGGGGAGCGCGCACGGGGTGGGGTGGGGAGGGTGCCTACAGTATAAAAATCAATACAGCAAGTCAGGAGCAATTGAAGTTCAAGGGCATGGGCTGGTTGTGCCATTTCTATTTCTCGCATCCTCGAGTTGGACATCAACAGCCTGGGGGACAGAGAGAAAACACGCAGCGCGCGGGGCAGAGACCTTAATTAAAGTTTCTTTTGTCCGCGGCTGAATTGGGGGATGTTGCTGGATTCCTTCGCATTGGGGAGCGCGCATCCGGTGGAGAAGGCGCGGTGGTGAGGATCCAGGGCGAGATTGCCCTCTTTAAATACTCACTCCTCCCCCTTCCAAACAACAGTCCAGGAAGATGTATCCATAAACCCATACAATAAGGGGGGAGGAGGAGGAGACGCGCGCGGAGTTGCTCGCTGTCGGAAAGCGGGGTTTCATAAACAGATCTGAATCCTCCTTTTCCTAGACATTCCCCCATCGTTTATTCTGGGGCAGAATCTCTCACCCAGAGGCACGATTTCACCCCCCTCCGAGTCAACACTTCCTGCCCTTTTCTCCTCCCACTCGCATTGAAAAGCTTGGAAGCCCTAAAAGGGTGTTGATGGCGGGGGTGATAAATAAATAAATAAATGACACTCTACGCGTGCGGTGGCGAAGAAAGGAGGGGGAAGGGGGAGGAGAGGCCAGGGGAAAAGTAGGTGAGGGGAACCGGGAGGAGAAAGCGCCGAGGCGAGAGGGAGACGGGAGTCGAAAGAAAGAGAAGAGAAAAGAGAGTGGAGGACGGCGAGGCTGTTCAGGGCTGAAAGGACCCTGGCTTTGTGCAGACCTGGGAGGGCTCTCCCTCCAGGTGCCTGCAGGGACTTGGGGAAGCCCTTCGGTCCCGAGCTCCTCCCCCACGGGACCCCAGGGGTGTCTGAGCGCCGGCCGCCGCTCCCCCATAAATTCCTCGTGGCCGCGAGAAGAAACGCGCCAGGTCTCCGCCGTCCCTTTCAGTGGCCCCGGCTGATAATTTACTTCTTTGTCTTTAATAAAAAGCTGACTTTTTCTGTCAAAGCCCGGCACGGGAAAAAATAACAATCGTATTTCAGGCTGAAAGCTCCTAGGACTGCTGGGTTTGGGAGGTGGTGATAAAAATCTTCATCGACGTGGAGGTACCTTCTGGGTTGGCTTGGGTCGGAAATCCTAAGATGGGGGCCGCCCTTCCCCAGGGGCGGGGGGGGGGGGCAGGGAACCAAGCGTAGGGGAGGGAGGAAGAAGCGACGAGGTCAGAGGAAACCCGAGGCTCCCGGGGCACCGGAGGACTTCCCGCAGTCGGGGAATGAACCCTGGGGAGGAGCCTTTCGCGAAAGCGTGAGCGCGCCCCAACACGCCTCCGACCTCATAAACCCTCTTGGCAAAGCCCCGGGAAGCGGCGGGCGCACTGACCGCGGTGAACTCCAGAAATTAACCTGCGCTGCAATGAAACGGGCTGCCGCCCTTTCACACTCACCTCGAGCGACCGAAATAGAGAGCTCCCGACCCGGCCCGGCCGCGGGGGGACCTGGCTCCTCCCTCCCGTCCCAGGAGGAGAGGACAAAAAAGGGGAGATGGACTTGGAGATGGCCCCGCCCTTCAAACGCTCCAATCCTTGGAAACCAAACCTCCTCTCCAAGCCTCCACGTCTAGAAGGGACAAAGGCAGCGAGGAGATCCGGAGACCGATGGGGAGATAGGTGGCTCTCGGGCTGCTCATGTGGGTGCACTGGGGGGGGGGGGGGGGGGGAGGTACAATGCCTAAGTTTCCATCCCAAATATAGGATGGTCTTGGGAAGACCACCTTCTGGTTTAGAAGCAAATTGATTTCCCAAAGCCATGAAGCAAACTACTACAAAACTCCCGCATAGCCCTGCTTTTTGAAGGTGGGAAGGCTAAAATTTCAGTTACCGGTCCCATATATATTTTTTTTTCGACTTTTTTTGGGGTCACAAGTGTCTTAACTGCCCAAGTGAAATAATTGAAAGAAATTAAACCGGGCTGCGGAGTGGGCTTTTGTCTGCTTGCTTGTTTTTATTGAGGGCAGTTTTCTTTCAAATGATGGTAAAGCGATTGGGTAAATAAAAGCTGGGTCAGGTCAGTCCGGGAAGCGCGGTGGCTGGAGATGTTAGTGAAGATCTTGATAAACTTGGCACTTAAGTAACTGTAATTATGCTTTGCCATTAGCGGACCATTAAGATAAACAGAAGAAAGTTCACACCTCCTGCTATTTCATTCCCTAAGAATATTCACAGAGATAACGCAAGCCTCCTGGGTGGGTTATCTTCTCTACCAGGAGGGTTAATTTCTAAATGTTTAAATTAAAATGGAAAAGCTTAGATTTTTGTACACAGCCAACAAGGTGAGGGAAGTCGCATGGGGACAAGTTGACGGGGTGACATTTACCTTGGTTACTGTACCCTAGGCCATTAACCCCTGGAGTCATATGGGATTTCAAGACTCTATTAATGACCCAGGAAATATGAATATGTTGGAAGTCTGGACTTACTTCTCCCTTATCATGGGTGAGTGGCATACAGACTCCTCATAAAGGGAAATTATGGCTCATCAAAAGAGTGACTTTATGAGCATTAATAGAATAATAAATCTTGAAATTTTAGTTCAAGAAACAGTGAAGTCCTATAATCAGAGTGACCCATGCAAATATGATCCACTTACTTGCCCAACTCTAGCAGGATAGAGACAGTCTATAAATCATTTTGATTTTTAGAGGTTTAGGAAAGGAAGACACCCAAATCTCTTAAAGAGAAGTGTTTATGGAGAGAAAGGCGGCTTCTATCACCTGCAGGAAGGAATCATGGGAAGAAGAAAGAGTAGATCCTGAGGCTATATTGAAAAGAATTTAAACTGAAACAAGAGTGTTTAGGTGTCCCGATGTTATTGATTCAATTCTTACAGTCTATCATATAAAAAAGGAAACGCTTTGCTTCCTGAAAATTATACACCCCCCCCCCCTCAAAAAAAATCCAGTTTATAATCCCACTTTCTAAATCCCAGCTGGAAAACTGTTCAAGCTGATGATTTTAGGAAAATAAAGAGTAGGTGAGTAGAGAATTTGTCTTTTTCAGAAGTCTTCATTATTTGCTTCTTAAGCATTGGACCATACTGTGACACACCTTTTGAACTTGGTATTTTCCTGCCTATATAAAACTCCTGTTGGTTTTTTGCAGTTTAATACAGTCTTTACAATTGGGGTGTGTTTGTTATTTTGTTTTTTTAAAATATGTTTTTATTGATTTGAGAGAGAGAGAAGGAAACATCGATAGGTTGGTTACCTTCCACACAAACCCCGACCAGGGACGCAACCCGAAACCTGGGCATGCGCCCTAACTGGGAATTGAACCCAGGACCCTTGGTGCGCAGGATGATGCTTAACCAACTGAGCCACACCGGCCAAAGCTATTATTATGTTTTTCAAATTTTGAATTTTTGAGATTTTTCACTCTTGTTGGAAATTACTCAGACTTTGAATTTGGTTTTTTTCTTTCTGAAAACTCCAAATTACATAATTATGGACCCTGCAAATACCAAGAAAGTGAAGTCATTTGCACACCTTCTGATCCCCCCAAAAAATCAGTATATTCTTATAAACCCATTTCAAACATGTAACTAGTGGACTAGTGTCCATCTTAGGGAGAAGTGACTTAAAGAAGACAAAAGTGGGTGATTCCTAATTCTGAACAATTCTCAAAAGAAGAGAAGTTGCAATAACATACTAAACTTACACTGTATGAATCTTTGTATATGTACCTTTGGGTACCAAAGATGTTTCAATAGCAATGTTCTAAAAAAATTTCTTTTAACCTCCCATCGGTGGGAGGTGAATTTACAGTTGTTATTAGACTAGTTACTATAATATGGAACATTCATTCATGTGGCATATCATTCATCCATTGACTATTTGTCTAGCATCGACAGTGGGACATACTCATAACTGAATACTAGGAACACAAAGATGAACCACTAACTTTAAAAATCTCATCACTTGGCTATAGAACTTCAGATTTTTTACTTACTCGAAAGCAATACAGGATTTGGCCAATAAAGAGACTGCTTAATTTGAAATTTTCTGTTTCTCCTATAGAGTTATTGAGACGTAATATTTTAAGATAAAATTTTGGGATTTCATTTTAAAGCCAATGTCTTCCCTTAACTCATAATTGAACATGAAATTCTTCCTAGAGGAGATACTTTTTTATTTTTAGGAAAGAGAGTAAGCTTAAATAAACTTTGATAGATTAACCAAAATTCAGAAGAAAAAAACTCAACTGAAATACTGCCCATTTGTTGAGACATCCCTTATCACAGAAAGATTGGTATTTCCAGATGCCTATGACTTGCACTCAAATTGAAGCCCAACCAGGGGATGTGACCTGGTCAAGAACACAGAGCTGGTAGGGGGCAGGCAGCTCTAGAAGCTATCCCTCCGTGGCAGTTTCCTAAAGTTATTCTCATATCACATTCAAGACTTTTAAGACATATTTTCATACTACTTGCACTTTTATTTACTTAATATGTATTATTTTTAAATCAACTTAAAATTTTTTAGCTTCATCAGAAGCAATAACACCCATAAAAGCACAGGTCTGATGGGCTATTTACCTATCCATTTTCAATATGCATCGAAATAAATATATTATTGTTCAAATTGAAATGCAAACCTTTTTTTAATTAAAAAACAGTTTGAGAGTATACTTCTCAAATTGTTAGTAGTAAGGAATGAGAGAGGTGGTGGTTGGGGGCTTGAGGGAAAAGTGTTTTTAAGTGATTGTTCCGTGTACAAACATGAATCACTTTTATAATTAGAAAAAAATATATGGCCCAGTGATGGCTCTGTGTACCCTCAGATGAAGCCCTCTCATTATATATTCTTAATAGAAGTTAAAGATTAGTACAGTCCATTTTAGCACAATTTCTTAATACATATTTAAAGTCTTGAAATGCTCTCACTTTTTGTTCCCTTCACTGCTCCTCTTAGAATCAACTCTAAGGAAACAGAAATGTAGAATTATACAAAAAATGATACAGATAAAGTAAGTAATCGAAAATAATGTGATTAAGATAAGAGGAATGGTTAAGTAAATAATAATATATCCCCATGATGACACATTAGGCAGTTGAAAATTTCTCATGAAGATTTTGTAATTAAATAGAAAAATGGCCTCATGCTAGGTAAAAGATCTAGATGCAGAATTATAAACACTGATAGTATTTTATAATGCGCACACACAAAAATTTCCTTGAAAGGAAATACCCCGTGTCACTAGTAAGTTGACTTACTATAAAAAATTTAGAAAATGTGGAACTTATGTATAATTTGTTATATAACTATATCGTATATACCATATATATGTATATTATATACATGCATATATACACGATGGAGTCTACTGCTTTATTTGAACTGAATTGTCAATTATCTGTTTAATTACTTAAAGACTTTTAAAGTTAAATGACAGAACCTACTTTTATGTGTCTGATAATTATAAATGTGTGTCAAAGAGCTTATTAATACTGCTAATAAAATAGTGGTACAGTCACTGTTTTACACAAAGATAATTAATTTGCTTTTCACAGGAATCATAGGAAGATTTGAGTGGGCATTCTGAGTACCTTTTATATATAACAGGAAATTTAAGACCAAAGAGAGTGAATGATTTAATCTAAGATCTTCTAGCACTAATGCTATAATGAAGGCCAAAATACAGGTCTCCTAAATTGCACTTATATTTTCAAATCTAGAATTCCACTATGACCTCAAAAATATTACCAGATATTAGCAAAAGAAAATGACTGCTCTGGCTGTGTGACTCAGTTGATTGGAGCATCATCCCGAACACCAAATGGTTTGGGGTTCGATTCCTGTTCGGGACACAGACCCTGGTTTCAGGTTTGATCCCAGTCAGGATGCTTACGGGAGGCAACCAATTTATGTTTCTCACACTGATGTTTTTCTCTTTCTCTTTCTCTCTTTTTCTCTCTTCCTCTCTCCCTCTCTCTTTAAAATCAATAAAAAAAACATATCATCTAGTGAGGATTTAAAAAATAAAAAGGTGATTTTAAAAAAGAAAAAAATTACTAACGGCCAATATGAAAGCTATAATACTCTTTTACATGGAAAAGCTGGCAGAAATATAAATTGTATGTGTGTATATACATATATTACATATATACGTTTATATTTCCTAGTTGTTAAGAAGATATAATTCCAGTCGTTGAAGATATGGAAAAATAGACCATCTAGTTGGTGGGACTATGAAAATACATCAGTTATTTTAGATGTATTAAAAGTCTTTAACCCAGGAATTTAACTTTTAGAAATTGTCTTAAAGAAATATTCATGACTTATAAAAAATTAATATTTGAGGAGGTTCATTGTAACATTAACACACAACAACAAGTGAAGAACTTATGTTCATCTATGTAATAAAAAAGCTATATAGCTATTAGATTCTATAGAAAATATTAAATCATATGAAAATACTTGCATGATTCTTGATAATGGAAAAGTTTTTAAAACAGCATACATAGCATTCTCATATTTGTAAATATGTGTGTCTGTGTTTAGACATTGAAAAATGATTAGAAAAGCATAATCAAGTGTTAATAGTTTTTTCCAGGTGATCTAATTTTTCCTAGGCGATGTTCTCAGATTTCACTGTTCTCAGATTTTAAAACGTTTCTACAATGAATATATCTCTTTTGCAATTAGAAAGTTTTAAATTTTACAAATAAATTTTGCCAACACAAAATTTCTCCTATTGTAAAGCCTGACTGACCAAACCGAATGTTTGCCCAGTTTATAAAACAAACGTATTCATCATTATTTTCAGACACATACACCTTAATCCTTGTATATATTCATTTGATTTCCCAAAGAAGCTTCAGAGTTCAGCTAAGATTTCAGCACAACCAGTGGATTTTGAGTAATAACTGTGAGCACCAAGCGGACTTGGCTTTGCATCCACTAATCACCCCTGACTGAGCTCTTGTAGATTTCATGTTGGTTGCCCTTTCACCATAAGGTGGAATCTACACATACGCCCTCCTGTCTCTAGGTTGGGGTTTGATTTCCCACCAAGTTGCTAAGAACCAGGTGTTTCACAAAAGTTACTCATTGATTACATGTTTTTTTAAGTGCCTGGAATGAACAACAAGTTTATTCTTTAGTATTTTTCTAATGTTTATCCTGAAAATCTGTCCATTTCAAGCAGCAGGTGTTGAGTATTGATTTACTGTTTAGAATAAAGACAAAACCAAATCTAGCAATCAACATCTACTTACTAGTTTGCAGCTCCTGATCTTGTTAGTGACAACGACGGGCATCATGCATCAGTTTCCACGTCTATGAAAGAAGGATAATTAAATACTGATAGGATTGTTATGAAGATTTTAAACTATATATTTTTTTATTGATTTCAGAGAGGGAGAGAGAGATAGAAGCATCAATGATGAGAGAATCCTTGACTGGCTGCCTCCTGCATGCCCCACATTGGGTATGGATCCTGCAACCCCGGGCATGTGCCCTGACCAGGAATAGAACGGTGACCTCCTGGTTCATAGGTAGACACTCAGCCATGAGCCACGCTGGCTGGGCTGTTATGAGGATTTAAAAAATGCAGATAGCCCTAACCGGTTTGGCTCAGTGGATAGAGCCTCAGCCTGCAGACTGAAGAGTCCCAGGTTTCATTTCGGTCGAGGGGATGTTATGTTGGTTGCGGGCACATCCCCAGTAGGGGGTGTGCAGGAGGCAGCTGATTGATGTTTCTAACTCTCTGTCCCTCTCCCTTCCTCTCTAAAAAATCAATAAAATATATATTTTTTTTAAAATGCAGAGAGAAAACATGAGAGTCGGCATAGATGGAAGGACAAGCTCTAAATTTGGAGTCAAGACAGATTTCTAGGTCAGGAAATCAAAACCAAAATACGTACCCAAGATAAAACACAATCGAGTACTATTTAAACTAATGTTTAAAATCATCAACACTTATTAAAAATAAAACAAATCTAAGCATGATTTCTCCTATTACTACTTATTTGCTGCTTGTTAGTTCCCTTTGTCATGGGCTAGAACTGTTACCTGAAATGTGGCAGTAGGGCCAAAGGTTTTTTAAAAGTGGAAGAGAAGACCTTAAAATCAAGAAAATGTTGTTTATTGATATCTCAACGCGAAGAAACTGTCGTATATGCTCAGAAAAATCCATCCAGTGCAGGAATTGTTATAAGAAATATAAACAACTAAACTATAGCAAAGGAGGAACATTTTGCTTCACTCTATTTTTCTGTGAATTATAGAGAGACCACCATTTTTCATTAATCTAGCTCCGGGAGCAGCAGTGTTCTGCAGAAGCACAATTGGAAAACCACTGATGTAGTCCAGATGAGAAAATGGTCTCAAGGAAAAGTGATTTGCCTGGGATTCCATACCAAGTTATTGAAGATCCAGAACCTACTCAGTCCCTCTGTGTGGCAATTTCTACTGCATCCAATTTGCTTGTCCCAGAAGAGAGATTTCCTTGAGCTGGTATTGACCCAAAAACTCAGTTATCTTCTTTTCTTTCTCTCCTTCCTTCTCTTCCTCTTCCCCTTCCTGCCTAATGTTTCCCAGAAATGAGATCCTGTACTTTATTTACATGACCAACAGTAATGAACAGCTTAGTCAGCCACTAAATAGTTTTATGCTTTCTCTGAATTATTTTGATAACTTTCAGTTCATCTTTTTTTCTAACCTCAGAGGATTAGCAGAGGAGCTAATTATGTGCTCCATATATCAACATTTTCTATTTCTTGGGAATGTTTAGGGTTTTCCTCCATCTTTTTCTTCTTGTTTTTCAATCTAGAATGGTTTTTATAGGTTCAGGATCAGAAGAAAGAAAGGAAAAAAGACAAAGGAAATATAAGGCTTTTCACCTGGAAAATGACAATTCTGCTTTTCTTTCACATTTGTATCTATAAATAGAGACACATAGCACTCTTCTGCATATAAGGGATCAGATGCAAAGTTGATTGTTCTGGTCCTTTTGGGTTCTCTGTATCATGCAGCACTCACATGGAATTATTCCTATTACTGAAAGAGGCGATTAGCCGGTGTTCTCATTTGACTTATGACAAGAGCACTGAATTTGAAATTGGTAGGGACTGTTTTAAAATGTCATGAACATGGAATTATAGTATCAATTTGGCAATCAAATTAATTCCATGGATATCAGAACTGAATGCTAAAGTATATAACATAGAAAAAGAAAAGCAATAGTGATTGTTGTTATTGCAGTCTTATTTGACTGTAGCTCAAAGTTTTTTAAAGTAGAAACTATTAAGTGTTCAAAACAATTCTATGAAATTAACAAATAAGTGTTATTAATTTAACTATCAATATAAAAATCAGATAAGTCTGATTTTAAAAAAGAAAACACAAATCAGGGGTGAACAAAAGTAGGCTTACAGTTGTGAGTACATGAAACAGTTTATTCTTGCATTATTTATTAATTATTGTATTATTTTCCATATGAACAACTATAAAACTTTTTCCGACTCCTGTATGTAACATGAAGGCAAGGAAAGAGACATAAGACACAGGGGACTAAAAAGTTATGAGAATATTATATCAATAAAATAAAAATTCTTAGGTGCAAAGGATACTTTTCCAAAAATCTATATATTAATAAAAATTGACTCAAGAGGAAGAAGATAAATCAATTACTTATGAAAAGAGAAAGCACAGCTAAGTCCCTAGCCTCCCCACCAGAAGTACCAGGTAAATTCTAGTATACCTTATAGAAATGGGCAATTCCTTTTATAAAATATATGTATGTATTTATCGTTAAACTTATTATAAAGTAATAAGGTATTCATGGAAATATTTAAAGAGTACAGGAAGTTTCAGACATAAAAGTAAAAGTCTTATGTAATTTAAATATTTTATATTCATTCTTTGTGTCTAGGCATTCCATAATTCAACAAAGAAAACCAAATACATAAACAAACCTTTACATCAATATTTGTTATAAATATATATGTGAAACTCCTATATAAGATATTTTGTATAAAAATCCAACAGTGTATGAAAGAAATGATTCACCATGAATTAATAAGATTATCACAGAAAAGCAATGATGCTCAAAACCAGGTAATCTACTCCTGTAGCTCATTGCCTTAACAAAACACAGTAGGGTTACCGTGTGATCATCTCGACAGTTGCTAAACAAATAATTGTCGATGTAATTTAATATTCATTTCTGGCTAAAACAAAAAAAAATTCAACTTTTAGTAATTCACTAGTAGAATATGTTTTTTTAATTACCAGAAAATCATAGCAAAGTCTTACTACTGAAATATAAGAACCTTCCAAGTAAGGTCAGGAATTAAAAAGGAAATACCTGAAACCCACTGATACAATTCAATATTTCACTGAGGTCTCAGTCTTCGAGATAATTCAAGAAATAGTAAGAGTTAATATTAGAAAAATTCAGACCAAACTGTCATTATTTGCCAATGCAAATTAGAAACTCTCTAACAATCCTCTTAAAAATTAATAGAGCTCAGAGTTCAATAAGGGAACTGAAGACAAGGGAAACACACAAAAATCAATATTTTATACTCATATGCCAGTAACACCTCAATAGGTTTGGAAGCATTCGGCTTCAGCTAGAGAATGCCGAATTAATCAAGGTTTAAACCTTGCTCACTGAGAAGGGAACCTGGAGGAAGGCAGTTCACTGGTATGTTCAGTGGCTCAAAAATGTCTTTAAGGACCTAGGCACTTTCCACCTTTCTGCCCTATTATCTCAGTTTGCTACCCTTTTGTCTCCATATCTGTGGACTCGTAGCCACTATAGCTAGCACATCCGGGCGCCAGGCCTGCTCACCCATCCTGAAAGCTGGGCGAGAGCATGGGGGCAGGAGCAAAGGGGTTTTACTTGTATCAAGGAGTAGAAATGATCACAATTTCCCTTATCACACATTGGTGTCAAGAGAGCCAGGGAAAGTGAGCATGTAACAAAAGACAAAATCATCTGGATTGCCATGAATGGCTGGAACCTATCATGATTCATCTTCTGGAAATGGGCACATGGCTGCCCCCTAAATAATAGGATTCTGTTAGCAAGGGAGAAGTGGTCACAGGGTTATGTGGCAGATGACCCACAGTGTAAGTCACTATACCAATCAGAAAATACGATGGGGATAGAAGACCCAATCACTCAGTGACATTTTTTAAAAATCCTTAAGAATAAATAATGAAATGTGCAAAACCTATAGGCTGATATTTAGAAATTTCATTGAAATAATCTATCAGACATAAAAAAATGGAGAGACAAATCATGTTCTTCTAGGAAAAGCCTCAGTAGGATAAAATATAAATTCTCTTTTCTTTTTTACACTGATAACTGATTCTAAAGTTTGTAAGGGGAAATTATGATTTACAGAAATAAGACTAGTATGAAGCCTAACTCCTTATCATAGACTAGAGGCCCAGTGCACGAAATTCGTGCATGGGTAGGGTCTCTAGGCCTGGCTGGCTATCAAGGTCGATTGAGGCCTTTCGGCTGCCAGCCGGGGCCTTCTTTCATTTCGTGCTGCCCCCTGGTGGTCAGCACACGTCATAGCGAGCAATTGAACTCCCGGTCTCTTGGTCAAATTCCCGACGGGACATTTTGCATATTAGATATATATATCATAGCATTTATTATCCAGATACAGTGACTAAAAGTGTGGTATTGGCACAAAAATAGAATACAAATAGAATACAGAGTGGATCATAGTAAAGAATACAAACTCCAAAAACAGTTCATGTACAAGTGAGGATTAGTGTATAACGAATATAGATTTTAAATCTGTTAGAAATAATTGATTTTAGACTTAATTTTTGAAAAATGTCTCCACTTGGGACATATTCCTTTCTCACACCATGTACAAAATCAATTCTGGGTGGGTTAAAATTATATACATGGAAAAACAAAACTCTAACATACTGGGAGTCACGGGTGTGAAAAGAATTTTTTTTACTAGCTTAGGTGTGAAAAGATTTTCTAAAATGACATAGATTGACCAGCTGATATACATAATAAATTCTATAGGTAAAGAAAGTTAAAAGACAAATGAAAGAGCTAGAGAAGATATCTGCAACATATATAACAGAGGGCTAAATATTATTTGCAGAGAGTTCCAATGATTCAATATGAAAATCCACATTTTTTAAATGGATACATACCATCAAGCAATTCACAGAATGCACACAAAATTGGCAAAATATATTAAAAAGACATCATACCTCTAATAATCATGGAAGTGAAATTTATAATAATGATAAAATAATTTTACTCACCAGATTGTCAAATAATTTTTAAAAATTGACATGATTCACTGTTGATATAGACATACAAGTACTGAATTTGTAGAAATGTTAATCTGTACAGTGGTTTGGTGGATGATGAAGTGATATCTACCAAAACAAAATATTCAGAGCTTTCTAACCCAAAAATTATACTTCTGAGAATCCATCCTATACTAGTAGATATATTTGGATATGTGCACAAAGATGTTTATTCTAGTATTGTTTCTAATAGGAAAAAATCCGAAGCTACATGAATGTCTAACAGTGGAATTATTTGATAAATTACAGCATATAAATTTACGCTATTAAAAATTTTTATGACTTCATTACAATTAAGATAGATGTATTTGCATTGCATGGCAAGATCTTCAAGATATATAATTAAACTTAAAAAGTCATTTATTTTTTAAATGTTATCTTTTTATTACATTACATATTTACATTATAAATGTTATATGTTATATAAGTATGTAAATGCAAAAAGATAGTATCTAAAAAGATGTTTTCATAGATGATTTATAGATAGGAGGACATAGCCATAAGGGGCTTTAATATTTTAGTCTGTGTGTTTGTAACTCTTCAATTTTTTTCAAAACAAATATATATGATGTTGCTTTTGCAATTAAAATATTTAAAAAGAGACAGCTTAGTATTTGGATTAAACAGACTGAGGCTCAAATCCTGAAAGTATCACTTAATAATATATATTACACCTGACTGTGTGACTTGAATATTTTTAACTTCTCAGTTTCTTTATCTACAAATTAGGTAAACTAGTTCTTACTTCATAGGTATATTAATAGATCAAATCTATAATAATAAAAGCATAATATGCTAATTAGACCAGAGATCCTTCCTTCCAGACAAAGCCGCAGCAGGAGGGGGCCAATGCAGAGGCCCCCCAGCCACAGCGGAGGTGGGCAGGGGCTGGGCCAAGGCCCTTGCATGAATTTCGTGCATCGGGCCTCTAGTGAGATTTTATTTGAAAAGTTCCTGGCCCATAGTAGGTGCTTAATAAATGTTGGTTTCTTATATGATTGAGGTGAGAGATAAGTAAATTATAATCTTTATCATTTGCTTTTATTATGTGAGCTTAGAGGAAGTATGGTTTGATCAAGCAAATTTGATCAAGGATTTATACTTGAAATTTTCATTGATAGATGGTAGATATGCAGCACAGAGAATATAGTCAATAATATTGTAATAACTATGTGTGATGCCAGCTGGGTACTGGAAATATCAGGGGGAACACTATGTAAAATATATGATTATCTAACCACTATGCTGAACACCTGAAACTAATACAGAATAATATTGAATGTAAACTGTAATTGAAAATTAATTTAAAATGAGAAAGGTGATAGATATGGTTTACATTTTGAGATTAAATATTTAATTATTTGATTATTAATTTATTAAGTAGTGAATATAGTATTATTTATTATGTCAGCCAATGTGCTAGGCACTTGGAGGTGTAAAGATGAACAAAAACCAGTCTTTTCTGTTGAGCCTGAGGGTTGCTTTAACTTAATGCTTTCAATGTTGTGAGATAAATGCAATTATAGAAACATTTATATACTGCTAAGGATATAGAAAAGAACAGTGCTGAGAACTCAGTCTCAGAGAGTCTTTGAATTGAGCAAGACCAAGAGATCGTTATTCAACTTCCCACCCAATTCAAGAATCTCTTCCACAACAAAACACTAAGCTAGTTACCATCACACATAATTTACAGACAGTAACTGAGATCCAGAGAGGTTAAGTAATTTCTGTGAAGTCACACAGCTTATTCATACAGCTGAAATTTAAACCCAGGCCAGCCTCATCCCAGAGACCATGTTCTCAATCTAAATCACTAAGCCCTACTCTTTAAAAATTTATTGGGAGTGACACTGATGAATAAAATTATATAGGATTCAAGTGTACAATTCTACAATTCATCATCTGTAAATTGCCTTACATGTTCACCACCCAAAGTCAAGTCTCCTTCTGTCACCATATTAATATATCCTACTCTCTTCACAGCTGGTATATTTCCAATGATAAGAAACTCAATATATTGAAAGGCTATTACTTCACTTCTTTTACAGTTTTTCTCTTTTTAGTGCTGGAATCTGTCTTCTTATAACATCAGTTATCCATGAGCATCAGATAATACCTCGAGTATAACTGGACTTGGCAGCAATATAAAAATGCTCGGACATGGTTTCTACCTTCAATCAGTTAATAATCTTGCCTTTTCTGTTGAGATGTTTGGAAGATTGTGGAATGTCTGCTTTCTTCTACCGGAGAACCCCCCAAAGGTCTAAAAACAAATTCATCCCTAACCCTTCCAAATAAAAAACACTCCACGTCTGACTGAGTTTTTGGTTGTTGTTCCACCTTAACTATCTAGAGTTCCAGAATCTCAATTTTCTATCCCCAGAGGTGTACCTGATACTGTTCTTAAAAGACAGGGTTTTGAACCAAAACAATGTAATGCTATGGTAGTACAGAGGAATTTTAATCGACTTTTATTTTTAAT
Source organism: Myotis myotis (assembly GCF_014108235.1). NCBI lineage: Eukaryota > Metazoa > Chordata > Mammalia > Chiroptera > Vespertilionidae > Myotis > Myotis myotis. Next base: position 19,608,388 of record NW_023416316.1, read on the forward strand.
ATCAACTTCAATTAATATTTGCAATCATGGTTCTTTTTAAAAAATATATTTTTATTGTTTGCAGAGAGGAAGGGAGAGGGAGAGAGAGAGAGATAGAAACATCAATGATGAGAGAGAATCATGATCAGCTGCCTTCCTGCACACCCTCTACTGGGGATCAAGCCTGCAAGCTGAGCATGTCCCTTGATAGGAATAGAACCGTGACTTCCTGGTTCATGGGTCAACGCTGAATAATTGAGCCACATTGGTGGGGCAAATACAATCTTTTTCTTTAAAAGAAAAAATTTGATCTATCATATCAGACTGTCAAATTCTTTTTCAGTCTTGATACTGTTTTCCATTTTATTAGCTATCTCTCCTGGCTTCACAAAATCCTCAATCCTCAGAACCTAGTATTTTTGTGATCTCTTTGAAGGATTCAGGCAAAAGAGGGAGTTTTGAATTGTGTTGCAAATCACCTCTTCCAATTTGCAATGGGTTCATTAATCAATTTTCCTTCGTTATCATTGTCCAATTAGGGATGACTTCACCGAGTTAAATTAGTTTCTGATCAACTATATTGTGAGGAACAGGTTATTGTGTGTGCTCAGGTTAGCATCCAGAAATGCACGGCATAGATACCTACAAGTACTAGTATGTGTGAGGTAGGTCAAGACAGGTAAGACACATTACTTGTGACATAACGTTCAGAAGATAAAGGCAACGCAAGATTTGGTTTTTCATTTTTATTTTTTAAACACTCAAGAGAGCCATTACTTCTGTGGATTCATCTGCAGCCCCTCAGTCGGCCAGTGTGATAACATAAAATCTTGATTGTTTGAGAGTAGCTCTAGTAAGGCCAAAGTAATTCCATCTTTGTGAGCATGTTTCTCACGGTCTGACCCAGCTGTGGGCAAACTACGGCCCGCGGGCCGGATACGGCCCGTTTGAAATGAATAAAACAAACAAAAAAAAAGACCGTACCCTTTTATGTAATGATGTTTACTTTGAATTTATATTAGTTCACACAAACACTCCATCCATGCTTTTGTTCCGGCCCTCCGGTCCAGTTTAAGAACCCATTGTGGCCCTCGAGTCAAAAAGTGTGCCCACCCCTCACTGACCTCATCCAGGACAACCCAGAGAGCCTCGAGGAAAGGATATACTGCCTGTGCTTCAGGCAATCCCCTATTAATGTCACTGCTTGCAACCATGTTTTTTATTTGTTTGGAATAGCTGAGCTCTCTAATGAGAACCTGGAGTTCAGATGGTCTGTGTTGCCAATTAAAGGCATATCTGTGTGCACAATTTCCCTATAGAAAGTTAAGAAACCTTATTAAGACATATATCTATCATCTACTTAATAAAGACCCATTGGTTATTGGGAGAGAAGTATAACTGCTTGACATAATGGCAGTAGTTCACTGGCTGCACTTATGAATAATTTCATTTTAATGAGATATTCACATAGACATGTGCTCCACTAAAACACATAAAAAGGTATTAGTATTCATTTTAGCCAGGTGCAATCCTTTTCGGTACTATGTACATCTAAATAATAAATTTTAAAATAAAAGGAAGCAAAGTATGCTCTTCATAATAATATTTCAATAATTTTCTTTCTGTTTTCTCTACACAGCAGAACTTAAAGATTTTTCCAGATATTTCTAGATTTAAAAATGTGGGCAGAGTGGGATACCTTCTTATATTAATCAAGCCATACTTTATTACTTAAAAGACATGACAAATGTTGTTGAAAAATAATCTTTCACCCAATATATATATTTTCTCCAATCTAGCAAGTCCTTAAAAAATACCACTTGATCATTTGCCTAAAAGGTTTAGTTCACGAAAGAGGAAATGAAGTCCAAACAATCTGCTACCCGGTGGTGTGAACCAATGCTACCACAGTCAGTTTGCATTGTCTTCAGTAACAGATGTCCATATTCACTAAGTCCACCTCTGGACTCACCTGTCATCTGGGAGGGACATTTCTTGAACATGCAGATAGCTTCCCACCTTAAGCACCCATCCTTCTCTGTTTATCTGTCTAGGCAACCTGGAAAATGCTAAGTATTTAATGCCCCCAACGGGCAATTCTCAGCCAATGAGTCTGTGAATAACTACCCCAGCTTGACCCTCCTGACAATGCTGAAACATATTTTCTGCATGCTTCCTCACAGGGTACCCGTGAAACTGGGCCAGTTGCCCATCACGGTAACATGATCATTAATACATCTTCTAGTGGCCTCTCTCAATTCCTTATCTCAGCAAGGGTGGGCAAACTTTTTGACTCGAGGGCCACAATGGGTTCTTAAACTGGACCAGAGGGCCGGAACAAAAGCATGGATGGAGTGTTTGTGTGAACTAATATAAATTCAAAGTAAACATCATTACATAAAAGGGTATGGTCTTTTTTTTCAATAGTTTTATTCATTTCAAATGGGCCGGATCCGGCCCGCGGGCTGTAGTTTGCCCACGGTTGTCTCCGGGTCTACTTTTAGGAAAACACAAACTAAGCTGTCCTCCTTTCAATTTCTATTGAAATTTCTGTGAAATTGAATGTACATTAGCAGCTCCCCAGAATGAGAAGAGGAGTTCTATCGGTAGCTCAGGCAAGGTAACAATGGAGTAGAGGGAAGATTATGTTAAGGGAAAAACATGGAAGTTAGAACCAGAAAACCTAATTTATGACCCCTAGTGAAATCTCAGTCCTCATCAGACTTGATCTTTGCCTCAGTAGACTGCTTTCTCCTTGAACATGCTCTTCAGTTGACCTCTGAGACTGTTCTCTTGATTCTCCTCCAATCTCACAAACCATATACCCTCAGTCTCCTTTCTTGGACCCTCTTTATTTTTCTACCTCTATTTGTTGGAGAGATCGACTCAGTCCCCAGACTCCCTCCCTTGGCTATCTAAACCACTCTAAACTAGGTGTTTTAAATACCATAACTATACTCCAAAATTTGCATCTTTAGCCTGAACCTGTCCCCTGCACTCCAGAACCCTATGTCCAAGTGCAAACTCAACATCTCTGCTTGGATGACTAATAGGTACCAAACTTACCACATCCAGAACTGAATCCTTAATTTCCACTTTCCCCAGTCTTCTCTGACAGCAAATGACAGCTCAATTTTTCCAAAAACCTCGAAGTTTTTTTTAACTCATCACTGTCTCAAATTCAATATTCAATCCAGCATCAAATCCTACTCTCCACTTCCAAATATATCCTGCAGTAGCCACTCCGTATCCCCTCTATTGCTAATTTGGGCCAAGGCACCATCATCTCTTGTCTGGATGATGTCAATAGCCTCCTGCTTGACCTCCTTGCCTCTACCCTTGACCCTTTAATGTTTGTAAATTTTTTTTTTTTTCAAAATTAGTGGCCTTTTAAAAGCAACCAGATCAAGTGACTGATTGTTATGGTATTCCAAACTCAAACAGACTAAAATCTAAAGTATATTGGATTATCTCAGACCTGATAGGACTTTGTCTCCACTACACTTTGGTCTGTAATTTTTGTCTTCCTACTTTCCTTTGTCTTACTTCTCTCCTTCTTCTTGGTCAGGCCACTTCAGCCACACTGGCCTCCTTTCTCTTACTTGATTCTTTGCATTTGCTGTTCCCTGTCCCTGGAATTCTCTGCAATTGGATATCCTCACGGTCACGCTCTGCTCTCTTCACCACAATCTCTACTCTGATGTCACCTTATTGTGTTGCTTTCCCTCACCACTTTATAGCACCTACCTCACAAATACACACATACACATGCAAAGGCACACATACACACACTGTTCATCTTAGTACCATCTAACACATCACACATTTCTTTATTTGTATATTATCCTTCTCTCCCAACTGGAATCTGAGTTCATTTGAGATCAAGGATTTCCACGTGTTCCCTGCTATATTCCTAGAACCTGCCATATTTCTGGCACAAATCAGGCACTCAACACATTAAGTATTATGAGTGATGTAATAAACCAGCAGTAAATCAGGGGAGGTTAACTTACAAGATCTCTAATCTCCCTTTCACTCAACCACTACATGATGTTAGTTGACTATGAAAGTATAAAAGATGTGTTATAACTTGTTTATTCAGACAAAAAACATGCTTTTTATTATCATTAACCTCCAAAAGTTGTCTGTCAACTCACAGTTCTTTCATTGGTGAAATATCTATTAGAATGTTTGCATTAAATTGATGTTATAAGTTTATATACACATCTAAAAGCACTTTAGGGCAACATACTGTCCCCCCCCCCCCCCATTCTTTTCTACCTGCCTTTTTTCTCTAAGCTTTCCAAATTTCCCCAGGTACACTGTATTCCCCAGTAGGATTTAGATTTAGGAACCAAAAAAGTCAGAATTTCCCTTCCACTCATGAACAGACCCTTCTTCTTAAACATTTGTGTCCACCCATATTATACTTTTCAAAAATCAAGAGAAAAAGAGGAAAGGTCAGTAATACCAATTTTGCATTCTCCTTAGCAGTATAGGAATACTTGTTTCTCCATACTTGCAACAACATTGGATGTTTTTCTTAAGAAATTAAGTTTTGCCAATCTTGTAGGTAAAACAGATTCTTATTATTTTTATTTCTTTATAAAATATGTATTTTTTTTTAAAAAAAATAGTAGCTACTTGTTTCTCTTTGCCAAAATTTCTATTGAGGTACATCTCTTTCACTTATTGATTTTTTACAATTCTTTACATAGTAAAGCTCCTGTCACTTTTTAAAATGAGATTTAAAACATTCTGTCATTTCAGCATGTATTAATGTTTCGCTCACTTTTAACTTAATATTTTTGTTCTAAATATTTAGAAAATGAGTACCAAAGATAATTAAAATCGGATTGCATTTTTGCAACTTTAGGTATGTGTGAAACTTGCAGACTTTGGTTATTTAATTTTTCTCTATTTATTCCAGAATTAGAATTTAATAGGTAATTGAAAATTGTATTTGTAATAATAACCTAGAAGCCAGTGGTGTGCTGGTAAATGTTTAACAACTGGGTCTCCTTGTAGAATTTACTGCTGTCTGTTGTATAAATATTCCTATCATGGCTAATTTCAAGCTACCAATGTGAAGTTGCATAATGGACTCCTGAACACTGGTATTGAAGCAATGCAAGATTCTAAAATGCCATCTGAGTCGTCTGTGTGGTTAAACTGTGTAGCACACAGTTTTATTGTTAGAGGTATTTCAAACTTTTTGAATGTTAATATATACAGAAGGTATGATTAATAAGAAAACCCCATTCTCCCAATTTGTCAGTCAAATGAAATTTACTTACAGTTTTCCCATATAAATCAATACATTGTGGGAAAGTCTAGGAGTCTTTGAATTAACTAGGACCTAACAAAATAGTTTAATTCAAAATTATTTTCTAACATACCTAAGAAAATCCATTGCACAGCAGGGGGAGAGAGAATCAATACCTTGTATTAATTCACCCAGAAAAGAAGCGGTTAAGGTCAGTATTAACAATTATCTTCAAATGCCTGAGTAGTGAGGGTTAAACTAGAATAAAACCACCCCCCCACCACCACCACCACCATCTCCCTCTCTTTTTCTCTTCCCTATTTCCTTAGAGTTAGTAACAAGAGAAAATAAACACTAAAAGAAGTGGGATGTAGCTTGAAGAAAGAAGACTTGACCTGGTTGCAAAGATTATTAAGGATGACAATTTTGTAATCTCTTTTCTTCTATATATCTATTGACATAATATAGTTCTCTCTGACATCATCTTGGTGTTATTTTATAGTACATCTAATGAATTTCATACACTGCAGAGAAGGAGAATGTGTTACACAAAGGCAACTTAACATGTAGAGCAACATGGAGTTCTTGAAATTCAAAAGTTGAGAGTGACACTGAGCATATGAATGATTGCCCTTGTAAGGAGAACTCAGTGATTCAGGAAGGAAAGCCTCAAGGTGGGGGGGACAGTGACTGGAAAATTCACGCAATTGCTTTAGAAGATCAGCTTAACTCTGGCTCAAGATTCACATTTCCCACTTGTGTCTTGTCTTCAAAAATAAAAAAGAGGAAACCACCAATGAGAACACGTGGTGTTATAAATCATCCTGACTGTTGTTCGAAAAATGAGTAAGGGTTCTAAACAGTTTCCAAAAGGTCCTGACTAGCCCTTTTCACTCACCTTGAGAAGAACCATAAAAGTAAGAAAAGAAAAGGAATTCTTTTTCTTTCCATGCACCAGTCATCAGCAGTGTTCTCGTTGGGCTCCTGGCATCTGGGCCCAGTTGCTGGGTTACAGGCAAATATAATCAAAACAAACACTAAAAGGTACTCTTTTGGCTCCTAACATGCTGGAAAGGTCTTCTGCCTTCCATCCTCTATGCTAGCCAACTCTCAATGCGAAGTGCCTTTCCCATTTGCTGCCCTTTGCTTTTCTTCCTGAAAGACAATTCCTGATTACAAACTTGTGGAGTAGAAGGGGCCCTTAATTACGAGGCCATTAGACCTTTAGACCTTTTCTCCAACTTCCTGTTGAAAGGCACCAGGAATTTAATCTGTTTCCAGTCACTATCACCCTTCCCTGGCCTCTGAGAACTGGTAGGGTGTAGTAGAGGCTCTTCCACAGCAGCATTAACCCTTTGCTCCACACTTTGTCCCGTTACCAAGGATAAATCATCAAGGAAACAAATGGTATTTTCCACTCAGGACTGTGGTGCCAGATCCAGTGATGGACTTCCTGCTTCTCAACGCTTGTGATGTGTAAGACTATATTTGAACTTGGACAGGAAAGCTCCAGGCATGTTTAGAAGTTTGGGAAATAAGATCTATGGCAAAAGTCAACCCATTAACATATTTTATTAAGGTCCAGGGGGTGCTAACCAATTTTATAGAATAAGGGTATTCCAGCGTGCTCTGCAGGGGTGAAAGGCACTAGGATGATTTGATCTAGAGGAGAGAAGAATGAGAGGAAGCTGCCAAAATCCTTCAATATTTCAAGAGGTATTATTCAGAGGGTGGCAACCAATTGTACTTCAACTCTGCTAAGACCAGAACATAGGAAATATCTTTGAAACACAGATAGTCTGTTTATTTTTAAGGAAGTATTTTCCAACAGTGTAAATTGCTAAATACCTTGCTGAGTTTCCTAGAATGATGGCCACATTTTTTTTAACTGAAAACCTAGACCATAATGGTTCTTGCCTCTTACCTGCCTGAAATGATTGGGCTTTGCATGCATGACTATTGAGTACAATTATGTGTTTATCTGAAGACAAGAGCCAGACTGACTTCTGATGAAGAGAACTTCTAACCATGACCGATCTTTGAAAAGCATAGATTCATTATGTATCTGGAAAGGTCAGAGGTGTTTTGCAAAATCTGAGCCAAAGAACACAAGGTGTCTTTCCCAGGGTTATTCAAAAAACGAGTGTTAGAACCAAACATATATTTTGCAAGTGTGTGTGTGTGTGTGTGTGTGTGTGTGTGTGTGTGTGTGTGTTGTGTTTTATTAAAGGTTGAAACCTCCAGAAAGAACTTTTCCCTAGTGATCTAAAAAAGTGACCTCATCTTTCCAACACTGGCATATAGTCTTTATTTTTTGTTCTTCCTTCTTTTTCATCATTATAGCTGCTTTTCATTGAGTTTCTGCTCTGTCAGGCATTGAACTCAGAGCTTTACCTGCATTTTCATCTCCTTTAATCCTTACATCCATTATATAAGGTGGGTATTGTTATTTTTATTTGCCAGATGATTAAACTGAGGCTTAGATAAATTTTGCTACAACTTGTCCAATTGTAGTCACCAAACTGGAAGGTGGTAGAACCAGATTGAAATCTTGGCCTCCCTGAATCCACAGTTCTTTCCCACTGCACTGGTCCACCAGAGAAAATCTGACTTAATGGTTCTATGTCAAAAGGATTGAAAGAATTCTTAATAAAAACACAATTCATATATACTAACCTTACTGGAATTGCTAAACTGTATATGATTTATGACAATTAACACACTTAAAAATGGTTGAAACCCCCGTTTTTTTGCTTAAGAAAATATAACAGAATGGTGAAAGCAGAAAACATTTTAATTCCCTTACTATCCTTCCCTGAAATGATTTTTCTGGGTGGTTGTAAAGCCATAAGATTGATTTCATTGGGGCTGTATTTCATAATATAACTAGAATCACATTATGGAAATGTTTTCTAATGGCCTGGGCTTTATGTTCAATCATTTTATTCTATCTTCCAAGCTGAGTAGGCATGTCTTTTACTCATGGCTTCTGGAATATTCCACATTCCTTTTAGAGATGACTCTTCCACTTGGGCCTCTTCACCTGGCACTTTCCTCTCTCTTCTTATGATCAAATTTATAGACTTCCTGTTTAATAAGAGGGGCTGCAGGGTAGAACAGGCAGTGGTGAGAAGTGCCAGAGCTAAATATGATTTTAGCCAAGCCTCCTAAAATCTTTGTATACAGGCTTTTCATCTATAAACTGGAAGCAATGAGCCCTATATCTCCTGGTTGTTGGGAGGTTTGTTCTGAGAAGATAAATGACAAGATCCACAAGAAAACATGGTCATATGTATACGTGTTGCAGTTGGCATTTGCCATGTGAAGTATACCTTAGAAGTATACTTAAATCCAGAAATTTTTATAACAGATTTATTTTAGAGAGAGAGGAAGAGAGAGGGAAAGACAGAGATAAATTTCCATATGAGAGAAACACATCGATTGGTTGCTTCCTGCATGCACCCCATGGCCTGGGCCGGGGAGGAGCCTGCAACCAAGGTACGTGCCCTTGTTTAGAATTGAACCCAGACCCTTCAGTCCATAGGCCAATGCTCTATCCACTGAGCCAAACCGGCTCAGGCTCAACTGCCCTTCTCATTCTGCCTTCTTCCATGAGAAATAGGACCACTTGGAGAAGAATATAATACCTTTGTTCCTTTGCTTTGAATTTTCTCTGATATGGGTCTCTACTAAATTATAGCTCATTAATTTCTCCTCCATAAAACCTGTTCTTCCTCTTTCCATATTTCTATCCTTGTTAATAATGTCAGAATACACTCAGTTTCAATCCCAATCTCCCAAATTAAAAATCTTAGAGCTATTACCACTGCCCTCTCCTCTTCTCTTTCTATCATTTCTCCCTGCCTAATCCAATGAGGTTTCAAATCCAGCTGATTCCAGCACAGACATGTCTATTAAACTATCTCCCACTTCCATCCCCTGGGTCACCTCTTACTAGGACTACTGAATCCTTTGCTGTCAGGATTGATGGAAGCACAGCTTCCATCCACAGGCTCTGTCTACAAATGTGTGTCCAAAGGAAAGTTATATCAAGAGCAGCCTGCCAATTCACTATATTTTTCTGTTGGCTTGGGCTTTTGTTCCAAATGCCTATATTAGGAATTAGGTTGGATGACATGCCTGCTGAAAGGATTGCTTATGTCTGGGTAGATGCTCATCTCCTTCAGGCTCCTTTCTGTGGGGCTAACCCTTGTTTTTTGTTGGCTTTCTGTGGGTGGAGTGGGTTGGCAGAGGGTGAGAACAAGGCCCAAGCCTACTTATTTCACTGGCTATATGGGAGGTGATTTGCAGGATGGAGAAGCATTCCAAGAAGAAAGAGAGGTCAAGGAAGCAAGATCCCCCCACACACACACCCAGATATTTCTCTACATGGAATCAAAAGCCGTTTCCCCCTTTGCTCCTTCTCCACAAAGCTCCAGCTCCTGGTGTCATGGCCCAGCTCTGGGCTCTTGATCTTAACCCATTATTGGAGCTCAGCCTGCTTCTCAGGAGTGGAGCTGGGGCGAGTAGAGGAAGGCTTGGATTTCACCCAGAATAGTGTTGTCATATTATGAGTCATGGAATCATTTTTGTGGGTTGTGACCAGCACTTAAAAAAATAAAATTTGATGTTATAGTGTGGAAAGGAATAGGACACAATAGAATAGAAAGTATAAGAGGCGATTTCATAAGGTAAGGATATGACTTTTTCATGAAACCAGCATTTAAAAAAATAAAATTTGATGTTATAGTGTGGAAAGGAATAGGACACAATAGAGTAGAAAGTGTAAGAGTCGATTTCGTAAGGTAAGGATATGACTTTTTCATGAAACCTTCGTTTCAGTCATATGTAGGTGTGTGTGTGTTTATATGTGTGTGTGTGTGTGTGTGTGTGTATAGGTGTGTGTGTGTGTTGGGTCACAGTATAAAACATTTTTTACTGTGTGGCATGGTCTAAAAAGTTGTCAATACACTAAAACTGCTAGGTTGTAGTGTGTTGACGACAATGTCTCTGCTTCTCATTTTCTCCCTTTGATCCATCCTCCATCTGCCCCCCCAATTGTCATTTAAATAGTTTTCCTACTAACCGATGTGATCACATAATCACCTTATTAAGGATGTCCACTACTTATAGGACTAATTCATGAGCACAACATTCAATGTCTTTAATAATCCTATCTTATATAATAAAAGGCTAATATCCAAATTGACCGAATGGTGCAACGACCGGTCGCTATGACGCGCACTGACCACCAGGGGACAGACGCTCAAAGCAGGAGCTGCCCCCTGCTGGTCAGTGCGCTCCCACAGGGGGAGCACAGCTCAGCCGGAAGCTGGGCTCACGGCTGGTGAGCACAGCAGTGGTGGCGGGAGCCTCTCCCGTCTCCACAGCAGCGCTAAGGATGTCTGACAGCCAGTTTAGGCCCACTCCCCACAGGGGGTGCAGGCCGGGCTGAGGAACCTCCCTGTGTGCATGAATTTTGTGCACCGGGCCTCTAGTTTCAAATAATTTCCCAGCAGCATTTCCTGCTACTTCCTTCTTATTGGTCTACTCTACCTTTTCCAAAATACCTTTCACATTTGTCTTTTTTTCTTTACTCATAATGTCCTTTGGACTAAAATGTCATTTTCAGTTTTCCATTTGTCACTTATTTAAATCCAATTCATTAAAACATTGTTTGGAAACAACATTATGAATAAAGTTGAACAAAAAAGAAACAATATTATTTTCCTGACTCAAAAAATTAAAAATTAGAGGTTACTAACTATAAAATAAAATGACATAATCCCATAATCCAGAAATAGTATTATATTTTCTATATATTTTCTAGTCTTTACTTAATATACATATTATATGTACATATAAATATATGATTTAGAACCCTTTTTTACTTACTGTATAATGAAAATTTCTAATGACATTAAATATTCTTCTAAAATACATGAATGATGCCTCATGTTTTATTATATAGATATTGTTGAACATTTAATTTCTAATACGTAATTTTTATAAATAATGCCTTTATATATGTCTTTATGAGTCTCTCTGATTTTTTTTCTCCTTTGACTAGAACATTAGATTTGGATTTACTGAATAACATTCTATTAACATTTTTAAGGCCTTGGTGTATATTCTGTGAGCTTTCATAAAAACTATATAAAAATCCCAATTTGTGTCAATATTAAATATTATCATTCACAAAATGTTTGCCACTCTGATAGATGAAAAATAAATAATTTTGCATTATATTATTTTCATTTTGTGAGTATTAGTAAGATTAATATTTTTTCATGTCTATTCATCATTTATATTACATTTTGGAGAAAATTGCTTGTCTATAGGAGGTTGGTTTTTTTCTGTGTTTTCTCCCCTTTATTATAAATTCTGCGTATTCTTCAAATATCGATTTAAAACACACTTTCTCCATAGAGCGTTCTTTTAGTTTGTTAGTTTGAATCTTTGTTTTTCCACAGCACGTTATTTGTGCCTCTATTTAGTGATCAGCTTATTCTGATGTCTTCTCCACTTAATTACATGATATTTGGAAGTAGAAATCTTTTCACATTTGTTATTGTACCTCTCCCCAGTAAAAGGCACAGATCAGGTATTTAGTATATTGTTGACGTTTTTGGCAAACTAGAGAGCAGGGCCTTCTCTTTTCAATTTGAAATGTGATAGGTTATTTTTCCTCTATGCTTTTAGAACATTCTATCAGAGGCTGCGCTCATATATGTTTAGGAAGACTCAATGAGCACAGACTGAATTCTTCTTGGGGTGCTGGGGAGAGGCAGAGAGCAGTCCCCTCTCTGAAGTCGGCTTGACTATGCTTCCTAGTTCCATTTAAATTAATTTCACCGGCATACAGAGGTTTTCCACTCTGAGTGATGTGAAGTCCCCCCTCTCCCCCTTCCCCTCAACACTGTGGTGTTCTGGCTTGGTGCACTTACAGGCCCATCTGAGATTACTACAATTACTTTAGCAGATTGGTCAGAAGTTAGAATCATAATATGCAACTGCTGGATTGAACCTCAGAGATCAACTAATCCCAGATTTTAGACCATGTACCAGCATCTGCTCCAGAAACTTCCCTACTTGAGATAATATGGAACTCTCCAAACAAGTAAAACTCAGGCCTAGTGTCAGGAGGCAATTCTCCCTTTCCATGCTTCCCCTCGAGGGACCATCCCTCTGAGCACCTTTCCTGGGGAAGGGCATGGCTCTGACTCTTCCGTAAACCTGGGCCAGCAGCAGGTGCCAATCCAGACTTCCAGGTTCGCCCTCCTGTCTGCCTCCTTGGTTTTGTTCTCCAGTAATGGCATAACCACCACACACCTGTGTTTTCTGTCTGCTTCTGGCTGATCCAGTTTGCATCTTCCTAACATACTTTCTGAAGGGAATCTGGTATTTATTATTATTATTTTAAATATTTTTATTGATTTCAGAGAGGAAGGGAGAGGGAGAGAGAGATAGAAACATCAATGATGAGAGAGAACTATTGAGTAGCTGCCTCCTGCACACCCCCTACTGGGGATCAGGCCTGCAACCCGGGCGTGTGTCCTGACTGGGAAACGAACCAGTGACCTTCTGGTTCACAGGTCGATGCTCAATCACTGAGCCATGCTGGCCAGACGAACCTAGTATGTATTGAGTCTCTTATATGCATAACTATTTTAGGAACTTTGCAGAAATTAAATCATTATTTCTTCCAATGGTTCCCATTTTACATTGGAATAATTGAGGCTCAAAATAGTTAAACTATTGATGTCGGGCAGCTAGTGCGGTATGGAATGAGGACCTGAGCCCAGGTTTAGCTTACTGAGGGGGAGTTAGTTTCACCTCTGAGAAGAGCGGTGGGGTTACTGAAGCCATATGTGCATCCCAGAGAGGGTCTCTTCCTTTAGTGCTGCAAACACTGAATTTTGGGGGTCAGAGCGAGAAGACTTGCTTTAAGATACATGTATGTTGAGAGTTAATTATAGATTTTCCAAATAAAGTCTGAATTTCCAAATAAAGTCATGCCAGGGGAATGGCATGAAAAATAGGGAACAGTAGGTGATCAAAACTATCAACTGAAAGAGAATCATATGCTTATTTTAATTCAGGAATATGTTTAATTCACCGGGGAAGTGAGACGAGGGACCCACAATACCAGGAGACATTGCTGCAGAGTAGTTATAACCACAGACCTTGGAGTTGATCAGAACTGAAGTTCAATCCTAGTTTTGCCATGAACACTTCATCTCTCTGCCCCTAAGTTTACTCATCTGTAAAGATAGGTAATAATACCGATCTCTTAGGCATTTAATGTGATAATAGATTCACTTGTTCATCCATTTCCTCCTTTGACAAAAGCAGATTTTGAGTATTTACAATTTGCATGGCACTGGAGATGTCGCCATGAATAAGACATATGTGGTTCCTGCTCTGAGAACTGATAGTCTGGTGGTTAGATGCAAAGTATTCATCACCGTATCAAGCGTATGCTCAACACTGATATTAAAGTGGTAGATGTTACTGTTATTATTATATTACTATTATCATTATTATTATGAGTGTGCATTTCTACAACTGCTTGCAATTTTGACATCTCTCACGTTTGATAATAGGTGCGAGACCTAGTTAACGTTTTCCTGTATTGGCATTTCTAATTAAAGGATAGTGTAGTAAGGTAACAAGCAATTATTGTTAACAAAGGAGGTACTGTATAATCAGAGCCTTGCTTCAAGAATGTAGGATTTCTTCTCTCCTCCTCACTTGACTGGTATTCTGTCTTCAGCCACATGAAACACTCAGAGCAGTATCTGGCACAGTGAGTAACTATTAGTTGAAAAAAAGAATGGACGAATGAATGAGGCTTGCACAGACTTCAAACACAGTATCTGGCCGGTGCCTACAGAAGAGGATGCCATCTGGTGATAAGGGTACAATGATAGTCTCCATGCAATAAGCACCCTTGGACTAGCCCCCCTCCCCGCCCCCCATAAACCCAGGCACTTTGTGGGGAGGATAGCCAAGGTGGGACACTAAGCAAGGAAGTTATTTTTAATGTCACTAGACTACAATGGGGGAAGAAAAGTGAAGAGGCTGGATATGAAATAATCATCTGCAGCTGAAGGATTCCATTCTGAGGGAATTGACTGTTGACATAGTTGTTCAGGTATTTTTCCACGCACCCATGTATTTTACAATGAGTGTCTTTAAATGGAATAGCTGAGTTAGTATATTAAGATAATTTACTACATTTTGAGATTCATAGAGAATTTAGTGCCTTATTCGATGGAGATAACTTTTACATGCACTTAGAACATTTCTTTGAAAGTGGCTAGTAATGGAAAGAACATGTGGCATAGAAATTTGAAAGGGTTTCTGCCATGTCAGATTCATGTCCATAAAGATAAATTTGTTTATGTGGGTCAGATTCCATTTCGACAAATACCTGTTTGCAAAAGATAAAAGTGCCCCATGTAATAATCTCTTCATTTTAATAACCAGATCTGTGTATTTAACATTATATTCATCTACTCATGTAATATCATTAAAAGTAATATAACAAAAAATATACTTTAATTGAATTTAAGGCCATGGAACTTGATCCATACATTATTTAACTATTGCTTTACTGGCATAATTTCTAGATCATCTGAAGAAATCTTCTGTTCTTAATAACCTTCGCAAGAGTGCTCATGGTTATTTAGTTTCAATTTCTTTACATTGTAATTCAAACTCATCACCACCATAAGGGAATTAATGTGATCAGCCTGAGCATATTTTTACCTTTAAAGAGATAATCATAATAATTTTAATAGGTAGGCCAAGTGATGTTGATAATGAAGTCTGAAGGAAGTTATAGCTTTCTCTCCCCGCCGGCTCCTTCCCCCAGCACACACTATCATTTTTGATAAACACTGCAAGTTACACGTCTAATACTCATTTACTGAAATATTCAGAGAATTAATATTTGACCCATAAATTCCAAACTACATCAGCTACTGTCTTTTTTTCTTTCCCTTCTAAAAGAAATATGCTCTCATTCTCCACGTATTGAATGCAAATCACAGAACCAATGCATCAGGGATGAACATTACCTTTCAAAATCTATCTATACACAAATGCTCATGTATCTCGAGCCATAATTGCATGCATGTGTGCACGATGATTGCACATAGTGTGGAGAAACGTTGTTATGGTGCGTGAGCACTTAGGAAAATAGAAATCAGTCAGCACTAGTTTAAGCCAGACACAGTGCGGGTCGGTAATATAAAAGCTCCTTTCCCCCGGCCTCCTAAGTTGGCTGTGGCATCCCAATTCTGAGCTAAAAACCTTCATTGATATTCTAGTCATAGAACCCAAAGATGGAAAACACCTATTAGGTTACTTAGTTTATCCCTCTAGGGCCAGTACTGAAGATTACTCTGATAGCATATTTTATTCCTTCTTCTTCAGTATTTGGTCCACCCTCATTCTAAGATGTCTGTGCTGACAGGCTTTCATCTTGTTTCCTTGGGTAAGTATGTTCTCTTGGAGTCCCTTACATTTCTTCAACATTTAAATACATTTTCTAGTTTGCAAATACTGTTGTGTGCTTGTAATCAGATCTAGGTAAATGATGTCCCCCCCCCCCCCGCCCCATAGCATTAATAATCTCCTCAGGGAGTATATCATTATAGCCTCAAAGCAATGTGGGGGGAATAACAATAGATTTGATGCATTTTTGCCTCTCTCTCTCTCTCCATATATATATATATATATATATATATATATATATATATATGAATATATGTATATATGAATATATGTATATATATATGAATATATGTATATATATATTAATATATGTACCTCATTGGCCACCTATTTCTTCCTCAGCTTGCTCATCAACAGAGGCTGAATAAAAGACAAGCAGATCATCTGAGTTATGTAAAACTGTGCATGCTGAATGAGCCACAAAATAGGATTGCTCTAAATCTCATTATTGGAGCAAACAGGGTATGCAAGGAGACCTTGGTTCAGTTCAACTGAAGATATCTGGACCTCAAGAACATATTTAAGTTGCTGGTACTTCTCAAGCCCAGGAATCCCAATTGGATATACCAAAGTGAATGGTGAGGAGCTTGGGATGTGTCAGGAATTTTTCTAAGAACTTCCCACATTTAAACTCACTTAATCCTTCTAACAGCTTTTGGGAATGGGTTCTAAATAACTCTCATTTTCCTGAGGCACAGGTCCACTTGCCTCTGTCATGGGATGGAGCTAGGTAAGAATCCAGTAATCTGGTATCAGAGCCCATGTCCATAACCACCATGCTGATTCGAGTGAGTGATTAGAGTGATGGAGTAAGATGGACCCTGTTTTGAGTATTGGTTCTATCACAACTTTTATAACTTTGTGCACGTTAGTTGTCCTCCCTGAGTCTCAGTTCCCTTGTCTGGATAGTGAGGTTAACAATAGCCTCCTCCTAGGATTTATGAGAATTAAATAAGACAATGCATGTTTAGCCCTTGTTACAGTTTCTGGCATATGACTAACTGACATTCAACAGAGGTTCGTTTCCTTCTTTTGAAGCTCTCCCTAATGCCATGGATGAAGGTTGGCCAGCTTACCCTTTCCTCAGCCACTCATCTACTGTTCCAAAAGCAAATTCTTTTCTAAGCTATTGGCCTTTGTTCTCTACATGAAGGCACAGGTTGGTGCTCAAGAGTGTTAGAGATTTTGTGGTAGGAAGGAATGTCCTTGTGGAATCAAGTTAAAGCAAAGTCTGACTAATGCCTTTATTTCATATGTCATGTTTAGTTGGTAAACCTTGTATGGAGATAGCCCCCAACTTAAAAATAGATTTTGTTCCAAAAGTTTGTTGCAATTTGGAACTTGAATCTTTTTTTTATTCTAAACTTATGTTATGGATGATAGATTATTAGGTTAGTTCATACTATTTTTTAAAAAAAACCCATATAATTCTTTTCTATACTAGAAGTTGGTAGCAAAGACATTAGTTGATTTGCTTGCCATTGCAAAATTCTCTTCTAGCTTAATCTATTCCACTAAAAGTCCTAAAGAGCCAGAATTAGGTATGACAAGTTCTATTTGCCTGTGATAATGTGAGGAATTTTAGAAAATGTATAAGTCTATTAGTTGACCAGTGGTCAATCAAATGCTCTCCCTAGAAATTGAAATGAGTCACAAAAGTTGTAACCTATCTATGTTGGACATTGAGAGACTATACTCATGAAGAATTAGAGACAGAACTCATCAATGACCAAGTTATGGATGGGCAAAAATGACCAAGCTGGGATGCAAAAAGAGGAGAAAAATGTAGATGCATAATAGAATACGAAACCATCTGGTTTAGAGAGCAAGATGATGACCTTCCAAATAATGTGAGGCCTGATTGTTATAATCTACAATTGGTTCTAATAGGATCCTCCTATATTATTTCAATAAACCCTTCCACTTAAGCTACTTTGAATGGGTTTCTATTATAAACTACAAAATGATTCTTGGCAAAGTTGAAGTTCTCAGACCAGAGCCCTTCTGAACTCTAATTTTTTTGGCCATCTGGATGACTGTCTAGATGTGGCTGGGTAAGGGTTATGATAGCTGGATCCAATAGTATTAAGACAGGGCTCCGCGTTGGGAGAAGAGAGCATTTGGGAGCCCTGGCCTTGAAAATGGTCTATTTTTGTTCTCAATCTAAAAGGCATTGCTGTCATCACCTTAGGGTTTTCCTGGCCATACACAATTCATTGTTCTCCTGATTAACATTGTTCATATCTTGAATGCCTTTTTGTTCCTCTCTACTTATACAAAGTGTATTCCACATTCATTGTACCTCAAGATGAGTCATGGAGAGTTATAGAGTTTTATGGCAGGAAGAGGACAAAGTCATCTAGTTCAAAGGCTCAAAGGGGTTGTTCAAGGTCATTCAACTAGAAAGTAGTGCTTCCAGGACTTGAACTTAGGTTCAGACTTAAGATGTTTTCCACTGACAGCTCTGCCTATAGCCCACAAGGTCTTATCCTCCTCTAGTACATCGGAGTGTCATTCTCTTCATGCAGTATTTAGTTATATCTTTGTGTTATTTATGTTTATTTTAACAGGCTGCAATCTTGTTGAGAGCAGGAAGAGTAAACTTTCTTTTAATTAGTTCCTCCCAGAACTTCACACAATGCTTGGCATATAAGTGATTAATTCATTTCTGCATATTCCTTAAATAATTGAAAATACCATGCAGGAATGAAGAACCTCAGAGTTTTCGGAGCTGACATCTACAAAAGGTAAAGAACATTCTCAGCACAGACAAGTTCTATGAAAATAGTTTTATTTTGCCACCTCTGGTGCCAGGGAACTTTAGCTGTGAAGTATAGGAATTGAACCCTCTATTCATTATGAGCGGGAGCCAGATCCTGAGGCTGGAAGCTTCAGTAACTGCAAAAGTTAGGTGAAGCTTCATGGTGGCACAGAGAGGTAGCCGTTATTTCCATCCAGGTGGGATGGAGGGTGTGGTATCTCCAATTGGAGCAGATGAGATGATTCATGAATTAACTTCTTTATTTTAAGTGGTGATCATGTGCTTTTCAGTAAAAAATCTTGGGAGGTCCCATCCTTAGAATTTTTTCTGATCTTGAGAATGTCCTCCTGGCTTCTGAATTCCCTACTGACCACCATCTTAGTATTGACACCCACCTTTATTCAGACCTTTATTCAGGTCCCAGATTTCAATGTTCACACTGTATCTTAACTCATTAGGACCATATGCTTTTGGCAATGTAGATGTGACATTCAGATTATCATCATAGAGACCAACAAGTGGTAGTTATGCCTTTGGGTCTTTGAGTCCATCCTTACTGGGACCACAAAGCTATGACTTCCTATTAGACCATGTGTCAAAGTGACCTCTTTACCATTCACTTTAATATATCTGATTGGGATTCCTAGGTTTGAGAAGGACCAGTAACTTAGCTATGCTCTTCAATGTTCACATATCTTCAGTTGCACTGTGTCAAGGTCTCCTTGCTATACTTTATTTGCTCCAATACTGAGACATGGCTTCTTCAGCATGAAGTGATTTAGATAAATCAGATAGTTTGCTCATCTCTCTTCCACCTCTGTGGGTGAGTAATCGGGGAAAGAATTGGTGGCCCATGAGGTACATACATATAAACATACATACAAAAAATACATACATTCCTATATGCATAGGAAAATTCATCAAAATATTAACAGGTGATTAAATTAAAGTAAGGTTTTCATTTGCCTCCAAATTTGAGTATAAATCACTATATAGTCAAGAAGGCAATACTCTTAAATATAAAGAACAATTTTTAAATGTATAGAAATATTATCATTTACTTTTAATTTTTATTCTGTTTTACATAACTTACTATATTTTTAAATTTAAATTCTTTATTGTTTAAAGTATTGCATGTCTCCTTTTCCCCCAATTGACCTCTTCCCGGTAGTTCCCACCCCCCAGCACATGCCCTCACCCCTCTACTGTCTGTGTCCATGGGTTATGCTTATATGCATGCATACAAGTCCTTTGGTTCTTTGGTTGATCTCTGACCGCCCTGCCCCCTGCCCCCACCTTCCCTCTGAGATTGAATGGTCTGTTTGATGCTTCTATGTCTCTGGATCTATTTTTCTTCATCAGTTTATGTTGTTCATTATATTCCACAAATGAGTGATATTTATCTTTCTCCGACTGGCTTATTTTGCTTAGCATAATGATCTCCAGGTCCATTCATGCTGTTGTAAATGGTAAAAGTTTCTTCTTTTTACAGCAGTGTAGTATTCCATTGTGTAGATGTACCACAGTTTTTTAATACATTCATCTGCTGATGGGCCCTTAGGCTATTTCCAAACCTTAGCTATGGTAAATTGTGCTGCTATGAACATAGGGGTGCATATATCCTTTCTGATGGGTGTTTCTGGTATCTTGGGACATAGTCCTAGAAGTGGGATTACTCGGTCAAATGGGAATTCCATTTTTAACTTTTTGAGGAAACTCCATACTGTTTTCCACAGTAGCTGCACCAGTCTGCATTCCACCAGCAGTACACAAGGGTTCCTTTTTCTCCACATCCTCGCTAGCACTTGTTTGTTGATTTGTAGATGATAGCCATTCTGACAGGTGGGAGATGGTATCTCATTGTTGTTTTGATTTGAATATCTTGGATGACTAGTGACTTTGAGCACGTTTTCATATGTCTCTCAGCCTTCTGTATGTCCTCTTTCAAAAAGTGTCTATTTAGGTCCTTTGCTCATTTTTTGATTGGGTTGTTTATCTTCCTTTTGTTAAGTTGAATGGGTTTCCTATAAATTTTGAAGATTAAAGCCTTATTGGATATAACATTGGCAAATATGTTCTCCCATGCAGTAGGCTCTCTTGTTTTGTTGATGGTTTCAGATGACATGATATTGTACATAGGAAACCCTAAAGACTCCATCAAAAAGCTACTAGATTTAATAAATGAATTTGGCAATCTAGCAGGATACAAAATTAACACCCAGAAATGTATGGCTTTTTTATACACCAATAATGAACTCACAGAAAGAGAAACTAAAAAAACCCCAATCTCATTTACCATTGCAACAAAAAAATTAAGATACCTAGGAATAAACTTAACAAAGGAGGTAAAAGACCTGTACTTGGTAAACTACAGGACATTGAAAAAAGAGATAGAGGAAGACATAAACAAATGGGAGAATATACCGTGACCATGGATTGGTAGAATCAACATCATCAAAATGTCCATACTACCCAAAGCAATCTATAGATTCAATGCAATCCCCATTAAAATACCAATGGCATATTTCAGAGACCTAGAACAAACTCTCCAAAAATTCATATGGAATAAAAAAAGACCTCAAATAGCTGCAGCAATCCTGAGAAAAAAGAACAAAGTTGGAGGAATCACAATACCAGATATCAAGCTATATTACAAAGCCACTGTTCTCAAAACTGCCTCTTACTGGCACAAGAACAGACCAATGGAGCAGAACAGAGAACACAGAAATCGACCCAAGCCATTATGCTCAGTTAATATTTGACAAAGGAGACAAGAGCATACAATGGAGTCAAGATAGTCTCTTCAATAAATGGTGTTGGGAAAATTGGACAAGTAGATGCAAAAAAATGAAACTAGACCACCAACTTACACCATACACAAAATAAACTCAAAATGGATAAAGGACTTAAATGTAAGACGGGAAACCATAAAAATCTTAGAAGAATCCATAGGCAGCAAAATATCAGACATATGTCGTAGCAATATCTTTACCGATACAGCTCCTAGGACAGTGATGGCGAACCTATGACACGCGTGTCAGAGGTGACACGCGAACTCATTTTTTGGTTGATTTTTCTTTGTTAAATGGCATTTAAATATATAAAATAAATATCAAAAATATAAGTCTTTGTTTTACTACGGTTACAAATATCAATAAATTTCTATATGTGACACGGCACCAGAGTTAAGTTAGGGTTTTTCAAAATGCTGACACGCCGAGCTCAAAAGGTTCGCCATCACTGTCCTAGGACTGTGAAAACTAAGGAGAAAATAAACAAATGGGATACATCAAAATAAAAAGCTTCTATACATCATTTATTTTTTAAATGCACTCACAATGTATCTAATTTTTGTTTTTAAGTTAGAAGAGTCCAGTTTGTGAGAAAATAAGCCAGAAAGTAAAAAAAAAAAAAAAAAAAAAAAATGTGGGATCATCCCCAATTCCTTGATTTACTCAGTAATTGTCCTATGTTCATTGGCATCAATGTAAATATGCACATTCATTTCGCTGTGACATTTAGTTTATGAGATGCCCAAGGGGAGATGCTGGATCTCTGATGGAAAGAGCATTTTATTTAAAGTTTAAGCTAAATATTTCCTGTGATTATCATCAACCTTTCTGAAATTTGGTTTCCTCATCAGTATAGTGTAAATAGTAATAATAGTTGTTGTAAATGCCAACTTAGATAATATATTTAAGTATATTGTAGTTTACTATTTCTTTGAAAGTGTGGGGTGTTTTATATGTTTGGGGATAATAATAATTATTATTTCTGTCTTAAAGTTCATAGATATCCTTATAAAGCTCTCTTCTCCTCATTGTTGGGCATGGACTGACTGAGACTCTCTCCTAGTTCAAGCAATGCCATGCTTCACTGGTCAGTCCTCTCTTCCACGACTTTATCCACGTTATTCCCTCCTCCTGGCTGGCACCCTCTCCCCCCACAATTTGCCTTCTCAGATAGTCATAACTCTACCCATTTTTCAAGGTCAAAAATCCCCACCACTGTGAAGCCTCCTCTGGTAACCCTTTAAGAAGAATTGTTTCATCCTCTGTGTTAATCTTCCTCTCTAGAATTCCCTTAGACTATATTGTAATTAGTTGTTTGCAAATCTGTCTCTTTAACCGATCAGTGTTTCTTGACTGTTGTGTCAAGGTTGACAGATATATCATGGACCTTTCCCTAGTGTACTACCAACATTTGATTCAAGGGTAAGGTTTATTTTTGCAACAACGGAGTACACACATTTATTACAGTGACTTCCGTCAGAGGTACGATGAGGTGAGCAAGTTGTACAATGTGGTAAAAGCAGGGTGTTATTTGCTGTAAGGAAAGGTAAGAATTGTCAGCAGCAGTTCAGGAATGAATAAGTATCAGAAGTTTATGTCAAGCCAGTTTACAGTTCTAACCCAACAGTGAGACAGTGCTTTATGGTTGATGGGGGAAACTTAATCCCTTCAAAAGCACACTCGCTAGTATTTAAAAGTGTATCACAAACACAAAAAGGATAGAGAACTACTGTATTTGATGTTGAGTTCCTTGAGGGTGTGCATCTGTACTTGAATGAAAAAGAGTAATGCATATGTATTAGGGCTGACAAATCTAAAAAGATAATTGGTCAAGTAATTTTTAAAAAAATTTTGGTAACCATTACCAAAAGGGTCTGGCACTTTTCTAATGTACGGTAAAGAGATTTTCGGTAAAGAGATTATGAGCGGCCAGAAATTTTTGGAAATTTAACAAAATGGGTTTAGTACATTCTGTGCTGCAGATCTTGGGCACTGAAGTCAAATGAATCTGTGTCAAATCCCACTTTGCTACTTACTACCTGTGTAACTTGGTTGCTTAACGCTTCCAAGCCTTAAATTAGGTCAATAAAATATATTAATTGGGGCTATTCTGGCTACAAGTAACAGACATTCTGACAATAAGAAAATTGGTTATTTCACATCACAAGTTCAAAGATTCCATGGTTGTGAGATTCAATGACTCAGTGATGTTCTTTCCATCTTTTAACATTTTCATCGTCAGAGTTCACTACTTTCAGAGGGAAAATAGAGGCCACACTTTCCATTTTTTCTTGCTTAGGAGTGAGGAAAATTTTACCTGAACACCACTGGGTGAGCAGCTTGTTTCCAAAGTAATGACTGGTCACAAAGATGAAATCAGCATGACTGGCTCAGACTAACCATCTCAGGATGCAGAAATGCTAGCAAACCAACCATTGCCTAGCTCATTGTTTGGATCATGGTAAGTATAGGGTAGCTCTTTTTATCAATCAGTCACTAATTCAGACCTACAATGCCCACCTTAAATTTCTGATTCATTGCACCTTTCCTCTTTCTTTTACTTAAAAAATAGGTGTGTGTGTGTGTGTGTGTGTGTGTGTGTGTGTGTTAATTCAGACCTACAATGCCCACCTTAAATTTCTGATTCATTGCACCTTTCCTCTTTCTTTTACTTAAAAAATAGGTGTGTGTGTGTGTGTGTGTGTGTGTGAGTGTGTGTGTGTGTGTGTGTGTGTGTTTTGCCTAGATCCATCCTCTCATTCTGGTCAAGATTTGCCAGATCTGTGTTTCACATACAGTGGACCCAACAGTATCTTAATGCGTTGATGCCTCTTTTTTAAGTATTGTAATGTGAAAAACCTCTTTTGGCCCAAAGAGTATTTTGTCATCTGTGCAGTCTTGAGGAAGGAAGAAAGAAATTCCCAGGACCACAAGTTAGGCCCAGGGTTAGGTGCTTTCATACACGATTTGGTGAAGGAAATCTGGGCTACGCTTTCTCTCCCACTTGCCAGTTGTGCAAACTACTTGTGGGTCTCAGTTGTCTCTTCTGGTGATCAAGGAGATAGAGGTTAGAAAGGCTTCCTAGACAGTTTAGCTCTATGCAGATACAGTCATTTTTCCTCCACTGAGTAGCCTTTTTGGTATAACACATAAACCTGATAGTCAGATGGGCATAGCCTGTTCAAGGGCAAGGTGCAAAACAAACAAATGACTTGGCCTGGTAGTAACTTCCTGTGTTTACAGAAGAAGCATGTTTCTTCTTGTTCTTCTGCCGGAACGTCCCACACTTGAAATTTCGAGGGACTTCAGTGGTGTCTCCCAGTGTTCAGAAAATGTCTGGCTAAACGGGAACAAATTGGATTGGTTTGTTCGGTATATGCATCTGTGTGAAGAACTTCC
Organism: Myotis myotis; assembly: GCF_014108235.1. Classification (NCBI taxonomy): domain Eukaryota; kingdom Metazoa; phylum Chordata; class Mammalia; order Chiroptera; family Vespertilionidae; genus Myotis; species Myotis myotis. The sequence goes on from NW_023416316.1 coordinate 19,633,109, forward strand.
CATTTCACCAATGAAAAGTGAAGTCATCTGCTTTTCTCTGGGATGATGGACAAAGTGCTACAAACATCTACATATTCTGTAAATCAATAAAGTGCGCTCAAGGGTGAGTGGCATTTCCTGTAGTGTTCTTTTCTGGGGTTCAAGACTCAACCAGTCAGAATTGTCTTTCAAAGAATGATGACTACCATTCCTTGGGAAGTAGCATCACATAAAGCGACTTATAGGGATATTTCTCGGCCTAATCTAAAACTGAAACAGACACTGCACATGGCTTTATTTAGGAGCTGGAAGTTGAACATGGAAGGAGTTCTTAGCTCAACATTCTTCCAGATTGTCAAAACTGGTTGATATTTCCTGACAAGGCCTCTTGCCAGTCTAACCTCTCCTAGCTAAGCTATTTTAACTCTGGTCTTAGGCTGATATATCTCCTAGCAACACATCTTCTCCTAAATAAAAACAGATCTCCCAGATGGCCTTGTTCACTCTTTCCTTCTATTGACCAACTTCGTTCCCCATTCTCACCACTTTCTCAATCTTAGCCATTTTCCCCCTTCAACCTCATTATTTCTTTCTCTTCATTCTTCTAAGATGATGATTTAATTTCGCACTGTCCAGTGTGAAAGCTGTTACATGTGCCTATTTTAAGTTAAACTAATTAGAATTAAAGAAAATAAAACATTCAATTTCTCTTCAGTTGCATTAGCCACACTTCAAGTGCTTGATAACTATGTGTGTCTGGTGACCACCATATGGATTGGATAGTGAAGACAGAGATTTGCATCATCACAGAAAGTCCTATAGATAGTGCTGACTTGGGTATTCAATTTTTCTACTGCTTTAAGTGCTTCCCCCACCTCCTCCAGCTAATTTCTACTAAATTTTTATTGTTATGCCTGTAAAAATGTCAAAGGTACTCATTACAAGACAAAAAGAAGTGTCTTAAATTGTTCACAAACTTGGAGCATATGTTCTTTTCCTTGGGCATAGCCATTTCATAGTTTCTGTTATCTTTTCAGCAGATTAAGTTGAAGAACAGAGAGTTCTTGAAAATTTTTATTCTCAAAAATGGAATTCCATATAAGCTACGAAGACATGTAATTCCTCATCCTTTGAGTTGATTATCAACCCAATTCAACAGTGATTATTGAGTGGAGACTTTGTCATCAAAAGAGGCTGAGCACGTACTTCACACCTATTAGGATGCCTTTTATAAAAAAAAAAACCACATAAAAAACAAAATGTAACAAATATTGGCAAGCATGTGGAGAAAAGTGAGTCCTTGTACACTGCTGTTGTAGCTGTAAACTGGTGCAGCCACTATAGAAAATAGTATGGAGGTTCCTCAAAAGAACTAAAAATAGAGCTATCATATGATCCAGCAATCTTACTTCTGAGTATATATCCAAAGGAAATGAAATCAGGATCCCAAAGAGACATATTCACTTCCATGTTCATGATAGTATTACTACAATGCCCAAGACATGGAAGCAACTTAAAATGTCCCTCAATGGATGAATAAAGGAAATGACACTCACACACAAAATGGAATATTATTCAGTCTTAAAGAAGAAGGAAATCCTGCCATTTGCAATAACATGGATGAAACTGTAGGATATTATGCTAAGTAAAATAAGGCAGACACAGAAGAATAAATACTTCTTAATACCACTTATATGATAAATCTAAGGTAGTCAAACTTATAGAAGCAGAGAATGGAATATGATTGCCAGGAGCTTGGGGGAAGGTTGGGGAAAACAAAGAGGTGTTAGTTAAAGGGTACATGGGTTGGTTATATAAGATGAGTTAGTCCTAGAGATCTATTGTACAGCATGGCATTAACAATACCGTATTGTACATGTAAAATTTTGATAACAAGATTGATCTTATGTTAAGTGTTCTTATGACAAAATAATGATGAGTATGATGATAATAATAGTAATAATAATAAAAGGGCAGAAGGAAACTTGGAGGTGAAGAACTGGTTTATGGCATAGATTGTGGTGATGGTTTTACCAAAACAAACTTATCTACAAACTCACCAAGTTGTATATATTAATTATATACAGCTTTTATATGTCAAAAATTATTTTTCAAGGCTAATCTCAGCAGAGAACTGTCAGTACAATATGGTACAGACCTAACTTTCAAATTTTATTTCTCTAACTTCTTGTCTTTCAGCCCCTGCCAGCACTGATCTTGACTTATTCCTCAAATTGATTCCTGGCCTTTGCTTTTTGTCAACCCTCTGATTAGGGTTGTCAACTTTTTAACTGGAGCAAGATCCTGATCTCAGCCTGTCCTGTTTCATTTCCATGCCACTCTTGCTAAACCTGATGACTCATCTGCATTGTTGCCAAGATCTAATCTCTTCCTGAACCCATATTTTGCCTTGTCCTTCCTTTAGCATTTGAGGGTGCACTTGGAGCTTGAGGACTCTTTGCCTGTCCCTCCATTGGCAAGCATGAGATTGACTTCTTCTATGGACCTTGCACTCACCTTGGAGAGCTTGACAGGAATAAATTTTTTTTAACTTCCAAGGAGTTTACATATTTGTTGGGAATAGAAGAGACAGTTAAGAAATAAAACCAGATGATTTGCTAAGAGCTCAATGAATGCTGTAGAAACAAGACCTACTAGGATTCACAGAAGTGTTTAGGATATTTCTGGGGAAGTTTGGGCAAGTGTTAGACTGGCCAGGGGAGGCCATCACAGCTGGTGGATTGGGGCTGACAGAGTGAGGCAAGAATCTCTTAGGACTTACTTTTCCTCCACCCTATTTGTTCTCCTTCTTCACTTTCTGCTGACAGTCATGCTCACAACTGGGCCCTGGGTGTCACCATCTTTTATTCTGACTTTCTTATTTGTGGTTTTGCTTAGCTGCCTGTGGTAGTGACTATCACAAGGAGCTTAAGTTTCATTTGATTCTGAGTTTTTTGGCCACATATTAAGACATTTTAGACATTTCACTGGGGCGAATAGTCATTCATTCTAAGAGCCGAGTTTAAGTCTATGGCTAACTGCACTCACATTTTCCACAAAGATGAGAACAGAAAATTTGCTTGTTGTTGCTTCTTTTGCCCCCTGGGGACTTCTGAGTTCTTAATTATTTGAAACACTTCCATTGAGCTCATATTTTTCTTGGATATAAACAGGTATCAAGAATTTATAAACCTTTATTTTTCAGGCAAATCTGAATTTCACGATGGGAAATGATGAGTTCAGAATGTAAGCTCCTCTTGGGGTTGGAGCTGTGTTTTTTCTTTGTCTCCCCTGTGCCCATTGTTGTTCCCAGATACACATCAGGTTCTCAGTAAATGTTTTCTGGGTGAATATTCAATGAATGTCTCAGAAAACAACAACAACAACAACAATTCAGGGTGTGAGCAGAGAGCTCGGCTGAGTGTGCAGAACTTCATCCTGTCGCAATGATCTCAAGTTCATGCGCAAAAGTGTCTGATGTTTAAGATCATGTCCTTTCTGAAGTTCTGCATGACATCTACTTCTGGCTATTATGCATTTATTCATTGTGATTTCATAGCACTTTTATCCTTCTAAGCACCAAACCCATTCTATTTTGTAACCTCTTCATATGTCTGTCTCTTGCTCTGGCTGGTGTTCTACACAGATCCTCTCAAATACCATCCCCTGGCCCCTGGACATTTTGCTCTTAACAGCTCAGACTGTCAACCTTCTTGAGAGAACTACCCTTGGGCCGTTGGGCATTCTTTGGCCAGACAGTCCAAGAGCAAAAAGTGCTTGGTAGTTTACATTCCTCAGGGGCATTCTGGAGCTCGTTGTTTACCGGTTCAGGAGTAAGAAATTCCAGCTCCCGTGCCTCAGAGTGGGACGCCCTCTGCCGCAGTGTTTATCCTGCAGAGCTCCCACAGGTTCAGACTGAGGCTGGAACTTCACCTGAGCTGACACCCTTGGCTTCTTCCCCTTTGCTGTCATGACCTCCCCACCCTTGCCGATGTCTCCTGAGAACACTTCCTCAATAAATCTCTCCTGCAAGAGTCCTCATCTCAGGTTTTGCTTCTGGGAAACCCAAACTAAAACCCAGGTTGATCCTGAATGTTGGAATTGTACATGCAAGAATCTTTGCAATTTATACTGAGATAACAAACATGTCTCAAACACCAGGTAACTTCCGTAAGCATTAGAGGTAGAGCTCCTGTGATGATTTTCCAATCCCATACCTTTTATGGGGAAGCACGGCCACCGATAAGCATATTTATCAGGAAGTCATTTCTTGTTCACAAAAAAGTGTGTGTTTCTAAGGAAAAAACCAGGAAGCCCAGCACTGATGTTCAATCGGACCACTCATGGGTTAGAGCTGAAGAGATGGGACCCTAATGTATGAGTCACAGAGAAAACACAGCTGGAATGGAGCAAGACATTCCATCACATTCAGGAATGTCACTAATTCATTTCTGAATGCTTGGGGAAAATGTAGTCAACTGAGTAACACATACCTCTCTGTTTGCTAGTTCCCAGTTCACCTCGTACTTTCTCCATCTCTAAAGCTCTCCAGGTCTGTTTCTCTCACCATCCAAAAATAGCTGGTCAAGTTTCCTTTCATCTTCTGGTGACTGTAGCCATGGTAGGACCTGAGGTGCCAATGGAAAGAGTAATCTGCAAAAGGTGACTTTCTTATGGTTGTGTATATTTTCCAAGAAGAGCAGATCACTGGCATTTTAAAGGGATCATAAATATACCATTAATGAAACTGGAAGCCATCATTTCAGCAGCCAGATTAGTGTCAGGAGTTGACACTGTTTCCTAGAAGGAGGGGAAAGCACTAAAATAAAATTACTCAAGTCCAAATATTTCCACACTGCACAGGCGTTGGGTGAATGACACTTGGGAAAACATGTGCATCAATATCTTTTAAGTGCAAACTGTCCCTTCTTAAACCCTTGGGCTAGTGACAACTTGACATACAGAAGACGTAGCTCTGCAGAGGCTATTTAACCAAGGAAAGATGATTGTCAGTTTTCTCCGGCGTCCTTTTGTTAATAGTCTATAAACACGGATGTCCCTATTAGGTGCAGCTCCATTTCTTTATTTGAAATCACCATTAAATTGCTCTCCCAAAATACTGCAGAAAGGCCTCAGCCCTCACCGAACAGAAACTTTATGAGCTCTTTCTCCCTCCCTTGGGCTTTCCTGGGCCCCTCCTCTGACTCCGAGTGTGTAATCAGCCCCATCTCCTGCTGAGCACCGTCAGGAAAATGGCAGCTCTCACTGTGAGACAGCAGGGCCATTCACAGCCGTGGAGCTATTGAAACATTGACAGATATGACAGACATTTCCAAAGCTGTGCGGAGCATTAATTTTAATGTATGCTGTGTGTCCTTACTTAGTAAATATTTATTTGACTGTGAAAGATAGGAGAGGTAATCACTGCTTTCCTTAAAATACAGCTCCCCTCTGCACTCCATCCCCCCTTTCCTTGAGAGGACTCAGGACTCAGTTGGGGAGTTTGGGAAAAGAAAAGATGTAAGAGGCGAGATCTTTATTCTAGAGTCAAACTTTAACAGTCTTCCATGTTTTGTCCAAAGTGTTTGCTTTGGACATGGATACAGCATACCCTTGTTGGTTCAGCAACCAACAAGAATCATGCTAAGCTAGAAGGTCTGGATTGCCAAGGAAATCTTATTGGGCACTCTCTTCCACTGTAAACCTATCTGACACCATGTCCCACTGTACTCTTCCCACCTGAATCTCCTGTGATGGTCTTCTCGGTTAGCCTCTCCAGTCACTGGCTATCCAATCTATTCAGAGGGTCTGTCCAGGGCTACCATACCTTCAAATGCATAGCAGATCACTTTACTCTTTAAACCAAATGGATGGAGAAGTTGGAGGTCAGTAGATTGGGTCACAACAGTAATCATTGCTTGAACACCTGCAAAGGTGTAGTTATTTTCACATGTACTATCTCAGTTATCTAAACATCTCCCAGGCAGGCATTTCACAGAGGAGAAAACAGCGACATAATGAGGACCAAATATTTCTTTTCCAATGTCACATAATGACAGAATTGGGATTTTAGACTTGAGACTTTCCAATTCAAGTCTGGTGCTCTGTCTACTGCATGGCAACAGAGAGCATTGCATACATAAAAGCATTCTGTAAACCTTAAATCTTTATGGAAATGTTAGCGACTGCTATTGTGGATGGTTAGAAAAATGCGCTTGTTAGTTTTGTCTGGCTGGTCAGCCTTCCAGGGCTTTTCTAATGAGGCAATGAACCCAACAGGGGTGAGGGGATGAGCTGCCAAGCCTTTCACATCAACTTTGTGTGCACTAATTAAACATCATGCCTGGATAAATGGCCCAGGATGACAAAGTCCACAGCTTCTCACAGATGGTTCCAGGAAGTCGCATGGTTGGCTGGAGAGGATTTGGTCATGAATAAGATGCAACCTCAAACCTCCTCCACTGGCTCTGTGTGACCAGGTACATTAATCTTTCTTTGTATCAGCAGCAAGCTGTGAGGTGAATGGCAGGTGGGCTCCAGAAATCAATTTCCCATTGGTGAGTATCTGCTAAATATGTACTTATTTCATTATAATATATAAGGAGAGTGACAAATACTAGGCTAGGAGATCAAGCTCTAAAATATTAATTCATTAGAAGGTGTGTTTTTTTTCTTTGAACCTATGCTGCTTATTTTGGCAAGCTCCCGTAAATATCCTTTGACCTTTTACAAGCTGGTTTATTTGCTAAGTTTGCTCTCTTCAGTCTTTTGCATTTGGTGGAACTTCTTTGGAATTCCCCTTTACAAAATTTTACACGGGAGAGGAAACCATACATAGTCAAATTCCCCAGAGGATAGAAATGGGTTTGCAAATTATGCAAGATATTGGTCATGCATACTATGTTCCAATATTAAGGCAACTCTAGTTTAGAGTTTTAGAGTCAGCAAGTTTTCTACACAACACTTTACTAAATCTGGGGGATACTCTCCTTTTTCTGTTCAAGTCCTGCAAATGTAGCAAAACCAATTTTTTTCCCACTTCAGCAGTTGTATGGCCAGCTGATTACAACTTTTTTCTGTTGTGGTTAAGATATGTTCTCTTGTGAAGTATCTGAAACATCACAATCAGAAGAGCAACAACTACTTAAATGTCTTGAATTTTCTAGTCACCCGGATAGGAATGTGTTCACTGATGCTTACTATACAGATGAGTTATCTACACTCTCCAACTAATGTGACCCAAGATCTATGACCCCTAATAGCTTCATCTCACTAACTCATTAGAGTCAAGACTCAACCCCTAGTATAAGCAGACAATGATCTTATTTAGATTTCAAACTCCTGTCCAGATCCAATATTGATATTTGGGGTGTCTTTATTTACTTGGCACCATGCTGAATGTTTTCACATATAATATCCTGTTAATGCTTTAAAAAACTGTAAGAGTAGTACTATTTTTAGTATTTTACATATTAGAGACACTGACCCTCCTCAAAAACTTGATTGATTTGCTCAAGGTAGGAGCTTGGATGGGAACCTGGGGTTTCAAATGTTCATTTTAATGTTCTTTTGTTGGTGATTTAGTATAACTGATTTCTGTTGTTAATAAGACATGAGATGTTGAGCAATGAAGAAACCACCAAGCCATTTTGATTAATCATGTCCATTCATTAGTCAGCTTGTGGGCATCTTTGGTAGTCTGTACCATTTTTTTTTTTTTTTTTTTTTTTTTGCCCAACATTCAGCTTGGGAGTGATGAAGCATAAGGGTTCTCTAATAATACCCCTGTGCATAAATTCAACCAAAGTAAATGGTGGGTACAGACTATTTTTTTAAAAAATGTTAGTGATTAGTCATTCATTTGCTTCAAATAACTGGCCTACGGATGATGTTTAAGGTGGAATTAGGATCATTGCAAGCCCTTGTAGAGACATCTTCTACAATAAAAATTTCTTGTCCTAGAAGAATGATACAAAGTTATTATGGATCTGGGAAACAATGAAAAGTTTAGACTTATCTGTCAAGAAGAATTCTTTGTCCCAGCAAAGACTTGAGAGGAAGACAAATGGTAATAGGGTAAAAGGGCCCTTGAACCTTGATTTCTGTAATAAAAACATGGGCTCCTTGGTCAATGTGTATGCAGTTACTTTCTGAAGATGAATTTATTCTTGCCTTATTAAAAATGAGCAAGTTAGTTCGCCAACATTCTGTGGCTGAGCAAAGTGGAGGCGAATTATGTGTAATAAGAGGCCATGATTTCTGCCCATCATCTAGAGTTAATAAAGGCCCCAAAGTCCAAGAAACATGTTTCTTTTGATTAATTCAATGCCACAGGATACTTCCTCTCCATTATAAAGTGGGGTAACTTAACCATGGCTGCACTTAGAATAAAAATGTGGTGAAAGTTGAATAGCTCTAGGATAGCTTGAGGACCTATTTTTGGAGACCATGTGACATGGATTGCTCTTCACTTTATTTCAGAAGAGTGAATACCAGGGAAACTAATGCAATAGACTAAGAAGATAGCATGTTGAACTGCTCTTCTGGAATCATTCCCAGAACTTTCACTGTTCACTGTTCACTATTCTCTGATGACTCCCAAATTTATATCTTTAGCTCAGAGCTTTGCAATGAACTCCAGACCCAACTTTCAACTGCCTGTTCAGCACTTCCACTAGCATGTCTTGCATACATACACTACTTATCTGACTAACAAAATCTATTGTGCCACTGCCTTCTTGTCTTTCTAATTCTAGCTAGAATTATTCTAGACTCTTCCTTCTCTCTTGTTCCCCACATTTGATCAATCATTATGCCGCCTTAGAAATATTCCTCAAATCTAATTCATCCACTTTATGTCCCACTCATTCTCACTACCTTAGATTTCCCTTGCCAGAATCATTGCAAACATTTCCCTGATGTCCCTGCCTCCAATTCTCTTCTCACCAATCGCTCATATACTCTGCTGCCAGAATTTTCCTCCTAAAAAATAAAAATGCCATAATGTAGCCTTCCTGTTTAAACACCTTCACTGTCTCCTCCGTGCCAGCAAGATAAAGTTCAAACTCATTTGTTCATATGGTTTATAAAGTCTTTCACAATCTGGACTTAACTTATCTTTCCAGCCTCATCACTTGCCACTCCCCTCGACTACACACTCTACACAATCACCAAACTGAACTGCCTTGTTTCATTAACACATGGTGTGCTTTCTTCATTCTGACTGTCTGCATGAGCTTTTCCCTCTGCTTACAATCCCCTTTCTTTCCCCACAAAAGCTCCTAGTCTTCTTTAAAAATAGCACAGTGACTGATAACAGGTATATTTATTAACAATTTATTCTGTTTCATCTCAATTAATTTTTTTAAATCCCCACATGTAAGTACTATCACATTTTAAAGAGGAGTTAACTGAGATTTAGAGAGCTTGGGTAATTACCAAAGTTACACAGGCTATTCAGGCTGAGGGACTCCAGAGATCATACTCATCTCTACAGCAGAGAGCTTGAAAAATTAAGTGAATGAATGAATAAAGAATAAACAAACAGTACTAGGAAGATTGGGGCTTTGCTTTTGGAGAAACCAAAACATCCTTCCCTTTAGAGTGGGAGCTCCCCGACTCCTTTTTGTACTGAGAATTGTAAATTCATCAGCAGTGAACCTCTTCTCTGGGGATTCTGTGATTACCACCATAACCCATTCCAGGTAAGGTTAATAAGGCCTCCCACTGTGTTCCCACAAACGCATGTCTACACTTCTGTTGGTGGATTGAATTATCACTATTGGCTCAAGTGTCTGTCTTTTCCTCAGCAGACAACGAGCTCCAAGAGAATCGAGAATATGTCTTGTTCCTCTTTGTACCTGCTGCAGTTCCCAATGTGATATTTGGTACAGAGTAATCATAGGGTGTGTATTTCTAGAATAAATTAGTGAATGCTCTAAACACCCTCGCTTTGGTCTAGAGTAGATATGTCATAGATACTACACTGCATAGGTATTTCTGTTCGTATTTCCACTCAATGGGCTTATACCTCAGGGTAAATGTGAATTGGAAGCTATGATTCTGGTGTTCCTATGTCTCTTGAAGTTGCCGTGTGTATCTTCTAGTGCAAGCATCTGGCCATGTGGATTCGATGTCAAGAGTTTAAGACAGAGTTTATTTTTTTAAATAAATTCATGGCCTATAAATATAAGGTAATGATTTTCTCTGGTGCTCAATTAAAATATTGGTGGTCCATTCTAATCGTAGAGGAAAAATTGTTTTTGGTAGGGGTGGAGGACTTCGAAAATTGTTGAAGAATTGTAGTAGGTGAAACTTTATGGATAATTGAAGAAATTTTAGAAGTAATTTTTTTCACTACATTGAATTTTTTACTTAAAACTAATACTGGATACTAACCTTCAAATAAGATGTACCTGTCTCCTATTGAGTGGTGGGAGAATATTGATGTAATAGCTTAAGAAGATGATACTGAAGTTCCAATCTGACTTCTAGATTTCTCCGATTTATAATTTGTCAAAATTATATAGGGCAACTAGAAGTGTTTTCATGAATTTGTCTTCCCTTAGTTGTGTGATTGGTATGCTATCTCTGCTGCATAGACATATGCTGGCTGCCTGAGCCAAACTAAAACTACTGAGCTAAATACTAGCTATCAGGGAGGGCTGGCAATACTGTGGGAGTTTGTGTAGGGGAGATAGGATAGCAAAGTTCATACTAGGGCCGTGGTCAGCAAACTGCGGCTCTTTGGCCCCTGGAGTGTGGCTCTTCCTAAGCCTTAGGAGTACCCTAATTAAGTTAATAATAATGTACCGACCTATATAGTTTAAAAAATTTGGCTCTCAAAAGAAATTTCAATCATTGTACTGTTGATATTCGGCTCTGTTGACTAATGAGTTTGCCGACCACTGTACTAGGGGAATGGGTAAAAATGGGGGTGATAGTTTGGAGCAGTGGTTAGGGCTTACATCAATATCAGGATAGCAAAAGAAAGATGCTAAATTTCCTGAGTGACAGTTATAATCTTGGGGTTGGCATTAAAATCAGAGAGGTAGGCAGTGCCCTCAGCCACCACCTGGATCTGTCTCTTGCTCCCTCAGCCTCCTCTGAGACCAGCCAACGCCGTTTTGTGTGTTTGTTTGTTTGTTTGTTTGACCTTATCTCCTTATTGCTGAACGAGCTCCCAAATTCGTCAGAATTATTCCACTGAGGTGGAGGCTGCCATCAACCACCTGGCCAACCTGTATCTGTGGGCCTCGTACACCTACCTCTCTCAGGGCTGCTATTGCGACCTCAACAATGTGGCTCTGGAGGGGGTGGGCCACTTCCTCCGTGAGTGGGCTGGAAGAAGCTTGAGGGCCGAGCGTCTCTTAAACATGCAAAACCAGCACGGTGGTTGCATTCTCTCCAGGACGTAAAGCCTCCGCAGATGAGTGGACAAAACTCAGGACGCCATGGAAGCCTGTCCGGTCATGGAGAGGAGCCTGAACCGGCCCTTTTGGAGCTGCCAGCCCTGGTTTCTACCCGTGCAGACCCTCATCTCTGTGGCTTCCTGGAGAACCACGTCCCAGATGAGCAGGTGAAACTCATCAGGAAGATGGGCAATACCTGACTCACGTCCGCAGGCTGGGCTGGGCGAGTATCTCTTGGAAAGGCTCACCCTCAGGCAATCCACTTGGGTCCCCTCCCTGCCGCACTGAGCTTTTTCATAATAAAACTATTTTCACTCAAGAAAAGGAAATGGTCATGAGCAAGCACACTAGGAGCCTTTGAGGGGCCCTCTGCATTCCTGGGGTCTGGCTTCTGTGCGAGCCTCTCCCCAAACCACGAGCTATTCTTGTAAGCACCTTGGGGCCCTCTCCCATGCATTGGACCAAATGAAACAATAAAGTTTTTTGCAGCTAAATAAATAAATAATAAAATGAGAGAGGTAAAAGTTGATAGGAGTAAATCAGCATATAAAATAGCTGAGCTTTGGTGAAGGCCCACTCAATTCAGAGCAGTCTTCTTGGAAAATCGTTACATGACTTAAATTTAAATGTGTCACCTTAGACCTGCTTCTGCCAGGTGACATGAAACAGCTCAGTAAGTACAATTCACCGCCACCCATTCCCCCTCCCCCCACCACTACAAATATAACTCTAAAGGACTAGAAAATAATGTGGATCTCGATTACCTCTTCTAGAAGGGCTACTCCACAAGTCTACACTTTATATCATCAGCAAAATAGATTAAAATTTTTCTTCATTTGCCCTAGTGTCCAAGCACATGAAAAAAAGTCTCTTCTTTCTCAATCTCCGCTTCTCTCTCAAGCTTTGACCCTTTTCCTATCTCCCTTGCCCCTCCATTTTCCTTTTCCCAGTCATGACGATGCTCCCCTTCCTATTAAGGGAATATTTCTCCTTCCTGGCCCAAAGCAGGATTCTGGTGAATGCAATTTTCTAGCTCCTTGGAGATATCTACATCAGCACTCCTTTGTGAAGACTTGGGGAAGCCCCAACTTCATGCCTTTTAAGATCTATTTCTTCAAAGCTCTCTAGACCCTGGGAAATTTTATGGGGAAAAGGAGTTCCAAAGGGAAAGCATGTAACCTGAAATGGCCTTTCCCAAATGATGGTTGCTTCATCAAAGATCATCTGTTGGCCAACTTGGCCAAGGCTAGGATTTGCAAAGTCCTCACCACTGGCAAGAACATCCAGGACCAGACTGTCCAAAGCCACTGTGTATGGTGCTGCTGAAGAGTTTGTGTTGCAGCTGCACTGTCCACAGGGCCCAGTTATGAGGCAACAGTCAAGTGAAGGGCATGGCTACAGGGGAGTGCTGGCCTGAGGATACTAATTGTCAATGGAAAGTTGTCAATTCTTTCTTTGGAGCCATGCAAATGAACTGGTGCAAAGGCAAAATTCAGAATGAATGAATGACATGGGCTCATCCAGTTTTTCAGAGAATACTTTGGGAGGTCAATTTGTTGAAGTTGGGATATTCAAATAATGTTAATGATATTACAGGTGAGAACTACATACATTTATACAAATAATTTGAAAGTATCTACTAAGAGCCCATTAATTTCATTACGGAGTGTCTGTCCGATAAAATAAGCCTAAATATTTTTAAAATTTAAAATTTTATGCATAAGGATGCCCATTGCAATGTTCTTTATAACAGAGATTAATTGGTAACAGTTTAAAGGTCTATTCTGTTGGGAAAAATATTATACAAACCATGATAACCATGCTCAAATGATAATTAAGCAGCCATTAACCTTGCACTGGTTATGCCCATGTTATAATGTTCAATGTAAGAGATACAATGAAAAGCAAGACTTAAAATTATATATCCATTATGGTGAAACCTTTATAAAAATATATAAAACTACATATCTATCTATCTATCTATGCAACAAATGGAAACAAATAGTTGTAGTTGACTTGGGATGCTACTGGAACTATGGGTTTTCCCTCATCTTTCTACTTTTTTATATTTAATATTTTTTCTATAAAGACCATGCACTTCTTTTATAATAATAATAATTGTAAAGGTTTGTAAATATTTAAATACAATTCCAAATGGAACAGCAGCCACGGGCACTGAAGTCTATTGCCATAAGCTAAATTTTCTTTCTTTTTGATTTCATTCCCCTTGTAATGACACCTCACGACGCAATTTCCAGCATCATCAGCTGTGAGATTGTTGTAATCTCAAGGAATGCATGCTGGTCTTAACAACCATGGCAACAGACTTGGAAAAAAGTTAAACGGAATGTGTCTGATTAAGGATCTACCACAACTCAGTTCAATTTGAATCTTACTCTCCTGGTGGATGATGGAGCTCTGTGGTACCACCAGATGTGCATCTGCCCCTTACTCCCTGGATGGCCTTTAGCTCTCACTTATTTTTTTGAACCTCAGTTTTCCTCTCTTTAAAACAGGGATATAGTACCGACATCAGAGAGCTGCCGACTAGAGCCAACGAAGCAATTAATATACAGAAAAGCACTGTGCAAACATTGGTAGTTCAGTATGTAGGAAAATCACCTGACATGGCCGTTGAACAAACCGGACTTTCTCTGGCTCAGCAGGTGACTGTGCCCTCGGCCATCAGAAGATGACCCACCACTCTTGATCTTTCCTTGTTTCATTTGTAAAATGAGGATAATGGTATTCACCTTAAAAGTTAGCATAAGGGTTGGAAATGATATGGGTTGAAAAATGCCTCATGAAACCGTTAGAATTAGTAACCACTATTTTTAAGTATTTATCAAAAGCAACTTGACCTATATTCCCTGAATATGCTCCAGCCCTTGGCATTCATTATATTCGAATAATCAAGAACTCTTGATGACAGGTTATGGGCACTGCTAACGATGTTTCTGGATTCCAGTCTAATGGATTCCGAAGTGCATGCTCGGCTTTCTTTTTGGAGAACTTGCACTTCACATTGTTAAGTTTGTGAGTGGAGTTTTAATGTGTGTCTCTGTGCTAGGTGGGGTTTGCTATATCTGAAATTAACTATAGAGATTCTGGGGTGGGCATACTCTTGCTCTGGTAAGTTAGTGATTTAATGATTTTTGTTTATGCTTTGTAGAAAGCACTTCTTGGGAAAGCTCTTTTCCTTGGTTTCTGAGAGACTTAATCATGCAGCCTTGTTGATAATATAGAGATTATTACTGGGCCATTAAATGTGACCATACTGTTTCAATTCAGTGAGACCTACAGAAGTTGGTTCATTGTAGTCTTTTCAAAGAGGGTAATCTTGAATTATGTATATTAATAAATTCCCAAATCTGCAGTCTCAAGGCAGAAGGGTTGTGATTCAAATAGCTCTGCCCTAAGCAGGATGTTGATTTTATTTGTAAAATGCCCATCTCTAAACAATGACTAATGATGAGAAGAGAAGTGCCTCTTTTAATAATTTGGTCATTTAACTTCATATCCTCGCCTTAGGCAAAGCAAAATCTATGAGAATTCTTACCATCTGGAAGTTCTCTGTCTGGCTGATTGTGGATTGAATGAAAGCACCCAGCACAAGAGTTCTGTGAAGATGGGTGATTGACATGGACTCTTCACTCTACTAGTCCAGGTAACCATTTAAGCACATAATGTACCCAGTGTCAGGGTGATGTCAGGATTAATTTGTTTCTCTCTCTGTCTCTCCTCCTCCTTTCCACTTTCTCTAAAAATTAATGGAAAAATATCCTCAGGTAAAGATACACACACACACACACACACCCCACAATCAACTGTTAAAGAGGGTAGTTTTTGTCAAGTTTTTGTCAAGGCTGAGAGCCTTGCTGAGTTTGACTATGTTAGGTTGGGAAGCAAGAGCTAGGGGGAGGTGACTTGTTTGAATGGTAGAGGAAGGGGAATTTGGAAATCCAAGGAAAATCTAGGAAGGAGGTAGGAGGAGCAAGAGGAAAAAGGAGCCAGGTGCAGGTGGGAATTTTGCTATATCTGAAATTAACTATAGAGATTCTGGGAGGAGTGTCTTGTGGGGCATACGTCAGAAAAGAAACTCTCTCTAGAGGTGGAGTGGCCTGAAAGGATTTTTAAAGATGAGAAAGGTTTAATCTGAGATTTTCAGTTGTTTGGTTGAAGACTTGCTGTCAGACCCCTTTACCCAATGCTGTGTGTGTGCAGCCAGTTAAAAAAAAAATTGTTGGTTGGTCTTGTGTTGTTGTTTTCTTTAATAGAAACTGGTAAACGGGCTCAGTTTAACTTCTGGTTTCACATTTTGTAAGTGTGGTATAATGAATCAGGATTCCAGGAAGCAGGCAAAGGCTTGGCTCATGAGCCCTCTGGGAATTTGCAAAACTCTTGGAGAAGGATTTGACTTTCCATAAATCACTGAGATGGGATGCAAGTCAAATGTCTAGATCTTGAGTGTCAAGCCTCAGGTGATACCTGGGTTATGTTTCGCAAGACTACATTTTGCCCTCAAAATAGCAGGAGAGGTCATGAGGCATAGTGAAAGGAGGCCAAATTTGGAATAAGAGGACCAGGTTTGTATTTTGACTCTGCAATGTACTGTTTAGAGCAGGGGTGGGCAAACTTTTTGACTCGAGGGCCACAATGGGTTCTTAAACTGGACCGGAGGGCTGGAACAAAAGCATGGATGGAGTGTTTGTGTGAACTAATATAAATTCAAAGTAAACATCATTACATAAAAGGGTACGGTCTTTTTTTTTTTTTTTTTTTTTTTAGTTTTATTCATTTCAAACAGGCCGGATCCGGCCCGCGGGCCGTAGTTTGCCCACGGCTGGTTTAGAGCCTCAGTTTTATAATTTATAAAATATACCTACTCACCCAGCATATAGGAAAATAAAGATAAAATATGTAGCATATACTAGCATATAGCGTGTGCCCCATATATGTATAGTTCATCATATTTTAAAATATAGCTGATTCAACTCTCAAATCTGTAAAATGCATTAGTCAGCACAGGCTAGATTGTGCCTCGTAACAAAAAAAGTCCCCATTTGTTAGTGGTTTCAAGCAACAAGCTTTGTTTCTCACTGGCTCTATATATGCATGGTACAGTGTCTAGATGAAGCAGTTATTATCATTATCCATCATGAGAGAAAGGAAAAAAACTTTGAAAAGTCTAGAATGAACTCTTGAAGGAAATGTAACATTCTCATGTGCCTGGAAAGCATAAAGCTGAAATTATGTGGCAAAAAGCACCAAGACTAACAAAACAGTATTTATTCTTTACTGTTTCTCTAATCTCTTCATGAAGGCTGGGGCATGGGTTTGTTAGACAGCAACTTTCTGAAGGAGTGCTAGAAAGTTTCTTTAGAGTACTGTACCATCCCGTGATCAAATTACCCTCTGGTTCACAGCAGAGGATTGCTTCAATCTACCATAATGATTTTGAAGCAATGTACTTTAAACATCATTTAATTGAATCAAAGATTTTGAAAGTGCAAGTGCAGGATTTCCCAATGCAAGTTCTGATATGCTCAATTTTATGGCATCTGAAGCTTATTTTTCTGTCTCAATAAGAGGTAAAGATATTTTATACTCTGAGTCAAACAGAATAACTATTGGTAAAATCAAATCACCAAAGTGGTGAATATAAAGCATCTTAGTACTATTATATCTCACTGTGATATGTTTAAGGCTAACAAACATATCTGTATACATGTATGTATGCATGTGAATACACTCTGAGAAGATGTACACTCTGAAAAGAGAAGTGTCTCTAAAGGTAAATTGTACTGATGTTCTCTGTGCCATTAAATATGAAGGTGTGGGAATTGACAGAGTTGAGTTTGTGAAATGCTCATACAAACTGACAGATTTCTGGCCAATCTGTGCTCCTTACCCTTTCTCCCACCTGCCTGGAATTCTCATCGGCCATGCTGATTTGCCCTCTCCCCCCGCGAATGCTATTACCGCTATGTATAGACCCACCTCACTTTCTCTCCCTAGAACAGTAGTTCTCAACCTTCCCAATGCCGCGACCCTTTAATACAGTTCCTCATGTGGTGGTGACCCCCAATTTCATTGTTACAAATTGAACATAATTAAAGCATAGTGATTAATCACAAAAACAATATGTAATTATATATGTGTTTTCCGATGGTCTTAGGCGACCCCTGTGAAAGGGTTGTTCGACCTCCAAAGGGGTCGCGACCCACAGGTTGAGAACCTCTGCCCTAGAAGATACTCACTCCTAAATTACTTAGTTTACATTTCATGTCTTCTGTGAGGCTGTCTACATTTTCTCAAAGAGACCAAACTGCTCCCCACTCTGTAATCCCAAAGCACTTTGATGGTGATTCTTTGATAGCACTTAGCACACTGCATTGTAGTGGTCTGTCCACACCCACCTCTCCCTCACGCCCCCACCACCGCCGACAGTTATTTCTATATCACTAGCACCAAGCATAATTCCTGGCAGCTAGAGGATGTCACATGAATAACTGAAAGGCATGAAGCCAGGGCTTGACACCAGGTCTTCTAACCATGACTGCTGCACATGCTCCATTTTTTTCACATTGCTCTGAATGGTTTAGCAGCAGAGGTGTTCTCCTTAAGATAAAGGTTGAGATCCTCATAATAATATACGTTTCTTACTAGAACCTGTGTGCATGGAGGACAAGGATCTTTTCTGACTTATTCACCACTATATTGCTGGTGCCTAGAAGAGTATCTGATATCTATCTATCTATAAAAAGCCAGAGACCAGAACGCTGTAACAACTGGAACAACTGGTCGCTATGACGCCCACTGTGGCCAGTGAACCTGCTGGATCTGGAGGTGGGGCCACCGGCCAACCCCCATAGCCCCTCCCCACAGCTGGCCCTGCCCCTGATTGCCCCCCCACCCCAACAGGGGGCAGGGCCTGCAAACCTCCTGCAGCCCCTCCCCCAGCTGCCCCTGCCCCTGATCACCCCCTTACCCAATAGGGGTGGGGCCAGCCAGCCAACTAACTGCCTGCAGCCCCTCCCCCCAGCCAGCCCCACCTCCAATGGGCCTCCAAAACCCTGATCGGCCTGCAGCCCCTCCCCGCAGCCAGCTCTGCCCCCGATCATCCCCCCCCACTTTGATCAGGGGCAGGGCTGGCTGGCCAACCACCCATGGCCCCTCCCCCAGGCCGCTGGCCCCTGATTGGTCCCCTCACCTTATTTGGGGGTGGGACCAGCTGGCCCACCACCCACAGCCCCTCCCCATGGCTTGTCCCACCCCCGGTCAGCCCCCATTACCCTGATCGGCCTGTGACCCCTCCTCCCAGCCAGCTTCACTCCTGATCACCCCCCCACACCAATCAGGGGCAGGGTCGGCTGGCCCACTGCCCACAGCCCTTCCCCACGGCCAGCCCAGTCCCCAATCAGGGGTGGGACCTGCCGGCCAACCTCCTGCCATCTCCTCCTCCCAACAGGCTTGGCCCCAATCCACTCCGATTGGGGCTGGGCTGGCCGGACCCCACCCATGCACAAATTCGTGCACTGGGCCTCTAGTATAATATAATATGGAGGCAACAAACATTTGTTGAATGAATAAGTGAAATATCATTAGAAGACATATCAACCATTATTACCATTGGGAATTTTAAAACTTAATATTGTTTCTCCCAGTAGGCCAGGCAGAGGGAATAGGACACTGGACAGATACATTGAGATGTTGAGGGAAAAGAGACAAGGTTCAGAGTGTGGGGTCATCCAGGATGGTCAGGTCATTTTGTGGTAATAATAAGGAACTCTGTGATCCCTGGGGCTTAACTGATACTTCTCTGTGTTAAAAGGAACAGGGTGACCTTGAACCACAGGCTACTTACTTTGCCACCAGACATGTGGCTATCATCCAAACCCTTGCAGACTCCAGTGTCTGGGTTATAATGTTTCTTCTTTATCAGAATCATGTAAGTGAAACTGTCATCTCTCTTAATAAAGCTCAGACCCAGACCCTCTAAGTTTGGCAACAGAAGGAAGCCCAGGTGGGACAAGCTGGCAGAACCTGGTTGCCATGACTCCAGCTTGGCCAAGATTTCTCTTCCCCCATAGATTTCTCTGCCACCACCCAGCCTGCTCCCTTAACAATATGTTGGCCAAAGTGTACACAGACATTAACTGGCTCCAGTGTATAAATGAAGTGGATAAATTTGTGTGTTATTTTCCATGGGACATTCTGGATTCATGTCTTGGCCTTTTGCTATGACAAATTCTAAGCCTCAGTTTCCGCAAGTGTAAAATAGGGGCTGGGGGTAGTGTTATGGATTGAATTGTATCCTTCCCCCAAATTCATATGTCGAAGCCCTAATTCTATTTGGAGATAGGGCCTTTAGGGATGTAATTAAGGTTAAATGAGTTCATAAATTAATAATGATAATGATAATAATAATAAATAATAATAATAAATGAGAGACTTAATCCAATTGGATGGAGTCCTTACAAGAAGAAGAAGAGGTACAAGAGATTGATCTCTCTTTGTAAAAGCACAGAGGAAAGGCTACATGAGGACACAGTGAGAAGGCAGCTGTCTACACACCAGGAAGAGAACCTTCACCTGAAACCAGATTTGCCTGCACCTTGACCATGGATTTCTAGCTTCCAGAACTACAAAGAAATAAGTCTGTGGTGTAAGCCGCCCAGTCTGAGGAACTTTGTTATGGCAGCCAGAGCACACTGATACCAATAGTATCTAAGAGAGCTCTTTGGGGAAATAATAGCAAAGCTCTCGATAGGACTCAATAAATAAGTTATTTGTTGTAGTGGTATTCAACCAGCTGAGAAGATGATTCATAAATAAGACTTGACTAGAGGTTCCAGGATAATGCATGGAACATAGTCACATACAAAGAGGTACCTGGTTTTTTACAGGGATGACTGACTGGTGGGGTGTCACCTGCTTAATGGCAGGCTCTTCACCAACTTTTAAAACTTTATCCTGGGGCCTGTCTCAGACACAGATATCAAAAATAGGCCCATGAGTCATAGAAGAACTATATATGGGATTGGCAAAAGTAGGTCTACAGTTGTGAGTATGCAAAATAGAGTTTATCCCTATTTATAATTATTGTATGATTTATTTGTAAGCTTACTTTTGCCCACCACAACAAAAGAGGCCTTACCCACAAATTTAGATTCAGCTAACATGCCCTGAATTCCGCCCGTGTACTAGGTAACCTCAGACACTTTCTTTTAGGAAATCTTTACAACAAACCTACGAGGTAGGACTAATATTGTTATCTTCTTTTAACATCTGAAGAAATAGAAAGATTAGGTGATTTGTACAGCTACCAAGTTACAACAACTTTCTGAGTCAAACCCAAACCTTCTGACCAGGGTAGGTTCCATGCCATTTTGTCTTGCTTAGAAAGGTGAGTTTCTCAGGGGACAGGCCTCAAACAGGAGGCCAGAGCTGCAGGCAGTGAATGCATAGCAAGCGAGCAGTCAGTAAACGTGACACAAGGAAATGAAATGAACAAATGAATGGAGTGAATGGTTGAAAAAGCCCTGGGGCACTCCACACTTCCTCCAGTAGTTCTCCAGCTCAGCTCCTCGATAGCTGGTCATCTCGGAAGATTTTATTTCATTCTGATTTTCAAAGGCATTCTATCAAATTTTCTTTTCCCCACAACTGCTCTTGGCCAGGCAAGGAAGTAAGCAGGCACATTTTCTTATGGTTTATTCTCTTGGGGACTAAATGCATCCTGGCAGTTTGCTGAATCTCTGGGTCACAGGGCTAATGTTTGTGTGTGTGTGTGTGTGTGTGTGTGTTTTTCCAAATAATTCTTTATTGTTGAAAGTATTACCTTTCCCCCCCCATTGACCACCTCCGGGCCTACCCCTGGCCCCCACCCCAGGCCCTCACTGCCCCATTGTCTGAGGCCATGGTAATGTTTGTTTGTTTGTTTATTAATTCATTCATTTAAAAATATGTTTTTATTAATTTTAGAGAGAGAGAGAGGGAGAGAGAAACATCAGTGAGAGAGAAACATTGATCAGTTGCCTCCTGCACACCCCCTACTGGGGATCAAGCCAGAACCAGGGCAGATGCCCTGACTGGGAATCGATCCAGTGATCCCCTTGGTGCATGGGACAATGCTTAGTTCACTGAACCACAGTAGCCAGGCAACAGGGCTAATCTTATTCCTAGTTCCCCCAATACTTACTCAAAGGACCTACTGCTGGGGAGATCAGACAAGATGGCACAAAGGACTCTAGATAGAGGGTGGGGATATTTATGTGGAAATTTGATACCACTACTTACAGGCTGATTAATTTTGGGGGGGAAATAATCTTTCTGAGCCTTATTTTATTTATGGGAGTGATAACATCTTTATAAAAATAGAGTCCAAAGCCTGACACGGTCCAGCACCAACAAAACCCGGATCCAGTTGTAAAATTGTGTGTAACTTAAATGGACCGGACAGCAGAAGATGGTATCTTGTGTTTAAGAGACATTCACAACAGTAGCATGTTTATTACCAAGAATCAAAAGTAAACCGTGTTGACATTATACTTGTCCCCTTATATAGGGTTTGGTAGGAGAGACCACCAAAGGTCTTAGTTTGGGTGGGAAGTTTTGTTATTGTGGTGGTGGTTGCTTTTCGTTTTTATGATACAACCAGGAGACATTCTATTATCCACTGACATGTGAGAAGCAGTGAACTGGGATGCCTGGTCATGAAAAATCTACACCATGTGCCACCTTGCTGACCTCTGACCTCTGGCTTTGCCTCCCAGGACTCCTGGCTTCTTTAGCTCCAGCGCTCCCTGGCCATGCTGACCACTCTTGTATGTGGTCCCTCTGTCTGGAATGTTCTTTTCAGTTCTCTGCTCAAGTATCAACATATCGCTGACACCTTCCCTGGCTACCTGACATGAAAGAACAGCCCTTCATTCATTCTCATTCTCTCTCATTCTCTCTCTCTCTCTCTCTCTCATGCTTTAACCAGACATTGACCTCTTTTCCTTGTCTCCCTGTATCCTTGAGGGCGTGGACTTTGCCTCTTTTGATTATTGCTCTATCTGGAACACTCAGAACAGTGTCTACAACACGGGTAGAAACTTAGTAAGACACAAGTATTAAAAGAGTAAGTGCATATTCTTATCATTATTAGCATGGTTAATATTCTGATAATAAGAGTTTTTTCTGGGGAGATTGAATTATTTCTACCTCTTTTAAGCTGTCCTTGAACTTGGTCATCTCTGGTTTTCCTAACCAACACTGACCCTCAGAAGACCTTATATCTCCATTGTGCCCCCCCCCCCCCCCAGCCCTCTGCAGTACTCACTGAGAGTCAGCTTCACAACCTAGTGAGGTGCTGGATGACTTAGGACTCCTTGTTGCAAACAGAATGCAGCGGTGCATGGAGAAAGATGAAGCTCAGACTTTCAGGCGGTAATTCATTCCTTTGTATTTCACACACATTTATGAAGTGCTCAGTGTGCCAGGACCTTCTAAACGGAGCAGACAGAAACAAGAGTGATTGGTCCTCCTAGGTTGAGTTAACGGACAGTCTCAGCACAAGGTGTGTGACAGGACAGGGTGGTGAGCTCAGGGGTCTCAAGGAGGACAGAAGAAACCTTCCACTTCACCTGTGTCCCAGTCTGTTTGTTACATGATGCCTGGTTACAGAGGTGAGTCATCCATGCTTTTGAAATAAACAGGCAACCAAAATGCAGAAGACACTCAAATGTAATGGATTTTTCATAAGACAAGTTGGAAGCACACCACTGGGGCGGCTTCCAGAGGATAGTCAAGGTTTCTGATTAGAAACCTTGTAGAATTCTTTTTAGTTCTTTTTTGTGTTGTTGTTGTTGTTTTTTGTCATGGCCACATGACTCTTTAGAATCTCTACTATACTCAGGGATCAGGCTTGCCTTTTGCACATTATATTCAGGGATGGCTGCCTCGATAAGTAGTGGTCTTTACACAGCCTGTCCCAGAGCACATGCTATGTCCAGAAAGAAGAAGCCAGATGAGTGTCTTCAGAGGCCAGGAAGTGAAACTCGAATCCTGATTTTAATGCCAAAGCCTAAAAGTAATCCCAGCCCAGAGTGCCGCATATCACAGAGTTCTCATCAGCTGAGGAACGGTCTTCTTTTCTCCCACTCTCCAGGGCTTTCAAATGCCTCCTTCCTTTAAGCCCATTTGCACTTCGTGGAGGCAAGATCAGATGCTAAATTTCTCAGTTGCTAAACTGGAGACATTACCTGGCAAGGGCTCACCCTCATTCATTAAAGGACAACACATATTCTTGGAAAACTGTAACTTTGGGAGTTAATAAACAGGTTTAGATGTCATGCCTCTGAGGAGGCGTGGGTTTAGATTTTGCCTAATCACATTTCAGGTGCTGTCTGCGACCGAGAGATTGAAGGGGATAGCCAGGAGTTTCCTGAAAGGCATTAGGCCCTCCATATGGTTCTAACTATAATCATGTTATTGAGGGACTATGAGGTAGAGTTCTCCAAGAATGCTTCTTATGTCCATGTTAGAAACTGGCTGTGGCTCGCTTGGCTTGAAGACATACTCATACTTGGAAAGTTTCTGCTTCTCTTCCATCCCAGGATTCTGAGCCGGGTGTGACTTCATTTGAGGGAGGTGTCTTGATTCCTTATCTCTGCCAATGGCATGTGAGGGAGGAATACACGTTGTTATGACATGCCTACTTGTTACCAGGGGTATAAACAATCTCACACATGGTAACTGTCTCTGGAGGCCTCAGCCCTGCCCAGTGCAAGTCCTAAGCTCATGGGCTCAGTCTCACCTACTCACAGAGCCAGCCCTGCGCAGACCTGGCTCTTTTGTCAGGAGACCTGGGCCCAGCCCAGGTACCTGCAGGCCTGTGTGTTAGCTCAGAACCCACTTGTCTTGGCTTTTTGACCATGTGCCACTTTCCCTAACCCAGAAGCTGGGATCCTGAGTCCCACCCATTGGCTGGAACATTTGCTGGCCTAAACCAGCATGGTCCGATAGAAAGACAATGTGAGCCAAGCATGCAAGTCACACGTGGAAATTCAAGTTTTCTTGGAACCACATTGAAAGAGGTGAAAAGAAACTGGTGAAATAAATTTAAATAATATATTGAATTTAACCTAATATAAGCAAAGTATTATCATGCCAACATGTAGGCAATATAAGAAAGAGTAGTAATGAGCTACTTTACATATTTTCTTACACTAAGCCTTTCAAATCCAGTGTGGATTTTGTACTTATGGTACATTTCACTGTGGACTAGCCACATGTCATGTGGCCAATTGCACATGTGACTAGTGGCTACCGTATTGGACGATGCAGGCCCTGACCCAACACTGGTGAATTCAGACTATGTTGCAGGCTGGAAGGAGAACCCAGAGCTGGGAGCTGCCATTCTCTGAGAGGACACTGCCAATGGGAGGTCACCGTCCAGCAGCCAAGCCCCTGTCTCCCCTTGCAGGCTGACATTAATTACAGTTTACCTTGGGCCACACCATGTGCTAAGAACTTTACAAACATTATTCCATACCATCCTCAGAGCTATCTGGGGGTTCTTTTATTACTTCTGGGGCATAAGAGGTTATGTAAGTTGCCCAAGGTCAGAGAATTGCTAAGCAGCAGTGCCAGGATTCAAAACCAGTTCTGTCTAACTGGGGAGTTCAAGCTCTTCCTTTCTGTGCTATACCCCTTTCCTCCTGCCCCCTTGGACATCAGGACTTGGCTGGCTGCCATCTCTTTCAGAACCTGTCCCACTGCCAGGTCAGCCCCTCTCCCATCCATGCCTGTGTCTGTTTACTCACCTTTCTTGGCTGACTCAGCATGGGTATCCCAGCCTGTGCTGCAGCCAAATCTGCCCAGGCTATGGTGGTAACAAACCTCTACGGCACCCGGTCCCAGGGCAAACAGAAGCATGGGAACATTTCTCTCTTCTCTGTTTGGAAAAGCTGGTGAGCCCAGAGCTCCTGGCAGGCTTGCGGCTAATGAACATAGGAATATGGAATTAGAAAACACACCCAAAGCCAGTTGCCTGGCTAATGGAGACATACTGCACGTCTCAGGGGCTTGTCTCAGGTCTCTGGGGACGGGGAGCCTCTTGTGTTAAACAGCTGGTTTAGCACATTGTCTGCCCCGTGAGCGGGTGCAGTGGAAGGCTCTTATGAGGAATCCTTGGGGACTGAACGAATGTTTGCTATGAGATGGATTTTTCTTGGTGCAAACACTCCCAGCCTATCTGGTTTTCTCCTGGGAGGGAAGGAGGATTGGACAGAGGTGCACTGAGGATGCAGAGAATGATAAGTGCGCTCCTGGACCGTCATAACCCCTATGGGCATTCAGTGTGACAAGTCATGCAGCCGTGTCCTTGCCACAGGAGTAAAATAGAGTTCTGAGCTGGCTCATTCAGACCTAGGGAAGCAGCAGAAGCCTAGGACTGCACAGAGACCCTACATGCAGGAAGTCTGTGTCCTGAAACATCATGCATGGCTGTTGGGGCCAGAATGACCAGCAGCTGTGTGTTCCTGGATGAGTCACTTGACTCCAAGTCTCAGTTTTCCCACCTCTAAAGTCGGGATTCCGATTTGACTTTGACAAATGAGTTAGAGAGATAAAGAGTTAGGGGTTATTGGTGGGTGCATTTGGGAGAAGAGGTTAAGTTGCCCCCATACAAATGAACTCTTGGACTAAGCATTCACCAACCCACTGTCTTCCAGAATTCTGATCTTTTCTTGACTCTCTTGAGTTTGAATTAGGTCCCAATCTGGTTGCTCCCATAGTCTTCTGTAGTTTCCTATCTGGCACTTTGGAGTTTTATTGGATGTGGGTGTACTAGATTCAGTAACGTCCCCTCAAAATTCATGTCCACTACAATCTTTAGACTATGACTTTATTTGAAAATAGGCTCTTATAGATGTAACTAGTTAAGGTCATACTGGATTAGGATGGGGCCTAAATGTAGACGGGTGTCCTTACAAGAAAGCCACATGAAGACATAGAGAGAAGAAGACGCAAAGACATACAGGGAAGAAGGTCAGGTGAAGAGAGGCAGAGATCAAAGTGAATGCCACAAGGAATGCCGAGAATTACTGGCAGCCACAAGAAGCTGGGTAAAAGCAAGGAAGGATTCTTTCTCTAGAGTCTTGAGAGAGAGCATGACCCTGCCAACACCCTAATTTTGAACTTCTAGCCCCCAGAACTGTGGAAGAATATATTTTTCTTGTTTTAAGATATTCTGTTTATGGCAATTTATTATGGCAGCTCTAAGACACTGATAACACAGTCGGAATATTTCTTTCTTTCTCTATTAGACTATGAGTTTCTTCATATGGTTGTGACTTTAGTGCCTAAGTACAATTCCTAGCCTAGAGAAAATATTCAATTTCTACTTGTTGAATGAATGAATGAATGAATGAATGAATACCACTTGGCCAACTAAAGCATGACCACTTTGTGTGACATAATTTTCACTCCCCGCTCAGAATTTCACTCTGTGTGAAATTCTACCTTTAATAGCATGATTTATGCCTATGTTTTATTTGTCCTTCTATGGTCAAAGTCTTGAGGGTGCATTTGGGTCCTGCTATATGACCTAACATAGTGTCAGCACTGAGTTGAAGTGGACCCTACAGAGTCCATATCTCTGTAGCCTTAGAGATAAACTATGGAGAAGATCATGAACATATGAGCTTCAGGTCTCTCCTTCAAAATGGAGACAATAATATCCCACTCCCAGGATTCTTACAAGTATTAAATGAAGAAACAAGCACAAATGCACGGTTCTTGTTAAGTGGTAGATATTGTTATGACAGTTGAAGCCAAATCTTCATTTCTCCTAAGATCCAGACATAGTGGGGCTTATTTGGAAATCTGGTGGGTGACTCATCTGTGCAGCAGAAGAACCTCCAGAGAACTCATTCTAAAGTTAGACATGGTTATTCCCATACCAAAGCCGTGGCATTTACAGGTAAGGATGTGTCTACCCACCTTCACCCACGGTGTCTGCCATTCAGAATTTTCTTCTGGAACAGCCCACTATAAATTCATAGTTGAAATCGAGAGAAAGAGAGATCTACAAATAAACATAAATACAATGTCACTAGAGTTGTCATAATACTTCTAATTATAATGGGACTTAAAGGATTTTCCTTCCACTTGTACACAGATATTAATAGACTTAAGCACATTAAGGATTTATTTTTGGTGGGTCCATGGGAGATGTTTCAATGGTGTGCTGTAGCAAGTGTTGGGGTGCCTTTACACAGCTCTGAAGGTGATGAACATCAAAGAGTTATCCTGAACCAGGAAGAGAAGACAAGGTATGTGGTGCACATGTGAGGAAACTATTGGAGAAATGATGAAGATCATCACAGGGTCCTCCAAGTGTTAGAACAAGTGGAGTCAAGCCTACTGAAATATTGTTTTAATGGAAATTTTCATCTTTCACACACTTATCTTCAATTTGGCTCAGTCAAATCAACATTCCCTGCTACTGTGGCTCAGTGAAATGTCGTGGAATTTGAACAACTCTACTCCTTGAGACAGAATTCAGGTGGATAGAGGGAGAGGCAATTTAATCCTCCCTTATCTAGAGTCAACTTTGAATGGATGAGACAGTCTTATTATCATGGATCAGGACTGGATTTACGAGATAATTGTCCCTAATAGAAAGAATAGTTGCTAATCAAGCCTTCTAAAACCAATGTCACTATTTTGAATAGATAACTTCATTTTAAACTAATTTTTGGTGAATAACCCTATGTAAAAAGTGGCATAAATCATTAGC
The DNA here is from genome assembly GCF_014108235.1 of Myotis myotis. NCBI lineage: Eukaryota > Metazoa > Chordata > Mammalia > Chiroptera > Vespertilionidae > Myotis > Myotis myotis. The sequence goes on from NW_023416316.1 coordinate 19,661,291, forward strand.
TTGTATACATTTTGTAACTAGTTTCTCTTGGTGAGGGCACTAGGAAATTGAGATATTTGAAAGCTCTTTATAGATGTCATATGTATGTGTGTATATGCATATATTTGTATATGTATACATGGCTAATGAGAACATTACAACTGCATTGAATTTTTTCTTACACCTAGATCTCATTATTTTTTATGCCCCTCTTCCTCTCCCTATCTATTTATTTATTTATTAAAAAAATTTTTGTTGTTGTTTGTTAATCCTCTCTCGATGATATTTTTCCATTGGTTTTTAGAGAGAGTGGAAGGGAGGGGGAGAGACACAGAGAGAGAAACATCAATATGAGAGAGACATATCAAATAGTTGCCTCCTACACACACCCCCAACCAGGGCCTGGGATCGAGCCTGCAACCCAGGTACATGCCCTTGACTGGAATCCAACCTGGGACCCTTCCTTCAGTCCTCGGGCTGACTCTCTATCCACTGAGCCAAACTGGGTAGGGCCCTGTCAATTTATTATTAATCAAATTGTTTTTGGTGTGATGAAATTACTCTACATTGAATGACAGATTCTGCTTGTTGCTGACTTATTTTAAGAACATTGATGAGGATATTGTTCATTACATTATGTAGTTTCTGCCTAATAACGCTTAGTGGGTGAAAGTTCTCCCTAGTTTTGATCTTACTTTGTGAACACAATGAATGTTCTAACTTTTCAATCTTGTTTCCTTTTTAGCACTGGTTGCTAGAAAGCTCAGGACCAAATTTTAGTTTCATCTCTACTGGATAGATAAGATTTGTTGGCCTGCATTTGATAAACTTCCCTTACCTTCAATACTTATTTCTTCTGCTATATATTTCTCAAATAATTAATTTTTAATTCATTTTAACTGACAATGTTGTATTCGTTTCCTTGTTGGAATCAGGTATATTTGCAAATAGACACACATTACAATATTAATTTTTAACCTTTGGGTGGAGGAAAGTATAAGGATTTAGAACCAGTAGACTTGTCAAACCTCAACTTATTTCTCTGGTTCTCAATTTCTTCAACCATAAAATAGGGCTAACAATAAATTCTATCTCAGCAGATCCTTGTGAAAACCAAATGAGACAATGAATGCATAAGTGCTTTGTTATATTATTTGTAGTAATAAAAACAGAATATAGCTTCTCCTTTCTATTAAAATTATATGTGTGATACATATAGTTTGAGCATAAAATAGCTTATATAAAATATGATCGTTCTTTGCCCCAACCCTTTCTATCACCTGTTCACTCTACAGTGAGAGCTACTTTAAACTCTTTTAAAAATATATATGTATTTCTATTGATTTCAGAGAGAAAGGGAGAGGGAGAGAGAGAGAGAGAAACATCAATGATGAGAGAGAATCATTGATCAGCTGCCTCCTGCACACCCCCTACTGGGGATCGAGCCTGCAACCAGGGCATGTGCTCTTGACTGGAATTGAACCTGGGACCCTTCAGTTCTCATGCCAACGCTCTATCCACTGAGATAAACCAGCTAGGGCTACTTTAAACTCTTTCAGCTGTTTGGTGTTTTTTTTAAAATATTTATCTTCAAATGTCTAAATACTATGCTTATTGTATTATCTTTTGATACTATGAATTGGATTCTTATTAGGGTACTTGAAGATTTATTGCTCTTATAAACCCGTTTCTTCCCTTTCTAATCCTACAGGTTCCCAATGTAATTATTTAGCAATTTTTGACCTAATCTATAGATAGGGTAACACTACGGCAACAACCAAAATAGTTCACTACCTAGCCAAGTCGTATAGATGTTTTTTAATTGCATAAGTTTTTTGTTTTTCCTCTGGTTAATAAGTACCTTAATTATTTTCATTTATTTAATATTCTATTTACTTAACACACAATTTTTTTTCCCAAACATGCCAACACCCAGCAGTAATTTTTCCAAATGAATAAATACATATGATAAAACTTATCAAGTTGACATTTATCACTCTCCTTCCTGGGGAGTTCTCTCTTATAGTTCTCAATACCCCTCATCTAATCTGGATGGGTTTCTCTCTAGGTCTGGTGCACATCATAATATTCTGTTTGCCACTCTCTTTTATTCCTAAATCTTTTAACTTCCTTTATTTTTTGACACAGTCATTCTTTTGCTGGAGTATATCCTTTAGTAGCTTCTGAAGAATGGTCTAGGTCTAAGCAGTAAACATTTTTGAGGTTCGGCATATATAAACATTTCACTGCTTTTCCTTGTAATCTGAATGAAAATTTAGCTTGATAAAAAAATTCTAGGTTAAAACATTTCTCACAAATATCTAGGCCATGCTTCACTGACCACAAATCAATGTTCATGATGAGAAGTGTAACGACTTTTTATATTTGTTCCTTGTCTGTAACTTTGTTTCTGAAATCTTTTTGCATTTTCTATTTATCTCTGGCATCTTGAGATTTAATGAAAATTTGCATTTATACTAGTATAAGTATGTTCCAGTTTTTGTTCTAGGCACACAGGAGCCCCTTTCATTTCAACATTTATATTCTCTATTTCTTTAATAATTTCTTCTCTTCATTTTTCTTGTTTCTATTTTTTTTTAACTTTTATTATTGGGATGTTGTTCCTCTTGATTGATCCTCGTTCTCATCTCTGTGTCTTGTGTGCATGTGTGTGTATGTGTATGTGTCTTGTGTGCATGTGTGTGTATGTGTCTTGTGTGCATGTGTGTGTGTATGTATGTATGTGTGTGTGTGTGTGTGTGTGTGTGTGAGATTTTCATTACTTCCATACTTCTGAGGAACATTTTACTTGGAGTAATATATTTTAAATATCTGAGAGCTCTCTCATTCTATGATCATTTCCTTTTATCACACCTGTTTCTTCTGTGGATATAGTATCATCTCTTATCACCTTAAAAAGATATTAAATATAAAGGCACTTTTATTAAAGCTTTCTTAAGCTCTCTATGTTGTCTCTGTTTTCTCCAAGTTTCTTTTTTAAAACATTTTTTATTTCAACTTTTAAAAAAGCCTATGATTTTCCTCTCTCTGTTCTTATTTAAAATTGAACCATTGTCCGGAAGCTGTGCGTGTGTGTGTATTGAATGTTTATGAACTGGTGGGCTTCAGTCGAAGCAGATAAAGAACCAGGAGAGCCTCACTGTTGGTGAATCCCTGAAATGTGTGTGCATGGTCTTTTCTCTAGAACAGTTTAATTTTTCCAGAGAGAGAGAGAGATTCTTAGAATTTCATAAATTTCTGGCCTGTGGGGATTGCAATTCATAGGTCAACCTACTTGTAAATGGCCTGATTAGGTCTTGTACCCATCCCTGCATTCCATTGGGACTGGTGCCCCTGAGTCTGGGGTGTCTCTGAAATAAACCTGTTCATCACTGTGGAGAGTGAGAAAGTGGAATCTGGCTGCTGACAGTGAAGGAGGGTTTTGGGGGGATGCTCCCATTCCCCTCCATACAGACTTTTAGTTAATCTCTCTTTTATTTCTATATTTCAACCTTGTTCCTCAAGCTCTAAGCTTCCTCTTTCCCTCCAGGGTTTCTGCAGGGGAAACTGCTCACTAACTTCTCAGGATTTTTTCATCCATCTGTAGGCACTGAGTTTGTAACTTACTTTGCTCTCTGCTAAATTCTGAAATCTGTTGAATTCTCATGAAGACGCTTTCCCTCCCTGTTCTTCTTGTCCTTGGATGTCTTTTATCTGTTCTTACTACCATTTTAGTGAGGCTACAGGATGGGGAAAAGTAAAAATAAATCCAGCGTATTGAACTGGGAGCCCTGCTTGAATTTCCTAATGAACATACTACTATTTAAAATATTAAACAAACTTTATTGAAGTGTAATTTATATACAGTAAAATGTACACATTTTAAGTGCACAGGGTGATGGCTTTTGACAAATGGATACAGCCATGTAACCACCATGATCAAGACATACTTTTGGTGAAGGAAATCCTGCCACTAGTGAAAATATGGGTGAACCTTGAGGGCATTATGCTGTGTGAAATATGTCAGACAGAGAAACAGAAAAACTATATGATCCCACTTATATGTGGACATAAATGGCCAAATTCATAGAAACTGAGAGTAGATTGGTGGCGTCTGGAGCAGGAGGGTGGGGGAAATGGTGAAGGTGGTCAAAGGATACCAACTGGCAGCTATAAGATGAGTAAGTTCTAGTAATTGAATGTACAGCATGGTGACTATCATTAACACTACTGTATGAAATACTTAAAAGTTGCTAAGAGAGTAGAAAATGGTAACTGTTGAGTGATGGATGTGTAAACTAACCTTACCGTGGTAATCATTTTGCATTATATATGTATATAAAATCTTCATATTGTACACAGTAAACTTACACAATGTTATATGCCAATTATATATCAATAAAACTGGGGGAAAAGATAGACTTTTATTACCCAGAAAGTTCTTTCTTGTTCCTTTCAGTCAATTCTCCCACTCCTCACCCCAGACAACTACTGGTCTTCTTTGTCACTATAGATCAGTGATGGCGAACCTTTTGAGCTCCGGCGTGTCAGCATTTTGAAAAACCCTAACTTAACTCTGGTGCCGTGTCACATATAGAATTTTTTTTGATATTTGCAACCATAGTAAAACAGAGACTTATATTTTTGATATTTATTTTACATATTTAGATGCCATTTAACAAAGAAAAATCAACCAAAAAAAATGAGTTCGCGTGTCATAGGTTCGCCATCACAGCTACAGATGATGAATGTATACTTTTGTTTAAGAAGTGATAAGGAGGGGTTATGTAGCTTGTGTGATTGTGAATAATTTTTTAAAATTTTGTCTTTGTATTGAAAAAACGAATACATTTTAGAAAAAAATTGTCAATCTAATAAAAAATGTGCCCTGTAAACTGAAAAGCATTTGCCAAATATTACTTAATTTGCGAGTTGGGGAGGTCAATGGGGGGGGGGGGTAAAGGGAGGGCACCTGTAATACTTTCTACAATAAAGATAAATTAAAAATAATAAACTCACATACTACTGGAAATTGATGAGAGGAGAGGTATTTTGCCAGTTGAGGGTGGTTAGAGGCTGGGCCAGGGAGAAGGGCTCAGAGGAACAGTAGGACCAGCTAGACCCCAAGTAAAAATTTATCACATTTTTCCCTCTGGAGAAATTAGTAACTGGAGAACAATTATTACAAAACTGAGGAGAGCAGTCATGAATCCCTTCATATTTGAAACAGAAAAGATCCATGTTCTCAAGGAATATATGAGGTGGAATCAACCAGGTAACTTGTGCAGAGGGTATTTCTCCCATCCGTTTGCAGCACAAGTCCAGGTAACTGAATTGTTCAATGGCAATAGATATAAGCAACATTGTACAGATCTCAATTAGGAAAGTTTAAATTAATAGCTGATGTTTCTCATGGATAGACACAGAGTAGGAAGATGCCGTGTCTCTATAGTCAGGAAGGATTTTCAAGTCCTTGAACTTCAATGTTTTAACAGGGCAGAAAAGTGCACATCTTTAGGATGAAGGTGATGAATAGCCAGTTGTAATTATATGACATATAAAAGGTTTTTTTTTTTCTTTTAAAGCCCGATAAAAAACCTTGAACTTAAAAAAATGAATCAAGGTCTTTCCCTGCCTAAAGTTTGAACTTTGATGCATAAATATTCTTCCTACTTAACTTGTATTCTTTAACATATATATATAATTTCAGAGAGGGAAGGAGAGGGAGAGATAGAAACGTCAACGATGAGAGAGAATCACTGATTGGCTGCCTCCTGCACACCCCACACTGGGAATTGAGCCGAAACCCGGTGAGTATGCCCTGACTGGGAATCAAACCGTGACCTCTGGTTCATAGGTTGATGCTCAAGCACTGAGCCATGCCAGCTGGGCTTAGCTTGTATTCTTAATAGACCACAAGTATGAAGAGACTAAGTGGAAAGGGGAGGGAAAGGCAATTTTATCATTCCAAATACTTAAACCCAGTTTAAGAAAAATCAATAACCATATTCAGGTTGTTGTGTGTGTGTGTGTGTGGGGGGGGGAATGGAACAATTAAAATTCGTTTTACATGTGAGGCTACATCTTGAGGTATTTTTTTTGTTTTTGTTTATTCATGTATTTGTTTGTTTGGCTGAAAGGGAAATGTATTAGGGAATTTTATATTGAAAGTATAGCTGGGGGGGGGGGGTGGTGTAAGAGATCAACCGAAGGACTTGTATGCATGCATATAAGCATAACCAATGGACACAAGACACTGTGGGGTAGGGGAGGCCGGGGGAAAGTCAAGGGGGAAAAAAAGGAGACATATGTAATACTCTTTGTAATACTTTAAGCAATAAAACAAAATTAAAAAAAAAGAAAGTATAGCTGGGATTTCTGATAACTATGGACATTAATAAGAAGACAAATCTGTGATATCAGCAAGGGTGTTGTTGAAAGCACTGATTTAAGGCATGGGCCAGAAGAATAAACTTTAATTTAAAATGATTTGCTTGGAGTTAGTGATCTAGTTTTTGTTGTAATCCTATTCTACAAGTGTTTTTCTTGCTCTTTTCTTTTTCCTAAACCTTGACTAAGAGACATGGACACTGGCCAGAGTGGTCAAACAGCTATGCAAAATGACATACATGATGGTTTATTTGCCTTTGAAAGACAGGTATTTAGCATGACCTAAATAGTTTCTTCAGTTACCGCACAAGTGACAATCTGGGAAGAAAAAACAGGAAAGGAGAAGAAAGAAGGATGCCAACCCAGCTTTAGCCCTGGAATTTTAAATATTTTCAGGTAGGTTTTTTATTTCCCTGTTCAAGTAATAAAGGGACCTGAAGAGCAAAACCACCATTAATTGGGCGATCAGTGGGAGTTCCCACTGAGTCCCATCTTATCAAGGTGAAAATAAAAACAAAGCTCATCTGTTGAGTAAGAGTTGTGTGGTTTTTTTTGTTGTTTTTTTTTTTTTTTATAGTGAGAGAGTAGGGTTCAGGAAGCTGAGTTAAATTCCCACTAGACGCCGAAACCGGTTTGGCTCAGTGGATAGAGCGTCGGCCTGCGGACTGAAGGGTCCCAGGTTCGATTCCAGTCAAGGGCATGTATCTGGGTTGCGGGCACATCCCCAGTAGGGGATGTGCAGGAGGCGGCTGATCGATGTTTCTCTCTCATCGATGTTTCTGACTCTCTATCTCTCTCCCTTCCTCTCTGTAAAAAATCAATAAAATATATTTAAAAAAAAATAAATTCCCACTGGTCCAAGCCTGAGCACATGGAGGGTTCATTATCATTACCATCACCATCATCACCATCACCATCACCATCACCATCACCATCACCATCACCATCACCATCACCATCACCATCACCATCACCATCACCAGGACTATCACCATCACCACCACCACCACCACCAATTATATGTTTTGGTTGTGAGTTTTTTCTTTTTTCTTGAAGAGTCTCGGGAAAACCATAAATAAGGAGATTATTTCATTGTGTTTAAGCTGCTTGATATTTAACTGTGTTTGCAAATGCTCTGTATCTATATGTACTATTTTAGTTTAAAGCAAAGATAAGAATGGCACTAGACTGGGCTTCAGGGAGCTGAGAATTCTAGTGTGGGCTGTGCCAATAACATGCTCATTATGTGATCATGAAGAATATTTTTCTCTGTTTTCTTCTAGGAGTTTTATAGTTTTAGCTCTAAAATTTAGGTCTTTGATCTATTTTGGGTTCATTTTTATTGTATAAAGTAAGGATCTAACTTCATTCTTTGGTGGATATTCAGTTTTCCCAATACCATTTGTTAAAAAGACTCTCTTTTCCCCCAATGAAAGGTCCTGGCACTTTGTCAAATTTGGCCATATATCCCAAGAGTTTATTTCTGGTCCCTTTATTCTATTCCATTAGTCAATATGTTTGTTTCTATGCCAGTACCACACTGTTTTGATTAGAGTAGATTTGCAGTAAGTTTTGAAATCAGGAAGTGTTAGACCTCCAACTTTGTTCTTTTTCATTTATTGTTTTGGCTATTTGAGGTCCCTTGAGATTCCATATGAATTTTAGAAAGGTTTCTCTATTTCTGCAAAAAATATCTTGAGATTTTGATAAAGGTTATAGTGTATCTGTAGATTGCTTTGAATAGTGCTGACATTTTAACAACATGAAGTTTCAGTCAATAAACACAGATGTGTTTCTATTTATTTGTGCCATTTAATTTTTTAGGGCTGTTTTGCAGTTTTCAGTCTACAATTTTTTTTACCTTCTTATGTTGTTTAATGTTAGTGTGCAGAAACACAACTGATTTTTGTGTGCCGATTTTGTATTCTGCAACTTTGCTTAATTTGTTTATTAGTTTTCAACAGTTTGTGAGTGTGTGATCTTTACAATAGGACTATATTGTCTGCAAACAGAGATTATTTTATTCTTCCTTTCCTATTTCAATGTCTTTTATTTCTTTTTCTTGCTTAATTACTACACATGGCCATGGGAAGATTAAATGAAATGATGCCTGTCAATTGCCTAGAACCCTCAATAATTGTTTAACAAATGTTAGCTCCCTTATCTGTTCTATTTTATCATTCAACAATCATCCATTTAACATCTACTTTTGTCAGTCTCTGGACAAGTTGTTAAGAATACAGAGCTAATCAAGACATAGAACTTGTTCTCAAAATGCAGTTTATGGGTCTCTGTAATATTTTTCAGTTCTAATAATCTCTTCTCATTCATTAACTTACATAGTAAATTCTTTGGAATGTCTATTATAGCCCAGACACAGAGTTAAGCATAAAGCTGGATGCTGAATAGACAATGGTAACATCCCTTCCCCACCTCCAACAAACATCCACAAAACAGACATGGTCTTTGCCTTCATGAGCTTACAACCTAATGGGGGAGATAGAGAATTTTAAAAAGTAAATATATAATTTTGAATACTGCCTGATAAGAGCTATGGAAGAAATAGAGTGCTATAGGAGAGAACAAAGGAAAGGGAGGCGTTGACTGGATGGTTGGAGAAAATCTCTGTGAGGAGGTGACAAAGCTGAGTCTAGAAAAGGGAGAAGGAGCCAAGAATGGAAAGAGTGGGAGAAGGAGAATCCAGCCAGAGAAATAGTATGTACAAGATCCAAGGTGGGAGAGGAAATAGTTTGTTAGAGGAACTGACATTTCTTATCCTCATGATCTTGAACAAATCACTTCATAACTCTCAGCTGTAGTTTGCCCATCTGAAAATTTGGAACAGTAATATCCGATTCATAGTATCCTGAAAAGATCAAAGAGCAAGTGTGCATGACCGTATGTAGCACAATGCAGGAATCATGGCCAGAGGTAGTGATGCAGAGCAGGGACTCTGAGCTACACTTGCCGGGGTCAATGCATGACTCCTGCACTTGGGAGGTGGTGAACTCGGGCAAGTTATTTAATCCGAGTGTCTCCATTTCCTCATCTGTAGAGAAGAGATTATAGTAGTACCCAACTAGTGTTGTTTGGGGTTTAAATGAGTTAAGATATGTAACGTGCTCAGTGCCTGGCATATACAAGCACTACATGATGACTATTAATATCATTATACCTACTATAATCTCAGGCTTCCCTCTGTCAGAAAGTCTATAGACTACCCTATAAACCATTTATAATGCCTTCCTCTCCCACCTACATTACGTAAATGAGGTCTTTTTTTTTAAAAAAAAAAAAGAGCAAGAAAGAGCCTGCCAACAGCCTGAAATTCCCGTGGGGAGTGCTTTCCCATCTCTGGCTTGTAGTGACACCACCTGGAGGGGACCCCCACCCCCGATGGTTCCAGCAACAGGCCCGCTGGAGATCGGAGCAGATGTTTCTGCTTTCTAGACCCAGGCATTTCCTCTCTTCCAGGAGCACATGCCAGCACAGTCGATATCTGGAAACCCGCTGCTTCACAGTAGGGCTGAGGACTAAACTGGTACTTTACTAGAAAATGGTAATAAAGCAATTTGAATTGCTTTTCATCCTCCCTGCTCTTAACGGCTTTTAGGTTCATATGAGACCAATCAATTAATCCTGCTTCAGAGCTACAAGAAGGGGGTGTGTTTCAGCATCTGAATAGGAGATGGGCCCATAACAGAGATTTTTCCAGAGCTATCCCACGAGGACCACCTTGAGCCTGGTGTCTGGGGGCAGTGGCGAGTGGAGATGCCCATTTGGGCGGGGCTGTATTTTGCAACCTGGCCCGCACCCCAGGTGCTAATGAATCCCCTCTGCCCCAAAGGTGAACCCTAACATTGATCTTGCTTTGCACGTTTTCTCCTCGCGCCCTCACTTCCTTCGTTTCCAAGTTTCTGTCTGGGAGTGTTAACAAGGTAGAGGTGATGATTCACCTGGATGGAAACTGAGGTGAAAAAAACACATAAAAAACTGCTTTTTCTTTCCTGACCAAGTGCAAAGTGGTTTATTTGAAAGCCTCTTCCCTCACCTGTTTTCACTCAGGGCTGTGCCCGGCACACAGGGACTCTCAGAATAATGCGTGATGTGAATTAAAATATAAATGACATGAAAACTTGGGATGGGTGATGGTCAGGGCAGGATTCCCCCTGAACCATCTCTTCATGACCATGTATGGAATGTTATTCTTTCAAGAATTAAATTCTTTAAAAAAAAAAATCTTAGGATCCAAAGATAAATGATTAATCCAGAAATGGAAGGTAACAGATTGAAAATGATCAATACAAGAAGACTGACTCATTGGCTCTCCTACAGACAAATTGGTGATGGGACGAAATGACGTTTTTTCCTAGTCGTGGAGTCAGTGTGGGGCATTTCTCTATCTCAGCACCGATTTTTGCCAGAAGTTGTCTCAAGACCTCAAGCACAACTTGTTTAGACATTTTCCAGCCGTAGTTTTTTTCTAGGCTGTTAAAAATATTGACTTTGACAGCTTTAAAATGATGGCCTCAAAATTGGAATAATTTACATTCTGGAATTAAGATAATTCAGGCATTTCTGCTGGCAACGGCAGAGTGTAGGAGCCAGTTATATAAATCCCAGATTGGAGGGGACTGAGCCATTAGCATAGATTGGTCTGCCGTGGGTATTCAGAGCAGTCACCTTCCCATGTAAATGGATCTTTATGTCTCTCCCAGGCAGGCCCAGATTCTGAGCTATTTTCGGAGCTCTTTTCGGATCAGGTGATGTGGAAGAGGGTGGGTAAGGACTTAGGCCACTCCTGTCGCTGGCCTCTTGGTGTTCTGCAGGAGACATGGAAGCCCTCAGGAAAAATTCTAGCCACTGTCTGGCTGTTGCGTGTTTACCCTAGACATTCTCCCCTTTAAATCCTGGTTCTCGGTCCCAGGGAGTCAACATAGAAGGCATTCAGACCAACTCAGTGGTCCTGGCCCTGGCCCAGTGCTCTGTGCCAGATTCCAAACACACCTGCTAAACAGATTCCTTTCTCCCAGCACTCTGCTGACATTTTCAGCTGGAACCAAAGTCACTCTCTGGGTCCATAGCATTGCACGGACTGCTAACTGGATCATTTGTCTACCCCACGCCTCAGGAGCTGCTCCTTGATTCTAGCTGGGTGCACCTAAATCAAAGGAAAATCTAGTCCAAATCCTGAGGCTGGGCCTGGGAAATGACTGAGTGGTAATCATTCTCTTCAGGGAAACATGAAAACAAGAGCTTCCCATTTGGAGTTCTTCCTCCTCCTTCTTCATATCAAGCACATCCACACTTGTCATATTTAGTCCTTTCCAAATTGCTCTGCAATCTCCTCCACATTTGACATAGGAAAGAACGCAGAAAAACGAAAGGATTTGCCCAAAGACACCTGATTCGTGACTGGGTCAGATGGACTACAAGTTTGTGGTTGGATGTTTCACCATCACCTGTAGCCAAGAGGTAGATGAACCCATCACCTCCATGGATTTCAGCAGGTAGAAGAGACAGTGGAGACGACAAGGCCCTCTCTCAAATATGTGCCGTGTGGATGGGTTTGAGTTCAAATCAGTCAGAGCATCGTTGGTCTTTGGGATGCTATGATTGGAAGGGATGTGAAAAGCCATCTAATTCAGGTCTTTCAAAACAACAATGAGGTACCATCTCACACCTGTCAGACTGGCTATCATCAACAAATCAACAAACGACAAGTGCTGGAGAGGATGTGGAGAGAAAGGAACACTTGTGCACTGCTGGTGGGAATGCAGACTGGTGCAGCCACTATGGAAGACAGTATGGAGTTTCCTTAAAAAACTGAAAATGGAACTCCCATTTGACCCTGTGATCCCACTTCTAGGAATATATCCCAAGAAACCAGAAACACCAATCAGAAAGGATATATGCACCCCTATGTTCATAGCAGCACAATTCACCATAGCTAAGATCTGGAAACAGCCTAAGTGCCCATCAGTAGATGAATGGATTAGAAAACTGTGGTACATCTACACGATGGAATACTATGCTGCTCTAAAAAGGAAGGAACTCTTACCATTTGCAACGTCATGGATGGAACTGGAGAGCATTATGCTAAGTGAAATAAGCCAGTCAATGAAGGAAAAATACCACATGATCTCACTCATTCATGGATAATAGAGACCATTATAAACTTTTGAACAATAATAGATACAGAGGCAGAGCTGCCTCAAACAGATTGTCAAACTGCAGCGGGAAGGCTGGGGAGGGTTGGGGGGCAGGAGGTAGGGGGGTAAGAGATCAACTAAAGGACTTGTATGCATGCATATAAGCATAACCAATGGACATAAGACACTGGGGGATAGGGGAGGCTAGGGGACTGTCTAGGGCGGGGGGATAAAATGGACACATATGTAATACCCTTTGTAATACTTTAAGCAATAAATTTAAAAAAAAATAAAAATAAAAAAAAATAATTCAGGTCTTTAAGTAACATCCAGTGCCTGAAACCCTTACATATATCCAAGTAGTTCTCAACTGGGGATGATTTTGATCTTCAGGGGACATTTGGCAACGTCGAGAGACATTTTTAATTTTTACAACTTTGGTGGGTGTGCCGGTGGGTGGCAGAGGACAAGGATGCTGGTAAGTACCCTTCAATAGATACCCTTCCTCAGCACAACAAAGCATTATATGGCTCAATATATCAGTAGCGTCAATTAAGAAATCTGATGTATGGGATGGAAAGATGAAAGAAACAAAGCTAATGGAAGTAATCTGGACCACAGCCCTCATTGTTATAGACAGGAAGAAGTGGCCCAGAATGGTGAAGTCACTTACCTTTGATTGCAAAGCAAAATTTTGATAGAGCTGGATCTCAACTCCACTTGACACTGGACACACAGAATATCTATATAATAACAAAGTGAAAAATTGTTTATGAATGCATGGCATTTATGGGAACTGTGCAAAAAATATTGACAGCTATTAGCACCAGGCATAGTCACATTTATTCTACACCTGTAGCTGCAACATATACGAGAGAAAGATACTGCTCAGATATAATTCATATTTTAAAAAAAAAAAACACCTGTTGAAGTAACGGAGGTATAGAATCAAAAAGAAACTAACTCCAAAATCTCACAGCTAGTAAAATGATCCTTTGGGATGATCAGTTCTGGCCCCGGTTATTCCCATGACTGAAGAGGCATGGAAAACAGAAAGTTTATGTCCTTCTATTTGAGAACTGTAAGATGCTCAAATATCTTTTATTGTATTATGGTCATCTGCATTTGATATATCCGTGGAGTCCACTGCTATGAAGGATGCTGCCTGTACTCCTCAGGCACTTGTGCTGGGCGTATAAATCGCTCTAAAATTTCTGGGAGATAATTAAACACAGTGTGTGAAGAGCCACCCTTTGATACAGTGATTTTTACTCATTGGAATCTGTCCTAGGAAAACAATCAGAGCTGCAGACAGATTTATGTACAATGATATTATGATAATAATAATGGCTGGGATTTATCGAGCTCACGCCATATGCCAGACTCTGTGTTAAGTGCTTTACATGCATCATCTTATTTACTCCTCCTAACAACACTGTGAGGGGAGGATTACTCTCATTGCCTTTTATACACGGGAAGATGAGGCTTAGAGAGCCTCAGTAATTTGGCCAAGGTTGCTTGGCTACTACGTGATAAAAGAGATTCCAACCCAAGCAGCCTGGTTCACAGGATTTTTTCATTTTAATGACTATGCAAAACTGGTAGCACCAAGTCACAACTTTATCAGGGAAAATCTGGAAGGAACCTGGTTCCTAACATTGTGCCCTTGGTTAGGTGACTTATGACCTGTTTCCCTCTTTTGGTGTCTTGGCCTGAAGTAACCTTGCGTGTGCCTTCTTTGGGTAACAAAGACATTGGGTGTAGATTTGCTTAGAGGCTTTGCAGCTAGTTCATACTTGGGCATAATGTCATTCAGAACTTAACTCTGGTTGTAGGACAGAGAACGCAGCAGACTGGAAACCAGACAGAACTCTGTTTGAATCCTGGTTTGGCACATCCAAGTTCTGCCTTTGGCGAGCCACCCTTCCTTCGCCAAATAGGGAAGTCACATAAAATAGGGAAGTCATATCATCCACCTTGTGGTGTTGCTCTGTGGAATCTCTGACCCGCAGAAGTGCTTGTGGTATACAGTAGGTGCTCACTAAGAGTTAGGCGACTGGAACGAGGCAGAGGTGGCACCCTCTACTGGTTGGGGCAAGGCTTGCTCTAAGAGGGAAGTGGATTCCCAGCTGTGCTGGGGATGAGGAAGTAAGGGAAAGCCACCTGAGAAGCCTGCATTCTTGTGGCAAGTCCTATGAGCAGCTGTAGAACAATGCAAATAAGCTACTTGGCTGTGGGAATTAACAGGAGCAGGAAAAACAGACTCTGGGAAATCCTGAGATCTGAAAGAGAGGCTCTTTCTTCTGTGGAAGCTCTGCCTAGCAGGTCTCTTGGACCCAGTCTGGCTGTGCCTTTGAGGAGGAGAAACTCA